>NW_022900926.1:54569072-54599450 GCF_012274545.1 Fukomys damarensis | reverse complement strand
AGGGTGGGGACAAGGGGAAAAAATGAGAACCAAGACCTGGCATGTAAAGGTACAAGATCCCAGTAATGAATATAACTGTACTGTCCACCTAGAATGTACCAATAAATTCAATATTTTAAAAAGAAAAACTAGGTGTGACCAAAACTCATAATTTTTCATGGAGGCTGCAAGGCTATATTGTTGTCAGGGCATGACTTAATACAGATGTCTTGAACATCTACAAAAGTTCACTAGAGGCCAGGCATTGTGGTGCACACCTGTAGTCCCAGCACTTGGGAGGCTGAGGCAAGAGGACTGCAGAGTTCAAGGCCAACCTGGGCTACATAGTAAGGCTCTGTCTCAACAAGCAAAGGCCCATAAATTCATGAAATTGTGTTGCTGTGGCTTTCCTATGCCACCCCAGTTACTCAGTCTTATCTGTAAAAAGTGTGGGTGTTGTTTGATCTAGAGCTGGTCTTTGCTGCTCACTAGCCTTTTTTTAAAAATACATTATCCATTTATTAACATAATTCTGTAACCCATCAAGTGTATTAGGTCTCTGTTTTATTATTTTTTAATGTTTATATTCTTAATAGTGCTTGTTTACAGTGTATTATGATTATGTTCATTGTGGGGAGGTGGTAAATGTACATAACACTTTTTTTTTTTTCCTTTTGCCATCCTGGGATCAAGCTCAGGGCCTTGTGCTTGAGAGGCAGGCAGCAGTGCCACTGAGCTAAATCCCAGGCCCTATAACACATCTTAATTCTTTTTATGTCCCTTGCCCTCACTTTCTTCCCCCTTAGTCTCCTTTCTATTTACAAAATAGCTGTTCATCTTGAGCAGAGCAACTCTAGCATCCTTTGCTTTAGTATTCTAGAAAAGGAGATGATAAATACTTGCCATATTTTTTCTTAAAAAGTAAAGTGATTATGAATATTAAAGGAGATATTGTATATAAAAAGTACATTAAGTTATGTGTGTATACATTGTAATTTTTGAAAAATATTTCTTTAGTTTTCAATTCATGTTTCTCTTCTTATCCCTGTTTTATCTGTGGTCAGGACCCTGTTTAAATTCATGAAGAAATTTGAAGCTGTTCTAAGTGAACCCTGTCGGTCATGCTTGGTGGAGAGTGACAAGGAAGAACAGGCTGACTTTTTGCCCAGGCCAGCAGATGAAGTCACAAATGAGTCATCTCCCATTCAGTGTCTTTATGGGGCACTGAGGGAGACCTTGTTAGCCTGGCCACCAGCTGGGCAGGTACTAGCTTGGGGGATGGTATATAGGACGATACCATATGACTGCAAAATTTCTTTTCTTTCTTCTGCATTCACCAGCTTAAGCATCTTTCATTCTAGTTAAAATGGTGATTTGCTAATGACAGTGACAGGAATTTCAGGGATTTTTCATGAAGAAAAATAATGAAAATATACCGCAACATATGAAAGGTCTTCTCTTCATCTGATATATAAATTCCTAATATTTGAACTGTTAGGAATTGGAGCAGAGATGGTGGATTTTGCCTTGCTGTTTGTCTGAGAAGCAGTGTGGCTTAAGCACCTCAGGGGCAGCAGTTTTATTTTCATTCTGCTGTGTTCATAGATCAAAACCAGAGTTGTCTTGTGATTCGCATAGAAAGCCTTAGTTTTTTGGGGGGTGGCTTCTGCTACAGTGATCTCATACAAAGCAGTAACACAGCTTTCTAGTATTCAAAATATATGTGCACTTTAACTTTGGTGCTACATTTGTTGTGAGACTTCTGAGATGGTGATAATTTTATGATCAACTAGGATCTTATGTATATAGCACTTTAATTTAACATTCATGCATGTTAAAATTATTACTGTTCTGA
This sequence comes from Fukomys damarensis, assembly GCF_012274545.1. Classification (NCBI taxonomy): domain Eukaryota; kingdom Metazoa; phylum Chordata; class Mammalia; order Rodentia; family Bathyergidae; genus Fukomys; species Fukomys damarensis. The sequence continues at coordinate 54,597,616 of NW_022900926.1, read as the reverse complement.
GACTAACCTGTACTCTGTCTCATAGGTCACAATTCCAGAGCAGTGTCCCAGTGCTGCTTCTTTCCCTGCGGAAGGGGAGCTTCTGCATCGCTTGCCAAAGCTCACAAAACGAATGAGGAAGATTTGTCTTTCGTTCATGAAAGAGAGCCCTTTGCCTCACCTAGTGGAGGGTCTTGATCAGTTTATTGGTGGGTGGCACTTGTTGTTTTCCCCTGTGGCCCAGGAGTGCTTGGAGGTGGTTCCTGTTTCCTGTTTTACATCTTGCATAGTGTTAGTTAATTGAATAAGGACACAGGCTAAAAAACAGCAGAGCCCAAACACACGAGCCCACTGAGAACACACAGACTGTCCTTATTTTCATCATATCATTCTTGATGTAAACTAGTGAGAGGTTACACCATTTTTTTTTTTTTCCATAGCTTGGCTACTACTATGCCAAGTTGACTTAAGACATGCTCCTACCTGTAGCACACCAGCATTCCCCACCTGGACATTTCCTCTGATAGCCTTGCCTATACCAGTTACCAAGTTGACAAGACATGCTCCTACCTGTAGCACACCAGCATTCCCCACCTGGACATTTCCTCTGATAGCCTTGCCTATACCAGTTCTTGTTGGTTGGCAGCACAAATAAAGGGGCACAGAGGTGAATTTCTCAGCTACTCTAGATTATCCCCTGCTCATTTGTCCTCCCTTGAATAGAAGGAAGATTCATCCACAGTCATCATTATCTTACTTTGTTCCCTTCAAAGAGACAGCAGTTTCGTTTCCCTGGCTGTCCTTCCTCAGAGTGGTGAGAAAAGATGAGAGCCAAGATCTATTTTGTAGTATAAAAGAGGGATGCATATCTTAATAGATTCTTTAGATGGTGTTTTACCACTTCCTTTATCGCTGTCCACCCACACCTCCCAGTGAGTGTGATGCTTCAGTGAGGCTGGCCTGCTTTTAATGAGATCACTATATGATCTCAGTTCTTGATTTTTGTGTTTTAAATAAGATAATAGTCTACTATTCATTGCTTGAGGTGACCTGTCCCTGAGCACGATGAGGATATGTGGAGTACACATCCATGTGCATCTCCTGGAAGGGGACATGGTATTAGTAATGTATAGGATTTGTTCTATTATTGTCCTGTAATGTCACCATAAGAAGTGTGGGGCACTTGTCCTTACCTGGTTGATTGCTTGTATCTGTCTGCTAGGGCTGCTTTAACAAAGTACAACAGGCCTTGTAGCTTAAACAACAGAAATTTATTGTGTCACAGTTTCAAAAGCTAAAGTCCAAGATCACCATTACCAGCAGGGTTGGTTTCCTCTGAGGCCTCGCTCCTTGGCTTGCAAATAGCCACTTTCCTCTGTGTATTCTATTCTGTGTTCTAATCTCTTAAAGAGTCTAGTCATTAAATTAGGGCATACCCTTACTTTAATTACCTTCCTTTTTTTTTTTTGAGACAGGGTCTCACTGTGTATTTGAGACTGACCTGGAACTCACTATGTAACCCAAGCTTGTCTCATCACAGCAACCGAGTGCTGGGATTACAGACATGTGCCACCACGCCCAGCTCCCTAATTACCTTCTTAAAGGCCCTATCTATAAATGTAGTCACATTCTGAGGGGTGGGGGTACCAGGACTTTTCACAGGAATTTTGTGGGGTGGGGGGGGCACAATTTAGCCATAACATTGTCTGTGGCAAGTTGACAGGACACGTGTATTTGGAAAGGCAGCACAGTGCTAGAGAAGAACCAGACTTTTGAAGTTTAGTAGGTTAGGGTTGAAGTTCTAATTCAGCCACTTGTTAGCTGAATGGCCTTTATGAATGACTAGAGATATCCGAGAGCATTTCTTTAAAAGCCTGTAAAATGGAACTATAAGTAAGTGCTTCTGAGGTTTTGCAGATTAAAAGAGCATTCACTAAGTAGATGCTACAGGGTAGGAACTTAATGGTATTTATCAGAAATTTCCTTCAGGTAATTAAAATTCCTAATGTAGTACACTTCACATTACTGGTCTTCAGTATGTGCTTTTGTGTTTGATTGATTATAAAAGCCCTAAGTTTTAAGAAAATACCTTTTTTTTGGTTATTAAGAGATGTGAAATCCTATATACTCTTATTTTTCTATTTCCATACAGCTTGACCAGTTTAATTCAAGCACGCATTGGGCATTTATCAAATGCTAGGGATGGTATTAAGTACCCAGAAACAGAGATAAGCGATATCTAGTCCTTATTGCTACAAAAAGTCCTAGGTATTGAGAAACATGGATACTTTCATGACCCTCTGGGATTTTCATGTTTTCCCCTCAGGTGAGGTGATTTCCTCTGTAAGTGAGCTGCAGAGTCTAAAAGTGGAGCCATCTGCAGAGAAAGAGAAGCAGAGGTCAGAAGCCAAGCACATTCTCATGCTGAAGCAGCGAGCTTTATCAGACCTCTTTAAACACCTTGCAAAAACTGGTAAGTTTTTTGCCTGAAGCACTATGAAATATAATCACCAGCAATGGGTAATTTGGGGGTAAAATTCAAAAGACAATAGAAAACCATAGTGGCAAGCAAGATTTTTTTTTTTTTTTTTTTTTTTTTTTTTTTTTTTTTTTTTTTTTTTTTTTTTTTTTTTGGTGTTTGAGTCAGGGTCTCATTATGTAGCCCAGGCTGGACTCGAACCCGCAGTGATCCTCCTGCCTCAGCCTTCCAAGTGCTGGGATTACAGGCATGAGCCATCATGCCCGGCAAGCAAGGTTTAAAAATCTTATTCTGAGAGTTCTCATAGGCAGAACAATGCTGTGATGAACTTTCAGTTCCCAAATATTTACAGTTTTGTAATGAGGCTTCTGAGTTCAAATTTTTAATTTTTATCGCCTTGTGTTGTACGGCACCGACCTTTCCAATGTTGAAACAAGAACGAAGATTCTCTAACTTTCCTGAGCATGAGTCACCTGGGGAATCTTTTTAAAGTGTGGGTGCTTATAGGGCCAGGGATTTAGCTCAGTGGTTCTGCCGCCTGCCTCGTGAGCCATGATCCTGAAGTTTGATCCCCGGTACCCCCCAAAAAATGTGTAGGTGCTTATCTTGTCCCTGAGGGACAGGGCACAAATTTGTGTTTCAACAAGCTTTTTTGGGTGTTGATATTCACAGGACTTTGATTTAAGTGGCAGGGGTAAAAGGAACATAGCCTTTCTTCCTGAGTTTCTTTGCTTAAATGAGTACTGTTTTCTAGGTTTGTCATACCGCAAAGGTCTCACCTGGGCCCGTTCAAAAAATCTGCAGGAATTGCTTCATCTTCACCCATTAGATCTCCGGAGAGCGCTGTCCATGGTCAGCGGCATGCAAGAGGCTGATTCCAGGTTGGTTTGTTGTTATTTTTTCCCAGTTACAAGTCATTTAAGCCTCTATGTCCTCACTTGCCAAAAAGAGAACAGCACTGCCTCTTCAGCAGAGTTGTAAAGACTGAGAAAGACTCCATTTATAAAAGTGCCTTGCTGCTCAGGATTTGGCCCTGGTGAATATTCATAAAGTGTTAATCCCCCCCACCTTTTTTTCTCTCTCTGTCTTCCTTGTACTCACTTTTCCTGTTCTTGATCTTTTGGTTTTGTTTTTTGTTTTGTGGTGCTGGGGACTGAACACAGGGCATGCTAAGCTTGTGCTAACAGCCTTAGCCGGTGTTCTGTTTTTGTGGTCCTTTGGTTTTCCTAAGGTTTGCTCATTTGATTTCAGTGTATGTGTGGAAGGCTGAAAGATTGACCACTTTTTTTTTTATTTTGTTTTGTTTTCTTGAGACAGGTATCACTAATGTAGCTAAGGCTGGCTTTGAGCTCACTGTGTGGCCCAAGCTGGCCCCAAACTCTTAATCCTCCTGCTTCAGCCTCCTAAGTGCTGGAAATATAGCATGCACCAACACATGGCTTCGGACATTTTTTTGCTTCCCCTGGTATATCTGTCTTCTGATAATATTCAATGTGAAAAACTGTAAAGGTTTTTTTCTCCCCATAAAGGTTTGAGACACTTATTTCCATATTATTAACCACACAGAAATTGTTGTAAATGATACTTTGCATTTGTTTTTGTTTGTTCAGTGTCCCTCAGAAGGGCTTTAAATTTGAATCTTGCAGGATTATAAAAACAGAACATTTTCTTTACAACAGCAACCTGGACTTTTGGGTTTTTTCAGGATAATTTGCCAAGTGGGTTTGTGTTTCTCTTTGGTCAGCAGTTTGCTGTAGCTCAGTCATGGCGCTCCTTTTGACAGGACACTAGTCTCCAACTTACTTTAGTTCTCAACCAGCCCTGTGACGTCTCTGACATTGGTCAGCTGATAGCATATATCAGTCCTTAATAAGACAATATAAATTTGTCTGTATAACCCTGGTAAACATGAGAGTCCATGATTCCTAGCCTCCCCTGCCAGAACAGTTGTAGAGACTTAATTGAAGAAATCATATTGTCATTATCATTACTTCACCAAGGTACTTTCAATGCTCAGTATACAATACCTCTTCTGAATAAGGGAATAAGTTTAAGTGAATCCTCATAGAAATAAATCTGTGTAGACTGTTGACTTTTGGTTGTGACAAGATACACCAATCTCTGAGTCTTTAGGGTCTGGGATTAGAGATTGTGGGGATTTTTGGTTTGTGTGTGTTTGTTTGTTTGTTTTTGGTACCAGGGATGGGATGGAACTCAGGACCTTGTGCTTGCAAGGCAGGCAGTAGCACCACTGAGCTAAATCCCTGGCCCTGTAAGAGATTGTGGTTTTAATAAAATAAATCATTGTTGATTTCTTTCCAGGCTGCTTGCAGAAATTTCATCTTCGTGGGATGGGTGCCAGAAGTATTTTTATCGCTCTCTTGCACGGCACACTAGGCTTAACGCAGCACTAGCAACTCCTGCCAAGGTAAAATGATAGAATGTAGGAATTGCAGAAACCAAGGGAAAGCTCCTATTTAGTATATCTCCGGGTAGCATTCTTAGACTTTGTCAAGTGGTAACAGCTCATTAGTGGAAGTGACTGAACTTTTTGCAGGGTATCATTAAGCTAAAAATATAATAAATCAATGTAATTTGGTGGTAAATCATAAAGCATCTCATAATAAGTTCTGTTATGTATATTTAGCAGACCCAACTGTGTAAGAAAAACTCCCTATTAAGAATGCTATCTTAATCTTTTTTTCATTGTGAATTGAGATCATTAATATCTATTTTTTAAATGTTATACCTAGTTCCAACAGATGAAATTTCAGTGATCTGTGGAAGTGTAACCTGAGAATTATTGCTCAAAAAAGATGAATGTGTGGGCTGGGAATGTAGCTCAGTGGTGCCAGGCCTGCCTGGCAAGCACAAGGTCTTGAGTTTGATCCCTTTGGGGGGAAACAAAAAAGATGCAGATTATTGCCTCTAAACACACCCACAGCTTATTATAAAAGCAAGGGACTCTACCCGACAAAATGTTCCATGAAACAGCTTTCTAGTTGAGCCTCCATGTGTGTTTTTAGCCAGTGGCATCTTCAACATGCTTTTTCTCCCTTTGCTAGGAGATGAGCATGGGGAACATTGAGAGGTGTAAAGGGTTCTCGGCACATTTGATGAAGATACTCATCCAGCAGCGACGGTCCCTGACAACACTGACAGAGCAGTGGATCATCCTCAGGTATCAGCTGATGAGTTCAGTTGGTGGTGTAAATTAGTAGGTATTGTGTAGGTCATCTGAGACTTGCTGCACATGATGGAAAAAATAGAACCTGCTGTCAGTAGAACTGTAAAATAAATTTGAGGCCCAAAGAGGCAGAAGGGGTTTCCTTGTCTCTGCTTGCTGCTTGGATGTTTCTTTGGTGGTACTGAGGTTTGAACCTAGAGTCTTTGCACTGAACAGTGTCTCTAGCTCTTTTTTGTTTAGAGACAAGGTCTGTTAAGTTGCCCAGACTGGGCTTAGACTTGTGATCCTCCTGCCTCAGCCTCCCAGAATGCTGGTGTTATAGTTACACACCACAACACCTGGCTTGCTACTTGCTTTTACTGATGTCTCTGACTCCCCTGCTCCCCTGTGCTGTGACCATACCTCTGGAAAGAATGAAGCCTGGGGAAAGATTACAGGCCTCAGTGAGACAGTGGGTATTGTTATGGGTGAACTCCACCTGGATGTAGAGTAAGGGGCACATAGCTGTGGCCTGATAGACAGGTCGTATTCGTTATATCCTAGTTTCTTGGCACAGATCAGATTTGAGTCTGCTTCTCTTAGTCCTTTGGCAATGTGCTGAGCTATACACAAAGTTCCTAGGTAAAAACAGGAAGTCTGTCGTCATTTAGCTTAATGGATTCTGGGCTGAGAAGGTAGTATTTCCAGACTATATTCACATCGGCTTCATCTGATTGCTGCATTCATTAGGGTTTGTTCAGCAAAGTACAGACATTTCCTAGGTGATAGATAATTGAGATCACTGCAGTGGACTCTAAGGTTCAGATGATAAGACGTGAGTTTCAATACTTCTTAAAAGATTAAAGGGTGTGTGTGTGTGTGTGTGTGTGTGTGAGTACTTTGGGAGGAATCTGAACAGACTTCTTACCTGTTTTACCTGTTTGGGGGATTGCTTTTTGGAGAAGGAGGATGTGCTGAGATCGAACCTGGGGCTTCATACATGCTAGGCAAGCAGTGTACTACTAAGCTATAAACTCAGCCCTTCCTCCTTAATTACATGGAAAAGCCCATGCTTCTTCAAAAGCTACAAAAATTTTGTTAAAAACAACATGGTGATGTCGTTGTGTTTTCCAACATGCTTCTCTGTATAGGAACCTTCTCAGCTGTGTGCAGGAGATCGACAGCAGGCTGAGAGGGCCTCCAGTGTACCCTGGGGCCTTCCCACCTCAGGACAGTGTGCAGCAGTGGACAGAGCGGCTACAGCATGTGGCCATGCAGAGCCAGATCCTGCTTGAGCAGCTTTCCTGGTTCTTCCAGTGCTGTCCGAATGTAGGGTTGGTGGCAAGCCATGATCAAGCTTCACTGCAGGGTCAGTCTTCTGCCTCTCAAGTGGAAAGACTAGAACTCACCAAGAGACAACTGTCTGGAGCAGCGCCAGACATAATTCCCTCTGATGTGAGGTATCCATCCCCAGTACCTGGAATTCAACTGCCCTCTGGTTGCCAGATGCGTAAACAGGACCAGCTTTGGCAAGAGTCAACTGTGAGGATAACAGAGATGCTGAAAACAATTAAAACAGTGAAAGCTGATGTTGACAAAATTAGGCAGCAGTCTTGTGAGACTCTCTTTCATTCTTGGTGAGTATCTCTATGTGTACTCTTCCTCTTTGTGCTTGAGCACCCATTCAGTATTGTTCTCAGATAGGAAAAATTATGCTTCCGTCCTCTGCTGTTCAGTGGGACCTACATGGCACTTTATGTCAGATGTTTGCTATAAACCTTCAGATAACAGTAGTTTTGCTCTGTATATAGTTTAGTGTTTGGAGGGGTGCACACATGTGTGTGTCTGTGTCTGTGTGTGTATGTGTATCACCTCTTCCTTTCAACATTGTGGCATTTCTGTTGCAGGAAAGATTTTGAAGTTTGCTCTTCCGGGCTCAGTTGCCTGTCCCAGGTGTCAGATCATTTGCGAGGCCTACAGTCCTTGTTCATTGTTCCAGGAGTAGAGGTTGCACAAACAGAATCACAAATGACATTAATTGAAAGCCTGGAATATGTAAAAGGGGAAATTGATAAAGCCATGGATGACTTCACTACTTGGAAAACACATCTACTCACTTCAAACAGCCAAGAAGGTAAGTACTTTTAATATAGAATTAAAAGTCCATCATTGAAATGATGTCTTGTAGATTTAAGTCTAGATTATTTTGGTCTTGCTGTACATAACTGGGGTCCTGAGGCAAGGAAGTGGGTTAGAATCCACAGCTTCACCTTTTTGTCTTCATTTGTTTGAATGCGTTGTCTTTGGGTAGTCTTTATGTTGTATACGTAATAACACGGGCTTACTTGTATGCACCAGTTTTCCTTGAGCTAAAAAGCTTGGGGCTGATATGTGGACTGTTAGACACACCATCTTAACTTTTTTTCATGGAGGAGGGGCATTCTTTTTACAAACTGTTTAATATAGAATGATAAATATGTAGGTTTGTGTAGGCAATTTGTATGCAGCCTAGCTTGACTGGCCCACTAAACAGTGCTTACTTGGTGAGCATTTGTTCAAATAACAAATGAGTATTGTTAATGATTTTCAGAGGCACCAAAGCAAGTGATTGCTTTCTGTTTGTTTTTCACCAATCTTCTTACCAGGAAACCCAATGTTGGATGAAAGCTTTGTGGAAGATTTTTCAGAGCAAATAGAAACTGCCATCCGGGCCATCCTTTGTGCCATCCAGAACTTAGCAGAAAGAAACAGTAAAAAAGCAGAGGAGAGCACTGACCAAGAAAGACCACAAGAAGAGGAGGGTATGTTTAAAGTCAGATAAAATTTAGTTTTGTAGTTGGTTTATTTCTTAATGATTTATTTCTGTAACTAAATAGTTAAGGATAGATGTTAGAAATAGATGATGGAAGAAAGGGTTATTTTCTGTTGCTCATCATTTTATTTTTTTGTGAATGAAAGCGGGAGCAGGATTTGAGAGACTTCAACCAGGACATCTAACAAAACTCTTAGAGGATGACTTCTGGGCTGATGTGAGCACTTTGCATGTGCAGAAAATAATTTCTGCTGTCTCTGAGCTACTGGAGAAAATAAAATCATATGGAGAAGATGGCACAGCATCAAAGCACCAGGTAATCAGCTGCTTTTTACAGGCTTGTTGCTTTTGAGAATCACTAAGGTTTGGTCTATTTATAAGTAACGTACGATTTATTTTATTTTTTTATCCCCACCCCCACCCCCCGGTACTGGGGATTGAACTCGGGTCCTTGTGCTTGCAAGGCAAGGCCACTGAACCCCTGAGCTAAATCCCTGGCCCTGATCTATTTATAAATGTAAACATCATTGGCAAGCTTTAGAAAAGCGAAGGTTTGCTAATAGGTTTACAATTACAAGTTGCTTAGGTGCAAAATAAACAATACAGAATGGCAGTTATTTTAGGATTCTTTCATATCCCAGTTATGTACTCCCAGTACTTGATATTAATGGGGGATGTTGCTTCTATCCAGAAGACTTGCTAGGCACCCTCTGAAAACCCCATTCCCTTCACAATAAGCCAGCAGAGTAAATTACAGTATCTGTATTCAGTCCAGAGAGGTAACTTATTTTGTAGGATGTTCATTGTTATTCTTAGCACTGCTTTAATTCCAACTTTGATTTTCTACTAGAATTTCTTTATAAATGTTCTATTAAAAGCAATATAAACTAGATGAGACTAAAGTAGCTGAGGTTTTAAGTGTACTTTTATGAGAGTTTTTGTATATAAGGGAGAAGTCTGAGTTATGGGAGGGAATATATATAAAAACACATGATAGGGCTGGGGATTTAATTCAGTGGCGCTGCGCCTGCCTCGCAAGTACGAGGTCCTGATTTCGATCCCCAGTACTGTAAACAACAACAACAAAAAATGCACGTGACACAATTAGTGACGTTTAGCCATCTATAAAGTTGTACAGCCGTTGCCACTAGTTCTAGCATCAGTATTATTCCCTTGAAGAATAGCAGTGTGAACAGGCCTTTTGGTTTGCCTTGTCCCCAGCTCTTCAGCCAGTCCTGCTGCCTGCTGGTGCGCCTGGTGCCCATGCTTTGCAGCTTCTCAGACCTCACCCTCTTCTTCTTGACCATGTCATTGGCGACTCACCGGAGCACTGCGAAGCTGCTTTCTGTGCTTGCCCAGATCTTTACAGAGCTTGCCCAGAAGGTAAGTACTGTTCACATGAACAGCAGGGATCCCCCCTTGTTGGGTTTGATGGATATTTTGGAGTGTCACAAATAACTTGCTCTCCCTTATAAGTTTCTAGGGCTTTGTTCAGTACTTGTTTACTCATGCTATTTCCAGGAAAGTCTCAGAATTTGAATTCCTTGACTACAGATGCTGACTAAAGGCCACTGCTTTCTGCTAACACATTCCCTCCTTTGTCCCCAGTTTGAACTGACTTTGACCTGTGGGGTAAAACCTTACAGCTATTTGCCTTAAACTTATTTATATTTGGTTATGATTAAGTAATAAAGGATCTCTTGGTATGAGGAGGATTCTTCTTTAGTAAAAAAGTCAATAATTCATTCAGCCATTTACTCAGTAGTGTGAAAAGCAACCAAGAATGTAGAGATTATAGATTACTCTTGAGACAGTGGATTCTAAAAGACACACTGTGGTATGGCTGGTCATCTTAGGGGTGTCCAATTCTTAAACTCTGAATTCATTATATAACCTCTTTGGAACTCATTTTCTTCATATGTCAAATGAGATTTGTCTGTGTTAGCATTTTTGTGAGAACTACCTTCAAATGAGGATATTTTTTGTTTGGTTCCTTTTTTTTTGGTGGGGTAATGGGGACCAAACTGTGGGCCTTGCACTTACGAGACAGGCATGGTACCACTGAGCTAAATTCCCAGCTCTTGTTTCTTCTTTAGTATTCTGAGATAATTTTTTTCTAAAGAAGTATACCAGTGAGATTCATTTGTGGAAGTTATTGAATTCACAAAGTGAAAATGGGGTCTGGTCTTTTTGTAAACATTCAAATTCTTATCTAGTCTGAAATAGTGGGAGGAGAAAGAGGCAAACTCAGTGCTTCATAAATATGTGCATATCTGTTTAACTATAAGGGAGTGATTGATTCTCAGGTTTGTCCCCTCTCTATAAGCCAGTCAGCAAGCCATCAGAGACAAGACAAGGATGCCTTGAGACCTAGGTCAGCTGCATTTGTCCATTTGCAGAGTTACTCTGGTCTGAGGCTCTAGAATAACTGGCACCTCAGGCCTGGACGCTGGGCATCTGAGCATTGGAGTAGTTCTGGTATGATGGTGGGGGGGTGGGACAAGGCTGTCCCACTGTAGTTACCACAGTGATGTGCCCTGAGAAGGCCATTTGACTCTGCCTGCCTACATCCAAATGTTCTTGTAGCTCAGTGGAAAAATAATTTAAACAAAATGAACTTTCCAATTTGGTTTCTGAAAATGGGTGCACTCAAAGTGAGGGTTTTTTGTTTTTAAGTGTCCAAATTGTACTCATAAACTTCCTGAGTAGTGCTGAGAGAACTTGAAAATAGGTTAGATACAGTGCTTCAATGAAACATTTAGGTTATAATTAAAATAGCTAATCAACAAAAAGCCATTTCTGTGTAACAGAGTCATAGTGTTTGCTTGTTAATAACTTTGATAATGTTAATCCTTGTTAATTGGCAGCTTTTTTTTTTAGTACATTTTCATCATTAGATTGACAAATATCTTGATAACATGTTTTTTTCCCCTTTGGTTTGAAAGTCTTTTCTTTCATATATTCCTTTTTCGATTACTTTTGTCCCACAGGCTAGTAGTTTTTTTCAGACTATGTTTTGGACATGAAACGGTTTTGTTAACTATTCACAGTTGTTAGCAGGTCTGACTATGTTCTCTCTAGACCCCATTCTGCCCTGGCTCAGTGACTTGCTCCTCAGTTTCTTCCTTGTAGTATATTTTATTCAAATTTTTGTAGTGGCAGAGTGACAAATTACCCTATCCTAGAACCCTATACAGAGTCAACTGCTTAACAGCTATTATCACTACAGAGAAAAAGAATGTCTGAGTTCTTCTGAACTTCTGCAGGTTTAAGATAACTACAAAAATGACTAAACCTTTATTTGTTTCTTATGTTTCCTGTGGCAGGACCATAAGCACTTTTTAAAATTGCATTCGTGCCTAACCCTTCACTCCCATTTTTTTTCCCCAAGGGATTTTGCTTGCCCAAAGAATTTACGGAAGATTCATCAGGAGAGGGAGCAACCGAATTCCACAACTATGAGGGAGGTGGAATTGGAGAAGGCGAGGGCATGAGGGATGTGAGTGATAAGATAGAAAATGAAGAGCAGGTATGTTTTCACACGCATGTAATAGTCTGCAGATCACAAAAACTGATTCCTTTCCCTTTTCTTTTCAACATGTAAGTTATCTATATAAATAATCTGGTTACCAGGTGTGGTGGCGCACGCCTGTAATCCCAGCACTCAGGAGGCTGAGGCAAGAGGATCGCTGTGAGTTCGAGACCAGCCTGGGCCACATAGTGAGGTCCAGGTCAGTCTCAACTACATAGTGAGACCCTGTCTTAACCCCCCCCCCATAAATAAATAGATACATAGATAGATAGATAGATAGATAGTTTGTACAAAGGTAATGGTTTTCACGCTGATCTGTAAAGCCCCAGGGATTTGAAGTTTGAGCAGTGGGTATAAATAAAAAGCCTAAAAGTCACAAGGAGGACCTTTGCAACCCAGTTATTGTTTATAGCTGTAATTTGGGGGCACATGACTTAAAAGTTTGTTTTTAAATAGGAAGATATGTGGTCATGATTTCTACAGAGTATCTTATGGTAGTAGTACTTTTAAGGATAAAAAGCTAAGGCTATTATAATAACTATTAAACAATAATGCCAACATTTACTATTAATAGATTTTGTCATTATATGTCTTTAAAAACATGTTAAAATTTAAAAATCTGTGTCTTCTTTTGATTGGAATCAGGATACTTTTTTAAATGTTTTGATGCTATGACTGATAATAATTGCTTTGCCTTTTAAAATGCTCACCTCATCCGTGACATGTCTTAGTTACTTTCCTGATCTCTGAGTCATAATGCGTGATGGCCGAAACTTAAAGGAGGAAGGTGTATTTTGGCTTCCAATATAGGAGCTTCAGTCCCTGTGTGGTTGGTGGCGTGGTAGAGGGGACTGAGTGGAGGAAAGCTGCTCCATGTCATGGCATTCTGGAAGTCTAGGGAGGAACTGGGGAGAGAGAGAAACCCTTCCCTGCCATGCCCCTGTGATTTCTCCCCCCAGACCAGACCCTGCCTCTCAACAGCAAGGCAACTAACACCCCATAATCCAGTTACCTTCCAAGCATATGAGGCTTCAAGAGCCACTTTATTTATTTTTTTCCTGGTTCCAGAGGTTGAACTCAGGACCTTGTGCTTGGGAGGCAGGCACAGCACCACTGAGCTAAATCCCCTGCCCTTTATTTATTTTTGAGACACAGACTCATGTAGTTCAGTCTGGTCTCAAACTTATGGCAACCCTCCTGCCTCAGTTTCCCAAGTGCTGGGATTACAGGTGTATGTCACCACACCCACGTGGCAGTCATTTTAGATTAAACCATAACAGTGCATTATTTAGAGGAATCAACTGTTGCTTGAAGAAATAAAAGTTAATTTCTTTTTATCACATTCTAAATCTTTGTATTTAAGGCTATAGTTACAGCTGTAAAAAATAACCACTTCCAATTATAGCTATTTTTTGAAACAAAACAATTCCAGTTCCTTGCATGGAAAACTGCCAAGAAATTAAAAACCAAGAGGGCAATGTTAGTATTTATACGGTAGAACTCTGCCTTTGTTATTTTGGCTTTTTTATATTTCTGACTTAACCATACTATTTTTCTAAACAAAAAGAAATAAAGTTTTTTTTTAAAGTAAAAGCATAATAAAAAAGTACAATCCAAAACCTTAAGTGGGATAAAAAGCTATCAGAAGATTCGGCAGCATTTGCTAAATTTTAAATTATGTATGTTCTTTGACCCAGTAATCCCGTTTTCATAAAGGTAAGGGTCAAAAATAAATATGTGCATGTATGTGTGTTTACAAATAAATATGTGCATATATGTGTATATGTGTGTATTCATATATAATGGTGAAAATTATTGAATGATTCAAATATTTAGCAGAAAAAATTATTTAAATTATGGTATCATTCAGAATAAATGAATAAAATTATATTCACAGTAGAGTTCCCACTTGTCTTTCAGAGATCAAATAATAAAACTAGATATGAAAGGGCCAGGGATTTAGCTCAGTGCTGACGCTGCCTGCCCACAAGCCCCAGGTCCTGAGTTCAAGCCTCATACCCCCCGCAACAAACAAATAAAAAACTAGATATGAAAGATTGGGATAACAATAGAAGTCCTTTTAATATTTAAAAACAATACAATACATATTCTTTTAACATATCTTTGGAATGTTTAAAAAGTTTTTTAAAACTCCTATGAAGAAAACCTAAACAAAATCCCGTATTCTCTGATCTCAAAAGCAGCAAAATGAAAGTTAACTTGAGAAATTAAAACAAGTTTTTTATAAATTACTGCCTGTGATTGATGGTTCTTTTTTCTCTCCTCAGAATACATTTACACTGATTACCTTGGCACTTATAGAACTAAAGTAAATCTTGGTACAGTTTCAATTTCTCTTTATGTTTTCTATAATGCTTTTTGACATAGGTAGAAGATTCATTTCAGAAGGGACAAGAAAAGGATAATGAAGAGCCTGACTCAAAATCTGATATTAAGGGTGAAGATAATGCCATTGAGATGTCAGAGGACTTTGAAGGGAAAATGCATGATGGGGTGCTTGAAGAACAAGGTGTGAGATTATTTGTCACTTCAGTCTTACTGTGGAAAGCATAAATACTTTATCTAGGAAATTATAGGTTCTCGGTAGGCCTATTGCAATGTCTTGAAAAACTCTGGTTCCCTGTGTAACTGAATGTGACCACCTCAGCAACTTTGTGTACTGTCAGTGTCCCAGTGAGGCAGAAGTTCTGCAGACACTTCTTGAGTAAACCAAGACCCTGATTTAATGTCATGGCTGCCTCCTGTTAACCATGTACTGGGGAGAACCCAAAAAAACTCCAAGTTTCCATCTCTAATAGAGAGTGATTGTCAACCTGAAGCAAATTGTTCTGGATACTTTTTTTTTTTTTAAAGAGCTTTCCGCATAATTAGAAATATAATAGACATTTGTTGGAATGAAAATGGGCAAGAAATAAGACCCTTTAGGCCTACCACTCAAGCTACTTAATAAATTGATGTGTGTTTTCCATTGATGGTATGTATAAACATACCCACAGACCACCACATATGGTTCTGTAGTCTGTTTTAGTTCTGATTTAGATACTTGATAAAATCATAGAAATTAGTATTTTGGAGATGGGATGGGGTATCTGAGAAATTACCTAATCCATCCATCTCTCCATAGGTAAGAAACTGAAGCCCAGGGAGGTTGCTGAGTCCCATAATGGGTATTTCCCAGCACCAGACCCTGATACTCTGATAGATAGCACTCTTCTTACTGTTTATTCACACATTTCAGTTTTATTCCTTCAGTATGCAAAATACAGCAGAACTGAAGTAAATCCCACATGGGACCCTTGCCAAGAGGTAGCTGTGTTGCCTTGTATATACACAAAAGACTGGGTCACTTTGGGGATGTGCCTAACTTAAGCTCAGTGCCTTCCCTTTCAGAAGACGAGGATGATAAATCAGATACTGAGAGCGGAGAACTGGATAAACAGATGGGCGATCTCAGTGGTGAGGAAGCTGACAAACTAGATGAGAGGCTTTGGGGTGATGATGATGATGATGAAGATGATGAAGAGGACAATAAAACTGAAGAAACAGGACCAGGAATGGATGAGGTAATTAAAAGATTTCCCTATCCCCCAAGTCCACAGGCTGAGAGAGGAGGTAATCTTCCTAGCATCTGTCACTGTTTTTCTTCTCTTCCATCCTTTTCCTTTTTTCTCTTTAATCTTTTTGTTTGTGTGCAGAGCTAAGAAAGTAGCCTGACCTGAGTTATCTCATGTTGTTTTTTGTTTTTGTTTTGTTTGGGGTTCTTTTGTTTTTTGTTTTGAAACAGGTTCTCACTATGTAGTTGAAACTGACCTGGAACTCAGTATGTATCCCAGGCTGGTCTCAAACTCACAGTGATCCTCCTGCCTCAGTCTCAGTCTCCCGAGTGCTGGAATTATAGGCGTGCGCCACCATGCCCGGCTCTTTGTTTTTGTTTTTTAATGGAAACTAGGCTTTTATTTAGGTACCACGGATTGAACTCAGGTCCTTGCGCTTGCCAAGCGGGCAGCAGAACCACTGAGCTAAATCTCTGGCGAGTTATCCTGTGTTTTATGATAGAGGGAAGTTAAGGTTCAGTATAGATTCTCTAAACTGTTTCTTTCATTGGTTACTGGATTTTCTCTAATCCTAATTCAGGAGAATTCCAGGCTGGGAAAAACACGCAGTTACAGTGTGGTGCATCTAATAATCATTCTCACCATTCAAACAGTTACTCTTTTTGTAGTCTGGGCAGACTTGAACTGTTCTGCAGGTTGTGCATATTTCTGTAGGATACACCTAATAGAAATTATCCATGTCTAAGGGTCTACATTAAGCAGAGTTAATTCATGCAGAAAGTTTCTTGGATTGATTGTGATGAACTTACTTTTCCTATGACATGTAGGAAGATTCTGAACTTGTTGCTAGAGATGACAACTTGGATCCTGGGAATTTGGACAGAGATAAAAACCAGCAAAATAAGAAAGAAGAAAAACAAGCAGAATCTGATGATAGTGGACAAAGCCAAGACAAAATTAATGAACAAATAGATGAGGTAATAAGGATTTGAAACTTGTGTGTTCCCTTGTCTCAAGACCAGGGCCCTTACTTTGTATAGTTCTTGGAGGGCTTCAGGACATTTTTTTCCCTAGTCATTTTTATCCCACTGCTTTATTAAAGAAATACATGATAGAACCTCTTAAAAGGACATAAAATATGTATTGGTTACTGATGAGGAATATGGACGGTGTTTGGACTTGTGCTGTAGTTTGGAAGCTAAAACAAGGTCCTTCATTCTCTTAAGTTTCCTTTTTTAGATTAAAGTAAAACAGGGTCTGTTACCCTTGGAGAACCTAACAAAGTAAAATTTGAAGTTCTAACCTAAAAAGCCTAAAAATACTATTAAAATACTAAAATATGCTTTAATAATAATTTTAAGGAAGAGAGACAGGGTGTTCTTTCGGGGTGGTATAAATACTTAAGAGTTAATTTTATGTGTATTCTATTTTTTAAAAAGCTCTTTGTGCTGTTTTTAATACAATACTGGCAATTCTCCCTGTGACCCTTACTACCCCAAAGAGAGAATATGATGAGAATGAGGTGGATCCTTACCATGGCAATCAGGAAAAGCTGCCCGAACCAGAGGCTTTGGACCTTCCAGATAAATTGGACCTTGACAGTGAAGGCCAGAATGGTGGTGAGGACACAGACAGTGAGGAAGGAGAAGGTAAGTATTTCCGAAACCCAAAGAAGTCATTGATCACTTCCTTCCTGTATCTTGGCATTGCTGTGCCATAGTGGTGTCACCACACACAGTTCCATCTCTACAAAAGTGATTGTGTTTCCATCTTGTGAGTTGATGTCAACACTGCACTCTTGGTGTATGTCCAGGCTTTTCATGTAGCCCAGTTACAGTTCTTTCGGGAAAATTATGATTTTGGTTATTGATTGTTTTGTGTTTATTCTGAAATATGTAGTCATTATAGGGGGAATGAGACTGAACAATTCCAAGAAAATCCATGCATATGATTATAATCAATGCCTTTTTATAACACCTTTTTAACCCTAGTAACCCTCTGGGGTATGCTCTCTGGTGGAGTACTGTGAGGGGAGCCCCCACAATGAAAGGTCCCTATTCATTACTCTTGTTGATTAGTTTAGTAGACAGAGATGTGAGTTACCCTCACTCAAACATTATATACTTTAAAAAGCTATTTTAAAATATTTTAAATATACATATATATATATATATATATATATATACACATATACACACACACACACACACACACACATATAAATAAAGATACCATATAGGAACAAAACTAGCAAGGTAAAGAATAACAGGTACTGTTCATAGAAAAATGCAATCTTGGAATCTGACTAAAGTCCTGGAGTCAACAACCAAGCAAACCTACAATTAAGATTAACCCACTGAGGGTCCACGGATTTAGCTCAGTGGTTCTGCCGCCTGCCTTGTAAGTGCAAGTATCCAGTTCAATTCCTGGTACCAAAAAAAAAAGATTAGCCCACTGAGATTGTAATAAGCTTTGTACTTTGAAATATCCAGGCTCACTTAGGATACTATGTACACATACTAAGGAACAATTATTTTTTTGTTTTGTTTTTTGAAACAGGGTCTCACTATGTAGTTGAGACTGACCTGGAATTCACTTTGTAGCCCAGGCTGGTCTTGAATTTACAGTGATCCTCCTGCCTCAGCCTCCAGAGTGCTGGGATTACAGGTGTGCGCCACCATGCCCTGCAAGGAAGGATTGTTTTAAATTACTTGCTGATTACCTGATTTCTGAACAACCAAAGTAACTTCTACAATACGATTATTTCCATTTGAATGTGAGGTGTATTTTCTGTGTGTGATAAATACTGACATCTACTAATAACAGCAATGATAACTGAGCATTAAACTTTCACTTTCCTATTGGGGTTTTTCAGTTTATGATTTTTTAAGTGGATTACTTTTTTTTAATTGAAGTATACCATTGAAATGATTGTGTGTAATACAAGAGTATGGTTTAGAACAGGGGTGTGTAAACTTTTTCATAAAATATAAATAAATATTTCAGGCATTGCAGTCCATAAGTGTACTGTTGCATATACTTAGTTCTCTAGTTGCAGTGTGAAAGCAACTGTAGGCAGCACACAATGGAGGTCAACTATATATATCTGAAAAAATGGATGTGGTTGTGTTCCAGTAAAACTTCACTGACAGAAATATGTGGAAGACCCCTTTGACCTTTGAGCTGTAATCTGCCAATCCCTGGCTTACAGGACAATAAAACCTTAGCATAACACTTCCCAGTTTAAGAAATTACAAATTTAAAAAGTTCTGGGTTCCTTCTTTTTTGTTGTATCTACCCAGAAGAGAATCCATTGGAGATCAAAGAAAAATCAGTGGATACAGAAGCAGCAGATCATGAAACCGAGGAAATGAACAAAGAGACTGAGGCTGAGCAGAATGAAGGTGAAGGTGCACCTGCACCTGAGGAAAACCCCACTGGGGATGACAAAGTGGAAGGGGAGGAGGAGATGGACACGGGAGCTGATAACCAGGATTCAGATAGTGCTGAACACCCTGAAGAAAACTCAGAGGAGCAGCAGCAGTCTGTGGAAGAAGAGCTCAGAGAAGACAATAAGGAAGGGGGAGAAAAGAGCATCCCTGTTGACCAAGGTCTCCAATCCCAGGTATTATGGGATGTGTGGCATTTTCTTTTGGTTATAATGGGAACTGGGTGTGGTAGTGCACACCTATGATCCCAGCATTTGGGCTGAGACTGGAGGATTGCTACAAGGCCAGCCTGAATTGTAGACTGAGACCTTCAAAAAACAAAAAGGAGGAAAAAATGCTTTATTTCCAGTTATGCAGAATGTCTTTTAGCATATTTCTCCACCAGATGGTGCTGCAAAGGAGTTTTAAGTTTTTGTTTAAAGATCCCCTCTGGCCAATCTCCTGCAGAGTAGGGAGCATGCGTGCTGTACACTTCTACCTCATGCTCATCTCCCACTACATTTAATGATGTTTAATTTCTTTGCTGAAGCAGGAAGAAGAAGGAGAGAAATCTGATACAGAGGAGCAGGAGCCAGAAGCTACCGAGAGGAAGGAACACTCGTCCTGTGGGCAGACGGGTGTGGAGAATGTGCAGAGCGCACAGGCTGTGGAGTTGGCTGGGGCTGCACCTGAGAAGGAGCAGGGGAAAGAGGTGACCCATCTTCATTGCTTGGGCCTACTGCCTTTTCCTGTCTAAAATCACATTTTCTTTAGCCATAGTTGGTTTATGTGTGATCTTTTATGTTATTGTTGATGTCTAAGAGGTTATCTCTCATTTTTGGAGAAAATTACTGTATAAATATTTTTATGTGCCAGCCTCAAAATATTTGCTAC
The DNA here is from genome assembly GCF_012274545.1 of Fukomys damarensis. Lineage (NCBI taxonomy): Eukaryota > Metazoa > Chordata > Mammalia > Rodentia > Bathyergidae > Fukomys > Fukomys damarensis. The sequence continues at coordinate 54,577,751 of NW_022900926.1, read as the reverse complement.
AGGCAAGTGATACGTTTAATAATGAAAAGTTACTAGACTAGTAATTCCCAATAGGAAAATCTAGTTCATATTGTTTTTCAGAAAAAGCATTTGAGGAAGGAAGTGTTAAATCAGACTTTATGCACTCCTGTGTCTTTTGGGGTACTTTGCTTTTCCTTGCACTTCTTAAGGCTTCTAAACATTTTAATTTAAAAAGCAAAGTATTTTGTTCCTTGATCTGCTGGTAATGTGTTGTGCTGTGCCTACAGTTCAGGTGCTATTTGTATTATTAAACAGCATTGAATATCCAAGGACTTGCTGATTAGCCTCTTTGGGGCACTTTACTCACCAGTAAAGCCAGTTATACTTAAACCTCCACGCCATCATACATTAAGCATCTATTAGGGGCTAAGCATTTACGTTCCTTCACCAAGTGTCCATAATGGCTCTGGCATAGATAATATAATTTTTGATATTTTCTGCATTTTATATTTGAGCAAAATAAGCCTCAGTGAATTTACATAACAACCTGAAGGTTGCTCAGCTGGTTGATGATGAGGCCTGATTTCTAACTGAGGTCTGCCATGTTTTGTTCTTGTAGACAATCAACACATCACCCTAGCTAAGACACCAAAGAGAGTAGCCTAGATCTGGGTCTTGATACCCGTTTTGCCGTCCCAAGTGAGCTAGGAAGTTCCAGAGCAGCCAGATAGGTAGGAGCTGGCTCTGAGATGAGCGTAATGGTGGGAGAAATTATACTCTGTGCAGCACAGTAACCAGTATTTGTAATAGCTTCTCCATCTCATTTTTTTTACGGTTTGGGTTTCCTAGGAACACGGAAGTGGAACCGCAGATGCAAACCAGGCAGAAGGCCATGAATCCAACTTGATTGCCCAGATGGCCTCCCAGAAACACACCAGAAAAAATACACAGGTCTTTATCACTCTTCAACTAAACTTAGGTGAAATTTGTATATAGAAAAAGATGCTCTAAATTGTAGTAGTTTAAAAAAAAGTCCTGCCCCCAACCTTTGCTACCCCCCAGACACCATGATGACTGAACAGACCAGAACTATAGGCTCCTCCCAATGGAAGCCTGTCACTGGAGCCTCTTCCCTGCACTCCCACCCTGTTCCTGCTGCAGAGCCTTGGAGCCCAGCCCCGTGTTTCCCTGCTGTCCAGCACCAACTAGTCTTTTTTCACTGTTACTGGGTTTTTAAAAATGAGGTATAATTCATGCTCATGAAATTACTATATTTAAAAAAAAAAAACCCTAAAAAGATATGTTGTCCTGTCCTCAAGCCACCTAAGGGACCATTCCCAGGGCAAATTAATGCTACTAGTTTTATTGTCTTTCAGAGATATTTTCCTCGTATCTGTTATGAATATAGATGTATGTATAAATATATATTTTGCCACTTCCTTTATTTCACATATAAAAATAGATCATCAAGCTTGTTCTGCACAAGTATATACAAGCCTCATTCTTTTTAATAGCTGCATTGAATTTCAATGTTGTATGAGTATACCTAGTTTACTATGGTTCTTTCGTCATTACAGACAGGGTTCTGAGGAATTTCTTTGTTATTTCTCTCAGAGTTTTAAGAGGAAGCCTGGGCAGGCTGACAATGAGCGCTCAATAGGTGATTACAATGAGCACGTGCATAAGAGGCTGAGGACTGTGGACAATGACAGCCAGGCTGGACAGGGGCCATCGGAGCCCCACACCCAGGTGGAAGATGCGGATGCATTTGAGCACATTAAACAAGGCAGCGATACATATGATGCACAGACCTATGGTATGGTGCAGTAAGGCTTTTGCTCACTGAACTCTATGAAATCTTAGGCCATGTGATTGTGGGCTTGCCAGGCAGATTAGGAGGGAGAAGAAATATCTCTTTGAACTATTTTCACTCTAAAAATAAATACAGAATAAATAAGAATATTTCTCTAATGCAGAAATATAATTTGCTTTTGGTTTCAAGGTATCCATAGCCAGCTGTAAATGCTTAGGGTTCCTGGGTTTAATGTAAGTCTTCGAAATATCCTATGAACAGCCATATGCAAACTCACTGTTGACCTCAGGGTTTCCTACTGGACATTTTTTCACAGTTATCTCCAGATAAGTTTCTACGGTATCAAGAGGTGTGAATTTGAGTTGTATGTTTTTACTTGTAAGTGAAAAAGTGAGGGAGAAAAATTCTCAGTGTGGAAAGGATTCTAGTCCTATTGGTGGTTTCATTCCTACTAGACAAACTAATGTTACTAGTCTAGCTATAAAGACGGTATAAAAATGACTTCTGCAGTAGATTAACTTTGTCTTTCTATCCATACTTATTTGAACTGAGATCATTTAATGAAAACTGTATAATTGGTTCAGCTTTTACCACCTCAGGCAGTGTGTCAGTTCCTGATGGGGCAAGACCCTCCTGTGGATCTATGTCTTTGATTTTGTCACTACGACCTGAATGTGACCAGAAGGGGACAGAGAATGGAATCCTCCCTGATCTAGGCATAGAGAGGAATACTGTTCTAAAACTTTGACCTAAGGGGACTAAGCTAAGCTGTCTAGAAGTCCTGTCTACACTTTAAAAACAAGAAGTGCCACATTTTCGGCTTTGTGTCAAAAATTTACCTGAGCCTTTGCTGCATGGTCATAGAATTACTCAAATAAGCTTGTGAGCTAGGATAGGTCCCGTAGAGGTGGAGCACACCACAGCCAGAGGAGTTTAGCAATTTATCTAAGATTATAGTGCTGCGATTTCAAGTGTTGGTCTGGGTTCCTTTTTTTTTAGCCATTTTTATTTTTTGTAGGAGAGGGGGAGATTGAACCCAGGGCCTTTGCACTTAAGCTACTTCCTCAGCTCTTTTTTAATTTCTTGAGACAGTCTTGCTAAATTGCCTTAATTTGTTATCCTACTTCAGCCTCCCATAGTGCTGGGGTTATAGGTTGTGGCACCATGTTTGGCTTAAATCCTCTTAACTTTTGGTAAACTACACTTTACCTACAGCTTGGTGACAGAGGATGATTGTCATTAGCTGTTTGGAGTCATGTGCCCAAATTGTTTATCTTAGTTCATTTTGTGACAGTACTAGTAAAAATAAACACTATTTCTGTGGTCATGTGTCTAATTTTATTGTGTCAGTTGCCATCACCCATTCATTGCTTTTTTCCTCAAAAACCTAAGCTTTCTAATACATGTGCACTTTTCACAGATGTGGCCAGCAAGGAGCAACAGCAGACTGCAGAAGAATCTGGAAGGGATCAGGAAGAGGAAACAGAGAATGCCCTCATGGATTTGGAGGAGCCGGAAGAACTTAGAACAGTAGACACAGAGCAGCTGAAGCCAGATGAAGTTAAGTCAGGAACCACGGCAGCTTCCAGTAAGTCCTGCTAGTGACTATACCTCCCCTAAGCTATCTTAGAAATGTCAGTTCTCTGCCTTGTGGTCTACTCTGGTCTTTCGTGTTCTAACCCATGGCTTGGGTAATTACCTGAGCAAATAATAATTTGAGTGTATTTTGTTGGGGGTAACAGGATATCCTTTAAGGAGACCCCTGAATGTTGAATTTCCATCAAAATTCCATCATCCATTTTAAAAAATATGTAGAAGAAAACAGAATAGTATATTTATTACAGTTGTGATGAGAAGGTATACCCTTGATTACTGTGGTAATTAAAAGAAACAGTAAGAAAAATACGAATGTGAGAAGGTAATGAGTTTCCATTTCATAGCTCACTGCCACTAGCCAGCTCTTTGTCAGTGTGACAGGATACCTGACATAAGCAACTTAAAAGAAGGAAGCTGTATTTGGCTCATGGTTCAGATCTTGGTTCATGGTCTACTAGGTCTAAAGCAGAAACATCATGGCAGAAAAAGTGTGGCAGAGGAGAGTTGCTGTCGTGGCAGTCAGGAAGCAGATAGGAAAAGAGCTGGAGTCCCGGAAAGGAAGGAGCCTGGGACAAAATATACCCTCCAAAGCCACAGTCCCCAGTGACTTGCTTCATCCATTTAAGCCCCACCTCATACTGGTAATTAGTCTATTTAGCTAATTAATTTGTCAGTGGATTAATTTACTTGAAAAAATATTGGAGCCCATCATCTAGTAACCAAACCTTTAACAGTGTCCCTTTTGGGAGACATTTTGGATTCTACCTATTCTGTAACACTAACCAAATCCTGTTACCATGCAGTTTGTTTTTTCTGTACTGGGGAACAAACTCAGGACATTGCATTTGCAAGGCAGGTGTGGTGCCACTGAGTTAAATCCTTGTCCCAACTGGCAGTTTATTTTTAATCAAATTTATCAGCAATGCATTAAATGCAAATTCAAAATAACCTGCCAAATTCAAAAGCTTTTTCTTTTTTATATCTGTTCTCAGGAATATTAGGCACTGTCCACTGTCCTGCCATTTTCTGTAGTGGGAACAACAAAGCTGTGTGTTTAGATTTCCTTGAATTCAAACTCCAGGTTTGCCTATTACTTTATGAGTTGAGACAATTAGTGTTTTTCTTTGCCTCATTTTCCCTATCTATAAAATAGAACAGTAGTTGTTTTTGCAGCCCTGGGTATAGGAACCCTAGGCCTCATGCCTGATAGGAAAACTCTCTACCAGTGAGCTATTCCCTCAACCCCTTAGTTTCTATTTTTATCAAAGTTTCTACATGTACTGTTTTTATAAGACTTATTAAACTACAGCCCTCTTTGTTTTTCCTCAGGATAGTTGCTTTCAACATCAGGGTGAGGAGAGGGAGAGTAGTGAGAACTTTTAGTGACTGACTCAGAGAGCAAGAACATATGGAAATGTATTGAGTGAATGAGTGTAATTTGATTCATTGTTAGGCTATGCAATAGAAAAGGCTCTTTATGCAAATAACATGATAAATGAAACTGTGCCCTTCTATGAAAAGTAGGCTTTGATGAGATGGAGACCCAAACTGTTAACACAGCAGAGGAGCAAGAAGAACCCAAGACAGACTTATCTGACAAGGAGACAGTGGGTAAGAAACCAGAAAGAAGTCAAGATTCATCTGTTCATACGGCCCATCAGCTCCTCATGGATACAGTTTTCCAGGTACTGAAACTTTTTGCAAATTGCTGCCTTAATAATTGGCAAAACAATTTTAAATTTATTTTGATAGATCCTTGTCTTTAGAGCTTGATAGAACATCTGATTGGGGAAATCATGTCCTTAACAAATTTTCAAGAATATTATTGTTATACAAGTATTCTTGTGTGTGTGTATGTGTGTTTGGGGGGCGGGTAACTGGGTCTCAAACTCAGGACCTCGCACTTGCAAGGCAGGTGGCAGAACCACTGAGCTAAATTCCTGGCCCTCCTTTTGTGCTTTTTTAATGCAATGCTAGGTTGGAATCCCGGGTCTCATGCGTGCTATACAAGTCCTCCTCTGGTAAGCAACACTCTAGCCCACAAGTCTTTAAGCAGATGACACTGTTTCAGCAGTTGAGCCCAGGGTCATCATCTCACTTTCCTCATTGCTGAGACACAAAACCCTACACCCATAAACTAAACCTTTCTTTTATTTTGGCTCACATTTCAGTCCACAGGCCTAGGCAGGATAGCATGGCAGAGGAAAGTGCTCATGGCATGAAGGACAGGAAAGGGAGGAGCTGCTGAGGAAAGTAAATTCTTGTAGGCCATGTCCTCCAGGGCAGTGACTCATCTCTTTCAACAAGACAGACACCCCAGCTCCTAACAGCAAGCCAGCTATAAGCCCCATTAATTCAGTCACATTTCAAAAGTCCTGCCTGACATGAACCACAATCTTGATGTAGATCATAATAGTCACAGTGCTCTGACTTGTCTAGGATAATGGGTCTGGTCCTTGGCCTTTACATTTAGCTCTTCTTAGATCTTTAAGGACCCTTTGGGTCAGTTAATAGTTTGTGACAGTTAAATGACAAGAATCTTAGCATAATCCTACAATTAAGAGACTTTTAAATTGTTTTCCTCTAATAATTTGATTTAATGGCAGTGTAATTTTATCAGGGACCATTTTCATTATTGATGAGTTAAGATTTCGTTTTTGGCTGAGATGGATTCGTAAACATTGAAAGCATCATTTAATCCATATTCTCTCTAAAATGGAAAGCAGAACAGTTTTCTGGCATTGTTAAATTTGCTTACATTTTGAGACTCTGGCATTTGACTACATCCATCAAGTTCATATTGCACGGAGGAAGATGGCTAATGATAAGTTGGTGATTCCAACCTGAGCCACCTCTTATCTGTGGTGTTTTCTTCTTAGCCCTTTTTAAAAGATGTCAGTGAGCTAAGACAGGAGATGGAGAGACAGCTGGAAACCTGGCAGCAGCATGAATCTGGAAATGCAGAAGAAGTAAGTCACTGGGGTTTTCTTCATAAATACCTCTCCTCCCCCAATTACTCATATTTATTAGATGAAAGATCCAAAAAAACCACTTGAGATAAACATGGAAACTTAAAAATTACTATAAACATGGGTCTAGTTATGTCAGATTTTATCAGGGAAGGATTTTTGGGAAAAGTAGATTCTCTCTTGGACCCTAAAAATGAGTAAGAGTTATGCAGTTAATGTGATGCAAGTACAGTGTTAATGTACTTTTATGCAAGTATTTCTGTGAATCTATAGAAGAACTATGAAACTGCATTGTAAGTATTTGTGAACCTATTTTCTGATTCCTTTAGTTGACATATGACTACTATGCATCTCCCTGCTACATGACTGGCTAACATTATGAACACTGTATAGTTTTTGTACACGTTTACAGTATATAATGTTTACATTCCTTGTGTGGAGTTTGTACATATGCATAATACATCCCAATTTTTTTTTTATCCCCTTCCCCTTTGAGAATGATGTCTCCCTACTTCCTATTATCTTTTATTTTGCTCTTTATATTTATTCTGGTTTTCTCATATAAGATAAACAATGTGATTAAACTTTAACACATACCCAACTCAGAATTACAAACCTAAAGCCTAAGTCTGTCTATGGCTTTTTTGCCTGCTTTGCCACTAGATATATAGTTTTATTAAAAAATAGAGAAACTAATAGGTTTAGTTCCTTTAACTTCTTTGCTGGCTCTGTCATGTAGGTAGGTAATCCATAGAAGTGTTTGAAAAGTGGGCAAGAGGCCATACTGTGCCCACCCCATTCATTGCTGGCCATGTGGATTTGCAAGGAATTTAATGACCTTACATCCTAGAATTGCAGTATATGTCTACATTTTTGTATTATCGCTCCTACAGCACGTGTATATTGAATAGTGTTATAGTAAAAAAAACCATGAGATTAAGTGTATTATCTGAGGGATATGCATTTGTCACTTTTGAAACATGACTGAGAGCCCACAAATAAGTAGCTAGACCTGCTGGCACCAAAATTACTCATTTGCATCTGCTCACATAGGTTATACTTTAAAGCATTGATTTGGTTGACCATAAATTCCAATAATTACTGTCTTGTTTTATTCTTTGAATTGTGGGTTCTGGTTTTGGTGGAAGAGACGGCATTTTTAAACTAATGAATTAGCAGCTTGCTTAGGGAAGCTTTAAAATGCTTCTTTTGAGGTGGTTTGTGCAAGTTTTCTGATAACTTTCCTTCAGGCCTTCATCTTGCTAGAATGACTTGGTTGGCTTTAATATTCTAGGGTTATCTTTCATTTTTGTCATTATCCCAGGAGAAGGCTGCAGCTGAGATGTGGCAGAGATACTTGATCTTAACTGCACCTCTTTCACAGGAGTTATGTGAGCAACTTCGTCTCATATTAGAGCCCACCCAGGCAGCCAAGTTGAAGTAAGTCTTCCATTGGAAGCCCTATGTTACATAAACAATGATAGTGTTTCTTTAGAGCTGAGCAAGGAGCCATTTATGGTGCCTGGTTCTGGGTTGCCACTTATGCCATACAGGCACTGGTGGGCCTTCCTTACCACCTTCTCTCTACCTCGAGGGTTTCTGTGATACTCGTTATGGAGGCAGTTTCCCATCTCCATTACTATTGGATGGGAACTGATTGAGCTTTTGCTTTTCTCTTGTGTGCCTGTGTGTTACTCACCTAGATCTTTCCAAAGATGTGTCCAAAGCCATAGTTTAGAATAAAAAAAGGGAGAATCTGAGACTTTTTATTCAATGCAAAATTTATTGCAATATACACAGCCAGTTTTACTAGCTGGCGGACAGGCATTGGTTCATTGTCTTCAATTGATAATAACACTTAATTATTCAGGGGACTAATTACTTGGGATTATTAGTTTTAAGATTTTTTTCCTCATTGAGTTTATTGGTACTTTTTAAGTATACAGTACATTCATCATTGGGCTCTTACACCTTTACATGACAGGTGTTGGTTCTCATTTTATCGCCTTACCCCTGATATTACTAATGTGACCTTTGCCTTGTTTGGGTACACTGAATAGAGGAGACTATCGAACAGGGAAACGACTGAATATGCGGAAGGTCATTCCATACATTGCCAGTCAGTTTCGGAAAGACAAGATTTGGCTTCGAAGGACCAAGCCCAGTAAACGCCAATATCAGATTTGTTTGGCTATTGATGATTCTTCTAGTATGGTGGACAACCATACTAAGCAGGTAAGGAAGAAAAGTATGGCAAGTCCAATGGAAGATTAACAGCAAACCACATTCCATGGCCCATTTTAGGGTGTTTTTTTTTTTTTTTTTTTTTTTTTTTTTTTT
>NW_022900926.1:54565227-54569039 GCF_012274545.1 Fukomys damarensis | reverse complement strand
GTTTTTTTTTTTTTTTTTTTTTTTTTTTTTTTGGTACTGGGGCTTGAACTCAGGACCTTCTGCCTGCCGGGCAGGCACAGTGCCACTGAGCTAAATCCCCGGCCCTACATGGCCCATTTTAAATGGCAAGAAGAATATGACAAACTTGTTTGAGAAGATCTAAGATTTTAGAGTTCAAAAGGGCAGGTCCCTTATTGTCACAAGTCTTCAAAATTATTTTAGTTCTTAATCTTCAGGTAGACAACAAAATGGTATGGTTAAGTAAATCTAATTATTTTCCATAAAAATGCAATAATGTACTTAACTGTTAAGAATATACACAATATACCAATATGAAAAACTTGATTTTTAAAAATATATTCAGAATATACATCATTCAGTCTGAAATTATGTGTAGTGTTCTAGTAACGTTGACAAGGCTTAGGAGCCTGAGGAGGATTACTTACAGTGATACCATCATAGTGAGATGTTTGTCATTTTTTAACAGTGATGATGCTGTTATCCAGCATAAGCCTGTGAGCAACTTTTAATATGTTTATGTCCTGCTGGCAAAGGAATAACCTGTGAGCTTGTGTTAGAATTTAAAGCTTCCCACTTATAACCACATGACTTTGGGGCAGTTTATTTATTTAAAAGCCTATTTCAAGGGGCAGGGATTTAGCTCTGTGACACTGCACCTGCCTAGCAAGTGCAAGGTCCCAAGTTCAATCTCCAGTACCTACCTCCCCCAAAAAAATAAAAATAAAAGCCTGTTTTATCTTCTTAAAAAATGAAGATTACAGTAATATGTTAGCTTATACTCCTGTTTCAACTAATTTAAATTCTACACTCTGAGTTTACTATATGTTTTAATTGCTTTTTAAATCTCGTTATCCATAAAACATTATTTTATGTGGTCTCCAAAACAGAAGGAAAAATATTAATTTATGGGGCCATGTATCTCAAAAATCACTTTTATTAGATGACTTCTAGGGAATACCATTCTTACAGTTTCATGGATTCTGCAGTCCAGCATCTCTGGTACTGAGGAGGACCTGAGACCATTAACGCCTCACTGTGCCATACAACAGATATTTTATGTGAGAATCTTGATGTTAAAAAAGGACTGAGAGGCTCTGGTTAAGAGGATTTCTGATTCCTTAGACTTTCCCTTTCTTTTTCATAGCTTGCGTTTGAGTCACTGGCTGTGATTGGAAATGCTCTAACCCTTCTGGAGGTGGGGCAGATTGCAGTATGCAGGTAGGATTGCCTTTTAATCTTACTGGGAAAACCCTTTTCACAGTTTGATCTCATGATTAAAAAATAACTTACACTGTATTTGTTTTTTCTCCAAGTTTTGGAGAGTCAGTGAAGCTGTTACACCCATTCTATGAACAGTTCAGTGATTATTCTGGGGCCCAGATTCTACGGCTCTGCAAATTCCAGCAAAAGAAAACCAAGATTGCTCAGGTATGCTGATGAAATCCAATGAATTTTTCAATACTTCTTCCTCTCACCCCCCCCATAGTATTCAGGACATAAAAAATATACATGAGTGGGTATACTGCTATAATGAAAGCTTCCTTGTCATCCTTTATAAACCAAGATGTGACTTGCTTTTTCTCAGGTCCTCAAAGATCATCTGACTTTGGCACCATTGATTTTCTGTCTTCTCATTTTTTCTGAGTGATTTGGAACATTTTACAACAAACTAATCTAGTATCCTACCAGGTAGATCAAAGTCTTTCCCTCTCCAATTTAGATCAGAGAAGAAACAATGTGAGATAAGCCAGTGATTTGCTTGGGGTGACAAAACTGCAGGAAATACTATTTTCTGTCCTCCTGATTCCTGCTCTACCTTTTTTTGTACTCATTTTCTCAAGAGCAGACAGCTGTTTTGTTCATGGGTTCACACATTACGGACTTATTCCTAAGTCCTAAGGAAGTATTTCTTTTCTGTTGGGGTATATACTATAGAACACTAGTGGGGTGATTAGCCAGTAACACATGACTATCTAAGCTTAAAAACACTTGTATTTGGGGACAATTGCTGTGCAATACAGGATTATTCCTTTATTCCAGGTGGATGAAAGAGAAGCCTGTTGTTTATTACCCAAGATAGTTACCCCATAGTCACTGCAGTGTCAGAAGTCATTTGTTTTTATTACAGTGGGAAGAGAAGCTAACTTGTTTTCTAATTGTCTTGTCTGATTCAGTTTCTAGAGTCTGTAGCCAGCATGTTTGCAGCCGCTCAGCATTTCTCACAAAACATTAGCCCAGGTGAGCTGCATTGCTTTCTCTGTGTCTGTCACCATCATTTTAAGTACATGCTGCACAGGAAAAGACTGATGGAGGACCATTAGGCATTGATGAAATATTTTACTCATTTATTCAGAAATTTCTACTAAACCCATCTCTGTGAGGCTTGTAATCAGTGAGTGAACCAGATATTAATATATTCTTACATGACAGACTGACTTCAGAATTGTGAAAGAAAGGAACACGTTGTGGAATTCAGTATAAAGACAATTCTGGAATGTTTTAATAACAAATCAGATAATCTAACCACAGTTTATTTGAGGTCTGAAACATAACCATGTCCCTTCCAAAAATCTCAGTCCTGAGACTGTCATGCACGCATCCTCTGTGAAACAAGTCATTCACACCTAAGTCGGATCCACCTTCAAGCACTGTAGTCTTTAGCTAGAAACCCAGAGTTTTTAAACACCTTATTCACTGTTTTGGTTCCTTCCTAAGTTGCTTAAATGAGTCAATGTCAAGAAAAATAAATTAAGTACAAGGAATTGACAAAAACTAGGTAATAAGACAACTAAAATTTGGACTCTTCAGTTCTGACTTGAGCACTTCCTTGTATTGACTCACTCAACACTTGTCCACATGGTTCCTAGTCATAAACATATGTCTTAATGTATACTGGTCTACAAGTGGGCTCATCTACATTTGACATTCCCTGAAGCACTACTGGGAAATTCTGCCATATTCACAGAAGCTTCATATGTCTCGTCTTCCCTAAGTAATAGATTTCATCAAAGCTCTCCTTTGTTCATACCCAGAATTCATCACTTTCACAATTGTTTAGTCTTAATAATACAGAGAAAGCCTACACTAATTCGTAATACTGTAGGTGGTTTTGAGTTATTTCAAATAGATTTTCATTTTCTTTTTTTTTTCTCCTATAGAAATTGCACAGCTTCTTTTGATAGTCTCTGATGGACGAGGCCTTTTTCTGGAAGGGAAAGAAAGAGTTCTGGCAGCAGTTCAGGCTGCCCAGAATGCTAATATCTTTGTCATTTTTGTTGTTTTGGACAGTCCCAGTTCACGGGTGAGTGATTGCTAGAAGCCACATTTTCTGGAGATAAAGTGATTCCCCTTCAACTTGTTCTGAAATACAGCTTGGGGCTGCTTTATCATATTGAGAATTCCTAGTGTTCTTGGTGTTCTATCAGGCACTATTTATGTGATATTCACAAACTCAGTGAGACAGAGAATGTTTTTCCCACTTAACAGTGAAGCACAGCAACACAAATATTATAAGTAATGAGTAGGAGAGCCAAGACTCACCCAGACTTCAGAACCTTCTGGGTCATAGTTTCTTCTGTACAGCAGGTATCACAGCCTTGATAATGGGCTCTCACTACTGTTTGTTAAAGGCCAGCCTTTCTAATCTGTCTCCCGAGTCCGCAGAGCAAAGCAATTGTATTTCGGAGGTATTGTCCCTGTAGGCCACAGTAACACCATGTTTAAGTCTTTATTCTCCTGGAACAGTTGATCAGAGATCTGCCTCTTTTTTTTTTTTTTTTTTTTTTCCAGGG
>NW_022900926.1:54551295-54565161 GCF_012274545.1 Fukomys damarensis | reverse complement strand
CCAGGGACAGAATTCGGGACCTTGCACTTGAGATGCAAGGGGTAGCACCATGGAGCTAAATCTCTGGCCCTGCCTCGCTTTTAATGTGTTCTGAAAATTAAGAATAAGACCTAGTTTCATATGTTAAAATAAGACAAGGGACACTTAAATTGTCAGCACGAGAGATCACAGAAGACCTAGCTAAGGAAATTGATTTTTCCTTTTTTCTTACAAAATGTCTTTTGGTCACAGGATTCTATCTTGGACATTAAAGTACCAATATTCAAAGGACCTGGAGAGATGCCTGAAATCCGATCCTACATGGAAGAATTCCCATTCCCATTCTATATCATTCTTCGAGATGTGAATGCACTTCCTGAGACACTCAGCGATGCCCTCAGACAGTGGTTTGAGTTAGTGACGGCCTCCGACCACCCATAACACAGGAAGAACAGTCCAAAGTGAGACTAAACCACAGCCAGAAAGTGGCATCTACCCGGGTGTTCCCTACTCCTTTTCTGAACTTGCCCCTCTAAGATGACATTTTATCCTTATTTTCTACCATAGCTGAGAGTTTTCAGCCTCTTGCTTTGCCTGGGCTCAAGCTCCTTGCTTTCAAATCTGGGGATCCTGATGCCTTTCTAGGAACCCAGCCACCTTCAGTCCCCTTGCAGGAGCCCTACGCACCCTTTTGGTGGGGAGCGGTTGTACAGGGACCCAGAGTCCCATTAAGTTGCTTAGGCTGGCCTAAAATTTATGTTTCTACTGAGAACCTGGGATTACAGGTGTGTGCCACCACACCTGACTGTTGGACACATTCCTTAAACAACTGGACTGTGTCAATTCTTTGGGCTCTACTTCAAGCTCTGCCACAGCAAAGCTTGATATCACCCAAAAGCTGTCCTATGGCTGAGATACCTAAAGTTTTCTTGCAGAACGTGCTTTTGTATTTTCTTATTGTGAAAAGACTCTTCTCCAAGGGAAGGAAGCTAATGGTGTATGGTGTTCTTATGTTTAATTGAACATTATAGGAGCCCAAGTAATCAACAAAGATCCTTGGGCTCTGAAAAAATGAAGTGGCTTTTCAGTGTTCTCCTTCATTCAAATTTGCTGCTTCGGGCGACTATGCAATGATAGATGATTTTTCCTTTGTTTCACACTCTTGGTGCCATAGTCCCTGTTATAGTAATTTATTTCTTTAGTTCTCCCCTCCCCCCTTAATAATTAAGGGAAAGAATCATTCCTTAGTGCTTTCAAACTAGACTGAGCAAGTCTCACCTCTAGAAAACAAATGCTTTGTCCACAAGAACTAAGCCCTTACATTTATTTTTCTTTTTCTCCGAGTCAGAACACAGCAGTGGTTTTAAGGTACCTTCTCCTTGGCCAGAAAGCAGTGCTTGAATACTTGAAACTGTGCTGTGTTCTATTTAATGGTCTGTCAGAATGTTCTTTTGTAGGTGGTATACCGTGATGTAACCATCTATCTCCTTATCCTCGTGTTTCTCTTCAAGTTACACTGTGAAGCCTGCCACCCTTATACAGTGGCCATTAGACACAGCTTGTTTAACCAAGTGTCCTAAAGCATGTACCTGAAGTTATATTATTGTTATTTTTTATTCTAAAAAGTCTATGCAGTTTATATTCTGAAAACTATTAAAAGATTTACCACTGTTGAGATCATTTGTGATCTTTCTTAATAGAATTTGACAAAGGATTTTAACAGGTATGCTAGGGGATTGATCTTATGTACTTGACCAGCAGACCATTCAGTTTATGCCAAGCTAGTATGACCCAGCAACTTCAAAAGCTTAGTAAGACTCACATTAACATCTATGGTGGGCAAGCTCCTCTATGCTGGCTTTGTGGCAGATGGAAACAGGTGAGTTAGCAGATCTACATGGAGGCTCACAAAAGCCCTGCTCCATACTGACCTCTCTTCAATCACATTTGACTGGCCAAGCTGTCTCTGGGGCAGAAAATAGTTGCATCTGGTAGAGAAAGCAACAGTGACAATGTTGTAATCTATTACATTTGCCTTTAGTGGGCAGGTCTATATAGAAGGTGGGTCTTGCTAACTGGGGTGCCTAAAGTGATTCCCATGGCTCTTGGGATTTGGGAAAGAAGGAATTCGGGTGAGCAGCTACCCAGGAGCACCATTTCCAACTTGGGAAGAGGGAGTGTGTCGCAGGAACTGATGCCTAGTTCTGACATTAAAGGAATAGGCATCCATCAGTACACAAAATACTTTGCATGGTTTTATAATAATCCCATTTTCAGGGCTGGGGATTTAGCTCAGTGATTCCAGCGCCTGCCTCGCAAGTGCAGGACCCGAGTTCGATCCCCGGTACCAAAAAAAAAAAAAAAATCCCATTTTAGACAACTTCAACCATCATCTAAGCAAATGGCTTGCAAAGATATCTAGCAAGGCTGTTCTTTTACATTCCCAGTAGTCAATGGTTAGTGAATGACTGGTATACATTCCGAGAAATCCAGTGCTGGGCATTTTTATTGTGGTAAAAATATGACACACTGTATCTCTACAAACTAAGACAGCTACAGCATCACTTAAACAAAATCTTATGTACCACCACCATAAATGTGGTCCCTTATTAATCAAAACATATGCCATTCAGTACTGTATATTCAAATGCCTGCTACCTGATCACTCATTGAATGCATCATGTTCAAAAGCATCAGTTACTCCTCTTACCCAAACTTTTTTTTCCAGAATTCCGTATCAGTTGACCTCCCCAATACCATACGATTTACAAACTTAGAGCTCAACCTGTACATCTGCTTTACCTCCCTCTCCATCCTCACTCATTACAATTTATCATCTCTCTGGTATACACTTATCCTACCCCGCCCCCGATTCCACTACGGCAGCTGGGGCTCTTTCAATCTCTAGCCTGGAGTACATGAGTGATCTCCAAACTAGTTATTTATCTTTGCTTCATTTCTTCCTAATCACGACATCCAAGGATATCTTTATAAAACCTCTCAAGCTAGAAATCCCTCCAGCACTGCCTGCTGTGAAGAGGATACTATTCAAGTTACTGCAACCTACGTTATTCCTGCCGGACTCCTGGCCCTTTCTACCAACATCACTACTCATCTGGTCACAGCAAACCAGTTCCTACAATGTGCCAGTGTTCAAGTGTCGTCTGGAATCTTACCTACTTTGCCTTTCAGACACTTTGTTCAAGATCTCCAAGAGGAATGAGCTTCCCCTGTATGAATAGCAACACTTAGTGGCAGTGCACTCGTCTTAAAATTCCTGTCCAAAATATGAACCTATGAAGACAAAGTACATGAGACTTGTGACAGTATTAACTGTGTCTAGCATGGGAAAATATTTCTGGAGCAAAAAACAAGTATAAAAACATCTGCTCATATATTAGCTTATAGATTTAATACTCAAAATTACAATAAAGATCCTAAGAAGATTTAGAGAAATATAAAACATTTCTAAAGGTCATATGGAACACTACCAATAGAGTCAGAAGAACCTATAGAGCCCCGGTTTGAACAGGTTATTCTGACCCTAAAAGAGTTTACCATATGATCCCAAAGATATAACAGGAAAAAGGAATGAATAGTACATGATGTTGAAATTGTCAGGCCTGCCCTAAGTTAACAGGGGAAATAAAAATTGCTTTTAACAAATACCAGCAGCCTTTCAGTAAGAGGAAAATAGACTAAAAAAATCAGGCTTACAACCTACTGACGCTGAAAAGTCTATATATACCTGTCCAGACCATCCTTGGGCAGCTAAGTCTCAAATGTCACTCCAGGTTTCTTAGCCCCTTTGATACTTATATAAGCCGAATTCTTTACCAGTTAATTGCTAATATCTCTCTCCCCCATCATCTGCCCATCCACAGACAGATGTGATAAACTCTGCTTTTCCTAGCTAGCTGCTAAAAATCCCCCGATTTCTATTCTCTGTTAAATGGAATAAACTTTTTTCATGAGAGAGCCTGTCTTTTGTTAACAAGTGAATTCTGCATAACAGAAATTACAGTTTAATAGTGAGAAAACTTAGATCAACATCATGCCTTAAACTAAAGTCTGGAAGCAGTAAATATTTTAAGAATTAAATAGTAAAAGTTACAAAGCTCTGAATGGAAAAAGGTGAAACTGGAAAATCTCGAAAGATAAAAATAGGCCAGCTATTTAGCTCAGTGGTGCTGCACCTGCATCGCAAGGACAAGGTCTTGAGTTTGATCCCTGGTACTGAAAGAAAAAAAACAATAATATGGAGACAAAGCTGTATGTATAGGTAACAAAAAATTAAAGAGTATACAGCTCATGTAAAAGCACAGTAGGGCCGGGGATTTAGCTCAATGTTTCCGCCGCCTGCCTGGCAAACGCAAGGACCCGAGTTCGATCCCCGGTACTAAAAACAAGCAAATAAAACCACAATAAAAAGCTTCATCAGTATAAATGGACCTGTCATACAGATAATCCACAAAATCAGCATAACTAAAAGTGTCTAGAGGTATTGAGCTTCACTAATACCTTTAAAACAAATTGGCCAAGAATTGTTACTTCTCACCTATTAAGACAAAACTTCAAACATACAACACTGACAACGTCACTCACACAAGGCCGAGTAAGAGCTGAGAATTGTGTTCTTACATGTACCAGGGCATGTTCTCGGTAAGTTAACATGTACTGCAGCAGCCAAACCGCGAGAAGTGTTATTTCCCTTTGTGCAGTGCTTCACAGATAAGGAAATAGGCCGGGAAGAAGTACCCTGAAAACAAGGAAAAGGGAGCACCGGGGTTTCAACAGGTGCTGCTTTCAAGGAAGCACTGTAAAAGGGTAGGTGAACGGATTTTCGGATTGTACTTTTAATTTCATAGTGTGCCAAAGATGTACCAGCTTCATTTCCAGATACATAACCCACGGGTATATGTGGTGTGGGTAAAACTAGTAGGAAGTAAAAGCTTGCGACTTGTCTAGTTCATCAGCGATTTTTTAAAAAGTGCTTAAAAATACAAAGAGGCACACACTTAAAAGCCCTGTTACAAATATCGTCGGGATTATCACTGGGCAAATGCTTGGGGAAAGAATGAGGAAAAGGGGAGAAAGTGCAGGATGTAAATTCTAAAAGAAATTAACATTTTAGTCCTTCAAACATACGCATTAAGAGATTCAAAATGAGTACACTAGTGTTGCCCACCAAAACTTACCTACCACTTATTGAATTCTTAACTACAATCCCATTCCAAGAACTGTGCCAAATGCTTTTGCTAAATTACCCTTCTGAGGAACTGAACTCAGGACCTCGGCTTGCCAGGCAGACGTGGCAACACTGAGCTACATCGCCGACTCCGCTCGTAAATTCCCGGGCTCTGCGGAAGACCCGGCTCTTGCGGTTTCCCAGGAGGCTGATCTGTGCCCCGCCCCCACTTCCGCTCCTGCGCGCTCCAGCCGGACGCCTTGTTTCGCTGAGATGGCTGCCTCGCGCTTGCCTCCGGGGACACTAACTCTAAAGCAGGTACAGTGCCAGCAGTCCTCAGCGCCGGCTAAACAGCATTAGGGGATCTGAGCTTCTCCGTTCCCCGCCTCTTCCACTGTGGCCTCTGGAGTCTGGACAGGTCCTGACCCTGAGCCTGCACCCTGTGATTGGCCCCGGGCAGAGGGGCGGAGCTTCCCTCCGTGGGACCCAAGGGAGGAGTGCAGGGCTTTCAGGGGCACCAGAGGCGGGCCAGGCTCTTCTCCGAGCCTAGATACCTCCTTTCCCCAGTAACCTTGGCAAAGATTGCTCCATGATAATGAACAAAGAATTTGAACATCTGTGTTCATCTAGAAAAAGCACTGTTGGGCTGGGCTGGGGATATAGCTCATTGGTTCTGGCGACTGCCTGGCAAGGGCCAGAACTCAAGTTCGATCCGGGACCAAGAAAGAAAAAAACAAAAAAGCACTGTTACTACTACAACTTCTAGAAGTCCTTTTTCTACCCATTATATGAGCTCTTGATTTTAAAAGTTCTCAGGTTTGACAGGGGAGTAAGCAAATGCCCAAATTCACTTCTTGCTAATGTCAAAAGAAAGTTTTTCTTTGTCCTTTTCAGAATTCCTCAGTTCTGATAGACAGTGCCTTGTTAGTTTTGCTAAAACAGAGCTGGCGATTGTGCGGTTATAAATGTCAGTTTTCCTACCCTGAACAGTTCCTGAGAAGGCAACAAGTTCTCCTCCTCTATAGAAGAATTTTGCAAGCAATCCAGCAAGTTCCAAATGCATCTGATCGCCAGTACCTGAGAAACTGGGCAAGGGAAGAATTCGAAAGAAATAAAAGTGCCACAGAAGAGGTGAGAACAAAATGATGTTGAGAACAGCCTGGCTCTTTTGTATCGACCTGTGATTGTTTTGAATTTAGTAGACATGTTAGAATATAAATGTCACTTAAATGGTATAACTTGGGGAGGAGGATTACTTATGATTGAATCTAGGCCCTTTCACATGCTAAGCAAGCACTGAATCTCAGAGCTACATCCCCAGCTTGATTTTTTGTTTTGTTTTGTTTTTTTATATTGGGTCTCACTAAGTGGCTAAGTTGCCCAGACTGGGTTCAAATTTGGGAGCCTCCTGCCTCAGCCTCCCAAAATGCTAGGATTATAGGTGTCCACCCAGCTAAGGTGTTGTATCTTGATCATTGCTTGTAATGTTACTTATTTCTATTCAAATTATATTTAAATTTTTAAAATTGTTATCTGTACAGTAGCATCCCTTGGCTTTTCTGCTGTACCACACTGTTTTTAGCTTTCCTAATGTGGAGCAGTTCCAGTTGCACTCCTGACTTTTTGTTGTTGGAGTGTATGTGTTTGATGCTGAAACTGAACCCAGAGCTTTGTGCATAGTAAGTCCATGCCCTACCACTGAGCTACACCCATAGCCCTCCTCTACTGATCCTTGAATTTTACAAATAGAATGGTAGAACTGTACCTTAATCACGTAGAGTGATAACCAAATTTCACTTTCTAATACAGGATACAATCCGGATGATGATTACTCAAGGCAATATCCAGCTAAAGGAGTTAGAGAAAACACTTGCATTAGCAAAATCTTAACTCTAGCATTATTTGAAGGATTTCTAAATCTTCATGTTTTGTTGAGTTTAGGCTTAATGGACAGTTCAAAGCCAAGTCAAACTGTTCGTATATACATTACTCAGAAGCAATATCAGAAAGCAGAGCATAGTACATCATAGATAGCAAAGAAAAGCACAGTGAAGCTGCCTTAGAACTGACAGATATAACTGAGTTCTGAAAATGTTTCTGAATGTATCACCAGTTTTCATAAGAAGCCAAAACTATTAACAGCCAGTTTGCACATGGAAAGATGCTCAACACAAATCATCAGGAAAACTCATTTTAAAACCATAATGAGATAGCACTTCACTTCCACTACAATGGCTATAATTAAAAAAGGGAAATAAATGTGGAGAAATTGCTCAGTGGCACACACCTATAATCGCAGCATTTTGGAACCTTCTTGAAAAATCCTTCTGCATTACCTTTAAGGGTTGTTGAGGTACATTCTTCAGCTGTGCCATGATTTGATAGCCAAAGGACTCTAAAAAGACCATCACTAGCAAATCTGGATCTGTGCTAGAAAGGAGAGAAAAAGAATGAGAACATTAAATACCAAAAAAAGCAGGGAAAACTTCAAGCAAGTTCTCGATGAAACTTCACGATTACCTTAATTTTGATGTGGATAGAAGTAAATCCTGGAAGAAAATTTTTGGTGTGTCAGATTCTTCTCCAGGGACAGGAAAAACAGAATTTTGAAGAATACATCAGAGACAACTACATCTCATCCAGAGTTGACTTTAGGTCACTTTTGAAACTGACTCAATTTATAACATACAATTAAATTAATAAAAGATATGGAAGCAAAAGCTTATGGAAGATGTTGGGGTTATCAGTCCTGCAAAGAGAAGTCCCATTCATCAATGGAACAGAGCTAAGAAGCTAATCCAAAAATCTGGCCAGCACCTGAAAGATGTAGACAAATTTTGCAGAATACATGGTATCAAGTACTTGTATTATAAGCGAGAGGAGAATCATAAACCAGTGGTGTGTATGTTAATGGATTCCCAGAGCCCACTCCTACTTCCTGTTGCCTCAGAGTTCACAGCATAAAATACTTCTGAGTACCCTTCCAAGGGGGTAATCTAATTAATTCAAAATGCTCGTGTGAGCCAGCCTTCAGGTTCCTAAATAAGCATTAGCGTGTTGCAGAATCATCTGATAAAAAGAATTTGTGAAGTTTCTGAATAAAGAACTTATTGGAAATATTTTGTATGGTATGTTAACTTGCATAGTCGAACATAGTCATAATAACCCTAAAATCTTGAAACTTAAAAAAAAAATCCTTTTATGGATCATGCAGTAACTTGAGGATGGTCTTCCTAGCAGCCATGTACATGAAACTTGAGCATTTGTGCTTTGAATTTAAGATGCAAATATCAGACTCCAAGGAAACTTAAAGCTGGGGTTTGTGTTTTTTTAAATAGGTAAAACACTGGAAATTATTTTCCAGAGGCTAAAATGAACATAAAGTCCTTGCTTTTTTACCTTTATCTCTACAAAGGAGTTTACTCTGTTCAGTTGTATGGTTTGATTTCCCCCCCGAGTTGTAGGTCAGATCTTGTTGCTAAAGAGATTTATTTTAGCAGTTTGTTCTCAGCTAAAGAGCCACATTCCTCAAGGTAGTGGCCCGAATAGAACTGCTGGTTAAATGCATTTTATTTGTCAGGAAGTGATCTTTATCAGTATTACAGATTAGGCAGTTTTTGGGACTTCCCTGTAAACTGTACTCTTGTTTGAGAGTTAGACTTTTGTTCTTAAAGTTTAAGATGTGTGAATGTTAAACTGTATTTGAACAATAATCAGTCCTTTTATAACAAGAAATGGCCAAGTCCACTTTATACATACCATTTGTCCCTATATTGTGCTCCCCTTTGAAAAGGTGCCATCAGATGGGAAGCTTTAAATTCTTGGTGCGGGCAGTGCTGAGGATGCGCCTGCTGAGACAGATGCGTTTGTAATAACGAAAGCAGAACAGGGCCCTGTCATTTGTGTTCCTGCAGTTGCACCAATAGACACTTGTATGAGATAAACAAATAGTCTACCAAGCTAGAAATCACAACTGGTTGTTTTCCTTGCTTGATTCAGGCCCTTAAGAAATTATATTAGGATTAAGTTTACGAGATTAACTGAAAAAGAGTAGATCACTTTTAAAAAGTGCTTTACTGCCTTTTGTGTCTCATGGAAGGAATATTTTCACATTTGACTTAAAGGGAAAGAATATTTCCACTTAAAATTATAAATAAAAAACATTGTTTTATTCACAGAGGTCTTTTTAAATTGGCTTAATTTACATTTAATTGGTTTTTACAATCCACATTTAACAGGAGGAACTGTATTTAACATTAGCAACAATTTGTCACAGAGTATATTATTTTAGCTCGTGTGTTATTTTTAGTACAAATGATGTTTGTCCTTCCTCTTTGTTCAGTCCTTTCCAAATGGTCAGCAGTTAAAGCACCTTTGATTGTGCTGAGAAATCTGCCCTACTATGGTGGTTGTTTTGGTCCAGTGCACCTGATGGTAACTTTAAAGCAGGTAGATGTATTTGCTCTAAATCACACTTTTACAAATGCAAGGCAAAGTGTGGCTGGGTCAAACTACTCTTTCAAGAACCATAAAATTTAGTCAGCTGCAACAAATAAAACTATAGGCAATGGGCCAGGGATTTAGCTCAGCAGTTCAGTGGCCTGCCTTGCAAGCACAAGGACCCAAGTTCAATCCCTGGTACCAAAAAAAAAAAAAAAAAAAAAAAAAAAAAAAAAAAAAAAAAAACGTAGGCTAAACAAGGTGGTCACATTTTCATTTTTTAATGAGTTTAAGGTCTGTAATATCGGGAACAACGTTTAATACTTGGAGGAGACACAAATTCAAGGTGATAAAAATATTAAGTGGAAGACAAGGAACATGCTTCTCAATATATCAACATTTGACTCAAAAAAGAAGTATAAACATAAAAATATCATTTCCTTTATTTTGGGCTCCCAAAGTCAGAAGTGAGATTAGAACTAACATTCAGTTTATCACATGTATTTAGTATACACAATGCAATAATGTACTGACAATTTTAAAACATTGTAATATTGTACAGCCTTTTTCTGTTTTATATCACTTTTACCCACAGGTATTGAAAGTGTGAGCTTCAAATTGAAATACAACTTATGCGGCAAGCTATAAATTTCTAATAGCTGTTTCTTCAGAGAAGAAAAGTTGGAGCATTTACTCATTGTAGCAGATAGCTCAAGGGCAAGATACGGAAAGATACACACTAGACCTGCAGTTGTTTTCACAATGCTAAGGAGCAAAAAAGACCTGACAAGAATTGTTGAAATTGCAACACAATTGTATTAGTCTTCACTGACACTTCAGCCCACTGAGTAGAAAGCTGATTGACTGTTCTGTTTCCTGCTTCTGTTTTCTCTTCTGTGACAGAGCACCAAGAGACATCCTTGTAGACTGTTGTACTAGGTCATTTGACCTAATTCCTCTCTAATCTCTTCCCTAGCTGTGACTTTTGACAGAAATACCCAGTTCACAGTGATTAAGCTGCCTACTTCTAGTGGCCAAGAGGTATATAACCGAAATACTCCCACCAAAGCACTTTATCGTTGACTTGATGGTTTGGGTAAAATTGTTTTCAGCATTTTATGAGGAAACCTTGAAGAAAGAAAATGTTCTAATAAGTGAAAATAACACCTGCTTGGGGCATGGCTTAAAAACTCAGCATTTTATCTCTGTGCATTAGGCAGGTCCCGGTAGATCAGTATATATTGAGGAATGATCCTCCAGAAGTTTTTGATATCTTAGGAATAGATTTAGAAAACTGAACATAGATACTGTGTAGCTCTACAAAATTGTGATTCTACATTAGAAATAGACAGTGACATGATAAGAGTGAACAACCCCTAGATGATCAAGCCAGTGAGTGTCTGGGGAAGACTTCCCTCCCGTGGATCTGAGAAACACAGCGCAGGGCACATGACATCAACCTGAGAGCACATGCATTCCATCTTCAGCTCTAACAGGGATCCTGAATTATGTTTTAAGGAATGTTTATATCTGTAGATTGCTACTATCAGAAAAAAAAAATGTGAGCTTGATAAAGGGACTAAAAGCGTACTGTTTTTCAGGGTGTCACCGTGTCAACGAGACACTCTTCTTTGGCTCAATGGGCAGTATTTTATTCACATTATGGCCAATAGTTACTAGATTCCTGGGTTTATAGAAACAAAGTTTCTAGCATATGTGGAATTTTGAGATTGGTTTAATCTCAGATTTCAAAGGACAAAAAGCTTGAAAAATCCAGAGTTTCAGCATAACCAAGCTGCTTTGACAGCCTTTCCCTGTGTTCATTTCATTACTACCAGATTAAAGCCTTAAGGGCTCCATCAAGCTGGTAGTAGCAGTATCTAAAGCTAGTCACTGGCATAAACTCCATAAACACATTGCAAACCTGCAGAAAGTTTGAGGTTCCTCAATGATAGAGTTCAATTTAAAATGAAATACTTCAATACTCTTTTTTAAAAAAATAAAGTGTAGATCAATCTTATTCAGAAAGGTACTCTAAGGTAATTGGGTTTATGAGATTATAGTAGTTTCAGGTACTTGTTACATGAATGTTCTTTCCATTAATCTGCTATGATTGATTTTTTTGGCTGAAAATACAGTAACCATGATGAAGTCATTTGAAATTTTCTCAGTTGAGCTAATTTAACATTTCCAGTCCTGTTAGCCAATTACTCGTCATTTAATCTCTTGACATTTCAAAAAATTAAGATACACTGGATCTTATGACATGATAAAAAGCCTTTTCCCCTTAAAATCTGTTTGGTAAAATTTCACCTGCTTAAAACACCATTTTGAGGATTGGGGTCTGACAAAGAGGTTTGAGCACATCTCAGAGTTACACTTCTCTTATAAAGACACGCTTGTCTAGGCACAGCAGGTGTATTCAATGAACGACTGAGTATACAAGGATTTAATTTTCTTGCTTTTGATTTATAATTTCACACATCTTGAATTTAAGCATTTAGGTTCAGACATTATTCTGTTTCTTAGCTTGGCTTGCTTAATCTGAACTTTTGAACTTCAGATGAATCTGGACTGAGGTTTACGGCTTGTATTGAAATCTGAAATAGCAAGCTTCCCCTGGTTTCAGCTTAATTGTTGAAGTCTCTTCTCTGTAACTTCAGGGTCTGTGACGCACGTGTGTGACTCATTTTAGAAATTAATGATTTTTTTTAAAGGCATATCCTGTTACATGTACAATAATCCACTTCTAGCCGTAGTTTTTTGTTTTGTTTTGTTTTGTACCAGACATCGAACTTGGGACCCTGCATTTGCGAGGCAGGCAGTGGCACCACTGAGCTAAATCCCTGGCTCTTAGCCATAGCTATTCTTCAGTTGCAAAGCTAGAAATCCTCAAGAATTCTCTTGTTCTATTCTTCATGTCCTAATTTTCCTTCTGCACCTTAGTCCTTAGTTTAGCAAGTTCCTCTTCCAAACTTTTAATATGTTCCTTGAGTGTGGCCTTGTCATGCTGGGCTTTCTGATTGGCTTGACTTCGTGCTTCTTCAATCTTCCTTTCATACCACTTTTCCATCTGGGTAGAAACAGCTTCAAAAAAATACTGAGTAAGCTCCAGGGCTTGAGAGGTGTCTCGGACATGAGGGGCAGCCTGCTCATTGCCTGCTGCTGGCCGCCCACAGGTGCCACTGGACTGCTGGGCCCGATGCCTTGTCTGCCCACACTTCCCAGACTTCTTGGTTTGAGTACCTCTGTTGACACATGGCCCAGCCTGCTGGTCACATTTGGCTGCGTCACTCAAGGGCAGCTGGGCTGTCTGGACCTTGACATTCCTTAGTCGGGAGCCTGTACAGTCAGAGGAAGACAGCTCCTGCTGGAGTCTGTGGGTAGTAGTAGTGTTGGAGGCCTTTTCCTTGGGCCTAACCACTTGTGAAGAACTGTCAGAGGCTGCTGCTGGGCCCGCTGTCACCACTGATTGATCCACACCTGGTTTCAGAAGGAAAACAGACATCAGAGCAAGCTCACATTCAAAACCAGGTGGGAGTAGGGTGGCATTCGAGAGTCCTGAGGATCCTGTAAAACACTAGCATAGTCTCTCTGCTTTTCTTCGCCTTTTTGTCCCTCCCTCCTACTTCATCTCCCAAGATTATCATTTTGGTTTGTAAGGACTTTCATGGATTCTGTGTTAGCCACACTGGTCACCTCTAAGCCAAATAATTTGCCAGGCTCTCCTTTTGCCTGTCTCAATCCTACCTTAGAAGGCTCTAGGTCTCATTTCCTGATACATAAGGATAACATAGTTCAACATGTGTCTCAAAACAGAATGGACATTTATAAGAAACAATAATGCTAGTCTAATTTCTGTGAGATCTGTGTGCTAATTCCTTGTCCCAGGCTCCATTCTGGAAAGTGACCCTATTCCATATACCCGGAGCTCCATGACAAGCCCCATGACTAGGTTTAGCATGAAAACTCTGCCAGGATGTTTCCCAATGTTACTGGCACAAAATAAGATAAAACTATGTTTCCAGAAATGGCTGTCATAACACAAAACCTTTTATATATCCAGGTGCTCCAGTTAGTTTAGCTACCAAGGCTCTGAATGGCCTCAAAATTATCACCATTTAGTTAGTCACAGTGGCGAATACACATAGTACTCTGTGAAGTTGAAACAGGAGGGTCAGAAGTTTGAGCCCCACCTGGACAATCAGTGACTTATTGAGAAACTGTCTCAAAAAAAAAAAAAAAAAAAAAAAAAAAAG
>NW_022900926.1:54513700-54551095 GCF_012274545.1 Fukomys damarensis | reverse complement strand
GGTCTGGGGATAATTTGGTGCAATGGACCTGGGGTTCATGCCCAGTACCAGTACCAGTAAAAGAAATAACCATTTGGTGTAACCGCTAGTGGCTAATAGAAAGAAGCTTTGCTTGAAGTATGTCTTCTCTAGCACCTGGGGCAAGTTCAGTACATTAAGTCCTGTTTAATGAGGCTTTGCATAATTAGATAAAAGTAAAGGGCCAATCAAGGAGAGAGGAATGGGGTAAAGGGCACAACAGACAAGGGAGAAAGCCCTGCTGAGGAGACACATGGTCATTCATCACTTTCCTCTTTGGGGCCCACTCCAATGCCATCAACATTGTACTAACCAATCTGAGGCACTGCTAGTGTTGACCAACAGTTTTATTCCTTTGTTTAAATATGTTTGAGCTCTGGCCTTCATAGGCTGAGGACAACAAGGTGTGGGAGCACCATTACCTTCAGGCAGAGAGGCTTTCTCTATGCATGGGTTACCTGTAGAAGATTCACAAGTAGATGGTGTGGATTTAGCCCTGGAGGCCCTGGAGTCCCCAGAAAGCTTCAGCTCTAGATTCTGAATCTTCAGCATGCACCAAGTTTTTAACTCATCCACCAAGGACGTCTAAAAATAAGTAATTAGAACACCAAAAAAATCAAGTGAATTTGATATGTGGATTCTGAATTAAAGTATTAAGAGGGAACTTTTAGAATTATGATACTTGAGGTTACCATTTTGAGAAACCAAAAAGTTGTGGATTGCCCATTCACCCACAAGCCATACCTAGCACTCAAACCTTGAACTATCTATAATCTTCATTAAGTGGCTTAGAGCCACCTTAAACCCAACTGCCCCAATTTTTCAAAATAAATATTTCTGTCTACTTAGAAGCATAAACACTCAGAAACTCACCGACACTCCATCTTTTGCTCCTGAGTAAATGCCATCAGGGCAGGATCCAGTTCTTGTTTAACAACAGTGTACAAGCCAATGATCGCCCACTATATGGAGCTGACTCGGGATGGGATGACATTTTCCCCAGCATAGTGTCTCCACCCACTGTCAGCGTGTCAGTGACAGACACAGACCAAACTATAGGTTTTTTGCTGTGAACTTCATTTTGGGGTTATAAAAATAAGTGCAAATGCTTTTGGGAGTCTCAGCCTCAGCATATTCAGTGATAGGTTTGATGTTATAACTCAGTGGGTATGTGGTAAATCCTAAGTGAAAACTGACAGCTACTGGCTTTTACCTGACGTTTTTCTCCTTCATGTTTCTCAGCATCTGAGTGCTGTTGCAGGCGGTTCAAGCATTCTGTCCTCTCTGCTGAGAGCCGCTCAACCATCAGCTTGTCCAAAACACGAATCTAGGATTGAAGGGGAACAGAGAGCACACTGAGGTGATGGAGGGTGAAGCCCTGATCTCTCCACTCATGAGGACAGGGTCAGGTATTCAGAACAGAGTCCACAAAGCACACAAGGAAACCAACTTCTGACACTGTTTCCATATAGTGTTCACGGAACACTAGCTTTTCAGAATTCTTGAGCATATTTCTATAAGCCAGTGTTCTTTCTCTTTTTCTTTGTTAAAGTCCTAATGGATTTAAGACTATGAAGACACAGTAAATATACAATTTGAACCTTGTAGGCAAACATGAATGTTATTTTCAAGACTATTATTAGGAAAAACTATCTCTAAAATATGGAGCTATTGCCATACTCTACCCTTATTCACACAATTATGCAAACATGAACTGATGCCCAAGGGGTAATGAAGCAAGCGGCATATTCAGTGAGCAGGTATTTTGGGTGCTACATTAAAAGTGGTTAAAGAAGGTTTAAAAAGGGTGTGGGAAGATTTAAAGGATTGCTTTA
This sequence comes from Fukomys damarensis, assembly GCF_012274545.1. Taxonomy (NCBI): domain Eukaryota; kingdom Metazoa; phylum Chordata; class Mammalia; order Rodentia; family Bathyergidae; genus Fukomys; species Fukomys damarensis. The sequence goes on along the minus strand of NW_022900926.1, from coordinate 54,549,242 downwards.
CACAGCAAGTGATTATTATTCTTCAGTCACAGCCTGCAGGAGCCTCCCTCCATTCTGACATTGTCTGGAGGCCCTAAAACCTAGCACTTTTCTGTCATAATCCAAGGAAGAGAATGGAAGTGCATTAGCAGGAGCCAGCCCATGGCAGCCCGCTGGTGAGTTCCTCTCTCTTTGGTAGCATATACAGTGTGTCATTCCACAGACAGATGTTCACAAAATGAAGAAACCCCGGTTGTGGGGCTGTGGGGAGCACCTTCTGTTTTGTCTCCTCAGTCCCCATATATTGGTGAACTGTTCTCCCACTGTGTTCTAAAGCCAGCCTGTTCTGCTCCTTGTCTGCTTCCTATAGCGGCATCTCTGCCAAGAGCAGTTGCGCATACACAGGGCCTTGTTTCCGGCTTACAGTGGACTGGTCCAGGCCTCAGTGTCTGACAAACTGGGCCAAAGTTCTGTCCCTGCCATTTGAATCCTATACCCGAATCTTTCACCTTCTTTGAACTGGAGAGAGGCCCTTGGGATCCTAGTATCAGCTCTTCATGAGCAAAGCTATCTAAAACAGCCTTACCCAATCTATCATAGCCCTAAGATTTTAAAAACAGCCTTTCCACATTTTTATTACACTTAAAAATGTTCAACTTTATCAGTAAATAAGGACATGAAATCTAAACAATAAAAGATCTTTTTTAAAAAACATAGTAATGCTAAATGATGGCAAAGGTTTGAGATAGAAACTCAGGCATTGCTGGGTGGGATATAAATTGGTATAGCTTTTCCTTTAAGTAACTGGCCAACATTTATCAAGAGCCTTAATCATTGACTTTGTATTCAATTACCCTAATTCTAAGTAAAATCCCTAATTATCCCTATCTGAGAAATACTCAGAAGTTTATGCACATAGATAGTCATCATAGCATTATTTATGAAAATAAAGCATAAAAATAAGTTATGTTGTATTTGTATGCTGCAATATCATGGATCTAAGGACATGAGAAAATGATCATGACATAAGTGAACAAAGCAGGAAACAAAATACTATTCCTCCATAGGTAGGAACAGTACTGTCATTAAAAACCACACTGTAGGGCTGGTGTGTAGCTCTGTGGCAGAGCATCCTGGAACCAAAAAAGAAAAACCACACTGTAGTTCTATATGTATAAGGCACATCACTACATAAAAAAGCAAACTGCCAAAAAGCCACCCTTTTTCCTTAAAAGTGGCTATTAGAGAGGATAAAATGTATAACATTTCCTATGGGAGATGGGAATGCTCTTAGAATGTCACTAAGGTACATATTTTTGTTTTTTTCAATGCACATTATTTTGCACATTTCTGTATTTTTTTAACTGAAAAATCTTACCCATCACACATTTCTTAACAAGATGTGATTGAAAAATATGATGTATGTTTACATAAAGTTATGATAGTAAAAGGCACATTGTCATTAGTCCCTCCTCAGAATATTTCCCTTCACCTCAAACACTGTTATCCTATCATTCTTGCCACTTTCTGAAGGAGTTCTGGAAGTCTTCTTTCCCAAGTGTCTTTACTTGCACTATTGTGGCTGTCTTGATGAGTAATATTATGGATGGTAGTATAATCTTTTTTAAGATAAGGTATTATTATTATTAGTTGCACTGTCAAGGCTGCTTCGATGTCCTGAGTTGATTCAAAATGTTAACCTTTCATGATCATTTTCTTTGGGGAAGAGCCAGAAGTTGCACAGTGCCAGGTCTGGTGAATAAGGTGATGAAGACATATTATCGTGTTTTTACAAGCTTGCCTTATTGGATTGCACTCAGTAGTTGCATTCTGAATTCTGATCACATCACGTAAAGACACCCACAAAAAACTATTTTCAAAACTGCATCAGAAAGTAGCAAGAATGACAGAACAAGTGTGTTTGAAGTGAAGGAGAGTATTTTGAGGGGGATTAATGGTAAAATGTGTCTTTTACTATAATAACCTGGAGGTCTTGTTAAAACATAGGTTGATAGACTCTAGCCCAATTTTATTCAGTTAAATTTGATTCAATTCAAAGACATCCTCTTTAATAAATTATGCTGAGAAAACTGGTTCTCCACATGCAGAAGATTGAAGCTAGATGTTATCACTCAACCCTGTACTAAACTAAACTAAAAATGCATCAAAAAACTGTTAAAATAGAATAACCTGCTGGAAAATAAAATAGGTAAAACTGTAGGAGTCATGGTCATAGGCAAAGACTTTCTCAACAGAACCCCAGTTGCACAGAAAATAGTACCAAGAATTAGCAAATGGGATCATATCAAATTAAAAAGCTTCTGCACAGTAAAAGAAACAGAGTGAAAAGACAACCTACAGAACATATAAAGATCGTCTAGACTAGAACTAAAAAAAATAAGACCTACCACAATAAAATATCCAGTCAAAAAATGGGCAAGTGAAATGAATGGATACTTCTCAGAACAAGAAATACAAATGGCCAATGAATACAAGAAAAAGGTTCAACACTGCTGGCCATTAGAGAAATGCAAATAAAACGATTTCATCATACCTCAGAAAGAATGGCTACCTTCAAGTAATTGCATAACAAATGCTGGTGAGACTGCAGGGAAAAGGAACCCTTCTCTACACTGGTGGGAATGTAAACTGGAGATTTCTCAAAAAACTAAAATAAGAAATTCCATTTCATCCAGCTATTTCACTTTTATGTATCTTCCCAAAAGAGTTAAAGACGTCATATTATGGTGATCCATGCATCCTCATGTTTATAGCAGCACGATTCATAATAGCTAAATCTTGGAAGCCGCCTGTATGTCCATCAATAGATAAATGGATAAATAAACTATGGTATTTACACAAAATGGAGTACTATTCTGCCATAAAGAATAAATGAGTCATTTGTAGGAAAACAAATGCACCTGAGACCATAATGTTAATGTGAAATAAATAAGACACATAAACTTAAATATCACATGCTTTCTTTTATATGAGAAATTCAAAATATAAATAAAGGACTATAGGAAGCAGGGAGATAGATCTTTCTCAAATAGGGAAGGGATCAAGAGATGGAGGGAGGGCAAGGTAGTGGGTGAAAAAAAGAACTGAGATAAGTATAGTACCAACTCCTCTCAAGAAATGTAAATATATATTGCAAACATGTACTAATAAAAATAAATAAACTCAATTCAACAGATCTGGAATGAGGCCCAAGAAGTTGCTTCCCTGAACCCCCCAAATCCATAGATCTGCTAAGTCCAGGGATTACACTTTGAGAACTATTGTTCTAGACCTAACTTTCACTTTACAGAAATAAGGATAAAGGGACAATTAAAATAAGGCCATGAAGAAACTATCAGACAAATCTAGAATATAGAACACCCAGAATATATAAACAACTGGCCTTGATGTATAAAAGAGTTAATATTATAGACAGAAAAATGTGGAAGGAGGAATCAGGGGTTGTTCCAGATTAATAAAGGACAGAGCCCTAACAGTCAAATACACAAAAAAATCTTTACTCTGCCTAGACTGGAATTAAAAACAAACCCAGTTATTTAAAAAAATAAGGAACAACAGAGAATCTGAATGTGGACTGAATTCTACACAATTACTTTACTTTCTTGGGTGTGATAAGAGTGTGGTAATGAAGGAGAAAGTCTATTCTTCATCAATGCACTGTGAAGTATTGAGAGATAATCTGTCAGCACAATCTCTAACTAAATCTCAAACAGTTCAAGAGGAAAAAATAGCATGGAAGTCAGAAACAAAGCAAAAACAGTAACAGTACAAATTGGTTGAAACCAGGTGTGGGTAAGTAAGCAGCCATTATTTTGTTCTTTCAATTTTTCTGTATGTTTGACAATTTTCCAAATAAAAAGCTGAAAAACAACAACAAAAATACAGACATGATTATTCTAATTTTGTCTGAAACCATGAAGGGGTGTAGGGCACACTGATGTGTAAAAAGAGTGTAAAACCTCAAATATTTGGTGTTTTCTCATCACAAAGGGCTTATGGGTGATTTATTTTCTTTCCAATTTTCACCTTTTCAAGTGCTGTAAAATATACTATTTGTATAATCCAAAGCAATTTAAACCCCTTCTTAAAAATTCTAAATAAATGCACTCTGCCAAAATTGCACATACAGCCTCCTCCCTGACAGCTCATTGGACAGTTTCAGGGCGGAAGGGTTTGCTAAGGCCACTCCCCTATCTCCTTTGGAGACGAGGGGATGGGTGCTCTGGATAGAACCCCCCGGGCCTTGTGCATGTTAGGCAAGTGCTCTACCTCTGAGCTACAGCCCTAGCCCCAAAGTATTTTATTTCATTTTCTGACAGAAAGGTAGTCAGGAGGCCTGACTGCTTGCTTACTTGATGCTGGGTCTTATTCTCCATATGCCCCAACTTTGTATTCATTTTATCCTGAACTGATCCCAGCTCTGCTTTTATCTCCTCCACAGTTGCCTCCAACTGATTCTCCAGCTTGTTGATTAGAGGTTCACACCGACAACCATTTATTGGTGCCTAAGAGGGAAATCAAACAGCAATCACACTCTTCTTCATTCCTTCAACAAATATTTTGAGCACCCACTATGTGCCAGGCACAACATCAGGGAGATACAGGAGGAAACAGATTCATCCTGTCCTCACTCTGGAATGTCTTACAGCCTAAACTTTGGACCCAGTAGGCACTAAGAAGATTCCAGGGTAAGACATCTTCCCTCTATCTTCAAGCTGCTTTTATTCTCTATAGCCTAAGGATGGCGAGAATGGTGAGGCTCTGTAACTGAGCCTCCATCTACTGGGTCCTAAGTGACAGGAGTGTCTACTAGGTCCAGACCTGAGGTGCCTACCAGCCCCCAGAATAGAGTTCCACAGAGAAACTTGCCAGTGGTCTCTGGCCCCTTCCCGACAGGCTCCACGGGTACCTGCATCACTTTCCCATCCTTGCCCCGGTACAGCGTGTACAGCTGGTATGCTCTGAACTCATGGGGTGGTGGTGGAGACAAGCACCGATGCCTGCTCTTCTTTTTAGGGTGATGATGAGCATGTGAGTCCTTCTGGGGTCCAGGCTGTTGGTCTGCAGGTGGGGTGAGGTCAGACAATGCTGACACCTGTGAGACAAAGAGAACCAACACTCCTGAGCTCTGCAACATCTGCAAGATTGACAGCCAGCCAGTGGCTCTCGTCTCCCGCATTCGGCAAAGAATCCCACACCTTAGTTCACCATGAGGTGTTCTGCTCCAAACCTCACATTGGCATGCCCACCTCCTTTCTATTAGGCAGGTTTAAGTTCCATGTTCTGGCTCCAAACCAGCCAGCCAGATCAGGAGGCTTCTCAGCCAATGGGCATGACCAGTCCCAGGATCCTCCGTCAGTCTCCCTCCCAGCTGCTTTCACGAGCCTCCTGACCTTGGGCCTTGACTTTCTCCTCCTGTTATCCTTTGCTCTGGGCTCTGGGGAGGCTGACAGAAAGTCTTCTTTGTCTTCCTCTTTGCTGACTACAGCCTGTTCGCTGCTGGGGGTGTCTCCTGCTGAGACACTTCCCTAAAAGAGGAAAGAGCCAAGAAACCTTTTCCACCTGCTCCTTCAGCCTGCCTTGTTTGCAACAACAAAGTAAAGTTGTATGCTTGTGCGACTCCATCTAGTGAGACCAAACTTTACCAATGACAAATTTCAGACACAGGGAGCACTACCTGGTCTTTATATAATGCTTTTTCGGTTTGGCTGAATAATTGGCTTTTGTCAGGTCTCCAGTGAAATATATTCTTGGGTCTAATACTACAATTCCAGGAACTTATATACAATGAAGCATTAGATGTTTGGTCTTTCGCATTTCAACAAAATATAACCTCTTTCATTGTTTGAACTTGGACCCCCCAGTTTATGACAGAGTAAAAATACTCAGAAATGAAAGATCCTCTTTCTCATTCTTGTAAGAACTTTTATAATTTAATATGTACAATTCACATATAGGAATTTAAGAGTCACAATGGCTTAACCCTGGACATTGATAAGAGGCTTTTAAAAGAAACAACAGACAGAAGAGCAAGTGCTTAGTGGGAACATCTGATATGCCAAAAGCCATCTCGATACACTTGCCTTCCTCCTGAGAGGCTTGAAAGGGCTGTGCCAGCCCTTCTGTAAGTGAGGAAGCAGGCTATGCCAGTGGTTCTCATCAGGAACAACCAGATGACTTTTCAAACCCAGAATGCTGGGCTCCACCCAGAACTTCTCATCCACTGGGTGTGAGAGGCCCGAGAACCTGCATTTGTGACAAGTCCCAGGTGACACATGGACACTGCACTTAGAGAACCACTACTCTGCACAATTAAGGGCACGGTGTCAGAGGCAGTGCTGTCCCCAGGGCAGAGACAAATGTCGCAGATATGGGGCTAAACATGCCTATTCAGGAAGCTAGATAGATGGTGGGCAGCACACACTGAAGCACAGGATCCAGGATCCTGGCAGAGTGGAGGGAGGACAAGATGCAGAAGGAGAAGGCTGGCAAAAATTTGAGGAGCCCCAGGGGGAAGGGGAGACCGAGGAGGGCTTGAGAACCAGGTGAGCCAGTGGAAGAAGCAGGACACTGGACAAGTGGGTGGCCATGGCCGGCAGGCAGGAGGACCCCCACCTTGCTTTGTGCCACCTCCTCTCTCGGTACAGACTGCGCCCTCCTTTCCTCCTTGAGCCTCTCTCTCCTTTTCCTCAGGCTTCGCCCTCGACTGAAGCGCAAGACCTATGGGAGGTAAAGGGTATTATTATAGGCCACTGGTATGTGCAGCTCTGGTGAGAAAGAATTATCTTTGGGCCTGGTGCCCTGACCTTGGGAACTACAGCTGCATGGAGACCAGGTATTCACAGAAAATGAATGATTCTGTGTCCACCGTGCCTCTTAGGTTTTGTGATAGGTGCTACAGGGACCCAAAGATGGGTAGGATATTGTCCCCAACCTCAGCAAGTTTAGATTCCATGATGATAACAGGAACACAGGCATTTATGTGCCAGACCAGGATAGCCAAGTGTATATAAGGAACACCACTCCTGAAAATCAGGATATGAATAGTGTCCCCTGGGGTTGTGCAATTGACAGCCCAGTGCCTGGCGGAGTCTTGACCTTGGTACGCTAGACCTGAACTGGCCCTTCAGATTTTCCTTTTGCTAAACTGTGTGCAAGTCATATTCACTTTGATCTGAACGTTACTGAGGTGAATCCTTGAGCTATTGCTCCAGCTGTGGCTTCCAAAAGGAATTTAGTCTGCCCCTTTGAGTGATTTGACCTCTCTGTGCTCTACCTTCTCAGATGTAAAGTTGTGGGTTGGGCCTGGTGAGGCACACCTGTAATCCCTACACTCAAGAGGCTGAGGCAGGAGGACTGCTATGAGTTCAAGGCCAGCCTGAATTACACAGTGAGACTCTGTTTTAAAAAACAAGTAAAATTGGGGAGTTGTTGGGGTTAACCAAGAGTAGTAGTAGGTGACCATCACTGCAGATGCCTCCCCACCTGTCTTAGACTTGCTTAACTGGCAGAGGATGTTCAATCACACAGTACAGATCTTTGACCTGGTAGAACCCTTCAACCTCTGGCCTGTAGTATTTAAGACCACAAAAGGATGCTTGGACCAAAAAAGTCTGCAAGCAACTGCTCTAAGCTTTCTCGATGCTATATTTAGACCCATTGGGAAGTCAAGTCTCATGAAAGCCTGTCTCTGATTGCTCACCTGATTTGTGGACTTTTAGAACAGGACACAGTGCAAAAAGCAGCCTGCAATTCACTCTTACAGCATGTGTGCATTATGTTAGTCGGATATGACAAATGATACACGGAGGTCATCCAAACACAAAATAATCATGGGAAGAATTTCCTCCATTTACCATGTTTTTGGCCAGTGAAAATAACTTGGTGTGGGGCTTCTAGCCTCTCAGAGAAGCATACCATCTATCAAATGGAATACTGTCAATCTTTACTAGTCCACAGAAATCAGACAACTCTGATATTGAAGGCGAAAAAGAAGTTTCCTCTTAGTATCGCCATGGCCCATTCAAGTCCCTGTTAACTAAGGAGCTGAGGCCAGGGGATTTCTCTTCATAGATGAAACGGTAAGACTGCTATGTAACCACAGATCATCAGAATGGTATGCATAAAACTTTATACATAAAGTTCCTTCTCTATGTTTCAAATAAGGCTTAACATCTAGCATTATGTATGAAACTTTCATGTCATCTAATTTATTTGCTATTCAGTACTGCCACAGAAAAACCCGAGTTATTTTTAAACATAAACACAAAAGGAAAGCTGCACCAGGAAATAGCAAGGCTGTTTGCCCATAAGTGAAGATCCTTGGGCTCTCAAAGACAAATGACAGGTGTATTAAAGATACATCAGTCTTCATGTGCTGAGGAACTTCTCCAGCTGCATAAGACTTGATGATCTTCATATGGCTGAGAATGGGCTGACTGTCCATCGAACTGCCAAATACTGAAATGCCAGATAAATGTGATGGATTCTGACATTTAGATAGCACTGTGAATGCACACACACGTGCATGTGCATGTGCGTGTGTGTGTGTCTGTTGAGGACTGGACCCACAGCCTTACATATGCTAGGCAATAGTTCTGCCCCATTCTGTACATTCTGATCCATGAGAGACAGCATTTTTCCATCTGGATCTACAGGTATGGTTCAATTGATAATTCTTTGCAAAAACAAAAAACCCAGAAGAGATAAAATATTCCACTTCTAGAACATTCTCATACCTCTCAATTTTCAGAAGCCACAAGGACCAGCCCATGCTCAAGAGGTTGATCAATTTTGCAAAAGACAAAAATCTTAATGATTCCAGAAACTGCTGGTCACATTAGGTATGTTTTTAAACATTTAAAAATAAAGACCACACAACATTCTAATCTAGGCTGGTATTCAGAACTCTCTTTTGATTCCTCGAGACTTTGCCTCAGGCTAATGACCTCACAACAGTGAGATTAGATGGGAAGTCAATCAGTGTTTGTGGTTCTGTGTTACAGAATAGCTCCAATCTGGAAATAACCTAAATGTCCAATATTAAATAAATGGTTTAAAAAGTATTGATACTAACAAAAAAGAACATAATGCAAAGAAAAAAAAAGAACATAATGCTTCCATTATAATGAATGAGTGTGATGACTGTAGAATATTGTCCCATTATAGTTAGGATAAAAAGCAGAATACAACAGGGTGTGTATATGTATGTACGTGTGTGTGTGTGTGTGTGTGTGTGTGTATGTATATATATAATATTGGCCTAATTGTAGAAAAACCATCGGTGAAAGGTAATGTGAAGAGACAAAAAGTTATTTCAGAATGCTGGTATTATGAATATCTTATAAATCACCATTAATTTATTGCTATTTAGATTATTTCAACCTCAATTCAAATGATAAGACACCAGCCACTATTTTTGGATGAGGATCAAAATACCAATATTCTATAAAAAGGAATGAAAACTATGCTACACTTATCTGCCCCTGGTGGGTGTTTACTACTCTGTCTGCACAGAATGGTCCTCTTCCTCCCACCTTCCTCTGGGAATGCTCCTTCTCTTTTCAAAGGCCCCATCCCATTTGTTCAAGAGTGGCATTTGGCCAAACTCTTCAATCATGGTCTCCTCTCCTGCCATGTTTTAAATTGGAACTTCTTCCCTGGCGAAGCAGTTGGGAAACTAAGGTCCAGGAAGCTGATAGTGACAATGATCTAACTATAGGGAGAAAATGATGACCCCAGACTAAGAGCTGGACTTGAAGTCTTTGGTTCAGTCATGCAGGAGGCCCACTATATTCCTACATTTGCACTGCCTGGCTAAGCCCATCAATTCTCTACTGACTTGTTTCATTTGGCTTCAACAGTTTGCAACCAGAGGAGTCACAAGAAGTTTGAAGCCACATAATCAATACAATGGAAGGTACAGTAAATCCTACCTGGGGAGCTTTAGTGAGGAGAAGAGCGACTTCTGGATTGTTGTGGTAGCGGGCAGTCTCCAGCGGAGTCTGGCCTGCCTAAGGAAAGGCAGAGGGAGAACAGGTGAGAGAGGGACACCAGTCCTACGACACCCAGCTCTCATCAGGAGCAGGCAATTCCACTCCTGGCCAGAGCAGCATCTGCCTGTGCTCAGTAACAGCCACACAATAGCTCTGCTCTTTACCTCACACCTCTGTCACACTTGAGCACATGCTAATTAACACTTCTGAGTAACAGGGGCAAGTGCTGACCCAGGGTGCAAGAAGTGCTTTAGGAGGCAAAGGTCCAGGGCATTGCCTACCAGAGAATGCTTCCTAGGAAAAGAAAGGAGAGAAAGTAGAAATCAGAAGGATCAAGGAGGAATGCTCCTGATGAGGACAACACAAAGTCATCCTAAAATCCAGGTATCAGTGACTCTTCTTGGAGAAGAGCAGAAAAGAAGCTATGACCACAATGTAGGTGCTACCTAAGCCCAAAATCTAAGAGCCCCAGGGGCTGTGGCTTCAGCAGAGCTCACTAGATCCTCGGGTATGTAAGGAGTTAGGTGATAAAGCACACCCCCATCTGGAAGCGGGTAAGAAAGTCTTTAGAAACCAAGTGCAACTCAACTTACATTATTCACAATGGTCCCGTCTGCTCCAGCTTCCAGTAGGATTTTAACCACCTTCTTGTGATTTAGAGCAGCAGCAACATGAAGGGCTGTGTCTCCAGCCTAAAAATCAGAAGAAAGCCTGCTAAACCCTATCTGATCTCAGCCTTCAGCTCTGTAACTTTTCATCCCTAGCCTAGGGCAGCTCTCAAAGTCAAATTAAAATTTGCCTTACACAAACCTGAGACCCTTGGTTGAAGTGTTACGTGTTTCTATTTAAAGAGATCTTGGAACTATACAGCTAACCCATATCACATTCTGAATGAGAATTCTAGAAGTCACAGAAATAGGATTAAATGCAGGGGCGAAGTCGTGCTGGGCTTGGTTGCTGAGAATGCTGGGGGCCAAAGTGTCACAGAGCCAGAATGATGGGCAGAAAGCCAGAGGTCAGTGGGTTTCTCATCTTGGAGCTCTGGAGCCTGTGTCTCTATCCAGGGAGTCAGAAAACAACTTGGCTTATGACAGCTCAAGTAAGCAGAATTACAAATAAGACTGGAGGGGTACACCCAGCCCTCAGCCCAACAAGGGGTCTAAAGGAGCCATGGGGAGTTACAAATCCACCTGCAGCCTTGGGGTGTTCTTCATTTGGGTGGAGACACCGAGAATCAGTGCTCATTTAATACTGTTTTCTGTGTCTTACCATATAGCCTAGAAATATGTTTTTATATTTTCTCTATACAGAAAATGTTTCCAATCAACTCTAAAAGGAATTTAGTAAGCCAATTCCAAATGCAAATGGTTCAAACAGTATGCTATTACTAAATCAGACAGACACTCGAGAAGTGAAGTATTCATTTTCTTCCCTGCCAGGTGATAAAGCAAAGAGCCTTGATACTTTCTTTCCACAGGCAGAATGAAAACTCAGCCGTGTCTGTAAGTAATGGCAAAATGGTTATTTCACTTTGGAATCATTTAGCTGTGTATGTTGAGGGAATGCTCTGTGGAAGTAGTTTCTAATCTTGGCTACGTGTTGGGATCCACTAGGGAGTTTTACAAACACTGATGCCAGGGCTCTACTCCCAGAACTGACCTCACTGGTCTGTGGTATGATTTGGGTGTGATGATTTTTTTTAAAGCTCCCTGGCAACTCTAAGATGCTGCCAAGCTTAAGAAGCGCTGACTGATGGGGGCTGTAAAGGGGGCTTCATGAATGAGACTACTAGCAAGGTTATAGAGTGACAGGCTTGGCTATTAGTCAGTAAAGGAGCTTTATGAAGAAAAATATATTGCTTGGACCTCAAAACCCAAAGGTGGGCCGAGGACTTAGGCCAGTGGTGTTATGCCTGCCTGGCAGGTGCAAGGTCCTGAACCTAGAGGTTTGGGCTCTTTTAAACTGGGGTGGGCTCAAAGAATGGTATTTTTAGTTCCCCTGTTGATTTTCACATTCATTCAGGGTCAAAATGCTGTTAGAGGGTATATGTAAACTGAACCACACGATAATTTTTAAATATATTTCAGATTGATGTACCCAAACTCAGAAAAGTCAAACAATGCATAATTCCGGTATCAATAAATACCAAGACAATTTGTTTCTTTTATCCAAATGACTATTGAGAAGCCTGAACCTTTCCAGAGAAGACTGTAATAATCAAAGGTTCATTTAAAAACTCCATTATATGGTACACATAGATATGTCATATACCCCATTTTGCAAGAAATGAGAAAGTGCAGCAGCTCAAATAAAAGTGGCAGTACTAGAAACAGAACTCAGGGGAGTCATGAAACTAGTTCCCTTCTATAGTAAGCCACACTTCTCCTTGTGGATTTCCTTTTTTAAAATCATGTTATAAACAAAATTCACCCAAGAGTGTTCAGTACACAAATACAGTGATATGAACAGGAACGATAAGGGTATGCTTTGTCTAGGAGGCCAGAAAAGCCAGAGCCATTAAAACTCAGAGGGATACCCTGTAGGAACCACATAGGTCAGAGGACAACATTTCCCAGCATCCTCTGCTCCCACTGGAGCTAACACACTGTCAGGTAGGCTTAAGTAACGGTTTGGGCACCATGAAGAGGACTCATGCACTGACCTGGTTCTTTTCATGGACAGAACAGAAAGCACTGAGGAGGAGCCTAATGATGGACAAGTGATTATAGCGCGCAGCGACGTGCAGACAGGTGTCTCCTGCCTGCAGGGACAGAAATCAAACTCTAAGCAGTTAGCAGTTACAAAACAAAATAGAAAAATAAAATGAAAATATCATTTAAAAGCTGGCCAACTACTGTATCTTTAAGGAATGTTATGGGGAAGTTGCTCTCTAAGACTTGCAGTCCTATGCTGCTAGGGTTGTTGTCTGCACTCCTGCTAATTCTCCACCTGCAAAGAACCACCACATGGTCAACAAGATCTTTCTCATGTTTATGAAACTGGATGCCTAGTCTTCAGGAGACCTTGGGAAGAGCTAAGCAGAGAATAAGCACCCACGGGCCTGGCCTCCCCAACTGCCCAAAAGATCTGGTGTGAAATGAATCAAACCCGATGGCACTACTTCGGAAACAAGCCTTTCTTGGCACAGAGCTGCCATGGCTGGCAGGACTCTATAATATGGAGCAAAGTATCCTGGACGGCTGATGTGCAAGTAGTCTCTGACAGCAAAAAAGGGCATTCAGGAAAACTTGGGATCTTCCTTGGTGGGCAGAGATCCAACTCCCAGAGACACAACCACCTTTTGGAGACAAAGCTGTGATCCCTCCAGTATTCTCTTGATATTTTCATTTTAGCTGTATGGAGAATGGCAACCACTCAGCGTAACCCTCTCCTCCCTGGATTAAGAAAGAGCCAAGCTCAAAGCTGAGGTTCAGAACATTCTGGATCTGCCTCAGTTGACTCTGTTCCCAAACAAGAACAGCTCCAGCTAAGGGCACTGATAAAAGAAGCCTCAGACCCTCTTCCCAATGCACCTAAGGCATGGACTTACATACAAGGAGAGACAGCTTATTTGTGGAGGGAGGAGGGACGTTCGGGGGATCTTTCTGGTCAACTCATCAGAAGGACACCTCACTAATCAACAGGACCTGCCCTATGTGCAGGCTGGGTAGGGAATGTCACAGGACCTCCCTGCCTGGCACTGTCCTGAGTTTTCTAACAGTACAATACTACATAGGCAGATATTTTCTTAAAGTATTTATGAGTTTCCTAGATTATCGTGGCCAGACACATTCTAGATGAAAAAACTAAAGTTGAGGAGCAAAGTGACAAGGATTTTTTTTTCAAAAAAAAAGGAAGAGTTTAGAGACAGGAGTACTCAAGTACGCCTTCGGGCTCATTTTCCAAGGGGGACACATGAGGAATAGCACAGAAGAAGCCAGTTTGTTCACCCACATTATTTTTGAGGTCAGCACGCGAGCCACCCAGCAGGAGGATGCGTGTGCTCTGAGAGTGGTTGTTCTGGCAGGCCAGGTGCAGAGCCGTGTTCCCTGCCTTGGAGAGAGGAGAGAGAAGGGAGGGCACATTAGTGGCATGCTTCTTCTGCAGACTCACACACCTTGCTGAGGAGTGATTATCACTTGGTGAAGAAGTGGATACTGCTCTGCCTCCTGATGGGGTGGGGGAGAGTGGTTAGATGAAAAATATTGCATGTGGAATGCAAACAGCCAGAGCAGTCCCATGTCACAGAAAACCTTGGTTATAAGTTCTGGCTGTCTCTCGCACTAGTTGAAAGCTACCAGGTAAGGCTCTTCAAATGCTCAGCCACCGTTCCTAACCTGAAGAGTGGAGCATAAGCCCTCCCTCCTGAGCCTCTGCAGTCTGACTCAGAGTCTCAGAAGGCATTTTCTGAAGCATAAAGTACAGTAGCACACACATGCAAGGGGTTGTGAATCCCTCTTAGAGATTACTTTCTTCCCAGCAGGAGTATTAGCTGTGGCTACAATGTGTTACCAATGGGGGAGTCAAAAAGACAAACCAACCACTTACTCAAAGTGCTGGTTAACACTGAGATATAACTTGCAAGCATCTATCAAATTTCCTTTTCTGCTTTTGTTTTGTTTGAGAAAGGGTCTTACTATGTAGTCTAGGCTGGCCTTGAACTCACTGTGTGGCCCAGGCTGGCCTCAAACTCTCAACAATCCTCTTCTCTCAGCCAGAGTACTGGGATTACAGGTGTGTTCCACTCTCCCTGGCTTTTCTTGTATTTTTCTTGAAACATCAAAAACTAAACAATGGACAAGGTGTCTGCCTAATAGGCAATACTGTAAATGCAGTTGTATCTGCCACTTCCCGAAGAGATCCTCTTGCTTTTTTGGACTTTCCTTGTGACGTGCCACCTCACAAGGACAACCAGGGGCAGAACAGTGCCCACAGCGATTTTGTAGAAAGAACTGCATGAAGAACACAATTTTGTGATCCTATGGGGAATAGGCCTGCAGGGCTACAGGTAACTTCTAGAAAAGTAACAAGATCAGGAAAGACAATAGGAGACCTGGCATCCTCGCAGACTAAGTACGTGCACAATCTCAGGGTCTGTCCTGCTAAGCTTAGGAGCCAGGTCAGGCAGCAGCTGCATGGGCACATATCCCTTATGGCATCTCTTGGTTGTTTCTCTCTACCTAGTTTACTGCCCTCTGGGTCTCACAGCACTGTCTGACAAACTTCAGGATATCAGATTCCTGACCTTTTGAAGAGAGGAATTAGCAAGATAAATAGGAAAGACACAGATGAAGCTGTCCATCACCAGTTCACTTACTTGCTGTCATAACCTTAGCTCTTACTAATCTGGATAGATCTTTTCTCTGTTACCTGCAAGAAAATGGAAGATTCCAAACCTGCCCTTTGGTGAGCCCAGAGGTTCTCAACTCCTGGCTGCACATTACAGTTACCTGGGGTTGTGTCTAAGAAAGGACCTGCACAGCTCACATCCTTTTGGGGACTCTGAGTTACTTGTCCTAGGCTTATCCGGCATTTGCAATATTCTGGGGAAACCAGGACAGTCGGTTAGCCTAGACTTTTTGATTTTTTGGTACCGGGGATGGAACTCAGGTCCTTGCACTTTTGAGTCAAGCGGCGGCACCACTGAGCTAAATCCCCAGCCTTAGCCTAGACTTTTTGTTTAAAATTCCCCAGGAAAATGTAATGTGCAGCTATGTACAGAACCACTGCTAGCTTAGTTTTCAACGATAAAGAATCTGCCCACATTTTAATGCTTTGCTCCCAACCTGTGTCTTTCAAGGCAGTCAGTTGAATATGTGCTGAATAAGCAAAATAAGCTGAATAAATGAGCAATAAGCAAAATCTGATGGCTTTAGAAATATACCAAAGTTTACTTCGCCAATAACAAAATATCAATCATGTGGAAAAATACTTGGATCAAGACAATGAAACACTGTAGATTTAGATGGCCACTCATGCACATCTCTAGTGGAGTACTATCTGGCAGTAGAGGGTGCTGAGCTATGCGTACATGAACCACACAGAATTGCAAACACATCACACTACGTGAGAGAAGTTGGACATAGAAGGCTGCATGCTCCGTGAATCTACTTACATAACATTTTCCAAAAGGCAGATCTATGGTTGCCAAGGGATGGGATTGGGTTTTAGGGGATTGCTATCAAAGGGTACAAAGGAACTTTCTGGGGTGGAGTCAAAGCTCCTAAGCAATATAGTTCATACCTAAAAAATGAACTTTATGTAAATTTTACCTTAAAACCTAACATTAAAAAACACAACCTATGGTAGATATGTGTAGCAGACAATTTTGCCACTTTGAGTAATGGGTCCTCATTTCCTAGACAGAAGTAAAAAGGATCATTCTAGAATTCTCCCATGAGCTGTCTAGGGCAGAATGTAGAAGCCCTTCTTCTGGGATGGCATGAGATACCATACCGGTACCTCCAAAGGCTCTGCCACTTTATCTACAGAGAAAACTTGTGGCTTTCCACATTTCTTTTGGGGCTCTTCATGGGATAAAGGGAATGTGGTGGACCAGACAGACTAGGGCTAGTTTATAGCCCTAAATGTGTCACAAACCACACATCTTAGTCAAAGAGTCAACCGGCCCACAGTTTAAACTTACTTACCCTGAACTGGGACACATATTTCTCATAGCTGGGATAAAATGGCATGATTATACACCAACTTATGAACCTGATTATGTGCCAGCTTGAAAATAAATGGAGCAGCCACCAGCCTGCCAAGCAGTGAGCCAGGCATTATTGGTAATATTGCCACACACACTTTGCTTCTTTCCCTCAAGCTTTTGACCCATGAAGGAACTAGGAGACATGTGACCAGTGGACAACAGCACAAAACGGTGTGGTGTCAAGAGAGAGCTGCAGAAAATGGCTTGGTGGGCCTTCTGGGAGACACAGACTGGGGCCCAGGTTGGAGATGTGCAGGGTGACAGGAGTGGCTACTCCTAAAGGAGTATGCAACTGGAGGAGACACATGACAGGCAGAGGGCAGCAGGAGGCTGGAGAGCTACATTAGAAGGTTTCTAAGTGAGGACAAGCAAGATGAAGAAGGCACTAGACTCAGGCTGGTAGACTCAGGCATGAGACTCAAAATACCATAAGGTTTCCAAGATAATCTAGAGATGTTTAATAATGCGCATGGAAAGAAGGGCAGATGGAAGATATTAAAGGAACATCTTACACTGTGGTAAGTGACCAGAGAGGGGAAGACATGAAAACAAAGGCGATGAAACACTTATTCTGTCCCTGTCTGCTTGAGGACAAGAATAGCTTGCTTCTCAACACCAGTAAACCACTGGAAAAGCAGGGAGAGCTGGGAAGATTTCAAAAGAGGTCAAAGCCACTGAAGTAGGTTCTCTTGCTTCTTATGGAGGCTATTTTCTGTGAAGTGTTTACAGCTCTTATTTTTTTTCCATTAAGTTTATTGGTACATTTAAAGCAAACAATACAGTTACATTTATCATTGGGATCTTGTACCTTTACATGATATATCTTGGTTCTTGTTTTCTCCCCCATACCCCTGCCCTCCCTTCACCCTTCCCTATTTACAAAGACTTTGTTTCCATTTATTCACATTTTTTCTTTTCCCTTATTTTCTTTCCCTTCCCCTTTCCCACTTCACCTTTAGCATTTTCTTCCTATTTCACACTCCCAATTTGTACCATTTGAACCTTATTTACACTTTTAGTTTTTCACACCAGAGAAACTATTTGGTATTTACTAAAGTATGTTCTATTTAATTCAATTAAGAGTATAGCCTCAATGTGCATCCATTTAGCTAAAAATGTTTCTAGTTTATCATTCTTTATGGCTGATAGTATTCCATTTTTTAGAAAAACCATTTTATTTATCCAGTCTTCAGTTGATGGGCATTTGGGTTGTTTCCAAGTTTTAGCTATTATGATTTTTGGCACTATAAACATGGGTGCACATATATCGCTGTAGTATGATTCTTTTAATTCTTTTGGGAAGATACCCAGCAGAGCAGTAGCTGGGTCAAATGGAACCTCTAATCCTAGTTATTTGAGGTATCTCCATATATGATTTCCACAGTAGTCGCACCAGTCTGCACTCCCACCAACAAAGGAGAAGGGTTCCTTTCTTCCCATAACCCCACCAGCATTTGTTACTGGTTGATTTCTTGATATCAACAATTCTTTCTGGGGTGAGGTGGAATCTCAGTGTTTTCATCTGCATCTCTCAAACGACCAGTGATGTTGAAAATTTTTTCATATATTTATTTGCTGCTTTTACTTCTTCATCTGAGAAATGTCTGTTCATTTCAGAAGCCCATTTTTGAATCAGCTCTTTGTATTTGGGGGGGTCTGACTTTTTTTTAGTTCTTTATATATTCTAGATAGCAGTCCTTTAAGGAACAGCTGGTAAAAATTTTTTTCCCACATTGTAGGGTTGTCTCTTAGCTCTGCTGATTTCTGTTGCACTGCAAAAACTTTTTAATACAATGATCCCGGTTGTTCTTTATGCAAGTTCTCATGTGTTCATAAAGTCTTTTCCTGTGCCAGTGTCTTCAAGAGTTCTACCTAATTTACTTTCTAGTAAGGTTAGTGTTTGTTTTGATATTTAGATCTTTAATCCACTTGGATTTTAGTTTAGTGCATTGTGAAAGACAGGGATCTAGTTTTAATGTTTGGCAAGTTGAAATCCAGTTTTTCCAACACCATTTATTTATTTTTGGTACCGGAGATTGAACTCGGGACCTTGCGCTTGTGAGGCAGTTCAGCTCCCTAACCCCAACACCATTTATTAAAGAGGCTATCTTTCCTACAGTGAGTATATTTAGCTCCTTTGTCAAGGATGAGGTAGCTGAGTAGGTCTGGCGTTGTTTCTGCATCTTCTAATCTATTGTATTGATCCTTGGGTTACAGCTCTTATTTTTATTTCCTTCAGGAAGTGAGCCCCATAGAAGTCACTACATTGATGGGGTGTATTTCTGATAGGTTGATTCATATTAGATCTCTTGCCTGATACTACTGTTGAAGGTCTTGAATGGAGATATGTATGCAAGAGCTTAGGCTAGAGATACCAGGTATCAGATCCTACTTTGACCTGAAGATATAACCAGTATGTTTTAGGGAAGCAACTTGCTGCTACTACCCATTGAACATATCAGATTCACTACTCCTTCACTACTAAGTGAGGCCACCGCCGTGTGATACCAACCACACAGTGCACTGTGGGAAATCCTGAGGCCACTGCAGTCCTTGCCACAGACCCAGCCTGGCCATCCCAAGACTGAAAAGAGGACAAGCCCTTTTATGATCTCTTCTCACCACTACTGTGAATGTCTCAAGAATACTGATAATGCTTTTTTAACCTTTAAAATGAGCTTCTCCCAATTTAAAAAAAAAAATCAGTGGATTCTGGAAACTGAAGAAAGTACAAAGTAAAAACAGAAATTAGTCTCAATTCCCATAGATAAACATGTTAATATTTTGGTAATATCCTTGCAGCCTTAAACTTTTATATAAATATATATATATTATACATTTATATGAAGCATTAGGACAGAGCATATGACTTTGCACCCATTTGTCATGTTCTTTCACAAGAGCAGATAATGTCTTTAAAGATATTGATTCCATTATGTAAGTAGATGAGAACTTTATACTCCTCTTCCCATATTTAAAAGAAAATTATAATCATTGCTGTCAAAAACATCCTTGAGAGCAAATTTTGACCAACATATTTTGTTGCTTTTTTATAACAAGGCCCTAGGAGGGTAGTTACTAGGGAAAAAGAATCTTTTTTTCTTTTCCTATCCCGGATGTCAGGGATCAAACACAGGGCCCTGTGCACGTTAGGCAAACACTGTACTACTCAGCTTCATCTTGCCAGGCCTCACCTTGTTCCTGGCAAGCACATTGGCTCCTGCTTTAACGAGCAGCTTGGCTGACTGGCTGAAACCATGCCAGGATGCTTCATGCAGGGCGGTGTTCCCATCCTAAGGAACAGACGGGGAAGAAGGCAAATTATCACAACTGAGTTCTTCTTATAACAACCAGCAAATCACACTGGATTTTTCCTGAACACCACAGGCCTTCATCAGCTTGGGTTCTTCATCTATACCACCAAACACAAAAAAGGATTTGGGTGGTCAGTGTCTGCATTCTCGCAGAAATGGTACTTAAGAACATTTGTAGCTACACAATGGAGAAATGAATCCCAATGCCTTAAGCACTGGGGCCTAAATGTCCCTGGGAACCTCTGCTGAGAAAGGTCCCAGGACCCATCCACAGCTCCTGTCTAATAGAAAGAAGCATCCTCAGGATGGCACATTGTCCACTTCTCCCAATGTCCCCTCCGGTCTTGCTCTGCTCTGACACTAGCGTGAACCCTACAAAGATGGGGGAAGAGTTCTGTTTCCTAAGTTCCAGGGCCCTGATAGGTAGGTCCCCTTTCCCATTCCCGACAGCTGTTTTTGCTTCATTTTGTTTTAATAAAAATGTCATCCAGTTTATTCTTTTTTTTTTGGTACCAGAGATCGAACTCGGGTCTTGTGCTTGCAAGTCTGGTGGCGGAACCACTGAGCTAAATCCCCAGCCATTCAGTTTATTCTTAAAGCCCTAAAAAAGCGTAGGCACCAAGAAAACAGTGAATTGTAAATTTGATGAATAAGTGTCCTAAATGTGTGGTTTTAAATAAAACCAATTAGTAAACATAGCTTGTATTTGCTTAAATTAATACTGAAAAAAGAGAAATATTGTTAAATGCAATGAACTAAGTGGAGTAGAGCCAGGAATGTAGGGATCACATGGGGGAAGAGCATGGAGGAGGAGGAGGTAGAGACCCCATGATGTTCCAGGCCAGGGTGCAGAGCACTTAGCAAGAACGATGTAGGTGTATTCTTCTCCGAATATGTTCAGGCTCTGGCTGAGACTTTTACTCAACCACATCTATGCCCCTAGAAATATCTAGAAATACACACGAAGAGACTAGGCCTAATGTAGTAAATATCCACACACACACAAAGTCTAGGGCCCCAGACACCAGGGAGTGGGGCAGTACTGAAAATGGTTTTGGTGATGTGTGGCCTGCCCCAGATGCAGAAGCAGCAGCAAAAGGAAAGGGGAGGAATGGTATGAAACTTCACGGGGCACGGGCTCCAAGGGCTGGAAGGAGATGAGTCTTGACTTTGTGCCTACACAGGTGTGTCCAGGGGGTGAGGCTCATGGAACCACACACTTACGATCTGTGTGCTTTTCTGCGTGTATATTATACTTTAAGGAAAAGCTATTGGCGGGAAGAAGCACAGGTAAATTACACTTATGCAAGGTACTGTTTGAAGACTGACAATTTAAAATCATTGGATCAACATATGTCACTGGGATTTCTTAAAGGATATGAACTTATTAGCTTTTTTTCTTTCAATGGCTTAAAGAAATTAGTTTTCGTATCTAAAAACAAAAAAGTAAATAGACCATCTGAAGGCACATCCTCTTGCCACCTCCTCCAGGACCCCACAGGTGATTTTTTTCCCCCTCTTACCATTTGGATTTTTTCCCCCATTAAATTTATTGGTACACTTAAAGCAAACAATACAGTTATATTTTCATTGGGATCTTATATCTTGACATGATATGTCTTGGTTATTTCTTCCCCATACCCCTCGCCCCACCTTCACCCCCTTCACCCTTCCCTATTTACAAAGACATTTGGATTTATGTGGTTGTTACCGGTGCCATACAAGAGGGAGGGGTTTTTAAATAAATACAACTGGCTGGGATACCAGATATTCTTTCAGAAGAAATGTGAGCTGATTTTATCTTGTTAAATCATGACTGATGAGGCAAGAATAGCCTCTTGATTACTCAGAAGTGACCAAAGCAGCCTCCTTCAGGAGCTGGTCACAGCCCTCGCCTTGATGGCCCCCCTTCACCTTGTCTTGTCTGTCCAGGGCACATCCCTCTTGGATGAGTGCTGCAATGATCTCGGTGTTGCCCACCACTGCGGCCCGGTGCAAGGCAGTCTGGTCCCCCTGCAAAGTGACAGAAGCAGGGACAGTGGTCAGCTCTCCCAGCATACTCCCCCACTCACTCCTCTGCTTCAAAACCAGGACACCTCCTGTCCCCACAAGGAGCAAACTGCTCTGTTGCAGAAGATCTTGGTCATCGCAGGCAAGGTGAGCTCTGTGGCCTTGTTACTAGACAATGCATGCTGCCAGAGCAATATAATTCCCAGGACCTCAAATCACTAGCAAGAAAAACCAGTGGCCTCAGATCAACCTCCGAATGAAGGTCAGATCCTGTTCTGCCAGCCCGGAGATGTGACTGCCACATGTATAAAGAGAGGGTCTGGGAGCTGGGCTGTGTGCACTGTGTAGTTAAACCAATGCTCGTATTCTTTTCCCCTGAGGTCCTAGCTTACAGAGGAATTGCTTCCCAGCCACTTTAGTTGGTAATGCTCATGCTTTGATGACAGGTGTATAATTTGTTCACTGATTTGCACTAGCCAGGAGCAACACAGGTTTGCCCTGCTTCATCTGGGGACTACAGGGACTACCCTATCACTGCACCCACACTGATTTATGCTGCATTTGGACCTTCTTTCTCTGTAATCAGATTCCTGGGATTACTGACCATTTTCCTCCTTCAGGTGCCAAGGGTAACTTGACTCTTTCCCCTAATTGCAGTGAAGAGAAGGTTGAAACACTCCCAGAAGAAGATCAAGACTGTAACAAGAGAGTTCCAAGACTCTAAAGAGCATATTTCATCCCCAACATGTACTCAGGAAGTCAAGTTAAGGCAAATCAAGGCATGGCCCAGATTCGAAAGAAGAGATGGGTCAACAGTGTGGAAACTTTCAGGTGGAAAGGAATGCACACACAGCAAGGGGATCAGGAGACTGGGTTGTGAACAGCCTTGAGAGACATCTCTCACCTTGGTGGGCCTCAGATCTTCACCTGCAAAAATTGGAGGCTGGGACTCCCAAAAGGCCTTCTCTTTCCTTTTTGGATTCTATGATTTGGTTAGTAAGATTTACATAAGCTAATTTTCCTGACTGAGCATGGAGAGACAAAGGACACACTGCAGCATACCCCTGGTCTTTATCCCAAGAGAGGGCACTGTAAGACAGATGACAGAGCTTTAAAACCAGCGACTTACCACTAACTACAAATAGCCTTAATAAAATGCAGAGTCAATTTCCTAACCTCCCCAACCAAAAATGCATATCAAAAGCATTTAATCTGGCGGGGGAGCTACAGTAAAGGATAGTGGTGATGGTTGCACAAAAATGTGCTTTTTGTCACTGAACGGTATGCTTAAAAACAGTTCTGATGTAGCCAGTTCACCCTCACATCCACGATTATCTGTTGCCCCATTGATTGCCAGGGCTGATTCAGCTGATCTGGAAGGCTAGGTGGGTGTCCCTTTCCTCCCTTACCTCTTGCGTCCTTCCCAAAGCTGTGGACTTGGTCTGTGGAAGAGGAGGATTGTTTCCTTGGTCAAGGGTATACGAGTAGCTGAGCTCCCCTGCTAGAACCTCCTAACAAGCTCTCAAAAAGTCATGATGGTACATTTTAGGTTATATATATTTTATTACAATAAAAACTCATTCAATCTTAGTTAAAATTCAAATTTGCTTTCTTAAAAAATAAGAAGTCTCCCTTTAAAAATCCATAAAGGGAAGTGATTTTTTTCCATATACTTCGCAATTTTGTTTTGTTTTGTTTGTTTGTTTGTTTTTTGGTACCAGGGATTGAACTCAGGTCCTTGCGCTTACAAGGCAGGCCACCGAACCGCTGAGCTGAATTGCCGGCCCTATCTTGCAATTTTTAATATTTAACACATATAACTTTGAGCATCAGGAAAAACTACTACAGTCAATTACTATAATAATAGTCTAAGCAATAACTATGTATCAGGAATGGGACTGTTCATGTCCCAGAATTCTTTTCATGGTTCATGTGTAGAATTCAGGGGACTTCAGAGTGATGGGGGTCTGGGCATCCAATCTCATGACCCAACTGCAATCACTGTCCTCAGCGTTGCCATCAGCAACCCTCTCCTTAGCCTCCTAAGCTGTTATCACCCCGCTTTTTTTTGCTATTATCCCACTATTATATGTTAGGTTTAGGCAGGTGGTGGTAAACTGGTTTTCTTTTTTCTTTTTTTTGTACCAGGGATTGAACTTGGGACCTTGTGCTTGCGAGGCAGACGGCAGAACCACTGAGCTAATCCCTGGCCCCTGTCTGGTTTTCTTCTCCACTTTCCAAGACTCTTTATTGACAGAGGACCCTGTTAGTGTGTCACTCAATCAATAAGAGGATGTGGCCAATAGGCCAATCATTCATTACTCATTCCAAACCTCTTCCAAACCTTCTTTCAGAAGAGGAGTGCTTGCTGCTCAAATAAGTCATGAATGATTGTTTAAACTTTAAACTTTTAAACAAATTCCATGTGAATTTCTAAGACTTCCCATTTCCCTATCAGAATGGTCATAGATTTCCCCCAAATGGGCCTCAAGTAGGATTTACTATTGCTGACCTGCTGAGAAAGATGGGTTCTCTGTTCCCAGCAAGAGCTATGAGATTGCACCGTCAGGGAAGTACTCACTTGGTCAGATTTTTAGTTGTTGGAGGACTTTTAATAATCCCACAAACTGCAGGCATCCTACCTTGCACTCCTCAGATCAATGAGAACGACTTTGAGCAGACAAAACTCACAACTGTGTCTGCGTTGTGCAGAAAGTGTGGGCAACATTCTCACTGTAGGGGAGTGGCAGCCATTCTCACTGTACAGAGACCACAGGAAGGGTCTTTCCCTGTTAGGGCACAGTCTGACCTACACCTTGGTTCAGTCAAATGTTGTATCATGTTTCATAGCTGCTCGCTAAATCATGACCTAAGGCAGATTTTGAGCTGTCCTAGTACCAGTACTTATTACTTGCTTTCATCATTACCGAATGTTATTTGTTCCCTGCAGGACTTTCCTTTCTGAAACTCTAGCTCAATTCAAGTATCTTACCCTAACTTTCAGTGCAGTTCTTAGGAGTTAATTTATAGATGGATTATCAAGATTCAAGGAACTCTACTGAACACAGATTTTATCCAGGCGGCTGGCACAGGCGTCTACTGCATGCCTTTTTCCTCTGCGGGAGCTCTCAGCTGCACTCCCTGCCTGTTCCAGGCCACAATGCTTCCCCCTCTTCCTTTACTCCTATTGGACAGTGACTTGCACAGAGCCTGGCTCTTTGCTTCCTTAGTCAGATAGACTAGATAGACACTGCTGTGTAGGAGACAGTAGTGCTTTTCTCCCCATAAGTGGCTGTACTTGACTGGATGGATTAGTTTTCATCATACTAGCTGGAATGGTTCTGGAGGACTGAGCAATAAATGTTCTCTGGCTTTTAAAAACCAAACACTCTTAAGTTATCAGGATGGCAACTAAAGACTCAGAGAGACAAAACAGAGAAACAGGGCCAGGTATGTTAGCACACACCTTAATCCCAGCCCTCAGGAGGCCAAAGCAGGAGGATCAGAAGTTCAAAGCCAGTCTGGACTACATAGGGAAGCCCTTTCTCAAAGGATAAAGGATCGCCACAGGCTATCACCGTGGAACCACTTCCATACAACACAATTTAACAGCTAGACCCTCAGCTGAAAAAAAGTCAGTTACCCCTGGAATCCACTCTTGGCTCCCCTGTATTAAAATTTAATGCTGAAACATTTACTCAAAACATGATAAAGATGCTGAGCTCTACATACTAAAGGACCCAATTTTGACGTAATCCTTGTTTCTATATAATCTAAATCAATCATGAAATCCTGAAACTTTGAAAAGAAACTGCTGGGGAAAATACAGGTCTCACACAGCACTTTTTCAATTTTAGTATTTATTGATTTCTTACTACATAGTGGTATGGCATCTAATTCTTTCATTACATTGGTGAGTCTCACCTAGGATAACTAGTTAATTTCAGGTATCACAGCTGGGCCAGAATTCAAATTGTGAAGGATTTTTGTATTCACTCTAAGCAGCTTCAAACCTACGAGGTGAGTTAACCAAAGAGATGGATCTCCAGGGTGGGGCTGCCTCATTATGCAAGCTAAGTGTTTATGTTAGAGCCTCGGCCACTATAGGAACCCAAGACATATTTGTTGAATGATTAAGTGCAAAGAAGCAAAGGAAAAAATGCTGTAGGCAGACTTGAAAAGCCAGTAACCCTGTGTTTGGCACTCTGATTTGCAATATGCTGATCTGTTTGCAGAAGAACATGAACTGCCAGCTCTCGGCTTTTCTGACACATTGGTGTTTCTTGTTTAAGTGCTTTGGAATCTCTGAGGTCCACATTTTGTTTTGAAATACTTTTATTTTTTTCTCCTGCGAGGTAGAAAACAGTTGAGTATTCCATAGCCAAGCTCAGGAAAGGAACCCAAGGCAGGCAAAGTTGAAGGGCAGAGCCCTCCCCAGGTGCAACGGCAACGTGTTACGAGGAAGTGAAGGCAAGGTAAGCTCGCAAAGCAGTTGCTGACCTCGGTGTCTCTCTCTGATCTTCCAGAGTTCTTCCTAGCTTTTCTTCTGTGGTTTTTCTTAATTTATTCTTCCTTTATGTCTTTTACTGTAGCCACAGGGTCTTGGACTATTTCTGAGGAGGGGGGCATGTGGCTGCTCATTGAGCAGTCAGAGATGCTGTTAGGACTCCACTGAAGGTTGCCAGGATGGGTGGGAAGCAAGAAAGAATTTGCACCTGGAGTTGCATATTCTAAAGAACTGGTTTCCACAAGTTGAAATTCATAATAATCCCACTCCAGGCCACTGGAGGTCATTCTTCTACTAATTCTCAGTCCTTAACATGCCATAAAGATCAGTATCTGTAGAATATGAAGTTAGGAGTAAATTCTTGACATCAGCATTCTCTGCCTACCTGTCCGAGAGAGGTAACTCCTGCAATAATTTTCCCCAATAATTGACCTCCTAGCCTCTACAAAGCCTATAAAAAGATTTCCTCCTTAAATTCTTGCATAGATTTCAAGGCTGATCATCAATGATCATGATAAAGACATCAGAGACAGCCATGGATTAAATAATGGCCAAATGCAGAACTTCAGAAGTAGTGAAGGTCAAACCTACCTTCTACACACCCACATTTTTTTTTTACATTGTTTGTTACTGTTGTGCTATGTGTTCTCTGTCTAGGGCAAAGAAAAGATGTAAGAAAATTTCAATAAAGGAAAGAGAATGCCTGTCTATAAGCAGAGCTGGCTTTCCTTCTGCCAACACATCTTGTGACAATTCCTGCTTTTTTTTACTATTGCCTCTCCTGACAGAGCAGCAGCGACTTTAGGAATGAGCATGGCCTTGGCTGCAGAAGAACAGTGATCTTCAGAGTGCCAGACCTGGGCAGGACTGTTAGGTGGGATGGCTCAGCATGCTGGGCACTTCGGATTTGCCATCATGACAAATGAGGGCTCTGATTATGCAAAGAGAAGACCAGATGATCCCAACATGTTTATGCTAGCAATTCGAGACTCCTCCTTTTCTGTGGTCAGCATCTCTTTCCTCTCCCTGTATTTTCCTCCTGTCATCTAAGGAGATGATTTGGGTCAAGAATGTTATGTTGGTTACAATGTGGAAAAACAAAGTATTATGATTAAAGGCAAAAATCAATGGCTTAAGGCTAATCAGCATCTTTTGAAAATAACATCCTTGATTTCGGACATATCTAGAGATTTGAGGCATACTAGATGACCTTCTGCCTGTGCAAAAAGTAATGCCATATTATCTTTTCAATCACTGTCCTTTTTCACTTGTAAATGTGTTTGCCAAGTGGTAAGACATTGCACAAAGACCAAAGGAAACCTTGAAGTACTTGAACAGCTGAGGGTCTGAAATTTGCCGCTGTTATTAAAGGTGAATTTGGCACAGATTATGATAAGGGCAAGCTCTCCACAAGAGTCTATGTTGCTTACAAAATTTCATATTTCTTACAAATCTACCACACAATTTAAGAGTTCAAACGGTTTCTGAAAAGTTTCCAATCACATTATCACGGGACCTTTTCCTAATAACTCTTTGGGGGAAAATCCCTTGTTAGAGAACTCACCTTCTCTGAAGATCAAATAGGGCAATACTATGTCCATTATGACCCATCCCCAGCCACTTCTCATTGACTCAGAAATGGTCAATCCATCCCAGAGAAGCCAATCTGAGTCCTCTCTAGATAATCTGAATGCGCAGACTCAGAGCTGAGTTGGTGGTAGGTTGATGGTAGCCATGTCTCGATAATAGCACAGTACCAGAGTGAACTCTTTCTAGAGGCCTTCATTCGCTTGGATTCCATGAGATTGACCCACACCCCCATCCTCCTAGAATAAATCCTATTCAACTAGAATGAGAGCTTCTACTCACATCATCCTGAACATCCAGGTCACAGCCAGCCTTCAGCAAGATTTGAACCACAAAAAGATGGCCCTTATTGGCAGCAAGGTGCAGGGGAGTCCGGCCATGCTGTTAATACAAAACAAACACTGATTTCAGAACAAGACATCAAAGCCATTCCTTTGCTGGTGGGGGCAGAGGGCTGCAGCAAGGTTTGCACAATAGTTTTCAAGGAGATAACCCCCCTGCCACTTTGGTTTGAAGGGAGTGACTTAGGAATTTGCCTAGAACTCAAGTTGTCTCAATTAACTTTGGGTATTGGCATTGTAATCAATGAATTGAACATACTTAAAATGTGATGATTTCATTGAGTACAGTATATATTTCTATTCCTTACTCATAAGCAGCAAAGTAAAAAGTAGCAAAATGAGGGGTTTTATATTTTATTTTCCCACTGGTGCTAATACTATGGGAAGCTGATGTGCCACAATGAAGCTGACCTGGGTAAGGGGTGAGAAAATGGCAAATTTCAAGCTAATCAGCCCAAGAAAAACCCAGTTAGTACTCCTTAAAATAAAACATCACAATCAAACTGATTAGGAAAGGCTTTCTTCCATTTTATGGAAAAATAAAACAAAATTTCATATAGAAATAAGAGAATAATAAAAGTTAATACACAGTGTATCATAATTACAAGAGTAGTTACTCAGAGTGCAAGCCATAGACAAAAAAGACCTTAATGAAGAAGCACATAATAGCATAAAACTTTCTTTTTACTACTAAGAAAAACTAATAGTATAAAAGAAACAAACAGGCATATATATTAAAATAGTTTTGAAGCAACAGAATAGGTAATTTGGGGAATTATTTGAACTTCTCCCTACTCCCTATCTTCTATTTTGTTCTTTATTTGTATATATATTAATATAATAAGGATACATAATATATATATTGAGTTTCTTGTATAAGACACCATGTGATATTTAAGCTTATATGTCTAACTTATTTCACTTAACATTATGTTCTCATGCTGCATCCATTTGCTTACAAACACCTTGTTTATTTTTCTGTATGGCAGAGTAGAACTCCATTGTGTAATCATGGCCTATTTCAGACATTCAAAAATATAATATTTTAAACTCTACTCACTCACCAACCACCTTAAGAAAAGCTCAGAGAACTCCTACCATTCCTTGGGAATACTGTCCAGATCTCATCCCCTCTAGCTCACTCAAACTTTGGTATGCATCGTTTCTTTGGCTTTCATTGTTTTCACTACCTATTGGTGGCCAGAGACAATAGAAAAATATGGTTGTGCATATTTCAAACTTTATATCAATGATATTAAACTTTACAGTATCACTCAGCATTCTCTGTCCATTATATTTTGGAGATTTTTTCCCCCACTGTTACATGTAGCTCAGTTTACTACCCATTACTGATGGGCACCAGATCTTCCCACAGTTTGCAGAGCACATCTGTGTACTCCACTCCTTGTGTAGTGAGTGGGTTTCTCAGCCCTCTGGGTACATCATAGAGAAGTCTGTTCCCTCAGCTGCTCTCAGCACATGGCTCCTGGGGTACAACATCAAGGGTGACACCCAGAGGAAATAACACTTTTTGGTCTAAATTAACTGACCTTGCCAAACTCCTACTTCTCCAAAGGAGATATTCTGTTCCTTTGGTTTCCTCTCTCAGGATTCACTGTAAAAAAGGGTTTATGCATCATTTAGCCTTAGCACCACCCATGCTGAGAACAGCACTAAGGAATAAGGGTCTCACCAAGCCTTACTTCCTGCTTAGCATTTCCATAAAGACCTAAAGGTTGCTATTAATATTCTAGCAGGATAAGCCCATTTATAATCTCAATAAAGCACAACCTGCCATGGATAACTAGCCATGGAAAAAAACAAAGGTAATGCACAACAAAGGATCTTAACTTCTACCCATGAAATGCAATCAGAGCACTAGAATGAGTCTGGAAAGAGAGGTCACAGCTCACTTTAAAATTAGAATTCTTAATTAAGAACAAAGTTATTCCCAAAAAGTGGGCTATTACATGCCTTTATTTAAAAAAGACCATGTCTGAGATGAGATGGAATGACCTTCATTTGCTGGTGATTATGCTCAGCCATGTGCTACTTAACCCTGATTCTTTCTTTTGGTACTGGGGATCAAACTTGGGACCTTGGGCTTGCGAGGCAGGCAGCAGCTCCACTGAGCTAAATCCCTAGCCCTAACCCTTATTCTTTAAATGATGTGTCCAGAGCTGATTAGACAGAGCAATATGAGTGGGTTTCACTCCTTGGGCCTGTTCTCATCTGTCATCATGTGTCCTGGTCAAGGACCTCACACTTTGACACTGAATAAGTGACTTTCACAAGTTTCCTAAGGCATTCTGAAGCACAGGAGAGTTTATCACAGGTGTGAGGAAAGGTTTGAGTTGTGAGGAAGGTGACAACATGGTTAGACAAAAATGTCTGCAAGTAACCAGAAAACATAGACCAGAGACCATAATGCGGAGAGATGCTGGGGTAGGAGCACAGATAGAGGAGTCACTGGGTATTATAGGCAGGGGAACCCTGGGAAACATATTCGCCACCAGCCAGGTCTTTCTGGTGGAGAGGTAGCCCAACATGTATAAGTTTTGTTCAAATGAACAGAAATAATAGAAGTCAGGTGAAGGAATGCTGCTGTGGTTCTGTTATAGACTGAGTATGTTTACTCTCAATTAATGTTTGGCCCTGAAATTCACATATTTAACCCCCACTGTGACAATATTTGGACCTGGGGGCTTTGGGAAGTGACTATGTCATAGCTATGAGCCCTCATGATGGGATTAGTGCCCCTATAATAAAAGATAATGAGAGCATTCTGCTGCTTTTCTTTTCATCTCTTGAGGATACAGCAAGAAGGCAGCTGCGTGCACACCAGAAAGTGGGACTCTCACTCAACCGTGGGTGCTGGCCTCTGACCAGGGACTTCCTGGCTTCCGGAACCATGAGAAACAAATATCTGATGTACCCAATCTCTGGTATCTTGTTACTAGGACAAGTTCCAACCAGATCACAACTGGAAAGGAAGGTACTTCAGGAGCTATAAATTACAAACAAGATGCCCTGGGCTGGAGGCCATCTCCTTTATCTACTGTCAACAAAGGGTCCTCCCTGTGTAGAAATGAAAGGCCAGAGGCACTGGAGCTAGACAGGTCTGGTTCACATCCCACAGGTAACACCTCTGTGATTTTGTACACGACAGCGTCCTAACATGCTTTCTCATTTGTCAAACATGAACACTCTCCACTAGCCCCTCCAGAGGCTTAAGATATGTGGTAGCATCCACCATCTCATGTGTGTTCCCCTTGCGCCCTCCTACCTCTGTAGGCAGCCCAATTTTTACCCCTCCTCAATACCCCACAGCATAGCCCTACCAAAGACCAGTGAGATATTTCCATTGTCAAATAGATCTATAGGAGGGTCTTAAATCACTGAGATTTTAGCTGGAGGGTAGAGGGCTCCACCAGCCAGTCCTGACGTGGTCTTCCACTTCCACTCTTGAAATACAGGTTCCTATTTTCTGTGTCTCTGCTTGGAAAGGCCTTCCTTACTGGGAGCACCCTTCTCCAAACTATGCCTCTGATTCCACAGTAAGATACGTCCTCAGCTTGCCTTCTCCACACTGACAGCACTGCAGCTCCCGGTAAGGGAAGCAGAGCATCCTGTTGTGTCACCTGTGCTTGGTCTCCTGAAGGCCAGGGACTATACTTTCCCCAAATCGCAAGCCAGGTCAACTCTAGGGTAGCATGAGGGCAGTATCAGAGAGGCCCCAGTGTTTCTCAAGCACAGGGCAGGACCAAATTCAACAGTCCTAGGTTTGACTTTGGGGAAATACATGAAGATATTGGGGTGGGTACAAGTTTCAATTTAGGATATCTCTGCCTCTCAGAAGAGGTATCGTACTGGGAATTTCCGAAGAATTTCAACAGCTGCAGTAGTTAACACAAGGTCTGTACCCCCTTGTACACTTGGCTTCTTTGCTGGCATCTGGGAAGGGTTCAGGGGCAGAAAGCAGAAACCTGTTTCCTACGGAATATGAAGCTGTCCAATTCAGACCCCTTAGCTGTCCCAGCACAAGACAAAGTCCCTCCATACATATACCACCAATCAAAAGAAGAAAGCAAGAACGAAGAAATAGGCTTGGCTTTCCAGAACATGCTGTAGTGAAAAGCAACAAAAGTAGGGCCCTTCAGTGGAATGGTTGCCTCGCCCAGGGCACAGAAATGTCTTCAGACTGTGCCTGATTTATGGGGAAGCCTGGAACATCTCATTGTGAGGGAACATCATCGTCAAAAACACCCTGGTCCTTAGAGGCAACTTTGAATGACTCAGATTTAGGATCAACTGTTCTTATTTCCATGCCCCTAGGTCTGGTCAGGGAAAGAAATGATGATAGCAGTAAAAGACCCAGTGCTGTGAATGATAAGAGGAAGAAGCTTTTAAAGCCTTAGTTTGCCCTGAGTTTTAACCTAAAAGATCTATTCAGTCTGACTCACCCCAGGCCCTGGTGGCTCAGAGAGACTAATATTTATAAAGGCAACAGCGGTTAACTTTACTGCATGGTACACATTTTCCTTTTTTTTTTTTTTGAGTTTCTTTATTAAGTCTACCCCCAGCCAGGGGAAGAGGATAGACTATGATTACTGTGACCCCCCTCACCCCAGGACGCTGTGAATCTCTTCTTGTCTGTGCCCTCACCCCTCCCCCTGCCCAATAAATAAAAAGGGGACAAGAAAGTACAGGGCGAGGGAGAGGAGAGGAGGAGGACACCCCGGGGCCAGGACAGTGTCTGTGTTGAGGGTGAGCTGGGCAGAATAAATAGACACAGACCCCCATGGTGGGGATGAGGAAGATGTAAGGTGCTGCACGACCTCACCCTGGGCAGGAGCAGGGGTGGGTGGGAGCCTGCCTGCCCCCAGAGCCCAGTGGTATGGACGAGTGAGAGCCCTGATGGCAGCTTTCTGTTCAAGCCTGCCTCGGTCAAGTCTTGCCACAAGGGACTAAGAGTTCTGCTGCCAAGACCACCATCTCGTCTTCTTGTCTCCCTGGTGCAAGCTGCCCGTGCTGGGCTGGGCAGGGAGTCCTCAGGGCCCACTCTGGCAAGGCCAGGGGCAGGTGTGTGCCTCTCGGGCCCCTGGGCAGGAGAAGGGATTGAGGGACCAGAAGCTCTGGGCTTAGCTTCTCCCCTTTTGGGGACTCTAGCTCTGACCCCCACTGGTCGCCACCTGAGGGGTGAGCCTCTGGAGGGGGGCCTCTCTGGCTCCCTGGGTGCCCTGTAGAAGGCGCAGCCGTAGCTCCTCCAAGCCTTGCCACAGCTCCTGGCACTCCTGGGCCTTCTGCTGCTCCTGCTGCTTTTCCAGCTTACAGGAGGCTGTGAGCTCATCAAACGGCTTCCCATTCATCTCCATGAAGGTCTTGAGCACAGTGTAGATCGGAGATACGATGGTTTGATTCCAGTGTTCCTTGGAGACTTGGTAGAGGGGCCCAAACACAGCAGGCAGCACAGTGTGGCAGTTTTCCTCAGTGAGGCTCAGGATATACTCATTGTTCCAGAAGTACAGAGCCCGCTCTGCAACCTGGAAATGGGGGCTGGAGACACAGTGAGACACCTGTTTGAAGAGGGGCTCCTGGATCTTTACGAACTGGGAGGGTTCGATGACATCAAGAATCTCTCTTCCATCTCCCCCAGAAACATCACCTCCTTCTGGGTGCAGGTTTTTGGCCAATATTTGAGCAGCCCACGGATCACATGCTCTGTCAAGGTGGCATCCTTCTCCAAGAACTGCACTACACAGTATGCCAGCTGGGCGTGAAAGACAGACAGTGACTGGACAGAGTGCAGGGGGATCAGGACTCGAACCAGGAACTGTTTGTGCTCAGTCTTCAGGGGCAGTGCAAAGCCATTGATGATGCTTCCTAAGATTTCCAGCAGCTTGGCTACACCACTGAAGTGCTCAAGTTCATAGATGAATCGGAGGAAGATATGGTTGCACTGTTTCGAATGCAGGCCCGGAGACCCAAGAACTTACCGTAGATCCGGTGCAAGATGGTCTTGAGGTACTCTCGCTCCAGAGGATCCTCACTATCAAACAGCTCCAGGAGCATCAGACAAACTTTTGATCCACATATCTCTTGTCCACAGAAGGCTGGAAGTCTGGGCTCTCCAAGAAACACAGGAAAAACTCATACACCAGCTGCAGATGTGGCCAGGAAGGCTCCAGGTTTGGCTCATCCCCTTCAGCGTCAAATTCAGGGTTCTCACGGGGGGGCAGGGTCCGGAAGATATTCTCTGAGATCATGCGGATGATGTCTGGGTAGACGGGCTCAATGAGGACGCCCCGGATGCTTCCCACGCATTCCACCAGCTCACTGAGTGCTGCCCGCTTTACCTCCTTCCCCTTCAGGTCAGCCACACAGTCCAAGAAGTCAAGCATCACCCCACGCTGGGCCAGCTTCCGGCTCAGCAGCTCATGAAGCTCAGAGGCTGGCACATCTTTGAGCAGGGGCAGTGGCGTGAGCTCTTGCTGGTTGCTCTGATAGCGAAACTGAGAGGAGCTGTATGAGCGTCGGGGCCAGGCCCTGCGGAGGGGAAGGACGGGAGAAGCCGTCCACCTTGTCCGGTGGTGGCACACAGGCGACAGCCCTGGGGAGGAGGGGCTGGTGGGGGTGCTCGCGGGGGGCAGCTTCGTCTCCATGGCAGGCAAGCCAGGTCAAGCTTTCAGAGCGCCTGGGGCTCCTTCTGGGCCTGGAGGACACTGGGTGAGGTTGGGTGGACTAACCCGGGTCCATCCTGTCCGTTGGGGGGGGCACAACCACAGTCCTGCCCCCCCGCAGGGCCTTGGCAACTGTCCAGTCTTGGGGGGCAGGAAGAGTAGAAAGGAGATGACTCAGGCCTCAGGTACTTTCTGGGGGTCCAGAAGAATGCAGTCAGGGTTCCCTCTCCAGCTTTCTCAGAAACCCAGACTTTGGTCGCCAGCCCCCCACCCCCCCGGGGCCGCTCGCAGGGGTGTGTGTGTGGGACAGTGGTTTAGGGCTCCTCTGCAGGGGTTCAGCCTCTGGGTGCGCTGGGACTGGGCGGCGGCGCTCCTGGGTTCCCTCCCAGGCTCCGG
>NW_022900926.1:54482704-54513524 GCF_012274545.1 Fukomys damarensis | reverse complement strand
TTGAGACAGGGTCTCACTATGTAGTTGAGACTGACCTGGAACTCACTAAGTAGCCCAGGCTGGTAACTCACAGGGATCCTCCTGCCTCAGCCTCTGAAGTGCTGGGATTACAGGCGTGCGCCACCATGCCCGGCTTGGTACACATTGTCTTAAGAAGTGTAGATGTGTTGCTTGGTGCAGTGGCTCATGCCGGTAATCTCAGCTGAGGCACAAGGATGGCAAGTCCAAGTCCCACCTGGACTTAATCAAAAAATAAAAAAGGTCTAGGGTCGGGGATTTAGCTCAGTGGTTCCGGTGCCTGCCTCACAACACAAGGACCGGAGTTGGATCCCCGATACCGAAATCAATCAATAGAAATAAAAATAAAAAGGTCTAAATAAAACCAAGATTATGAAAAGGTATAAATTTCCAAAAATGAATATCATTATCTTGTATACTTTACATGTACCAATAAAATTAATTTTGAAAAAAAAAAATAATAAAAAGGTCTGGGAAAGTGAACCAATGCCAAGGCCCCAGGCTCAATCTCTAGTACCAGAGGAAAAAGGAAAAAGAATTTTACATGCGTTAACTCAGTTAATCTGCCCAACCCTATAAGGTAGACACTATCATTAAGCCTATTTTACAGAGGAAGAAAACTGAGGCATGGAGATTGTCACTTGTTCTAAGCCATGTAGCAGGTAACTGAAGTGTGGATTCACCTCTTAGGCCATCTGTTCCAGCCCAAGCTCTTACCCACTTACATGCTGCCTTGATGGTGCTGTAGGGGTGGGGGGTCCCCATGTCTTGCTCCCAAATTCTTAGGTGGTGTGACCCAGCCTAGACACTGACCTCTGGGGTGTCTTAGAAGTAATTTGGTTTTCTTGGAACCTCAGGGATGAGCAGAGGTTATCTATTTCTCTGTTACGGAAATATCCTGGGGCAGCTGGTCTGTCTGTCCTGATGGCTGAGCCCCTCCTGAGTCTGATCAGCGCTTGGTGGTGGGGCCCAGGCATCTGTTTTTATAGAACTCCTCAGATGACTATGGGGTGACAGGTTGAGAACACAGGAAAAGATGAAGAGGTCAGATAACCCCTCCCCAGAGTGGCCTGCAGGCTAAACCTGCCAAGCTGGGCCTGCCCAAGCAAGAGCCATTCCTCTTGCTACATTCTTCATGGTGCTCTTGTCCCACCTGTCAGTGTAAAACACCTCAAATACTGCCCCACCATGACCCAGAGCTTTCCATATCTTCAATGCATAACGCATTACTGAAAACTTGTAAAGTAAAAGAAAATCATCTTTAATTCCACAATCCAATTCAACTAATGTTTATGCAGTCTTTCTCAGAGCATCTCTTCTATTGATGCTTTTGCACAATTTCATTTACAGGTCACATTAAACTATCCCGCTTTTTGCAATAGTACTATACTCTAAGCCAGCGTTTCTTAAACTTAATTGGGCAGCAGATTCCCCTACAGAGTTTGTTAAAACAGACTGCTGGGATCTTTTTCAGAGTGTCTGATTCAGTAAGTCTAGGGTAGAACCTGAGAGTGTGCATTTCTAACAGTTTCCTGAGAGGAAGATACTAGTGGTTAAGGACCACATGTTAAGAGCTATTGACTTAAGTTACTGGTTTTTTGCCTCTATTTCCTATTAGAATTATCTAAAATCTTAAACCCCTTCACCAAAAAGCCCATTCCCAAATTTTATCTCCAAAGCATTGGATTCTATCAACTTAGAGTAGGTCTGAAGTGGAACTTTTTAAAGTTCCACATGATCCTAATATACAGCCACAGGTTACAAACCACAGCCTTGGCCCCTTTAAAGGGCCATTCCTGGTCTTGGTATCAGGATAGGACACTGGAGGCCAGAGAAGACAGAATTGCTGAACTTCCCTTTCATCCAACCAGGAATCAGGGCTGGCTCACCTCCAGGGAACAGAACAGGGAAGGGCTTTGAGATGTTGCCAAACAACAATCACAGCACCGTGGCCCCAATGTGAACATCTCTGGGATGGAAGCAAGCTTTACTCAGGCAGGCTGAGCCCCATGGGTTAGGCTCCAGCAGAACTGCACACAGGAGCATCAGAGTGACTCCCACTCCACAGGTGACCCAAAAGGTATATATGCAGGTGATAATAGAAGATGCACAGAGGGTTCCTGCTTCTCATTCTGGTGGGGAAGACTGTCATGGAACATTCTAGGAAGAAGATTCCTGCTAAGACAATAATCACCAACCAGTGAAGGTGACAAGGGAGCCCAGCCAAAGGCAGCCAGCTCAAAACAAACCTTGAAAAGAAGGGGAGGTGTTTCATTCCCAGGATGTACTCATGTTTGGTGCTGAACTTCGTCACTTGATACTCTGCAGGTAGACCAAGGTGTTTATGTTGGAGACACCTCCTTAGGAGAGGTCACGCTTCAGGCAGGGGGACAAGGGATCAGTTAAGAATCTGAACCTAGAGAAACAACCTGGGGAAGCACCCCACCCACACATACATGCTCTCCATGGGTTCTGGGATACTTGGACGATGACTCTCATCACTCATTACTCCAGCTCCTCACTCTTGCTTAAGCATTTCAGATCCTACTATAGGGCAGGTCTTTCAGAGGAGTAATAGCTATTCCATGAATGACAAGGTCTACAGAACAGAGTGCACCTCAAGAGTAAGAAGCAAGTGTACTGGTTAGTGCTTAGCCCTTCCTGCAGCACCACCTTCTTTCAGTGGTATTCCAATGATCAGAGTCACAGAGAGACCTGAGTCAGAAGCCAAAGGAATAAGAGTATAAACTTGAAAGGAGGGGGAGGCTGGATAAAGGAATTGAGACTCATTAGCTCAGAAATAAAATAGTTTAAGAATCTTAACTGGGGGTATTCTAAGGAGGTCAAGTAGATAGATATGACCCACACGAGAAGAAATCACATAATAGGCAGACTTTAGATTACATAGTATAATAGTTCCAGAATAAAGCAGCTTCCCTTCTTTAGGAGATCTTGAGATTTATGGTAGTCAGGGTCATGCAGCTTTTTCTAAGGAAAGTAACATTTCAACATATTATCTGTATTAAGGACAGAGATAATAGGAGGCAAGAAAGTTGTAAAACTGATAAAATAAGAGTGGCACATATTTTAGAAACATAATACTGTATTCAAATGGAAAAAGGTTTTGATAGTTTAATTTGGATGAGGATAGTAAGGCTAACAGAAGTTAAATGAGTTACCAAGTTTCAAATCTCATTTGGGTAGGATGGCAACAGCTAGAATCCTGGCCACTTGAGTCTTTTTTTTAGATTTTTAAATGGCAGAACCCCACTTTCCCAGGCGCCCCCAAGGGTCTTTTTTATCACAGACAGTGTTTCTGGAGAGCATCAATGTCTGGAATGATGTAGATTTGGGTCAGAAAACTTTAAAGCCTTCCTCACACCACAACTATGAGTCAATGAAGAAATTCAGAAGAAAATAAAGGAAGAAAATGTTCATGAATCAAAGAAAGAAAATAAAACTACATATTAAAAGGGGTTTGGAGCTTTCTTGCCTTATTGGGAATATCTGTTGTCTATTTGTTTACTTGGATGAGTGACCCTTCATATCTTAATCGGACTATAGATGACAAGCAGCAGCAAGGGAGTAATGTCCTTGGATGACAAAAATCAAGAAACATGATAGTCTCAGATTAGAAGAATAGGGAAATAAGACAAAATGTCATGGAGACAAATGGAAATTCTTGCACTAGGGGCTAATGGTCCATCTACACAAAAACAGAGAAACTGGGATAGTCCTGTAAAGCGACGATCATCACAAATAATTTGGAGAAGTGATTTGAAGCATACTTTTAAAAATAAATTATTCCTAACAATTATATTTCATTAATAAGAAAATTCCTTTTTTGTTGTTTTGTTTCATAACCTAGTAACTACTAGACAAGTCCACCAAAAAAGACTGAAATATTTTAAGCAACTTATTTGGCTGTTGAGGATTCCATAGGACACATGTTGCTAAGTGATAAGGCATCAACGAATGGCCCCTCATGACCCTCACAAGGAGCTACTTAGATTACATTTCCAATCAACTGACAAATCATAGTGGTTTGATTTGTTATGTGCTAAGGGGTGGGAGATTAAGACTGGCCTTCCAGAAAGTAAGCACCACTGCCTTTTCAGCAACTATTAACATGGCATGTTCTTTCTTCTTTTGGTGGTATTGTATAATGAACTGTGGAACCATCCTTGCATTTCAGATACGGTCATACTATATCATTCTTCTGATAAATGCTGTACTCTTTCAGGTAAAGTTAGGAATTTTTGTATCTGTTTTCATAAGTGAGATTAACATATGGTTCTGGTTCTCATTCTCATTTATATTTACCTGTGTTGGCTTTATAAAACAATCTAGCTTTCCATTTTGCTCTGCTTCACAATATTTCACATAACATTGAAAAATTGATAAAATTAATAGCACTGTCAAAATGTTTGGCCTTAGTGCTTTTCCAAAGGCTATATCTTTAATCGTATTTCCAATTTTTTCTTCCTCCTCCTTTTCCTCTTGGTTCATTGAAAATTTGTTTATTAAGGTGCTAAGGTTTTATATAGTTGATTCACTATTTCTTGTACAATTTGAAATTCTGAGTAGAATGAATAATCCAGATATCTGTAATATACAAATATATTACAGAAGCTCCCACGGCTTCACTCTTGAGCCAGGCTCTGCTCCCTCCTTGCACTTTTCCTCAAACAATTCAGGTTCCTGGCTTCCCCAAACTTCTGGGGTCTCCACTGCACTTTTGACTTCACATTCACAGCTTTCCACACTGCCCTCTCAGGGACACACTGCCTGGCCTCCCAGGGCTTCTTCTAAAATTGAGGTGGAAAAGCCTTCCTCACACCACAACTCTTACATTCTGCATGTGTCTAAACCTGCACCATGTGGATGATGCCAAAGTCTGCTGCCAGCTGGAGCAGTAGTCAGGCTTCCTTTTCCAGGGCTGTAGGGGTCCAGTGTCTGTGAGCCAAATCCTAGGCCACCGCCATTCTGGAACATGGTGTTCTGGGCTCTCTTCTCAAAGCAATCTTTCACTTTTGCCTTTTGAGGCTATAAGGGGTGGAGTCCTGCTGCTACTTGTGATGCCCTCAGCCCATCTTTTCTACTTTTCTGTTCCTTCTCAGCCTTGAGGATCTTTGAAGTTCACCGCCTTACTGTAGCTTCCTTTCTGGGCAAACTCAAAATGTTTTAAATTATTCTGCTGGGCTCTTTTCTCTTGATTTTCAACATAGACCTGGCTAACGGCCCCCAACAGTAGCCATGCCACTGCCTCAACATTAGACTATCTTAAAATTTCTTTTGCAAGATTAATTAGTCCGCCACCCTTAATCTCAGTCTCAGGCAGTCTGTGGACATGACCAAAAGGCAGACAAACTTTCTTCCAAGGCATAACACATCTGGAGTTCAATAGCCAATGCAGTCCTCCTTCCCAGCAGAAACTTTCCGAGCCTGGTCTTTGCCTGCAGAATTTCTATTAGCATTGCTGGTCTTCTGAGCTCTGACTAGAATTCCCTATCAAGTATAGCCTGAGGCATTGCAGCTCTGCTTTTTCAGCCAGCATCTCCAGAGCTTTCCTAAGTCTGCCCCTTCTCACAAGTCAATTCCAAAGGCTCTTGAGCCACATGACTAGGTAAAGTCACAGCAATGACCCACTTCTCCTGTTGCTGAGACAAAATACCCAACACCAAAAGTTAAAGGGGGAAAGGTGTATTTAGCTCACACGTTGTAAAGGTTTCAGTTCATAGTTGGCTGTTTCCAAGGCAGAGTGGTATAGCAGAGGGGCACTGCGAAGGAGAAACAGTTCGTGGTAGACAAAGAAGTCAGAAGACAGCAAGGGAACAAGCAACACGCAGCCACAGGCCTCTTTCTGTCCCTTACATTTTATCAAGGCTACCAGATGAGACAGTATCCTAGCATTACACTGTGAATCTCGGCATCACATCCTTGGTCCCACACTCTCTAGATCCATCCACCTCTGAAAAGCTCCACCTATGACCACATGAAGCTTTGAGGGGACATCTAGACATAAGGCATACAAGTTCTATTCAAAAAGTCCTTGGCTACCCCCTATGTCTTCAGGAGTTTTACGTATTTTATCTTTCAGCACATTGTTTCACCACTTAGATATGTGACCATTGTGAGTTTATTTTAGTACATCATGAGAAATATGTGTCTAGATTCTATTTT
The DNA here is from genome assembly GCF_012274545.1 of Fukomys damarensis. Taxonomy (NCBI): domain Eukaryota; kingdom Metazoa; phylum Chordata; class Mammalia; order Rodentia; family Bathyergidae; genus Fukomys; species Fukomys damarensis. Next base: position 54,507,323 of record NW_022900926.1, on the reverse strand, counting down.
CTGCGTTTGGAAAGCCAGTTCCCCCAGCATCATTTGTAAAAAAGGTAATCATTTATTTGTTTGTTTTGTTCTGAGACCAGTTTCATTGTGTAGTCTGGGCCAGCCTTGAACTCACTATGTAGTCCAGTCTGGCCTTGTACTTGCAGTTATTTTGGGATTACAGGCATGTACTGCCATGGCTGGCTAAACAGGCTATCTTTTCTCCAGCATAAGTGTTTTGCTCCTCTGTCAAAGACTGGGTAGTTGATTGTGCTTGAAGTTGTCTCTGTGTCCTGTACTCTGTTCTACTGATCTACATGTTGGTCTTTTTGGATTTTTCCCCCATCCCATGCTGTTTTTATCACTGTAGCTTTGCAGTATAACTTGAAGTCCGAGATTGTGATGCCCTCTGCCTTGCTGTTGTTGGGCCCAGGATTGCTTTTGCTATTAGGTCTCCTTTGGCTCTATATGAATTTTAGGATTGTTTTCTCGAGTTCTGTGAGGAATGCTATTTGTATTTTGATAAGAGTTGCATTAAAGCTGTAAATTAATTTTAGAAGTACGGCCATCTTGAAAATATTGCTTCTCATTGTCCTGGAATGGGATATCTATGTTCTGATGTCTTCTTTCAAGCAAAAGGTTTTTAGAGTACTGTAGTTTTTGTTGTAGAGGTCTTTTACTTCCTTAGGTTAACTTCTAAGTATTTTTTCTTGATGCTATTATGAATATTACTGCCTACCTAATTTCTTTCTCAGTAACTTTTTATTGGTGTACAGGAATTATGATTTTTGTGTGTTGACTTTGTACCTTGCTACACTACTAAATTTGGTTAATAATTCTAGGAGTCTTTTGGTGGAATTTTTTGGTCTTCTATGTAGAGGATTATGTCATGTGAAAATAATAATTTCACTTTTCCTTTCCTACACAAAACCTTTATTTCTCTTGCCTGATTGCTCTAATGTTTCAAAAACTACATTGAATAGGAGTGGTAATAGCAGATATCTTTTTCTTGTTTCTGATTTTAAAGAGAAAGCTTTGAGCTTCTTTCATTTAATATGATGTTGGCCATAGGTTTGTCATAAATGGCTTTTATTAGATTGATGTAATTTCCTTTTATACCTATTTTCTATAGAGTTTTAATCTTGAATAGATGTTAGATTTTGTCAAAGGCATTTCTTGCATCTATTGAGATGATCATGTGATTTTTGTTTTTACTTCTGTTTATGTGATGGATTACACTTTTTGATTTGCATATGTTAAACTATCCCTGTATCCCTGGGTTAGATCCTAATTATTGATGATATATGATCTTTTTGATGATTTGTTGTATTCTGATTGCCAGTGTCTTTAAGATTTTTGCATCTATGTTTATTATAGACATTGACCTATCACTTTCTTTTTCAGTAGGGTCCTTTCTGGTTTTAGCATTAGGGTAATGCTAGCTTCCAAGAATCACTTTAGAAGTACTCCTTCCCTTTCAACTTTGTTGAAGTTTGAGGAGTACTGGCATTAGATCTTCCCTAAAGTTTTTATAGAAGTGACTCAATTAACACTTGTGCTTTTCTTAGTTCATAGGTTTTATTTTCATTGTTGTTATGTTTTACTATTTGATTTCACTGCCTGTTACCTGATTGTTCAGGGCCTTTATATCTTTTTGGTTCAGTTTTTGTAATTCATATGTATCTAGGAACCTATCCATTTCTTCTGCATTCTCCAATTTATTAGAGTACAGGTTTCAAAGTAGTTACTAATAATCTTGTGGATTTGGGCAATGTTGATTATGACTTGAACTTTTTCATTTCTAATTGCATTTATTTGGGTTTTTTCATTGCTTTTTTCTGGTAAGATTGGTTTAGTATTTGTCTAGTTTGCTTATTCTTTTGAAGAACCAGCTCTTCAACGATCCTTTGTATTGTTTTTCAGCCTCAATTTCATACTTTCTACTCTTATCTTTATAATTTCCTTTGGATTTGGATTGTTCTTGTTTTTCTAGGGCCTTTTGAGTGGGGAATTGAGACAATGTTGAAAATTATTACTGAAAGCTAATACATCAGTACTTATTCCTGTTATTATATTGTTTTCCTGTTGCTGATTTCCTTTTTTTCTTTTCCCTTTTGTTTAACTGCTTGCCCTGCTGGTATATTTATTTGATTGGCATTGTTGGGTTCTTTGTCTCTTTCTAGAATATCCTTGAAAATTTTTTTGTAGTGCTGGTTTGGTGGTCATGAATTTCTTGTGATGCTCTTGTCATGCAAATACCTTATTTCTCCATCAATTTTAAAAGATAGTTTTCCAGGATATATCAGTCTGGGTTGGAAATTTTGGGGGTGAAATACTTTGCTCCAAGTCCTCCTGAATTGTAAGGTTTGTGTTGAGAAGTCTGCTGTAATTCTAATGGGTTTACCCTTACACATTTCTTTTCTCTAACAGCTTTAAGATTCTGTCCCTATGTCTGATTTCTGGGATTTTTACTATGGCAATGTTGAGAGGGTTTTTTTTTATTATTATTAATCATGGCTATTATATTATATATTATATTATAAAAAAAAATTATATATTATATTATATATTATATATGCCTGACTGAACTGTATGTTTAGTTCTTTCCTTATTCTTGGGAGGCAGGTGGCAGAACCACTGAGCTAAATCCTCAGCTCTTATATTTGGAAAGTTTTCTGCTATTATTTCTGTAAACAGGTTTTTTAAAAAATACCATTTATACTCTCTTCTATTTTTCACTACCTTCCAGTTAATTAGGTTATTTTTCTTTGCATCATCTAGCAACTCTTGGGTACATTTTTCATGTTCTCTTGTTGCTTTTAAGGTATGTCTGAATCAACAGTCTCTGACAGCAGTCCTGTTTTCTAATTGACACAGGGAACTCACATTGTTCACTTCCACTCATACTTTTATATATATATTTGTAATGGGGATCAAACTCGGGACCTTGAGCTTGCAAGGCAGGCAGCAGAACCATCCAGCTAAATCCCCAGCCCTCTTTCAATATAATTTTAAATCTGGATTTCTATTGGGAACCTTTGTATGGACTCTAACTCTTTGTTAAACTGGGTCGTTCATGTTTTTATTTTATTTAACTCAGTTAACTTTTCATGAGTGCCTTCTGTAAGCGCTCTGATCTTATTATTATTTAATAGTATGCTCTGTGAGCATACTGGATACCTTATTGATCCATTTTTCAATCTCCTCTGTTATCTTTTTGAATAATTTGGCTGTGTTACTTTTGTTTTCCTCTCCTTCAATGGTTTGGAGAGTTGGGAGTTTGTGAAAACCTTTTGTTGCCTTGTTTTGACATGTTTCTATTTTGTTTGTTTTGTTATGTGCTGAGGTTTGTTGGAGATTTCTTTATTTAGTGTCTACATTTCAGTAATGCACTCTGAGTGTGGCTAATCTGGGAGGCGAGGATGAGCTGTAATTGGTCCAGCACCCAGTTCTCCACAAATGGATCTCAGCATTGTTAATGAGACAAAAGTAATCTGGGTATTGGCATATAGAGAAAACGTATTTGTGGCAACAACTATGGAACCCTGGCAATAGCAAGTAAATCAGCAACAATAGTATCATCCAAGACAAACTAGATATTGATATAGTATAAGAACCAATAACGTACTACCCTTAACCATAGAGAAGATATCCATAATTATAAGGACTAATTCAAACCAAATATTGATATACAATAACTATCTACTAAATATAACTGTACCTCCTCTAATAATAGAAAAGAATTCTATAGTAATATATAGTTAACTCTCTTTTAAAGATTAGTAAAGATTAATGATTATATAGGGAGTTGGGAGAGAATGAAAGAAGATTTTGAATAATTAAACAATGTAAAATGAGAAGGAAGAAGGAAAAGAGAGACAAAGGATCCTATTAAGAAATAAAACAGGGCTAGGCATGGTGGCACACGCCTGTAATCCCAGCACTTGGGAGGCTGAGGCAGGAGGTTTGCTGTGAGTTCGAAACCAGCCTAGGCTACATAGTGAGTTCCAGGTCAGTCTCAACTACATAGTGAAACCCTGTCTCAAAAAATCAAAAGAAAGAAAAGAAAGAAAAAAAAGAAAAGAAAAGAAAAGAAAAGAAAAGAAAAGAAAAGAAAAGAAAAAAAGAAAAGAAAGGAAGAAAACAGTTCTGCTACCTCCCTAGCAAGCACAAAGTTCAATTCCCGCTATCAAAACAAACAAACAAAAAAACAAAGAAGTAAACAGAACTGTGCCTGCCTCACAAGTGCAAGTTCTTGAGTTTGATCCCTGGTACCAAAAAAAGAGAGAAGTAAACAGAAATTAATATAGAATTAGAAGTAACAGAAAAGAACAAACAGGAATAATAAGAAAAAAAATAAGAACAAAGTAATGAAAAAATTTGGAGCAGAAAAAAATGTATAAGAAAATATTAAAAGGAGGAAAAGAAAAGAGAGAGGAAAGAAAAAGAGAAAGGAAAACCCCCAAATCCCAATAAACCAGTGAAGAAGAGGGAAAAAAATGAGTCCAAAAACAGAATTTAAAAAATTCTCTAGTTCTGAGTAGTTACTCTCTAGCATCTACAGTTTTTCCGTATTCAGCAAGTCAGTTTTCTCCCCCTAGCTTAGGCCATGGGGCCTATGGGTTTGTGAGGTGACCTTCTGTTATAGAACAGAAAAGTAGAAAAGATGGGCTGAGGGCATCACAAGTAGCAGCAGGACTCCACCCTTTACAGCCTCAAAAGGCAAAAGTGAAAGATTGCTTTGAGAAGAGAGCCCAGAACACCATGTTCCAGAATGGCGGTGGCCTAGGATTTGGCTCACAGACACTGGACCCCTACAGCCCTGGAAAAGGAAGCCTGACTACTGCTCCAGCTGGCAGCAGACTTTGGCATCATCCACATGGTGCAGGTTTAGACACATGCAGAATGTAAGAGTTGTGGTGTGAGGAAGGCTTTTCCACCTCAATTTTAGAAGAAGCCCTGGGAGGCCAGGCAGTGTGTCCCTGAGAGGGCAGTGTGGAAAGCTGTGAATGTGAAGTCAAAAGTGCAGTGGAGACCCCAGAAGTTTGGGGAAGCCAGGAACCTGAATTGTTTGAGGAAAAGTGCAAGGAGGGAGCAGAGCCTGGCTCAAGAGTGCAGCCGTGGGAGCTTCTGTGATACATTTGTGTGTTACAGATATCTGGTCATTAGAGAAACGCCAATTAAAACAACACTGAGATTCCACTGTATTCCAGAAGGAATGGTTTTCATCAAAAAATTGAAAAACTACAAATGTAGGGGAGGCAGTAGGGGGGAAAGCAACCCCTTCTATATTGTCAGTGGGAATGCTAATACAACCTTTATGAAAATCAGTGTGATTTCTCAAAAAACCAGAAGTCCCATTCATCCCAGGGATTTCCCCTCTAAGTATCTCCCTGAAAAGAGTTAGAGATATCATAGTATGGTGATCCATGCATACCGATGTTTATAGCAGCACAACTCACAATAGCTAAATCTTGGAAGCAGCCTATATGTCTATCAATAGATGAATGGATTAAGAAAATGTGGCATTCATATACAACGGAATACTACTCTTCCATAAAGAAGGATAAACTTGAATCATTTGTAGCAAAGTGGAAGTGGATGCATCTTGAGATCGTAATGTTATTTGCAATAGATCAGATGCATAGCCTTAAATATCACATGCTTTCTCTTATATGAGAAACCAAACATATAAATAAAGAGAAAAATAGGGCCAGGGATTCAGCTCAGTGGTGCCACTGCCTGCCTTGAAAGTGCAAGGTACTGAGTTTGATCCCTGCTACCAAACAAACAAACAAACAGCAAAATAAAATACAAAATAGGGAGACAGATCTTCTGCATATGGGAAGGGGACCAACAGATGGAGAGGGGAGGGAAAAGAATGGGAAAAAGAATAAAGAAATAGTACGTGTTAGGTACATGAGTACTCTGCATGAGCAATGGGATCATTCTGTACTACTAACATGTACTAAATAAAAATATATACATAACATAAAATTTACCATTTTAATCATTTTAAACTGTAAAATTCATTGACATTAAATATATTCATAAGTTGTACAACACAGATCATAATCCATCTCTATATAAATTTTTTTCATTCAATGCCTTTTCATTACTCTTGCCTAAACACAGGGGCTAGAATTTCCAGAACTACACTGAAGTGAAGTAGTTAAGAGCAGACTTCCCTGCCTTATTCCTTATCTTAGTAGGAAAGTGCTGTTCTTTTCCCTTCAGTAGGTTATTTGCTGTAGGTTTTTGGTACATGCCCTTTTGCCACATTGAACAAGTTCTCAATTGCTGAAGTGCTGAGCTCCTGTCATCAATGAATGTTGGACAGCCAAAATCATTTTCTGCATTTGTTAATATGGTCAATGGGTTCTTCCTCAGTAACCATGGGAGATCGGCTCCAGGATGCTCTAAGGACCCTACAATCTATAGGCGCTCAAGTCCCTTATACAAAATGACAAATGTTTTTGTTTTTGTTTTGTTTTGTTTTTGTTTTTTTGAGACAGGGTCTCACTATGTAGTTGAGACTGACCTGGAACTCACTATGTAGTCCAGGCTGGTCTCGAACTCATAGCGATCCTCCTGACTCAGCCTCCTGAGGGCTGGGATCACAGGCATGAGCCACCATGCCCAGCCAGACACAATGTTTTTAAATGGCCTGGCCACACCTCCTGTATACCTTGATCATCTGTACATTACTTATAATACCTAACACAGTATCAATGTTATGTAAATATCTGTTGTATTGTTAGGAAATAATGATAAAAATGTCACGCTAGGTAGATACAATTTCTTTCAAATGTTCTTTTTTACTCCCACATAAGCTTTTATTTGAGAGAATAAATGAAGCACATTCATAGTCTAGATTTTAAATCTCACTTACATATCAGGACAACTTCGAGGTTCAAATAAGTTTTTTGGACATTTTTGATCATAGATTGGTTTAATCCACGGATGTGAAGCCTGAGGACACAGACAGCCCACTAAATCGCTCCTACTTAGCCTGTTGTTATGAATAAAGTAATTAAGGCTCCCCCAAATTCTTATGTTGAGGCTCTAAACCCAATGCTTTGGGAGGTTATTTGGATTAGACATAGTCATGAAGATGGCAGAGCCCTCTTTCTCTCTACCATGTGAGGACACAGAAAGCAGACATCAGTAAACCAGGAAGTGAATCTGCTGCTACCTTGATCTTGGACTTCCCCTCTTCCATAATTGTGAAATAAATGTCAGTTGTTTAAACCCACAGTATGTGGTATTTTGTTACAGTAGCCTGAGCTAAGATACCTGTTGAAACATAGGTTATACTCATTGCTGTTGAATAAGCCTTAAAACACTGAAATCAGTTTCACTTGCTCATTACAATGTGCAACTCAGTGGAAATAAGAGCTAAACTCATAGCTGACATGTACTCAGGCATGTACCCTAAATTGTTGGTCTAGACCAACCTAAATATACAATAAATAGCCAATCCCACTGAAAACAAACCAACAGGCCTGCTGGGGAAGAATTTTCAATCTCCCAATAAGTCCTTGGCTTATTTTCTGAAATCTAACTTATTACAGCTTAAGAGAAAGAAGGAAATTTATTTGGGTGTAATGGCATGTGCCTGTAATCCCAGCACTCTGGAAACCTGAGTCAGGAGGATCACAAGTTTGAGCCCTGAACAATTTAATAAGATCCTGTCTCAAAATAAAAGATAAAAGGGCTGAAGATGTAGCTCAGTGAAGGCCCTGGGTTCAATCCTTGCTATGGTGGGGAGGGAAGTTGGCTATGAATAAGGCTCAGTGGATTCACCAAAGGACCACCTGTGTTGGCTTAGAGCAGAGGCCTAGAAGTATGTGATCTGAGGGGCAGTTTGTAACTGCAAGCAGCTACAACTCCCAGTGTTCGGTATAAACTACATACAGGGAATGCAAGCAAACTGTATTCAGTAGAGTGTCTGCTTATCTGCATTATAGATTTTTAGAGTGCACCTCTGAGACTTCTATTGTGAATGGCAGTTTGGGCTAGAATATGCCACCCAGTGAGCAACTCAGCAGCTTCTAAAGCTGTTTCCCTCTTCGGCTTCCTCATGTTATAGCATACTTTGAACATGGGTTGGGAGAATGCTTTGACTATCTTACAACATGCTGATTATTGACCTGGAAGCCATTAATCCTCTAATGTATTTTGGAGGATAAGATAAAGGCCTTTAGAGAGGATTTAAAAATGTGGATACCCACCTGTGCCACAACACATAATGCCTCATTTAGACTGGTTAGAAGCTACTAACTTGTGTGACTGTAGGGGGTTTATGACCTGTACAATTTGGGGTTTTACTACTTCTTTTGTTTTTGCTTTTTGAGACAGGGTCTCAATATGTAGTTGAGACCAAACTGGAACTCACTATGTAGCCCAGGCTGGTCTTAAACTCACAGGGATCCTCCTGCCTCAGCCTCCCAAATGCTGGCATTACAGGCATGCGCCACCATGCCTGGCAGAGTTTTACTTCTTCTTAATCAGGGTTGTAAAACAGTCATGTAATTACAGACTTTAGTACAGGCTACTGAGGCAACAGAATACCAACACAGGACTGATGGACCATGGAGAAGGGATGACAACTCCCTGAAGGAACATCCAGGTGCCAACTGGGCCTTTTTTGGGCCACTGTTCTTACCAGGCTTCCCAGAAGTGGGAAGGTGGAGGGCAAACAGGGCCACCTTTGCCACACTGAGCACCAACGTAACTAAGGTGTGTCTTCTACACACAACTAGAGAGCACCTAGGAAAAGCCTTGAAGAGCAAGGTCATGCTCCCAGAAAATCCCTATAGGCAGGAAAGTGCAGCTAGAGCTCAATGCCAAATCCTGGACTGTATTTTAACAGCAGCCTCAACAGCCTCCCTTAAGATGCTAGAGTCAATTTTAAGTCCATTCCTACAGTTTTGAGGCTTGCTCTCAATTACAGTGTATATCCCCGCAGGCCCAGGCAGGGGCTCATGTAGAATTCACCACATCAGTTGTTTTTTTGTTTTGTTGAACTAACTTTTTTTTATTGAGTTTATTGGTACTTTTAAGGTATACAGTAGTTACATTCATCATTGGGATCTTGTACATTTACATGTGTATCTTGGTTATTTTTCCCCATCTGTTCTTACACACTTCCTCTCAATCTGAGGAACCATCTCTCCTTCCTCCAAACAGCACTACAGAAGGCTCCTACTACCTTTGCTGGAAACGTGAGTCACTCTAATGCCTGCCTAATGGACCTCCTTGACATAACCCAGCAGTACCACTTAAGAGAAATTTACCCAACAAAACAATCACATTGTGCAATAAGATCTCAGAACAAAGTCACTGCAGCATAATTTATAAGAACAGAAGATTAGCCTAACCTAACTGTCCATCAAAAGGATTGGGTATGTCAATTATGGTTCACTTATATTAACTGAATAAAACAAAGTGAAGAGTATAATACCCTACAATTTGCATAGAAAGGGGGAAACAGAGGCACATCAAATTGCACATATGTGCCTGAAATATTTTGGGGGCACAATGTAAGAAAAATTGGTTGCCTCAAGGGAGAGAAACAGAGTAGAGGCAAACAGCACGACAGAAAGACTTTGTACTTTCTCTATTAGAGCTATTATGTATTTACAGGTTTTAAAAAATTGTATCTTTTTAAATAAGTGTATGGAGTCTTCGTGAAGCACAGTACATAGAAAACAAGTGCATTTTCTTGTTGAGAAAACAACTTGTTGATGGTTTTTACTGACCAACAACCTTACAAGCATGCCCACCTCCTGAAAACAGGCAGGGGTTTTTTTTGTTTGTTTGTTTGTTTTTTGTTTGTTTGTTTGGGTCAGGGTCTTGATATGTAGAGAGCCTGTTTTCACTATGTAGCCCAGGCTGGCCTCGAATTTGTGGTGATCCTGACTCAGCCTCTGGGGTGCTGGGATTACAGACATGTTACCACACCCAGGGGGAAACTGGCAGTTTAAAGAAAATGACTATACACCAGCCAGCTGGCAAACACAAGTTCTGAACCAAATCTTTCCAATAAGTCCTAGTATTAAGCACAATCCACAAAGTGAAATAGACCAGGATCCTAGAAGAAAATAGTGCCCTTATATGGGGCCACACAACCCTGTTGGTGCAGAGCAGTCTGGTTTATGCATGCTGTGTTATTAATAGAAACCTGAATTAGCCAGCTTTCCGTTACTGTAACCAGCACCAAGATCATCAATTTATAAAGAGAAGAGATTTATTTTGACTCAGTTTTGAAGGCCCCAGTCTTTGATGAGGTGAGTCTATGCTTTTAGGCCTCTGGTGGGAAGGCAGCAGCACATCACAGTAAGAGGGCATGGTGACGCAAAATCATTCATCTCATAGCCAGACAACAAGAGAGAGGAAGACAAAGTTGGCTGGGATCCCACTTATCAGTCTGGTGGGTATCATCCCAATGATCTAAACACTTCCCACTAGGCCACATTCTTAAAGTTCTCTTTTTTTTTTCTTCTCTCATTGAGTTTATTGGTACATTTTAGGTATACGGTACAGTTACATTCATCATTGGGATCTTGTACCTTTATAGGGTCTTGGTTCTCATTTTTCCCCTTGTCCCTGCCCTCCCTTCACTCCCTCCACCCTTCCCTATTTACAAAAATTTTGTTTCTGTATTTTCATTTTCTCATATTTTTCTTTTCCCTTATTACCTTTCCCCTATCCTTTCCACTTCCCCTACACCTTTAGCCCTTTTCTTTATATTTCACATTACCAATTATATCATTAGGATATTATGAACTATTATAGTTTTTCACACCAGAGAAACTATTTGGTATTTACATTTGTGACTTTATTTCACTTAGGAGTATATCTTAAATATATATCCATTTTCCTATGAATGAATCTAATTTTTCATTCTTTATGGCTGAATTGTATTCCATTTTATAGAAAAGTCACATCTTCTTTATCGTTTCCAGCTGATGGGCAAATGGGCTGTTTCCAAATTTTAGCTATTACAAAATGTGTCGCAATAAACATAGGTGTGCATATTATCACTGTGATATGATTCTTTTAATTCTTTTGGAAAGATACCCAGCAGAGGGATGGCTGGGTCAAATGGAACCTCTAGTTCCAGCTCTTTGAGGTATCTCCATATTGATTTCCATAGTGGTTGCACCAGTCTGCACTCCCACCAACAATGGAGAAGGGCTCCTTTCTCCTCACAACCCCACCAACATTTGTTATTGGTTGATTTCTTGATAGCAGCCATTCTTTGTGGGGTGAGGTGGAATCTCAGTGTTGTTTTCAGCTGCACCTCTCGAATGACCAGTGGTGCTGAACATTTTTTCAAATACTTACTTGCTGCTCTTACTTCATCTGAGAAATGTCTGTTCATTTCAGATGCCCATTTTTGAATCAGGTCTTCATATTTGCGGGGCTGATTGTTTTGAGTTCTTTATATATTCTAGATAAGAATCCTTTGAGGAGCAGCTGGTAAAATTTTTTTCCCACATTATAGGTTTTCTTTTAGTTCTGTTGATGGTTTCTTCTGCCATGCAGAAGCTTTTTAATAAGATGAGATCCCAGTTGTTGATTCTTTCTGCTAGTTTGTGAGCTACTGAGGATTTGTTCATAAAGTCTTTTCCTATGCCAGTGTCTTCAAGAGTTCTGCCTAACTTATCTTCCAGCAAGTTTGGTGTTTCTTTTTTAATAATTAGATTTTTAATCCACTTGGATTTTAGTTTAGTGCATGGTGAAAGATAAGGGTCTAGTTTTAATCTTTGGCAGGATGAAATCCAGTTTTTCCAACACCATTTATTAAAGAGACTATCTTGCCTCCAGTGAGGGTGGTTGGCTCCTCTGTCAAAGATGAGGTGGTAGCTGAGTACATCTGGAGTTGTTTTTGAATCTTCCAATCTATTCCACTGATCCTCAGGTCTGTTTCTTTGCCAGCACCATGCTGTTTTACTCACAGTGGCTTTGTGGTATAGTTTTAAATTTGGAATTGTTATACCCGCTGCCATGTCTCTGTTGCCTAGGATGGCTTTTGCTATTCTAGATCTCTTCTGGTTCCAAATGAATTTTTGGAATATTTTTTCTAGTTCTGTGAAATACAGTGTTGGAATTTCAGTTGGCATTGCATTGAATCTGTATAGCAGTTTTGGTAGTATGGCCATTTTCAAAATGATAAAAGAAGAAATCTGAGTTAGGGCAGGAGCAGGAACAGAAAGGGAGATGAGGAATAATATGGTGGAGCTGGAGCAAGAGACTGAGTTGGAAAAAGACAGAAAAACCAAAGAACTTGCAGAGTGGAATGAGGAGAAGAAAAAAAAAATTGAAGGGCCTCTTTCCGACTATCTCTGCTGTCATAACATACAATGTACATAGCCACGTGAAGAACTATGTCCTTTGATCTCAGTTAACCGATGGCAGACCTCTGAGATTCAAACTGATTTCGGGCTGCAAGGCTCAAATTGAGTTCCCTGACCTCCTGCAGGGTTGAACTCCACAAAGTTCTACTACAGGTTCCCTCTGCCCTTTCTTTAAAGATGTTCAAAGTTGGGAGTTCAGAAAAATACCCTTTATGACCACCTATGCCTCTGCAGAGTGGATCCAAGGACTGGCACAATCAGGAGGTCTGAGTGCAGGGGGCAGGGGTTGCAGGGGCCCCCATGCAGGTAGCTAGTCCTCACTGATTGGGCCTAGGCAGGCTGGAGGGAGAACGGATCTCAGAGCAGCTGTCCCAGACCTCCGCCTTCCATCTTCCTTCCGCTGGATCTTTTTTTTTTCTTTTTTTTGAGATAGGGTCTCACTATGTAGTTGAGACTGACTTGGGCACTATGTAGCCAGGCTGGTCTTGAACTCACAACAATCCTCCTGTCTCAGCCTCCCAAGTGCTGGGGTTACAGGCCTATCCAACCACGACTGGCAAAGTTCCCTCTTTCAATAGCACCACAAGCCGAGGATTAAACCTTTATAATACAGAAACTTTGGGGAACACTTAGTCAAACCATAGCACAACCCTTTCATTCTCAAAAGTGCCCCCTGCTTTGTCCAAAGTATATATATCAATTCCCCACTTATATCCACTTGGGTCTTTCCAAAACATCAGACTTTAGGATAATGGGGCACATACTCTATGCCTCTTAAGGCCCCAATCCTAACCACTTCAAAGCCACCTTTCTCCTGCTTCTGCCTCCTGGGTTATTTCTACTCTGATCCCTTTCTTCAGTTGAGTTCGTATGGATTGAATTTTACACCTCCACTCAAAAGATATGCTGAGTCCAGTACCTATGAATGTGATCTTATTTTGAAATAGGATCTTTGCAAATAAAATAAAGATATAAGATGAGGTCACACTGGAGTAAGGGGGGGTATTTAGTCCAATATGACTGGATTCTTTCTTTCTTTCTTTTCTCTGTCTCTCTTTCTCTCTTTCTTTCTTTTTGAGACAGGGTCTCACTATGTAGTTGAGACTGACCTGGAACTCACTAAGTAGCTCAGGCTGGTCTCGAACTCTCAGTGGTCCTCCTGCCTCAGCCTCCCAAGTGCTGGGATTACAGGTATGTGCCACCACGCCCAGCCTGTGACTGGATTCTTGAGGAAGACATAGCAGAAAAACAGAAAGAAGACCATGTGAGGACAGAGGCGGGGTGGGGGAGTTTGCCACTGCTTCTAATCAAGGATTGATGTACGCTGCTGACAAATTAGGAGAATTTAGGAGGTAAGGAAGGATTCTGCTCTAAGAGTTTCTGACAGAGCATGGTCTAGTCCACTACTCTATCTCAGACTTCTAGCTTCCAAAACTGAGGTGAATTTTTGTGTGAGTTTACCCCTTTTATGGTAATTTTTTACAGAAGCCATAGCAAACTAATACCTTGGCTCTTTAACCAAAAGGTCCATTAAACTTTATTCCCAAAAGTTCCCTGGAGCGGGGTTAAATTGGTGCAGCCCACTTAGAAGGCATTATTAAAACATTAACAAATAAATCTTTTCCCCCAGTGGTTTTCTTTCCAGGAATTTGCCCAGTAGAGTATTTTTCTAAATCTAAAAGACACAAGTATATTCACTGTAGAACCGTCCATTATAGCAAACAAAGCAAAACTTGTAAACAATCTGCCAGTCACGATATGGATCTTTATAGTGTACCCATACAATGGAGCCTTTGTAGCAAATTATTAGGTTGATGTTCAATAATATGATGCCATACATCTCTTAGATATGCTCTAAAGTGAATGAAAAGAATTGTTATCTATAGTATGGGCCTATTTATATTTTAAATGTTTTTTCTCTTGCAATATTTAGGATTGAACACAAGTCTTTGCACTGATCTATGTCCTCACTCCTTTTTGGGGGGCACTGACCTTGGCAATTATTTGATAGGATAGCAAAAGTAGAAACAACAAAAACAAAAGCAAATAAGTGAGACTACTGTATGTCAAACTAAAAAGTTTCTGCACAGCAAAATTGTTAAACAATGGATCAGAAAAGGGAATTTAGAAAATGGCAGAAAATATTTTTCAGCCATGTACCTGATGAGGGGTTATCACCTAAAATATAAATATGTAAGGAACTCAGTGGCACACACGCACACACATCTTAAGACATGAACAAAGAAAGTAAATAGATATTTTCCACTGAAGAAATAAAAACAGTCAACATGTTTATGAAAAAAGTACTCAACGTTATAAATCCCTGGGCAGATGCAAATGAAACTATCACACCACACCTGTTACAATGACTAATGTCAGAAAGAGAAAAGATAACAAATGTTGATTACTGTGTAGGAAGAACATTGATCTCTTATATACTGCTGTTAAATTGGCACAATCATTATGGAAAACAGTACAGAGGTTCTTTAGAAAGTGAAAAATGGAGCTACCACGCAATTCAGCAACCATACTTCTAGGTATGTGTCCAGACAATGTGCAGTCAGTACCTCAAACATGTACAGGCAGCTCAAGTGTACTGAATTACTTACAATAATCAAGATATGAAAACAAGTTCACCTAAGGATCATGAGCATGTGAATAAAAAGAATGTGTGTGTGTGTGTGTGTGTGTGTGTGTGTGTGTGTGTACACACTCACTCCTTTTTTATTTTGAGACGAATCTCACTAAGTCAGTAAGTAACCCAAGCTGGACTCAAACTTCTGATGCTCCTGCCTCAGCCTCCCAGAGTGCTGGGATTACAAGTGTGTGTCACCACATCCAGTTGCTAAAATGATGTTGATCTGCTTTTATATGCATAAGTATTTCTTGAAAGACAAAGTCGTATTATAGGTAGCACAGTTGGGACCCTTCTACCCACTTGAAGTTGGGCAATATTCAGAGCCATTCTAAAAGGAAAAAATAAAAATAAAATCTCATGAAATCTCTAAAGCTACAGGTCAGAGCAATGCTAGCACAGGTTAGATCTCATGACCTGACCTTCAGTAATCTTTTCCCAACTCAAGCCTCATTAAAGGTTCATAAATACGGACTGCATCTACATGTATGGACTCAGTACCCTGCCAATATTATCAAGAGACCTGGGCTGGAGTGCACATCTTTTAAAATCAGAAAGCTTGATTTTTCTGTGTGCTTCTTATTTCCCTGCAGCCTCGACACCACCTTTCCTGTTTGTGCCACCCTTTGTTTCTGCTGGCATGACCTGCTCAGAGCACATCTTTCCATTATCTTCAAAAGCTGTAGCTGCTTTTTCTTTTACTATTGGATGTACACTTGCAAAGCTTTGTTCATCATAAACAAGAGCCTGGAATCCATCAGAACCATCAGGCAGTATCAAAAGTATTTATTGGTTCTGGGAGCAGGATTGTGACAGGAAGGTTATACTTAAAGAAAACCGGAAAAAGCAAACTTATTGCTTTGAGGTATGAGATATTATTAAGGCTTTACATGTACTGGCTTCTTTGTTCCCTCCCAATTCCACAAGCTATGTGCTGTTATTATCTCTACTACCCAGATGTGTCACCAAGGAAAGAACAGTTTAAACCACACACGGGGTCACATTGCTGTAACTAGGGGCAAGGAACCAAACTCAGGTAGCCGTCATCTTGTCTCTATGCTATGTGCCTATGTCATACATAGATCCTTATTCCTTTCTGGATCATTTTAATTTTATGTCACCTGCAAATGTCACTTTCACAAAGGAAAGATAAAACCACCACACTATGGACTTTTTTTTTTGGTACCAGGGATTGAACTCAGGACCTTGGGCTTGCAAGGCAGGCACAGTGCCACTCACCTAAATCCCTAGCCCTGAAGCCTTTTTCTTAAGTTGCTCTCATCAGGCAGGGAGCCCTAACTTAACACTTTAACCCAGTCTCTTCACTTCCTCTCCCACTCAGGTTACCCCTTCCTAAGTTACATACCTTGCCATGAATTCTGGGTTGGGAGGAGGTTCTCTCTCTATGAACAAGATCCTAGAGATTATGGATTCTATTTCTTAATCTCCCAAATCCCCACTACATTGTTATTTTCTGTGTTAAAATTTTATTTTTATTGGTATATGTTGATAGTACATAATAATTATATTCCTCATGGGGAGTTGGTACCTATACATAACACATTTTAATTCTTGTTTTATCCCTTCTCTCCCCACCCTTCCTCCTCCATCTCTTGCCCCCCACCTTTTGTAAAAGATCTGCCCATTTTCTATCCTCTATTTTTTATTTTGTTCTTTATATTTTGAGTTTCTTATATAAGAGAAACCAATATAACATTTAAGCTTGTGTGTCTGATTTATTTCACACAGCATTATAGCCTCAAGGTGCAACCATTTTCCTACAAATGAATCAAGTTTATCTTTCTTTATGGCAGAGTAGTACTCCATCATATGGGACTATGTATATTTATATATACATTTCTTTATCCACTTTCTTATCTATTCACCCAGTGATGGACATAAAAGCTGCTTCAAATATTTAGCTATTATGAATTACAAACATGGATATGCATGTATCATTGTAAATGAGGTCTTTAACTCTCTTGGGAAGAACCCTATTACATTATACAATGGTAGTGGTAAGTATCAAACTGGAGATTTGATAAACATTTTATGAATGAAACAGGATTTTTTTGTGTGTATTGCAGGGATTGAACCCAGGTTCAACCAAAGTAACCCTTGAATATGCATGTTTTTCTTCCTAACCAAAGTTGTGTCAAGTAAGCTTTGTCTAGTTACAATTGAAGAAAACAAGAAATGTAGCAAAAACACCCTCAGGGAGCAACTTCCTAACAGTTCCATAAAAAGATATTCTGCTGGAGGGATCCTCCTAACTTTCAACTCTAACCCTCCAAGTAATCCATACTGGGCATTAAGGAGCAGTGCAAGACTGGGTATGTGGCCCAGTGGGAGAGTACTCGTCTAGCATGTGCAAGGTCCTGGGTTCAATCCCCAGCATCACAAAAGAAAAAGCAAAAGCGTAACACGGAGGTTTTTACAAAGGTGACAAACAACTACTGGTATTGAGATGACAAAATTACACTGTACATGAAGTATTTAATGAAGATGAGATAACTATGGAGAATATATTCATTTATAAAAATCAAGGCTTTCTTACAAAGAAAAATCCCATTTTTCAGTCTAAGTATCAAACATTTCATGCAGCATCATCAAGGTAGGATAAGCAGCCACTGGTCACAAGGATGGATACACACACAGACACACACACACACTCACATACACACGTGGGATGTCAAGAATCCAGAAGGAGAGTGGATGGCTCTGGACTCCTGCATGAGGGACTATGCAAATGGCGGTGCTACCTGGAATGTGCCACATCCTATAATACACAAGACAGTACCACAACAAAAATAATTTGGTCCAAAATACAAATGGTACTGAGTTTGAAAACCATGGCTTATGTCAATACGCAATTAATAAGCAATAGAGCAGATAACTGTAACAAGGATTTTGGATTTCAAAGAATCCAAAGATTTTTCTGCTGTTACAGGCAGAGAAATGTAAGCTAGAAACCAAGACCCAGATCAGATGACAAGGCAGTGGGAGTCCTGAGCACCCACAGAAAAGAATGCAGAGCACATGGAGAACAAGGTTAAATGAGGGAGAAGAATAAGTTTCATGTAGGGTGGAATTCTAGGTGGACTTCATGTAGGTGACAGCTCCTGAATTGAGTCCCAGACAGTTAGCCCTTATGTAGCAAAGTGGATATAAAAGGGCTTTCAGGAAGTAGCTGTGAGGAAGACTACATAATGCTGAGTTTTTCAACAGGAACACTGAAAGTTCACATACAATGGGTCATTGCTTTCAAAGTATTGAAGCAAAATAATTCTCAGCCTACTTTCCTAAACCAACGTGTCAATTAAGTGGAGTAAAATAAAGACCTTTTTTTCAGACTTGTAGATTCCCAAAAGGAAAGAAGGGAATGGAATTAATATGAGAAAATGAAAAATAATGGAAACAAAGTCTGTGTAGATAGAGAGGGAGGGAAGAGTTGAAGGGAGAGTAGCGGGATGGGGGCAAAAAAAGAACCAAGACTGATCATGTAAAGATTTCCAACAATGAATGTCATGTTGTATACATTAAATGTACCAATAAAATTAATTTTAAAAACCCCCAAAACATTTCTCTTTCATATTCTCCCTCTTGGGAAGGCACCACAGAATATGCATCAGGAAAGTGAGAGTAACATGGTTCCAGGAAGCAGAGGACCTGACACAGGAAAGAAGTGAATGGAATTCTCAGGATGACTTTGTGCAGCAGAGCTAGAGAACAGACTGAAAAGACCACAACAAAAGATGGCTGACTCTTAAAGGGGTATTTCTAGCAAAAGAAAAAGACTAATAAATATGTAATAGGTTTAATAATGAAAAATTATAGTGAGAACTGTTTTACAGTTATTTGATAGTAAACACAATACCAACTTTCTATCAAACAAATGAAAAATCAAAGCTACTATCAACTCTAGGAAAACATTGAGTTATATCAAAAAGGAAATGTAAGCCAGGCATGCTGGTGCACACCTATAATCCCAGTACTCGGGAGGCTGAAGCAGGAGGATCATTGTGAGTTCAACACCAGCCTGGGCTACATGGTGAGTTCCAGGTCAGTCTCAACTACATAGTGAGACCCTGTCTCAAAAAAGCCAAAAAAAAAAGGAAATGTAATCATTCTTGGTTCCTGAGCGAAAAACTCTACATGTCTTCCTAGTTATAGATCTGATTTTAAAACAAAAAATTGTGATATAGAGCAAAATTTTTTTAAAAAACAAAGAAGTTGGAGGATTCACACTTCCTAACTATAAGACATATTACAAGCTACAATAGTAAACACAGTGTGGTACTGGTAAAAACATAAACATAGATCGATGAAATAGAATAGAAAGTCTAGAAATAAAAATTTTTTTTTTGGTACGGGGATCAAACTCAGGTCCTTACACTTGTGAGGCAGGTGGCAGAAGCACTGAGCTAAATCTCAAATGAAAAACTTTAAAAACTTTTAAAATTTTATTCATCAGATCACAATTCAATAAAGAGGCAATTTGTATACAACAATGTGATAGTTCTATATTTATCTATTAGAATGCCAGAACACTGACGATACCATGTGCTAATGAAGATGTAAAGCAACAGGAACTCTCAATGATAGTGGGAATACAAAACGGTACCACCACTGCTATAGCTTATGCTTAGATGTCCCCTCTAAAGCCTCATTCTTTTTCACAGGTGGCTGAGTCTACAGTGATCCATGTGGGACTAGGCCTACAGGAACTAGGAATAAGGGAGTGAGTGCTGCCCACCCTAAGTAATCTGGTTAAGGTAAAAGGGGCAGAAAATCCTGGGAAGGTCCCTTGTTGCTTTACTACTACTGTCTGTTCTCCAGAAACTGTTTTCCTCTGCGATGCCCCTCTACCTAGCCGCCTTGCTTTGGAGCCAACTCATTATGTACTGAAATCTCTAAAAATTGTGAGCTAAATAAGCCTTTCCCCCTTTAACTTTGGGTGTCAGGTATTTTGTCTCAGCAACAAGAGAAAAGTAACTAATACAACCACTTTGGGAGACCATTTGGCAGTTTTTTACAAAACAAGACACAGCATTATCATATGATCCAGTTTTTTAGCATACACTCAATCAAACTGAAAGCATATCTACCAAACAAAACAAAACAAAACAAAACTGCATGGGAACATATATAATAAATGTATTCATGATTGGCAAAATTTGGAAGCATTTAAGATGTCCTACTGTAGGTAAATGCATTAAAACTGTTATAACCATATACTATTTTTCAGCTCTACTACTGAGTCATGAGTAGGCACAGAGGAAACTTAAATGTATATGTCTAGGCCTGGGTGTGATGATTCACATCAGCACTCTGAAAATCTGAAATAAGAGGACTGCAAATTTGAGCCCAGCCTGGGCAAACTAGCAACTCAACTTCATGAGGCCCTGCCTCAAAATTTAAACAAAAGAAATCTAAAACGTAAAAAAGTCTTTAAAAAATGCAACCTATAGAATGGAAAAAATTTTGGAAATCATATCTGATAAAGGATTCATATTCAGATTAAAAATTCTGACAACTCAATCCAAAAAATTAAATAACACCAGTATAACTCAAACACAATAAAAATCAACTCAACCAATAAAACTCATCTCAACCCCTAAAAAAATCAACTCAACCAATAAAAATCAAATAAGTTAAAAAACAGGTAAAGGACTTAAATAGACATTTCTCCAAAGGTAATATTCAAACAGTCAACATATGAAAAGATGTCCAACATCACTAGTCATAAGAGAAATGCAAATCAAAACCACAGTGAGATGCCACCTACACCCATTTGAATGGGTAGTGTAAAAACAAAACAAAACAAAATACCCCACACAGAAAATAACAAGTGTTGGCAAGGATGTAGAGAAACTGGGAACTCCATGTGTACTACTAGTAGGATTGCAAAACAGTGCAACCACCATGGAAAACAGGAAGTTTCTCAAAAGTTAAAAAATAAAGCTTAGTATCCAGCAATTTCACTTTTGGGTGTATATATATATATATATATATATATATATATGAAAGCTCCACATTCACAGAGAATTTTTCACAACAGCCAAAAGGTAAAAACAGCCCAACTGTCCACTGAAGGAAAAATGGATAGCAAGATGTGACATAAATACAGAATATTAACCTTAATAAGGAATAAAACTCTAAACATTTTACAAAATGGAAAAACCCTGAGAATATTATGCTAAGTGAAGTGACCTCATCACAAAAGGTCAAATATGGTACTGTTCTACTTATCTGAAGTAACTCAAGTAGTGGAGTTCACAGAGATTGAAGGTAGAAGGTAAGTGTCAGGCACTGGGAGGAAGAATGAGGAGCTAAGGGTTAATGAGTACGGGGTACCTGTTTGGAAAGATGAAAGAAACTTTGGAAATAGATGGCTGTGAATAACTGTACACAATGCGATTGTACTGGATGCCATGAGTGATATGCAGGACAGTACCCTCCTGTGATGCTGGGCAGCAGTAACAAGCCACAGCTCCCAGTCAGCCAATGCGATCATGAAGATAGATACATGACACTCTGTAGTGTGCAGGAGTAACAGGATTGTTCAATAGGTTAGGTGTATTAAATGCATATTTAGCTTGCAATATTTACAACTCTGATAGTTTTACCAAGTTGTAATGATAGAGAACACTTCAATGTAAAATAACATATGCTGTTTGCTTTGCTTAGTTCAGAATCAACAGGCAGGGGAGGCATCTAGTCTCCCTAAAAAGCTTTGTAAATGAAAAGAACCATTGTTAACCTTGCTGACCAGATATGCCCCCTTCCCTTGGGCTAGAACATAACTAGATGAATTTTAAAGGTAACTTCCCCTACCAAAGAAGTGCAACATCCAGGTTGAAATTCAAGTGCCTCCCCACCATGTTGAGTATCAGCAATGTGAACTGTAAAAATGAAATGTATCCACCTGAATGAGATCAAGGCTGTAAAACCCTATAAAAGAGTGAGTTGTAGCCCAGTACTGGGTTGATCAGGGCACTGCCATTAGATGTGGTCAGTCCCCATCGATGGAATAAAGTTTTGTTATTTTACTTCCATTCTGCCGCCTCTCTTGACACTTGCCAATTCCTCCTGTAACAGTAATCCTGCCATAAGTTGAAGAGCATCTGAATTTAAAATGATGTAAAAAAATAGACTATAAAAAGATTTGGTGAGAGGGGAGGGGATTTGGCTCAGTGGTTCCGCACCCTGCCTCACAAGCACAAGGGCCCAAGTTCAGTCCCCAGTACCATTAAAAAAAAAAAAAAAAAAAATTGGTGAAGTAGTAAGAAACTGGATCCCTAATGTACTCTGATGCAAATATAATATGGTAAAACCACTTTGAAAAATAATTTGGGGGTTTAAGTGCTAAACATAGATTTACCATATGACCCAGCCATTCTACTCATACATCGAAGAGAAATGAAAACATGCTTCCACATAAAAATGTATGTAAGTGCTCACTTCAATTCAGCACATACACTAAAATTTCTATACTGAATTCTCTAGTGTGAGGAAGTGTAAATGAGGACTAAAATGTATAATAGATATTGTGAAAAGTAAGAAAATGTTCAAAGGGGAAGGGGAATTAGGGGTGGGGATGGGGAAATCTAAGAAGGTAAAGAAAAAAATAAGGAAATAATGGAAACAAAGCATTTGTAAATAGGGAGGGTGGAAGGGAGGGAAGGGGAATGGGAAAAAAATAAGAACCAAGATACTGTCACGTACAGGCACAAATTCCCTAAGATGAATGTGATCATAATGTAAGCCTAAATTAGACCAATAAACTCAATGAGAAAAAAAATGTATACAAAATGTTCATGGCAGCATTATTTATAATGGACCTAAACTGGAAAAAAAAATTAAATATCCATCAACTGACAAAAAGATAAAATATGGTAC
The DNA here is from genome assembly GCF_012274545.1 of Fukomys damarensis. Lineage (NCBI taxonomy): Eukaryota > Metazoa > Chordata > Mammalia > Rodentia > Bathyergidae > Fukomys > Fukomys damarensis. The sequence goes on along the minus strand of NW_022900926.1, from coordinate 54,484,442 downwards.
AGTAGTCCCTTCTTGTTCGTGGTCTCATTTTTCATAGTTGTTTCCTATAGTTAACCACAGTCTGAAAATCTTAAATGAAAAATTCTAAAAATAAACAATTCATTGTTTTAAATCACACACCATTCTAGACTGCGTGATTTAATCTCATGCTGCCCCACTTCCACCCGACCTGGGATATGAATCATCATCCCTTTGTCCACCAGATCCAAGCTGTATATGCCACCTGCAGTTCAGGTCATCAGATCGACTGTTGTGGTATCATGGTGTACATGTGTTCGAGTAACCCTTACTGTATTTAGTAGTGCGTAAAAATAGTGATGCTGGCAATTACATCATGGTATATTGTTGTCAGGTCTGGCCTAAACAAATGGGACAAAGCAAACAGGCTGCTTTCAGCAAACAGCAGCAGCTTCTTAGTAAATAGGACAAATGGACTCAAAACAAAGTACACAACCCCACAGCACCGAGAAGTCCAGTGTTTGTCTACACACCTGAGCAGACTGTCCTTTGGCACCCAAGCCATAAACATTCCTTATGATTATAGCCCCTTCCCCAAAATCCATATATGTATAGACTTTTCCTTTCCTGCTAGCTGCTAGAATCTCCCTGGTTTTAGTACCTGTTCACTGGAATAAACTTCTCTTCCTCAGAACAAAAAAGTCCATTTTAAATGAGTGGATTCATGCACCATCTGTAACAGTTATAACTGTTCTATTTTATTCTTATCATTACACTTAGACTGCCTAACTTATAAATTTAAACTTCATTATAGGCATGTGTATATAGGAAACAGCAGAGCATAGTATAAGGAGAGTTTGGCATTCCATCCAAGGTTTCAGGCATTCATTGGAGGTCTTGGATGGTATCCTCTACAGATGAGTAAATACTGTATATTGCATATATACAATCAAACAGTATTTAGCCATACAAAAAAAATCAAGTACTGACATACTATAACATAGATAAACTTTGAAAACATTATGCTAAGTGAAAGAAGTCAGAACAAAAGACTACACAATGTATGATCCTATTTACGTCAAATATCCAGAAAAGGTATATTCACAGTCAGAGAATTGATCAATGGGTTGCCATGACTGAGAAGTGGCAATGGGAAGTGATAGCTACTGGGATTATGGGAATGTTCTACAATTAGCATATGGCTATTATTGGTCTATTTAGGCTTCCATAACAGAAATTCATTTCTCCATAGTTCTGAAGGCTGGAGGTCCAAGATCAAAGGGCCAACATGGCTGGGTTTGGGTGAGGTCTCTCCAGATTGCTGAATGCACCGTTCTCACTGCCTCCTCATATGACAGGGAGGGACAAAGTATGACTGGTGTCCCTATTTATGAGGACACTCATTTAATCATGGAGGCTTCATCCTCATGACTTCCAATCTAAACATATTTACCACTTAAAGGCCTGTCTCCAAGTTCCATCACCTTGTGGGGTTAAGTTTTGACATATGAATTGGGGGAGAAAACAAATCAGTCCCTAGCAGTGGCAAAAGCTACACAACTCCATACAATTCCGTAATTTTTGGTGTATTTCCAAACAAAAATGGATGAATTTTTTTTGGCACGTAAAACATACCTCAGTAATACCTGTTTATTTTTGCAGTACTGAGGACTGAAATTGGTGATACTCTATCACAGAGCTACATCCCCATCTTTTTTTTTTTTTTTTTTTTTTTTTTTTTTTTTTTTTTTTTTTTTTTTTTTTTTTATTTTTTTTTTTT
>NW_022900926.1:54423246-54482624 GCF_012274545.1 Fukomys damarensis | reverse complement strand
TTTTTTTTTTTTTTAGTTTTTAATTTTTATTTTGAGATATGGTCTTGCTAAATTGCCCAGGCTGGCCTTGAACTTGTGATCCTCCTGTCTCTACTTGGATTATAGGCACGGAACACCACACCTAGCTAAAGCTCTTTTATTTTTCTTCTAAACAATGAAATCTATTTTTAAAAGACAGCTTACAGACTTTTATGCTAAGTGCTTTAAATAAATTACTGTTATCATAAAAACCCTGAAAAGTTGCTGATATTATCCCTAATTTATAGATAAGGAAATGGAGGATTAACAAGTTAAGCAACTTGCACAATTAGCAAACAAAGCAGAGTTAGAACCCGGTTCATGCACCTGAACTACAGAGCTCACATATTCTAGTTTGTGATTGTGTAGAAGGCCCAAGTTAAGGAGCCCTTTATAATCATTCCCAACAATCTATGCACAGACAATTGATAGGCTCCATGGGAGACCTAAACAGTGACAAGATTCTCCCTCTAGAGTCTAACATGTAACAGATACTGCATGTGAGTAACTAGAAATGCGGGCTGGCTAATTGTTGGTTTGGGAAGTCAGAAGTTAACAGATGATATTGTTTGAAAATTAGGGTCCGTCTCAGCATCTCTCACTGGGCTGGGCTGGAGGATGGGCTCATGAGTCACACTCAGGACAGAAATTACCCATCTGTCTGGCAAGTTAACTCAAATCTCTGTGTGCCTCAGTTTTGTCATCCTCAAAATGGGGGTGAGAAAACTTCCTCCAGAGGACTCTTAGGTGTTCTGAGCAGTTCTACAAACCAGAGAAGTGCATCAGCATCCCTTCATCAATGTTTTTTCAGGACATGTTGTTTCTTGGCTTTGCTACCAAACTGCCTACATGTACATGTTTGTTTATCTGCCATGGGATCATCAGTGAGACAAACAGTGCCCCACAGGGCTCACCATGCATTTTCAGGGACTAATGTGAAATCAAAGCCCATAGAGGTCATAGCAGTCACCTGGTCTAGGCCCTCACTATACAGATGGAAATAATGAGACTCTGCAATGGGGGCTTCAACCATAAGCCACCCACCTTTCTAAGAAGTCTGACATAATTATCACACAAATGCTCTCACCCAGTAAGCTTTTGTGTCCCAACTTCCCCCAAGCATCTGTCCAATTGTCTAAAAAGTAGGTGAGAAAAAGCCGCATTTTTTTTTAAAGACTGTCAAATGCAAATTCCAAGTTACGCTATTTGAAAGACAATAATAAATGTATTCTTAAATCTCTTCCTTTCTCCTCAAACTCTCAATCCCTGGACCAAAAGCCAAGTCTCTGAAAGCGGAAAACCAAGCACAACAGTTTTGCAGACAATGGTTCAGAGACAGGCTACTCCCAGGCAATGGCTACAGCAATTTTCCTCCTGTTACCTTGGTAACCGCTACCTTGGCGCCCTTGTTGATGAGCTGAACCACATTCTCCGCTTGGCCTTTGTAAGCAGCTATGAGAAGGCGTTCCGAAAGTGCAGCGACCGCATCCTGCTGGCTCATGAATTGAGAGAAAGAGGTTTTCGGGAAAGCCGTGGACAAGTTCCTTCAGCTCAACACAAAGCCACTGGCTTGGGCTGGCACCCACAGATAAAGATGCTCTCAGTCATTGGAAGGCGATTTATTCCTATGCCATCTTTGACACCTAAGGGTTACAAAACAAAGCTATCATCAGTGCTACTCACCACAAAGGACAGACCATACCTTGTCTCTGATTTTCGGGTATTCGGCCAGACGCACAGTGCAGGGGAGGAAGCTGGAGGAGACAGGACATGTGGGAGCACGCTCTCCACAGCGAGGTCCCTGGATGGAGCTTCTGGGTGGAAGGCAGCAGAGGCTGCCAACCTCTCTCTGTTCCTCCCTCCTCAGGGACACTCTCCAGAGTTGTTATGGCCAGGACTGCAAAGTTGGCTCTGCATTTACTGGATGTCCTGGGTAGAAGACACTTGATACAACACCCCAGACATTACCTGGTTCACATACCACCCCCGCTCTCTGGAAACTGCCGTGCATGTATACCACAGCCTTCAGACAAGGTTTTATAGGTTACCATAGCTCATGTGCTGATTCCCCAAGCAGGCTGGATGCTGGTGGATCACACCTCACAGAGACCCTGACAGATGCGGCTGTCTTATCGGTGTGGTCTGTTCTGCTTATTGTACTGAACATCAAACTTGGGGCCTAATAAAGCTAGGCAAGCCATACCGCCAGTCAACCCTTGGGAGTTTTCCCCCAGCATTTTTGCAGATCTCTTCTTCCTTCATCCTTTCCTTGCTGTAAATAGTTCATTTTCCTGAGTTCTGGAACAGATGGAGAACTGGGCATGGCCCTGGGCTAACTTCCACTTCCAAACTGTTCAGATAATCCCCTTTGGAAGAACACTGATTCTAAACATGTAACTCTGCCAGTTCAGGAGGGGCAGTTCGCACTGCTTCCCTGCATAATGGGAAGAAAATGAACAGCCCACTAGAACCACCTGTAGGACACAAAGCCCTGACTCTGAGCACCGGTTTACAAGTAGTAACTAGTAGTAAATTTAATCCTTTTTTCCAAAACAAATGACCAAAATTGATAGGATTTTAAAGATTGGCTTCTGTCAGTAGCCCCACCACAATCCAAAGGCAATGGTAATGTTTCAAAGGCAAAGGGTTCTTTGGACAGAAGAAATGCTTACATGTCTAATCTACTCCTGCTAGGAGCACAAGGAAGTGAGGACTTCTTTGTATTTTTAATATTATTTTATTTTTTTGAGGTATTTGAACCCAGGGCCTCATGCATGCTCTACAAGTACTACCACTGAGCTACACCTACAGCCTTTTTATTTTGAGACAGGGTCTTACTACTTTGTCCAGGTTAGCCATAAACTTGTGCTCCTTCTGCCTCAGCCTCCTGAGAAGCTTGGATTACAACCATATATGTATTTCAAAATGTACTTACTAAAATACCAGTATATACATATGGGAAAAATGCTGAAGCAAAAGAATATGGTCCTTCATCCTGGACCCCATCACTCATTCTAATTTTGAAGCCCTGGAAGATGTAAGCATCTTGTAAAGTTGTTTTCAGGCAAACTCAATGATCCTTTCAATCTCTAAAGACTAAGACATTGGCCACAATATGGCTTAGAAATGTCTGGACCATATTGAGCTCTAACTCTCAATCACTGTGGCACTCAGGCAGTTCATCTGGCCAAGCACTCTGGGAGAATGGGATTAGATGCCCATGTACAGAACAGACATGGAACGTCTCTCTCCCAGGACTGTGGTGGGAATTAAAAATGGTATTTCATTAAGAACATTGTTGATCCAATGTCAACAATAACTTTACAAATGTGACTCATATCCCTCTCACTTGTATATTATCATTTTCTTTTTTTTAATCTTTCACCCATAATGTAGGTAAAGGACAGCAAGGAGAGGATACCTGTTCCTGCTTGCCAGGCTCATGAGAAGCACAGTAAATCTGGAGAGAGTGACCACGTGAAGCAGAGGATACCTCAGTTAGCTGCAGTCTGAGATCCCCGGATATGCTAGAAATATCTCCTGAATGAATGAGCCAATGAAAGAAGTTGAGACTCAAAACACTAAGAGAAACACAGCTCGAAATGCTTTTCTAAGTGCCCAGGCCATGCTGAATAACTATATTTGGGGCTTTATATTCCCCAGACTATTTGGAAGTGGTTTGTTTTTATTAACATAAGGCACACTGTCTCTTTTTATTCAGATAATCTGTGGTACAACCAAACCACTATACTGAGTTTCTGCTCTGTTTGCCCAAATACTGCAAAATCACTCTAAACCCAAATGGAGGAAAATACAGTTTTAGCCATGATTTCCTAAATGATCTCCGTCACACAACCACACTATTCCCCTTCATCTACCCATTTATCTCTGTATACTTGGCCACAGTCCTGGAGGAGAGGTGCACTAGGTTTATACACCCACCCACTTCCTCCCATTTCCAAACCCTTTTCACAATGGTCCTTTAAGTATAAGGCCCAATTCAAATAAATATTGTTTTGGCTAAAATTCTACTCATTCTACTCTCCAGCTTAGCTCCTAGGGTAAAGATCTTTGCGGCAACTTCAGGGCAGAACCAGCTGAGGTCATGAGCTCCAGACCAACAGCACAAAGCCTCCTCAGCAACAGATGCAAGGCCCAGCCAGCTTCTGGTAAAATGATAGCCACTCTCTGCTCATCCTCCTGGGTCATCCAACAAATTTAGCCTCTCAGATACTGTATCTAAAGTCCGAGTTGTCATATGGCCATAGCTGCAGGCTGATAGACTTATTTAGATAATTACTGTGATGATAAATAGCCCCTTGCCACTCCTGCCAATATTCCTTTAATAAAACAAAACAGAAAAACACTACAGCAGTGAGAAAAATATTGGCTAACTACATGTTATTTTATTTTTTGCTTTTCAGCTAGAGCTATTAAAGAATACTCTTTACCTCCTCCACCTCATGACTGCAATAAATATACCCATAAAACAGCTTCCTGGACAGGTTGATCACACAGGATTTTGGATTCCCACTACCTCAGCAGAGTTGGAAAAAAAAAAAAAAACTGCCTGCAGGATCAGCAACAGGATCCCAGGTTTCCAGTTCCTAGTCTGTTGCCAACATCATGCTTATGTACTTGGCTGTCTCAAGCTCAATCTCAATTTAAGCCCAGGAATACCATCATTGCTAGGACCTCTAGCATCACTCACAGTTGCCTTTCTACATAGGGTGGGTACAAAGGGATCACAGAAGCAGACTTCTCTGGTTTCGTTCTGTCCCCGCCTGCACCCTCATATGGAGTGAGTGGACATTCTGCTTCTCGTCTGACATCTAGAAACCAACAAATCAGGCCAGGCAGAGACAGGCAATGAGAAAAGGATAAAAAGGGATGGAGAACCCCTGGTCATGAATGGGGAGGAGAGAGAAATACAAGGGTGGTGACTAGTTTGTAGTCAATGAATTAAACTTTACTGCCAACCTGTTGGGTACCCGGCTGCCCCAGACCTATTCCCTCATCAAAACTGAGCAACCTTTTCTAAGCAAACAGCTATCATTCAAGACACTTTCCATTACTGGCACCGAGGAATTTCTTCCTCCCCAACCCTATCAATCACATCCCTCTTTATCACAGTGCTCATTTCTCACAGCCTCCTGGAGGAAAACATTAGATACAAACATGCTGCTCATTCTTTAACCAGAAAGGAAACAAATACATGAGCATAAGTATGCAATGAGCACCCTGCGTCTAGAAAGGATTTAGCTTCCTAGCAAAGATTACTCTCTTCCCTCCCAGCCCACTACCTCATTTTCTGGATTCTTCATTTTGCCAGTCCTTTCATCTCACACCCCAAATGCCACAAGGTTGCACAGCTGTTTTGATAGCTTTTCTTTTTATAGCAAAAGGTCTATGCGGTTTGTTTTTGCTATTTTCCCGTGAATTTACAACAAAGTCTCCTGGTACCAATATCCCAAAGCCATTACAGTTAGCCTCCTGACAGGCAAAGTATTTTAGATGAAACCTTCAAACAAAAGTCCCAGCCAGGCATAACACACAACCCATCCCCCCAGAGACAGCCCACTGACCCCAGGAGCTGGTGGTCAGGGAGCACCCCCCACCCCCGTCATAACAACCCGCTTTGCTCCCACTGCTCCAAACCCTGTGCTGAAGACATTGTACTCACATCCAGGGGTCTGTCCTCCCTGTCCTACATCATGTTCTGCTTCTGGACAACTGCGGTTAATTCTTTCCTGGCGAGATCATTAGCTTCCTAGGACTGTCACTGCCAGTGGGTCTGCAGTGATTTACAGTACAATGTTTGCAGCCTTTTCCCCCTTAGTCTCCTCTGCCGACGCCAGCCAAATCACAGCTAAAAGCTTATTAAGACATCCATTCAGCGCCAATGTTTCGTGGCTTGCCAGCCTGCTCCTCACCGCTCCCGAGAAGTGTTGGGTCTTCAGATTTTTGTCGGACTGCTCCCTCCCACCGGCAGAGGACCTGTAACACTCCCCTGATTGGAGATCAGGGAACAATTCACAGATCTGTGCATTTCTGAATGATGCTCAGTGACAGAGAAACGAAGAGATGAAGGTGTATGTTGTAAAGGGGGGAGGACGCAGGAAGAGTGAATTCTGGACTAAATCTTCCTCAATAAATACAGTGAGGGAGATGCTCATTTTGTGGGAGCAGCAAGTGCAGACACGCCAGCCGCCTGGGCAGGAACTTCATGGCACCATGACTGCGTGACTGCGGCAGCACTGGAGGCAGCAGCCGGCTGAGTGGCCACCCTTGGCGACCGTAGATCCAGTTTTTCTTGTACACTCTCCTCTACACCGTCTCCACAGGGGGAGCAGGGAGAGACAAAGTACGGAGCCAAGCCCCGGGGAAGCTGTTACAAATACTGCCAGTAGCTCTGAACACCCCAGGTATGCCCTTCCAGCCCACTTGTTGAAGCAACAGGAACTTCCCACCTGAAGACATCACAAGAAGGAAGGAAACTCATTTTTACTTCAGCCAGTATCCCTACATTTTCTGTTGGTCCCTGTGATGAACAAATAACTGCTCTGTCAGGAGACATCTTCTGACCAATTTCCTATCCCAAAGCCTTGCCCCTAGTTCTCTGAGGGTGACAGCTCCTATGAGAAACAAGCTGGGGTTATGCTATGGCCTGTATTCAGCTAACACCAAGACAGAACAGGTCAGGACTCTGGCCAGTACACTGCAGAAAGGTTGACTTTCACTGGAGAAACTAATGCCAGTAGAAGGACAGCACAAGCTTTTTCAAGTATCTAATGCTAGTTTATCCAAAAGCAATCATTACTACAATACTGTGGTCATTACTGCAGGCCAAGAGGTTGCAACAGAGATGAACATGATTCAGTCCCCACTTTGAAGAAACTCATCATCATCAATAAGCCATAACCAGGGCCCAAAAGACTAGATTCCAAGAGATAAATGCAGACCAAGTATAAAGCAAGAGTGGTTCATCTTTCTTAGTTTCTAGGACATTTCCTTCTTGTAAGAATATATACTTCCACAGGTCTGGGTCCTTTACACAAGACTACCCATAGGGACTAACTGCAACTGCAGACCCTGGTGTCTGGGAAGGCAAAAGAATGGAAATGACAGGGAAGAGACACTGACTCATTCTATACACCCCATCATTGCAAGGCAACAAGTATGCTTATTTCTTGAGCCATTTTACGTCAGTAACTCTTCTGAACCTAACAGTTACTGACTCTTTGAAATAATCATCTTTGCAGGAGGCAGAAGGAGGCTGTTGAAGTGAAAATTGAGTGACACCTGGATGCAATTTAGGAAACCTGTGACACACCCTATTATGAAAATCTGCTTACAGATATAAAATTCACATTGACAATTGCTGCCAGAGCTTATGTCATTGATACAGACATATCATTGGATAAAACTTACGATGCAGAGTTCTCTTTTCACATAGGGTGATAACTTATTGACTAAAGGATACTGCTGGGCCACCAAAGCCCCCAAGTTGGAGCTGGTTCTCCCATCAGATAACCACACAGAGGCTCAAAATGCAGACCTTGTCACCCCTGCTGAGTCCTGTGGTGGACCCTGCCTTTCCCTAGACAAGATGATCATTCACACTTGTCACCTACAGTTTTCCATAAGCCCCTGCCATTGACCAAGCTGTGTCTCCCTCCAAATCCATATGTGAAGCTGTAACATTCACCTTCCAGCCCCCAGCATGGCCATATTTGAAAACAGGAGGTATTTAAGCTAAAATGAGGTAAGTTTGGAGTCCTGATCTGATAGGATTAGTGAAGAGACACCAGAGAGCTTGCCTGGCAGATATGCCTTCGCCCTGTCCCATATTCACCATGCAGAAGGTTATGTGAGAACAAAAACATGGTCAAAATAGCTGTCTGCAGGCCAGGAAGACAGACCTCACCAGAAACTGAATACTGCTGGACTTCCACTTGGAACCTCCAACCTCTAGAACTGGGAGAAAATTATTTGCTGTTGTGTAGGCCACCCAGGCTGTAGTATTATGTTGTGGTGGCTTGAGTCTACTACAGTAACTCCTTTCACAATGTAACACACAGTTGGTCTCCTGGTTAGACTGAACTCAAGATGAAACCATTTGTTATCTTGTATCCCCACTGCCTGACGGGTGCCTAAGCATTTCTGGATTTTAATGTCCATTAAATTGATAGAAAAACCAAAACAAATATCTTTTTATAATCATTAATTGGTTTACAGGAACCTGTGGATCCCATAAGGAAGAAGTTCCCACTTAGTCCACTAATCTTATGCCATTCCAAAGATAAGACAGGCAATGGCTCTGAACCCTCTAAGAGACAAAAAAAAAAATACCCCAAAAAACAAAAACAATAACAAAAGGGTGGGAGTCAGTCTTTTCTCTCCTTTTCTCTCAAAAAGAGGACTATGGCTCTTAAGGCCAGAAAAATTACTGCTCTCAGGGCAACCCTTAGTAATACAGGTCTGTCAGCACCAAAGCAGTGGACAGCATCACAGTCACTTAGAATTTTCTTCTTACCACTTGGAAACCTGGTTGGGCAAAGCCAAAAATGCTAAAGACACACCAAGTAACAATAAAACTATCCCTACAGAGTAGTCTACCACACATGTAGCTTCATCGCAACCCCTAGTCACTCCTCAAATGTAACTTGGTATGACTTCCTTCTATCTCAATTTATTTTTTGCCAATACTAGTTTTCATTTATTTTGTGGTATTCTAAGCATTTTACTGAAGAAACAGGCATAAATAACTTTGGCAAGTAGGCAAAAAAAAAACCATTCTTGTCTTGGTGGCTGAGGAGAAAGAGGTCAGCAAAGCTTTCACAGGAAGGTGCTAGAGGATGTGTAGGATGTTGTTAGGTACAAGTGGGGGAAGACAGGTACGGATAACAACTAGGCAAAGAGGCCTGAAAGAACATGGGATGAGTAGAAAAGAGGAGCAAACAAGAGGCAACTGCAGCTGGAGCTTACAATATGTGGACAATAGCCAGAGATGATGGTGGATGAGGCTATAGAAAATGTTCACATCATGCCAAAAGATTGCAGTGCACTTATAATAGGGAACCCTGGAAACTGTTAAGCAGAAGTGACTAGTCATATTTTTACTCTACTGTACTTACAGCACAAGCACACAGAATTAAATTATCATTGTGGATTTATGCTACACTCTCAAGATGGTATATACATTTCTCTTTCCCCATTCTTCCCGTCATTTCTTTTGTTCTTTCCATTTTAATAGACCATTTTCTACAGCAGATTTAGGTTTACTGAAAAACAGCATGTTACAGAGTTACCATATAGACCTTCACCCTTCCTCATCCCCACCTCCCCCTCTTAGTAACAACCTGCATTAATGTGGTACATTTGCTATAATTGATGAGTTGATATTGATAGATTATTATTAACTAAAGTTTACAAGTTTACATTAGGTTTCTTTTTGGCGTAGTTCCACGGATTTTGATAAATGCACAATTCCATGCATCTGCCTGCCATTAAAGTATCATACAGACTAATTTCATTGTCATAAATCCCATGGCTCCACCTATTCATCTACTCCATTGCCTCTCTAACACTGATCTACTTATGGTTTTCATATTTTTACCTTTTCCATACGGCCATATAGCTGGAGTCATATAGTACTGTGGTCCTTTCAGATTGGCTTCACTTAGCAATATATATTTAAGGTGACAGTCTTATGGTTTGATAGCTCACTTTTTAGTAGTTAATAATATCTCATTAGGCGGATATACCATAGTTTGCTTTTCTATTATTCTACTAAAGGGCATTTTGGTTGCTTCTAAGTTTTAACACCTATTCATAAAGCTCCTATAAATATCTGTGCCTAAGTATTTGTATGGATATGTTTTCATCTCATTTGGGTAAACACCAAGGAGTACAGTTGCTAGATCGTATTACAAAACAATGTTTAACTTTCTGAGAAACTGCCGCACTATCTTCCAGTATGGCTGTGATATCCTACATTCTCACCAGTTGGTTTTACATTGACTCAATTGTCCGATGCAGTGATAACATTTTGGCTCTCACATTATACAATTTCTTTCCTGTCCTGGGTATTGCTACCACCCATCCCTCATCAGACTTCCTCCTCCTTCCTTAGTTTCTGTGACCCACTGTATCCTCTCCTATCATCCTTCAGATAGCCCTTTTTCTCGCTGGAGGGCTCTTTCACTAGTATATTAAGAGCTGCAGATCTCAGAGATTCTTTGTTATCTTTTCTGCTCACTTTCTTCTCTAGAAGAGCTCAGTGTTACCCCTCTCTTCTGCCCACATTCCCTTCTGCTGCCTAGATACAGATTTCTCCAAGTCTACTTCTTTAGACTCACTTTTTCTGAAGCTCTATATTTAAACACTCAGTCACCTAACAGACATTTTACTCATGTATTCCTTATCAACATGTTCACAATCAAATCCCATCCTTCTTTCCAAACTGTGAGTTTTCCCGTGTCCCCGCCTTGGTAAGGGGTTCCATCTTTCATCTAGGAAACATTCCCCTAATCTGGAACATTTCTTTTCCCCCTTCCTCCACTCTCGCATTCAACAAATCACCAAATCCTTCTGATATGAGGCAGTAAGGCATGGAGATTAAAAATACAAGCTTTGAAATGAGACTGCATAGGCTCAAATTCCAGCTCTGCCACTTACTTTTTGCACATTTCCGCTGAAGCCACCAGAGGACAGAAGGGGCAGGGAAAGACTCAGGAACAGCCCCACCGACACCTTGACTTTGAACTCTCGGCTTCCAGAATTGTGAGGAGATAATGTTCTATCATTTTAAGTCACATAGTTTGTGATAATTTATTACATTAGCCACAGGGAACTCATACAAATGTCCTACGTGTAATGGACGCTCAATAACTATCAGTTATTGTATTAGTCACTTAAAATCACAAGCAATGCTTCCTTTCTGAAGTAACTCACACACCCGTACACTTTCATGGCAAGAGTCAGAGCTCTACTCTGTCACTCAACACTACTAAGTTCTCTTTTGACCAAAGGGTCTCTCTTCACTGTTAAGGATCAAGCTCCAGAGGCTAAATAGTTTTGGCTATATACTCCTTTATATCTTTTTTTATTCCCACATGTATAATGTCTCTTATTCTTTTGGAAAGCTAAAAGTACTGTGGAAAGCGCTTGATACCAGTACAAGGCCAGGAGGAGAAACAGCTTGTGGCAATGAGGGTGGAGAGAAACCCTAGCTGACAGCTGACTCCAACTAAGTACTCAGCAGTCCACCTACAGGAAACATGGCTGCACTGAAACAGAGCCAGGTTAGCTGTCAGTTTTCAATCCTACTCTACAGCATAAAGGAAACCATGACACTACTCTACTAGCCAGGAAGTGAGTGTTGGAATGTAACCTTTCAGACATGGTCCCAAATACAGCAAAGGGACTGACATGAGGGCCTGCTCAGAAGTAAATTCCAACTGTGCTCTGCTGTTCTCATTAGGCTTTCAACAGCATTCTTCTATGATATCTCCCAGAGGACAGAGACCTCCAAGCCAGCAAGCCCATGACCCTCGAGGAGCCCAGTTCCCTCTCCCAGACACGTCCTTGCTCCTGCTTGTCAACATCTGCTGTGAGGCCCCAGAGATGGTTGCTTCTAGCTCTCCTGGATTTCATTTCTATTTAAAGGGTTCCCTTTTATTCATTATCCCTGCTACTGAAATATTCCTTACATCTATACGACATCAGAGACTGCAGATACTGTGACACACACACTGCTCCTCCTTCCTGATCCTATTTTCCCTAACCCACATGACTTCCTCTAATAACTCTAAAAGCTGCAACTATCAGCAAGTATGCCCAGGTCGGATGTGATTTTATGCTAATATTATCCATCTCCTGTAAGAGCAGAAATCACATGGTCTGGAAATGCTGGTAGTACTACAGCTTGATTTTTCTGCATGCCTCTGTTTGCAGAAGACCATAAAGTGCTCTTCAACTCTGTCAAGGCTGGCTGAGGCAGGGGCGGTAGAAGCAAGGGGGAAAGGAGGGTCTGTCTACTTAAGAATCACCCACAGAATATAATTCATGACCTGAAACAGATTATATAATTAACTTACTTGGGCCTTAGTGTCCTTATTTGTAAAATGGGGTTAATGGCAGTAGCTACTGACTTCATAGGATAGCTACGAGGATTTGCCAAAGGAGTAGACAAGTACTTAGCACAATGCTTGGTATAGAGCATGGCGGCAAACCCATGGCATGCATGCCACAAACAGGCTGTTTGTATCATTGAAAGCTCTAAGGTTCACCATCACTAGCATAGAGAAAGCACCCAGGATATGGTAGGTGTATTTATGCATGAAATCAGCAGGAAGCTAACTAGTTAGATTTCCAAGCCCTTCTCAATATTTAACATTTCATACGTCTCTAACGCCAATAGCTTATTTCAGCTCCCAAGGTCCGCGCCTGGGAGAATGGTCTGTTGGGTTTACTCAGCACTCAGTGCTTGGGTTCAGTACTCCCTCATCCATCATGCATCTTTGCAGCAGAGGGATATTAGAACTTAAACACAGCTACACAGCTCAGGGATGTACACCTTGATCTGGTGGTCTCAACTCCTAAGAAAGATAAGGCTCCAGCTCAGTTGAGAGCAGGTTTCATGGGAATGCCCTGCCTGAAGTCATCTTGCCCGCAGGTTGAGCATGTCCCCAACCCTGGTTAGTCCTAGTTATTTCCTAGCTCAGGCTTTCTTCCAGATGGGTATCACCCAAACACTGAGTTTCACTTGTAGATTAACAATGGGCTCGTTTGGTCCGCTCTTTAGTCAAAAATTATATCATGTGACAAACATACTCTATTGTTAATATTATCAAGTACAATGAATAATTCAAAATTAAATTTCTGCCTCATTTCTACAAGAAGAAGATAGTGGGAATGGAAATTACACTGACCTTAAATTGCTTATAATATGCCCAAAATTAGTGCCAGAGATATTCATCCCCAAGAGTTTTAAACAATCTTAAAATAGTCATTTCTCTTAGGATGACATTATCACAAATTATTTCTACAACAAAAATATATCTAATTAGTTGAGCTTCAGCACAGACAACCTGAAAAACTTACAAAACTTAAGGACCTTCTGTGTCATAGTAGATGTTTAACACTATTCTCTCTTCTGATCCTGTTCTCATTGTGAGAGGCTTTGTTTTCTCTTTGTAGGGAAACCCACTATGATGGATGATGGCCCTTCTACCCTGGGGCTTGCCACTTCCCTGCCCTCAGGGTCTGGAGGAACTGTCTGTAGGATGAGCCCATTAACTCTCTCCTGGAGGATTTTCCCAAAGTCCTGGGTAGGACAGTGCTGCACACGCTACAGCTTCGGGCATCAAGTGACCGTTGTTGGAGAAAGGAGGAGATCAACAACAATACCTAATTTCATTTGCCACTGTATCAAATTAGATTTTAAAAATACTTGAATGTACCCAAGTACAGTGGTTCATATCTGTAATCTCAGCTTCTTGGGAAGCTGAGGCAGAAACACCACAAGTTTGAGTCTAGCCTGGGCAACTCAGCAAGACCCTGTGTCAAAATCTCAGAAAGACTTCCTGCCTGGCAAGCACAAGGTCCTGAAAAAAAATTAAAAAGACTGCAGATGCAGCTCAGTAGCAGAGCACAGAGCACTTGATTAGCATGCACAAGACCTTGGGATCAATCCTCAGTACAAAACAAAACAAAAAAAACCCAAGCCAAATAATAAGGATATCTTGAACATATTCCCATGACGCCAGAAATGTAAACATAAGCATCACTATGTAAATCGTGCTTTCTGGCCTTCACATGAGATTATGTAACACAAAGTTACTTAGTGATCACCACTGGATGCTCTTACCAAAGTAACAAAGCTCCAAAGAAAAGAAATTCCTCTTCTCACAGCTGGGAGAACTTCTCTGTCTAAAATAAGACAGCCTGCTAAAAGCACAGTCACAGAAACTTCCTCATTCACTTTATTTCTGTGCTTTGATGACTCAAGAGCTTTCAAGCAAAAGTCAAGTTAAGTCAAAGAATTATGACATGACCCAGCAACTGAACTCCTAGGTGTATAATCTAAGCAAACAGGATACATATGACCACACAAAACATGGACACAAGTGTTCCCAGTGGCACTACTATATAAACCACATACAATATATCCACAGAATGCATATAATTCAGACAGATAAAGAAATGAACTACTGATACATGCTATAACTTAGATAACCATTGAAAACATTAAGCTCAGTAGAAGTCAGACAGAAAAAAATCACAATGTATACTTCTTACAAAGTCTTCAGAATAGACAAATCCATTGCAACAGTAGATTAGTGATTGCAAGGGGGAGAGGGACAGAAGACAGAAGAGCAGCTGATGCGTAACAGATTTTTTTTTTAAGACAGGGGTCTCACTTTGTAGTTCAGGCTGGCTCTGAACTCACTGTGTGGCCCAGGTCAACCTCAAACTTGCAGTGATCTTCCTGCCTCAACCTCCCAAGTGCTGGGATTATAAGCAGGTACCACCATACCAGGCCATAAGGGATATTTTTTCAGGGTGATGAAAATGTTCTGAAACTTATCGTGATGACTGACACCTTTGTGAATATACTAAAAGCTAACGAACTGTATACCTTAAAAGGGTGAATTTTACAGTAAGTAAAATATCTCAATTTTTTAAAAAAGTTCAGGGGCTGGGGATTTAGCTTAGTGGTGCTGCCACCTGCCTCACAAGCACAAGGTTCTGAGTTCAATCCCTGGTATCAAAAAAAAAAAAGTCCAGCTAAGTGCTGACAGAAAAATCAGACAGATTTAATTCCAATCTGTGGGCAACTCACTTAAATCCTATAAAGCCTCAGTTTCTTTCTCTGCAAAATAGGGATGATAATAAAAGAATTATCAGTGTGGCTACTGTAAGATCCAAAAAAGGTAATAAAAGTATTGAGAACAGTGATGACAACCAAAAGTGGTCAATGAACTATTAAAATGATAGAAATAGGAGGACAATATAGCTTTTGACATTCCTGGGATATACTCAATTTCCATCAGACCTGCTAAAAGATACAATTTTCCATATAATATTATGTAAGGAGTTAAATTATCCTTGCTGTTCAGTCAAATGAGGAAAATCTTGCCACTGAGGAAGAAGTATTCACAAGCAGAGAAATAGTATCTAATGTGAGGGGGTGACAAGAGCTGCTTCTAGTGCCCTGGCTCAACCTACCTGAGAACCAGAGGGGCAAGCTGCTTACCCGTGATACCCCTGGGGCCTGGGAACAAGACCCCACTGTGATGGCTCCCCATCTTCCTTCTTACCCTCCACACCAGGGCTGCAGGCCAGAGGAAAAGCACACCCACCACCCTACCTTGGCACCACTCAGCAGGGCCAGTGACAGCAAGACGGCAGGGCAAAGCGTGCTAATCGTGATTTCTACCTCTATAGCCCAACTCTTGCTGGACCAAACACTGCCCCCTACAACTACCTCAGATTGTTGCTGGGACACATTATATATAATGCCTCAGATGACAGTTGCAATAGGATCTCTCTATGCATTTTCATAAGAGTAGTATTTCAGGGAGGGCAGTTCAACACTTATCCTCTGAACAAGAGCAGGAGGAAAGGGTGCCTGCAGGGATGCACCTCTCTAGTCATCCTTACCAGACACAAGAAGATCCCAGGTAAAAGGGGCTTCCCCCTATTTTTCTTGATTTTTTTTCTAAATGTGGATTACTGAAATTTAAAATATACCTGTGTTATCACATTGCCTTCAGCTTTTCAAAAAAAGTTTGAACTGTCATTATTTGTGTTATTTCTTTTAGAAATCACATGTAACATGTCATTTATTGGTGAGAACACACTCTGAGAAATGTGTTCTCAGATGATTTCATCATTATGTGCATATCAGAGCACTCATACCGTCCCGGCTGGCATAACCTTCCATGCAGCCAACCCATATGCTACCCTAGACTCCAGACCTGAACAGCATGTTCCTGCACTGAGTACTACAGGTAAGTTTAACACAATGGTACTTTTAGTATGTATAAACATATCTAGACACAGAAAAGGTGCAATAGAAATATGAGGCAAAAGGAATTTTTCAACACCATTGCAATTGTAAGAGACCACCAATCTATACGCATGCAGTCTATCACCAACTGAAATGCTACACATAATTGTATATAAAATTTCTGACTGATATACACTTTTCTTCTTTTACATTTTCATGACTTAGGGAAGCAACATAGATGTTAAAATTCAGACAGTTAATATTCTAGAGCAGATAAATTAGGGTCAAATTCAAGCTCCACTCCTTCCTTGCCATTTTAACTGTGGAGAAGAGGACTTTTAAGTTTCAGCTGCATCCCCTATAACCTGGGAATATTATCTATGAAAATGAAATAACACACACAGGGCATCTGGTACAGAAGCTGGCTTTGGATAACAATCAGTAAATGGTAACCAATATTGTTACTAGGTAAGATAAGCATGCTTTGAGTTCAATGTTGATTTTTTTCCCAAGATTTAGTTCATCCCTTGGGGTTTTCAGAAACTTCAGGGGCAACAGCAGGCCTCCTAATAACCCTGTACCTGTATTTACCACACAGGAAGTTCTGGGTCAAGTATAGTATTTCTCTGGCCCCAGAACTGAAATTTCATGGGAAACCCTTGTTTCAGGCACTTTGTGAGCAGCACTTCACAATTTTCTTGATTCCATCTCTGCAGTGGTTGTAGCCACTGCTGCTACAGCCACTGACTAAAAGAACTACCCAGCCTACCTGGGATTTAACTTCTCTGACAATGAGGATACTTCCACAGGGGAGGGGGGAGTTTGTCCAGATGGAACCACCCTGAGACTTGTGATAAGACATTAGTCCCAGAATACTGAACTCCTAAATTCCCCTGAATTTGTTGGGCAAGTAGAAGCAGCCTCTTCTCTTTTTGCCTAGAGACCCTTACAAAGATCTCACCCGAGGCAGCTGCCTCATAAGATGATGCTTCCCCTTCTCAAAATGCTTCCAGCTCAGCTATTATTTAGGGCAGGTGCCAGCACAGCCTACAGGGAAAGGGAGTCCCTGCTTGTGCAGGGAAACATTTCATAGTGAAGGACTTTCGGGACCCATTGTTATATACCAACAGTAGCAGGGGAATATGTGAGCATAGGAGGGTAAAGGGGTGAATGCCAGCCTCAGCTGGTGGAAATTCATCTACAAGGGGGCACCCTTTTGTATTTTGTGGTTTGGCATCCAGGCATGGATATGAAGCCAGTCTTCATACATTAGGATGGCTCCTTGAAGCCTGGCACAATAACCAAGTGTAAATTAAATGGAGATGTTGGAACTGCCTTGGCAAAATAATGAGCAAAGGGTCAAAAGGCTCAAAGGTAGGCATGTGATGAGGATTTATTATAAGGCACTAGAGAACCTATTTGACTATGATCCCAAGAGTACATAGAGGTCACTAAGTACACTAGTGAGGGGCATGTTGACATGGAGAAACCCACTGGTTCTGTTTTGTTGGCTGAGCTCACAGGAGAACATACTGCCATGCTACTGAGCATTTGAATTAATAGAAGATGAGAGGATTCTAAAATAGCAGAGGCTGGGTAGTGATGATAATTAACCATCACAGGCTAGATGGATGTAATACCATAAGGGACAGTGAGGCAAGAGAGTCAGTCAGGATGTTTTGACAATTTAGGGTCTGTATCAGTGGCTAATTGACCCTGAGCAATCCCGAAGGACAAATGACTAGGGCGTTACCTGACCTGTACAAAAACAAAACAAAACCCCAGAAAGCAAGGTAGAGAGCTGACATCAGCTGCTGCACTTCATAGGCTCAGAGTCCACTGTTGGAGCACCTAGGCCTCCTTGAGAAAGGATGCTATGATAGTCATATAATAATGATTTCATTGGCCCTTCTACAAAAAGGACCTGCTACCACTTGTTAGGACCATGGAAACCAGGAAAATGGAATAAGATCTTTCAAACCCGATTGGATATGGGTCTTAGTGACTCTAACACAACAGGACCTAAAATGGTGGCTCTCCAGTTAGAGTGGAGGAATATGGGATCCAGGTGACAAGAGAAGCTGTGGTCATACATGTTTCATAGCAGGTCTAGCAGGACCACCGAGTACATGTGGTTATTTCTCCAGTACCCAAGGGTATGATTCAGACAGATACACTTTAGAAACTAGCAAAACACTCACACTGATTCTGTGAAGAGTTAGGACACCATGCAGAAAAGAAACAACTACAGATATTTTTTTCTGTCCATAGATCAAAACACAAGGAGGATCTTGTCTCTGAAATGACAGTTGACTGTCATTTATTATTCCAAAATGTACTACCTCCTGGTATAAGACAGCATAAAGGAACATCCACACCACATCTGCCTTTAGCCATGTCTGACATCTCTTGCATTTTTGTGACATTTAGTGACCTAGATTCTGTCCAATATCAGACTTAATGTAAAACGCCAAAATCACCTTAAGAATAGACATTCAGAAATTTTAAATTGAGCTGTTAAAAGTTACTCACTTGGGCAAATAAAATCCCACCCTCCCCACAAAGTTACATTCTTTTTAATAAAAATGGAAGCTTCTTGGGCAGTCAGGAAGGAAAAATGATACCTATTTCTGAAACGGAAATTAAAAGGCTATAATTAGGAATACCTTTGTGCTAATTTTGCTTTCACAAGAGTAGGTTGTAGAGTGATTTAGCACTTAATTGCTTATGTGGGCAATCTCAAATAATTTCAGTTTCCAGAGCTGATCCAGTGACAATAAAATTATTGAGGTTGAAGAACACTGACATACTTTTATTTACCCCTTTACTCACCTCTACTGTATTTTGCACACAGTAAATACTCGTTAGAGTTGCAAGAGCCTTTTTTGTTTAGTTTGGATTTTTTAATCAGGGTCTTGCTAAGTGGTTCAGGCTGGCCTTGAATTCATTATGTAGCCCAGGCTGGCCTCAAATTCTTGTGGTGACCCTCTTCCTGTCTTACCCTCCCAATGCTGGATTACAAATATGCACCACCACACCCAGCTCTCAAGAACCATTTGTGTACGACTAAAATCTTCTAGAAAAAGCAGTACCAGGTACAAACATTTTTTATAATGTCAAGAAAAGATTTGATGTCCTACAGTGTCTATGTTTGCTTTAACTCAGGGATATCAAACAGTTCACAAAGTGATGTTTTGCATTATAGAAGTAACCCATAGTGCAGAAGCATGGAGATTAATGAACAATGGGATTAGAGTATCACCACTGTGTACTAATGAGGTTTTGGTTCTCAGTGATTATTACTAGGGGGTAAGAACATCACAGAAAGACATCACTGGATATTGTATACCTCCTGCTGAAAGTACAAATGGTGCCAGTTCACTGTGAGCTGGTCACAAACCCCAGAGGAGAACTCTGGCACCTTGCCTCTGCACCGTGGGCTATGCCAAGTTCAGTGAGACAGAACAGTAAGTTTCATGCAGTAGGTTTATTATGCATGGAGGCAACAAGGACAACAGGAGCTGGGAGCTCCTCACAAGCCAGTCCCCTGAGGCTCAGGAAGCCTGCCTAGGGCAAATGGAGCCTTGGGTGTGCATCCTCTACTTCTAACACCTGAAGGACCCCAAAAGCAACACACCCTGAGTTTTACACCCTGAGGGAATATGATATCAGTAGGCTAAAGCAAAGAAAGGTACTCTGCTTCTTGTGGGGAGAGAAAGAAAGCCAAGGCTATTCCCACCAGTTTGTCTATCTCAGGATGCTGCCTGCATTCCTAGTTAGTTCTATGGATATTCTTGAGAACTCAAGCAAGAAAGCTGATGAAACAGAATCAGCTCTAAGGCCACTGTCCTGAAGCATACAGTTGTAGAGTACAGTAGTTTTGTCCCTCTCACCCCTCCAAAAAAGAGCCAGGCTCAAAGCAAGCGTCTAGGAAATCTAATTATCAATTTACAGAAAATTTAAAGGATAGAAAGATGTTATGTAACAATAGGAGATATGTGTTCCTATCCTGGCTTTTTATTTCTAGCCTCTTGCAATTTTTTAAAATTACATTTGTAAATATGATAAAAATACATCACGAGAAAAAATTATACGAAATACAAGTCCCAACTTTTATGCATCAATTCCAAACACAAAAGTACATTCCAATAAATGTAATTAGAAAAAAACAGGGAAGCCGGGTGTGGTGGCGCATGCCTGTAATCCCAGCATTCCATAGGCTGAGGCAGGAGGATCGCTGTGAGTTCGAGACCACCCTGGGCTACATAATGAGTTCCAGGTCAGTCTCAACTACATAGTGAGACCCTGCCTCAAAAAACAAAACAAAACAAAAAAAACCCTAGGAAAACTATATACATTATTCACTCAAAATGTGCACTAGGCCATTAACAAAGTTACCGTCACACAAGTTTCTGCTGTCCTGCCGTTGCAACTAAGTTATAAAGAAAGCAATGACTTGTCATATTAAATACTTATGCACACACTTTGAAGGGAGACCAAATTTATCACTATTCAAAAATTTTAATGTGGAAAATTGGACTAACCACCACACTATTGCTTGGGGATAGTTGCAATATTTTAATAATCATTGTAGAGAAAAAAAAACATACAAAGGTGTGTTTATAGAAGTGAAGAATAGATTTTAAATTTATGTTAACAAGGCCAAGATATTTATTTTTATATTTTATGTAAAATAACTGATAATCCATTTTCAAAATTTGCCTGTAATCTACCCAATTCTAGTACTCAATTATAATAATTTATCTTGTAATAGTGAGTTTAAAATATGGGTATACTTTGAGGTAGTTATGACAAATGAAATATACCATACACAAGAAATGCTGTATGATTTCACTTATATGAGGTATATAATCTGTCAAAAATCAGATACAGAAAGTGAGAATGGTGGTTGTTAGAAGCTGGGAGGAAGTATGATAAGGAATTAATGTTTAATAGGTACAGAGATTCCAATTTACAAGATGAAAAGAGGTACAAAGATGGTTGGTGGTAAAGGTTGTGCAACATTCTGAATGTATTTGATGTCAACAAACTCTTAATGTGCTTTAAAAGGGTGAATGAACATGGTAGACTTTCTAGTTTTTAAAAAGGGGAAAAAATTTAGATTATCATTCAATGACAGAAAAGTAGTTCTAGCCCCATGAATTTCCCAAAATAGATCTTTTGTTGAACTAAATTCAAAATGTTTGATCAAATTCAAAAATTATTTGATCATTTTTATATATGTACAATGTCACATGGATATTATCCATTGATATTAAATTATGAATTATACCACAAAAATTAGCTGAAACTTGCACTCTGAAAAAAGAAATCGAAGAGGATATAAAAAAATGGAAAGATATCCCCTGCTCCTGGGTAGGAAGAATCAACATAGTGAAAATGGCCATACTACCAAAACTGCTATATACATTCAATGCAATGCCAATTGAAATTCCAACACTATATTTCACAGAACTAGAAAAAAGAATCCAAAAATTCATTTGGAACCACAAGAGACCTAGAATAGCAAAAGCCATTATAGGCAACAGTCACATGGCACCAGGTGTAACAATTCCCAATTTGAAACTATACTACAAAGCCACTGTGATAAAATCAGCATGGTACTGGCAAAGAAATAGGCCTGAGGATCAATGGAACAGACTGGAAGACACAAAAACAAATGCAGATGTACTCAGCTACCTCATCTTCGACAAAGGAGCTCACCATCCTCAGTGGAGGAAAGATAGCCTCTTTAATAAATGGTGTTGGAAAAACTGGATATCAACCTGTCACAGATTAAAATTAGACCCTTATCTTTCGCCATGCACTAAATTAAAATCCAAATGGATTAAAGATCTAAATATTAAAACAGAAACATTAAACTTGCTGGAAAGTAAGTTAGGCAGAACTCTGGAAGACATTGGTATAGGAAAAGACTTTATGAACAAATCCTCAGTAGCACGGGAACTAGCAGAAAGAATCAACAACTGGGATCTCATCTTACTAAAAAGCTTCTGTACTTCAAAAGAAACCATTAGCAGAACTAAGAGACAATCTACAATGTGGGAAAAAATTTTTACCAGCTGTACCTCAGACAAAGGACTATTATCAAGGATATATAAAGAACTCAAAACAATCAGTCCCCCCAAATATAAAGACCCGATCCAAAAATGGGCATCCGAAATGAACAGACATTTCTCATACAAAGAAGTGAAAGCAGCAAGAAAATATATGAAAAAATGTTCCACATCACTGGTCATTCGAGAGATGCAGATGAAAACAACACTGAGATTCCACCTCACCCCACAAAGAATGGCTGCTATCAAGAAATCACACAATAACAAATGTTGGCGGGGTTGTGGGGAGAAAGGAACCCTCCTCCATTGTTGGTGGGAGTGCAGACTAGTGCAACCACTATGGAAATCAATATGGAGATACCTCAAAGAGCTTGGACTGGAGGTTCCATTTGACCCAGCCATCCCTCTGTTGGGTATCTTTCCAAGAGAACTAAAAGAATCATATCACAGAGAAGTATGTGCACCCATGTTTATAGCGGCACAGTTTGTAATAGCTAAATCTTGGAAACAACCTATTTGCCCATCCGTTGGAAACTGGATAAAGAAGTTGTGGTTTTTCTATAAAATGGAATATTACTCAGCCATAAAGAGCGAGAGAATAGATTCATTCATAGGAAAATGGATACATATTGAAGATATACTCCTAAGTGAAATAAATAAGTCCCACATGTGTAAATACCAAATAGTTTCCCTGGTGTGAATATTCTGCAACAATGCATAAGATTCTAATAAGATTACTGACATTTAGAAATGGGAGGAAAGGAGCTAAAGGTGTAGGGAAGGTGTGATACGTAGGGGAAGAACAAAAAGGGAAAAGAAAAAAATGTGAGAGAATGAAAAGATGAAAATAAAGTGTTTGTAGATGGGGAGGGGAGGAGGGGGTGAAGGGAGGGCAGAGGTAAGGGGAAAAAAATGAGAATCAAGACTTGCCATGTAAAGGTACATGATCCCAACAATGAATGTAACTGTACTGTATCCCTAAATGTACCAATAAACTCAAAAAAAAAAATTAGCTGAAACTCAATGTTTTGGGGGGGTATGGGGATTGAACTCAGGACTTTGTGCTTGTGAGGCTGGTGGCGGCACCACTGAGCTAAATCCTCGGCAGTTCTAAATTAAAAAAAAAAAATCCTTCAATCTTAACTGTCATTGAAAAAACCATGTTATTTCTCTTTGCAAGACACTATTAGATCACTGAAAGCTGAACATGGTGGCACACACCTGTAATTCAGCACTCTAGGAGGCTTGAGGCAGGAGGTTTGAAAGTTTGAGCCCAGCTTGGGCATTTGGAGATTTGGCAGGACTCCACTTCAAAATTAATTTAAAAATGGTTAGGGACATAGCTAAATGCTAAGGCCCTGGGTTCTATCCCTAGTAACACACACACACACACACACAATGAAATGCCAGATAGACAAAGGTACATTTTTAAAAAGTTAGAACCAATTAGCCTTTCATTTACTTTTTTTTTTTTGGTACAGTGCTAGGAACTAAACCTGAGGTTTTGGAGGTGGTAGGCAGTGAAGTATTACTAAGCTACACCCCTGGCCCCACAACCAGCTTTTTATCTTGAACACTATGAGTTCCTACATTTGACAGCTTTTTCCTTAGTAACAGTCATAATACAGCAGGCAATAACTACTTTTTACTCCCTCTCAGAGAATAATCTCAAATTTAACAATTAGCATTTGTGTAAATTTATAGCTTTTACTATTTAACCAAGCTTCTTGTTCAATTCTGTTGACATTTTTTCACAGTGAGACATTCTTGAAGAAAGAAGCAGCATGCTGATTTTCACTCTGGCACAAGCCTCTGCAGCCATAGAATTACATGCTATCATTGTAATGAGCCATCAGAACATCGCCAAACACAAAATACATCCAGTGGGCTGACAATGCTCATAGGCATGGATGTTGCAGCAATATCAAATTGTTTGCTTTCTAAACATTTACTCTCAATATTTATAACGTCACAATAGCACCGGACCATACTTTTAGCATTACTGCTTTAAAAGACAAATGACTACATTTCTTCAACAGTGACACAAGGAAAAAAAGAGATGGAAAATAAGCTTCAAGATTAAAAGCAATTTAAGACACTTACCAGTGCTATGGGTGACCCTTCTTGAATTTCAATTAAAGTAAATAACATTTTATGTGAAAGACTAAATAATTAAGCAGCAGTTGTTTTAATTTTGGAATGTACAATGATGATGTGGTTTTTCAGAAGAACGCATTTAGAGACAATCTCAAATAGTCAAGGATGACAAGGTACAACCATGGGATTTGCTACAATTAAACTGAATGAGGGAGAGGTGTACTGCAGACAAACAACATCAGCCATGTTTTGATTACTGTTCAAGCTAGGAGGATTGATAAGTAAGGTCTTTACACTGCTACTGCTACTTCTCTATGTGTCTGAAATTTTTTAAAATGAGATTTTAAATGATTGAAAAAATACCCCGTGACAAAAGCTACTATGAATAATTAGTATTATTGATCTATAGACTTAATTGTTTGATTCCATGTATACAAAACAGCGGTTCCCAATCTTCTTGCCATCAGGGCCCAATTTTGGGAAAACACTGTTTCCATGGATGGGGGAGGGTCTCGTAAGCAGCTGTAAATACAGAGGAAGCTTCGCTGGCTCTCTCCATTTACCTCCTGCTGTGCAGCTGGGTTCCTAACCTGACAAGGTAAGATCCCATGCGTGGCCCAGGGGTTAGGGGCCCCTGATATAAAATGTTCAGAATAGACAAATACATAGAAATGTAAAATAGATCAGTGTTGCCAGGGACTGGTAGCAAAGGGGACATGGAGATTACTTATGCATATAAAATGCTTTCAGGGGATGACAAAAATATTCTAAAATTATATAGCAGGGATGGCTGCAGAACTCTGCAAACATACCTAAAAGGAACGCACAGTATACCGTTTTTTGGGGGGTACCGGGGATCGAACTCGAGTTCTTGCGCTTGCGTGGCAGGCGGTAGAACCACTGAGCAAAATCCTAGGTCCCCAGTATACCTTTTAAATGGGTGAATTCTACAATGAGGATCATATTTTAATAAAGCCATTATTTTAAAGTGTACCATTATAAATATATTTACATATATGAATATGTACATGCACAATAAATTTTAGAGATAGGCATAGTTTCCTATTTAAATTACTATTACTTTTTAGGATTCAAAAATATTAACATATTTGAGAGTATAATGGAATATCATATAAGATTTAAACTTAAAACTCTATTAAATTAGCAATATTAATGTCCAGAATTAGTAGCAGTCTGCACTGTACTAAACTAGGTTAGCTTTAAAATACACACACACACTGCTATATTTTCTATTTATATGGATTCAAGAAACTAAAAGTTAAAACAGTATGTCTGTATATAACATCAGGAGCTACATCTTTCACATTCTCATAACTTTTGGAGCACACAGCATAGTCTCTCATACACACTATAAACCAAGTAATAAATGAGTGAAATGCTTTCATAATACCGTACTTGCAAGATGGGACCATAACAGTAAAACTTTTATGCTATATGCTTTATCTTTAAATCAGGTAGATTTTTTTTAATGGTGGGACATACATTATATACATTCTGTACAATTACTGCAGGGATGGAGGCACAGAAACCCATGGCTAGGCTGAATTCAGGGTAGTTCTCAATGTAGGTCTCATAGTATTTTGGGGGTATTTTGGCTAGTTTAAAAGAGCTTTTTGATATTTTTATTACTTTACATTGCAAAAATAGGTACATAGAATATACTTTTTAATATTCTGTAGTTGTCCCTCTCCCAGATGCACAATCCTGTATTTCAGAGACACCCTTCCCTACTGGAAACCCCCAACCCAGAGGCTCAGTGAATTCTCAGGGCCCATGACTCAGGCTGCCTTCAGAAAGTCTTTCTGAGCATGAACAGCTGGAGTCCAGCTCCCTTCAACCAGCTCTTATCAAAAGCAAATAACCCCTCTATCACCTCCCCTCCCCCTACCATCTACCCCTCTCCCTCTCCCTCTGCTTTTCCCAACCAATCTTGCTTCCCAAAAAGTTAGTTTTCCCTCTTCAATCCCTAACCCAACATGCATTCCCCTTAGAAATACAAGTTTAAGGTTGTTGGTATACCTCAGTGGTAGAACACTTGCCTAGTATACAGGAGTCCCAGAGGTCAGTACCTTAGAACTGAAAAAAATGGGCTCAAGGGTGGGGAGAACTTTAGAGATTTAAAGCCTAACAAATTTAGCTTTCACAAATCATGTGATCTCAAAACTAAAATCACCTGGGTACTTATATCATCTTCTTAGTCATGCTCCGTTTTACTAACCCACATTTCACTTGTTTGACAAAGGGGTTTGTGTGGTCTAGGCAGAGCCTCCAGCAGAATAGTCTCCTCTGCAGCCAAGGTCTAACTACAAACACCTGTTCTTTTCTTAGTCATTACTGGATTCACTCAGCATCTGAACTGACCATGGATTTTCATTAAATAATCACTGGTGATTAGTATCTGAAAAATACCAGTGTCAAGCTCTGAAACCTTTGGGAATATGGGAGTTCCTGAGGCTGGAAGAAGTGGAAAGTAATAGCTTCACAAGTAGGTAACTGTACACTCTGCAATGAGTCTGTTCAAAAACCCTGCAGGGTGGCTAGACAGGGCAATCACTGGGCATCCACCAAGAGTACACCCCACAATTGTGAACCTGAGAGCAAGACAAACTCTTTCCCCCTGTTCCCCTCCACTGCTGGGGAGGTAGCTCTCATGCCACTTTACAGAGGAGAGGCAGCTGGGACACACAAGGGAAGACAGCCCCACCTGGACACCAGATGGAGCCTATAGGATCACACTGGGAGAGCACTGGTGTTGACTGAGATTTATGCCATGGACTTTATTAGTAAAGATCTTCACCTAAATCTCCTGAAACCCCACAGGGCTGACCCTATCCTATGAAGTGCACACTTCACAGGGGACAAAATTTTTTTTCTTTTTATTGAGTTTATTGGTACAATCTAGGTATACAATACAGTTACATTCATCATTGGGATTCTGTAACTTTACATAGTAGGTCTTGATTCTCATTTTTACCCTTGTCCCTCCCCTCCCTTCACCCCCTCCAAAATTTTAACCAAAAGTTTTAACCTGGACCACTGTTTCAGGATGTGAACCCACAGCAGCTGCTCAAAAGTACTGTGGGATGGGCCAGGGATTTAGCTCAGTGGTGCTGCTGCCTGCCTCACAAATCCAAGGTCCTGAGTTTGATCCCTGGGACACACACCCCCCAAAAAAGTACTGTGGGATGCTGAATTCCTAGCTTCCAGATGGAATCAGCTTTCCACATTAGGCCAATTTCTTTGGTATTCTTCCAGGTAAATGCATTATGACTTACATTTGCCCAGCATATGACCTGTGGAGCAAGGCCCTAAATTCCTGGTCACAGCTGCAGGGGATGTACACACCTATGTTATAATAAAAATACTGAAAATTTGTTACTTTTATACATTAACTACATATTTTATATGCAGCCCAAGACAATTTCTCTTTGCTCAATACAGCTCAGGCAAGCCAGGCACGTCAACACAATGACCATGGTTAGACACATCAGAGAAAGCTCCCCATTCAATAGAGAAGTGTCCCATGTACTGCACAGCTGGGTGCAAGGCGGGAGTTCAGCCAAACAACCATTCGTGCACCACATCCCACAGTTGCTGGTGAAATAAAAAGCACAAACTATTTTTGCACTCATCTTTCCACGTGTTTTTTTAAACTCTTGTTTATTTTACTCTTTTGTCTCAGCTGTCAAAATACAGTCATTGGGGAAACACACAAACAGTCCATAACAGTTTAAGAAGCCAAGTATTATTTTCAACAGAGCAGCTGAATCTTGGAAAAATTTACCCCATTTTATATTGTAGGCATTTGGGATTTACTACAAACACTTAATGAAATCCAAAGATTTATATTCAGGGGCAGTCTCCCCCCGCCCCATCAACCTAAATCAAAATGCCTGCAGGCATCAGGAAGGAATTCTGATATCATTACTTACAATGGGATAGTTAATCATGAGGAAGGTTTAAATATACATTCTGCTTTAATGAACTTCATTAAGGCAGCAGTTGGGGAACCTTACTTTTGTTTAAGACTTTCAGTGCCTTTTTCTATTTTCCCTAAAGAAGCTGCATGCTCTACTTAGCTGAGCTGGAAATCCAAAGTATTCTGCTAATAGTCTGCCAGATTCCTGCAAGGGTTCCATTTCCACCTGCCAAGTATGCAGCTCCAGCTCCCAGAGCCCAGTAGGAGGAGCCAGAATGGAGAAACTTTCTTCCTATGAGCTCCCTAAGTATGCAACTTCTTTAGCAGTACTCAGGACTAGCAGCCTCCCTCCCTTTTCCTATTCCTCACACCAGCATGTTATTGAGTTCGTTTTCTGCACAACAGTCAACACCATCTGAATGTTCTTGTTCATTAACTTATTTACTTGTACACTGTTTGCTCCCCTCCCTGTAGCCCTTTTTGAACTTCAGGAGAGCGGGAATTGTCCATATTCAGTACTACACTCCTGGGTCTGGACAGTCCCCAGGCACCCCTACACTTGAAAATATTTGTTGAATAAACGAAGGAACTAGGTATGTGTATTTAAGAATGTACAAATAGGATCTGAAGACTACTGTAAATAACTACCCTGTTTACCAAAAAAATCTCTTTACAAACTCACTGACCAAGAGAAAGCCATACATCTTCATACCTCCCTGCTTTTAGGAGTGGTACACAGCTTTTTTCCAACACTACTTTTTCATGTTCAGAAAAGAACTACTCTATAAAACAGATTTTTTTTTTTTTTGGCAAAAGCTAACCACCATGGGGTAACTATAACCTTTACACCTAAGAGGATCATATACTAACTGAAGCTTTGTACTTACCACAGTTACCTCTCCTTTGTCTGCAATACTCTGTTAGGGTGGCAACAGGTTATCAACTCAGTGGTTAGAGACACATGCTTCAAATTACCCATAAAATTGTCCAAATGTCTTTGAAAATTAAATTCTACAGCAGTGTCATATTGAGTTGCATTATTAATTAGTTTTAGCAAAGGAGAAAAGATCTTACCCCATCATCTGGGGAATTAATTCTTCCAGGGCATCAGTTCATAATTTAACACAATGGAATATGCATTTATCTAACAATAGCCTAATAGTCTGGATGTGCAAATGCATTCTAGGTCACCTTGGGAAGACATCTAACCTCAAAACACACACACAATGGATTTCAGAAGACCAAACCTTATTACTTAGTGGCATTAGGTACTCTGACAGCCCCCTTTCCCAGGTCAGAGACAGCAACTCAAGAGAAGCAGACTTAGCCCTCCCATCCGCCCCATCCAATCAACCTATGCAGAAAACAGGGAGAAAGAGATGCTTTTTGGAAAGTACAGTGACCATGGAGAGACAGGTTTCTCTACACACACACAATTTCACAGTGGCTGGAGGCCAGGTGTTACTGATAAAGACTATGAGTATTTCTTTTTTTTTTTTTTCTTTTGGTACCGGGGATCGAACTTGGGTCCTTGTGCTTGCGAGGCAGGTGATGGAACCACTGAGTTAAATCCCCTGCCCAGACTATGAGTATTTCTTTTTTTTTTTTTTTTTTTTTGGTTTTTTGAGAAAGGGTCTCACTATGTAGTTGAGACTGACCTGGAACTCACTATGTAGCTCAGGCTGGTCTTGAACTCACCAAGATCCTCCTGCCTCAGTCTCCCGAGTGCTGGGATTACAGGCATGCGCCACCACGCCCGACACTATGAGTATTTCTGATAGGAGAAAAGCATAATTCTGTTTCTCATCTGGGCACCTACTCTGCCACTAAGCTTGCTAATTTGCCACCATTTACTAGGATAGAGGAGAAGGGAAACAAAGATGGTTCAGAGAAGAGTGCAGAGGGAAGAGGGGACCAGGCCAGCCTTCCTTCAAGCACCAGATTCCAGGCTCATAAGACTTAAAGAAGCAGATCCCCCAGGGTAAACACCAGGAGGCAGGGTACCCTGCAGTTATTTATGGGTCGTCTATTGCTTTAGGTGATTGTAAGTTGAAAAATGACTAGGATGATGCTGGGCCTTTAGTTAGACACTACATTCTAGCAGTTATTTTATTTTTTCTAGCAGTTATTTTATTTGAAGCTCAGAATCTATATGACTAGAACATAATTTTTGAATAAGTCCCTGACTCTTTAGACTTCAGTCTATAAACATGAAAACATCATTTACTTCATAAGTTGTGCCTATATATATTAAGAGTCTAGTACCTCGTGAGCTTTCCATTCATTCATTCGAATGATTCTTGAGCAACTAGTAAGTGCCAAACATGTAACAATAAAGCAGATAAGGCCCTACCCTCATGGAGCTTAAAATCCAGTGGGGGAAGGCCAATGCTGAGCAAGGAACTGTAAGTGCGACACATGTAATTAAACGGAAACATTTACTGTGCTCTGGCAATGGATATATGAAGAGACAAACCTAGCCTGGGAGGTCAGAGAAATATCCTTTAAGAAAAAGAAGTTTCAGGGCCGGGGATTTAGCTCAATGGTTCCGCAGCCTGCCTTGCAAGCACAAGGACCCAAGTTAGATCCCTGGTACCAAAAAAAAAAAAAAAAGTTTCAGGCTGACATATAATGTGTGAATAAGAATAGTCCAGATGAGAACACTCTAGATGAAATAAAGAGCTTGTGCAAAGCCCAGAGTCTAGGATTAATGTAGCACATCAGAAAAGCTAAAAGAGGTCCAGTATGAACAAATGACAAAAAGCAAAGGGAGAATGTTAGTTAATTCTGTGTGTTAACTTACGTGGGTCACAGGGTGCTCGACTAGGTAATTAAACAATAT
Source organism: Fukomys damarensis (assembly GCF_012274545.1). Taxonomy (NCBI): domain Eukaryota; kingdom Metazoa; phylum Chordata; class Mammalia; order Rodentia; family Bathyergidae; genus Fukomys; species Fukomys damarensis. Next base: position 54,451,632 of record NW_022900926.1, on the reverse strand, counting down.
TCTGGGTGCTTCTGAAGTAGTGCTTTTACATGAGATTAACATTTAAATGAAAAGACTGAGTAAAGCAGATTGCCTTTCACAGTGTGGATGGGCCACATCCAATCAGTTGAAGATGTGAATAAGCCCAGAAGACTAGAAGATTGTCTTCACATTTCATTGGCAAACTTGGTTCTTTCTGGTTTTGTAGAAGATGGTTTTCTGACTTGAACCGCTGCTCCTTGGGTCTCCAGGCTGGCAGTATTAGGACCCTAACTACACTACTCACTTGCCTCAATATCGCGCCTGCTCACTCATCCTACAGATTTTTTACTTTCTAGTTTCCCTAACTGCATGAACCAATTCCTTATACATATATACATACATGTACACATATATACATGCAGCCAATATACACATACATACACACACACATATCTCATTGGTCTTTTTCTTGAGAGAACCTTGACTAGTGAAGAGAATGAAGAGAGACAAAGTGGTGATGTGGGGTGGTGGTCACACAAATGTCCAGTGACTCCAGTGGGTAAGTCATGGAATGAGAGATCAGAGGTGAGGTACGAGGTGAGCTCTCAGAGGGCATTGCAGAGGAAGGATCATGCCCAGGTGTGACTTTTAAATGGTCTGCCATGGTGCAGTGTAAAGGCTGATGGGATGGGCCAATGGCAGAGCCAGGCCACATCCACGTAGATGTTGTTGCTGCAAAATAAGCAGTGCCAGAGGCTTGGACCAGGGTGAGGACAGACAGAAAAGAAGGATCAAATGAATATCAAGATATTTCGAAGGTTGGCTATTAACATTTTCTCTTAGTAAAGGGATATCAAACATTCTATAATTCTCCTTCAAGTACTTGCTAATGAAATGAATTCACTGGTTCTTTCAGATTGAACATATTTATTTGCCCTTATCTTCCATTCTATTGATTCTGCTCTCTCCTTTCCTCAGCCTAACATGACATAACTGTGAAAACAGAAGCTAAAAGAAAGAACAGATCCGGTACTTTGGCTGGATTCCCAGACAGGAGGCGCACCTTCCCACCCACTGGGAGGGAGGTGGTGCTCACAGGCACATGGAGCCGCCCTTCCTTCCCACAGACACACAGCTCTGGGGCACGCAGCAAAAATTGTTTCTGTGTCCTTTACTTATAATTCTTAAAGCAAACTGAAGATAGTAATGCTCCACATAGGTCCCCATTATTACCTTGTGTATGTGTGTGATGAAAACAAACCTAACAGCCTTTCTAACATCTGACATTCAAATGCAAAAGTTTAATAGCTTTGTTGCTGAAAAAAACCTGTATGATTTTTCACATGGTCTGCTGCAAAGTGCCCCACAGACTGGAAGAATAAAACAATGGTAAAGCCAGGAGATACAGATGTGGCTGTTGCTGAAACCTCTCCAACTCCATAAGAAGACATTTGGAATCAGATTATCCATCTTCTTAAACATTTTCAAAGCAAGTCCTCGTGGTTGGGCCTGATACACTTTGTTTCTCCAACCTGGACCCTTCCTGCTGGCCCCAACAGGTCTGAAGTTGGAGCACTGCCAGTAGCCACACTGATGCTGTCTGAATTATGCACCAAATGAAGACCCCTGACATCTGTCTCTGTGAGCTCCTACTGCCAGAGTGTTATACTCACTTAACAGCAGACCAAGCCAAAAGGATTCCAAAACAGCTATTTACTCCCCATCCCCTTAATGATATTATAGACTTCTGATAATTTTGTGTCCACTAGGCTAACGGATGTCCAGATATCTGGTTAAACATCACTTCTGGGTATGTCTGTGATGCTTCCAGAAGAGATTACCATTTGAGTTTTTGGAGTAAGAAAGCAGATGACCTTCTAAAGGTGGGTAGCATCCAACCTTTTCTGAACATAACAGAAAGGCTGCCTGTTTGCTTGGAATCTACTTCTACCCTCCATACTCACACCATAAACTCTTAGGCCTTCAAACTATACAACTGGCTTTAAAGTGTCTCCAGCTTCTTGAGCTGCTAATGACAAAGCACTGCCTTACCATGAATCTCTTTCTAGGTAGATAGACTTTCTATTAAGTCTGCCTCCACGGAAACCCCGACTAACAGTTTCAGAGCCTTCCTCCATATCCCACTTAGGAAATGGTGAACAGGACATTATATGCCCTGCAGAATCTGAAGCTTCCCACTAGGTCATCTCTCCAGCTGGGACAAGGGCTGCAACTTGAGGAGCCACATTTCAGAATCTACAATCAGGACTGCTGTGGGCTAACAGCTGCTGTCATTACCTCTTCCTTGAGGATTTACACAAGAAGCTCAAACTCCAACCTCTGATTCAAGGTGGATGTTTAACTTCTTGGCTTTCCAGATGTCAGCACAAGGGTTTCAGGATAAGTTGAATGAGGCAGACCATTCAAACCACTCAGGACCATTCAAAATCTATGACAATCACCACCACAACCACCACCACATACACACAAGCACACACAACACATGCACACGCGCACATGCACAAATGATACATCAGAAGAAAACCAGCAGCTCTTGGACGCAGAAGAATACCACAGGAAGTATTAAGTACACAAAAACAACAGTATGGAAATGCTGGTTTCCTAGTGAGAGACAAGGCAGGAGGAAGTACAACCTGCTACCAGATGAGTGTTCAAGGCCAGGGGTGCACATCTTTAGGGAGGAAGCCTGGGTACAGCAACTCATTTTGTTTTTCACTTGCTTAAGGCAGAAAGAGCTCCTGTAGTGTTAAATTTGAGCTGAGGGGGTTCTTTCCTGCTGAAGGTTATTATTTACTCTTGCTTTTGTGGCTCCTCAGATCCAAGCTAAAATTCCTATGTGACCTGACATCATTCATCAGTTACAATTAGCCAATTACACATCAACTCATATTATTACAGAAATATACTTGGTAGCCAAAGGACTGCTTCATTATCAGACACCAGAGGTAGAGAATTTATTACTGGGGTTTTCTTTGACAGATTACCAACTCTGCCAAAAAAAAAAATCATAAAGTAAACCCATTGAAGATAGTGAATTCAATGTATGCATTTCTGCAAGCTCAGCACCTAATGCAGTAGAGTCTTAAGTTGTTGCACAATAAAGCTATATGCTCCAGACACTAAGGTAACTGAGCATAGAAGCACGCAGCTGGCTGCCTGAGCTCACTACAAATCCTGCTACAGGGTCCCTTTCACATCACTTTAGCACTTGGAAGAGAAGAAATACTAGACTTATGGTAAAGACAGAAGTCTAAGATCCAGAAGAGAACTAAAGTTCTACTTTGAGTTGGATAAGAATTGGTAATTAAGATGATAAACACAGGGCTAGGGGGCAAACTCAGTGGTAGAGTGCTTCCCTACTATGCATGAGGCCAAGGATTCAATCCCAAGCATGTGCATGTACACGCACACAATGATAAATGCAAAGGTTTGTCCCCTTATGGCCACTGATGAGGGCATCGGAGCCCTTAGAAAAATTTCAGGGCTTGGTTTTGTCGCTATTTATATGAACCTAGGTGTGCACAGTAGCCCACTCCCTAAAGATCCTACAGGTCCTCCAAACCTAAGCTGATCCAATAGCAGAAAAAGCCTTCTTGAGACATCTCTTTAGATCTTTTGAATGACAATCTTTAGAGGCAAATTCTCTCCTTTTATCCACCAAGAGCTAGCCATCCTGGCCTCTCCTATGAAGGTATTTGTTCACCAATGCAAAGAACAGAAGGCTTTCAGAAAGAAAAGGGAAGAGGGGAAACTTGTCTAGTGCAAACTTGACAACTGATAGCACACAGTTCCTTAACTATGCTTTTCTGAGGCCTACAACCCAATATACTTTGGGCCCCAAGAATGCCTTTGTGGTTTCATTAAGTAAGGATACTGCAACAGACTGAAGAAGCTGCTCCAGCTCTCAGATCCTGCTGCCTCCATCTCACCTAGGCTGACCTAGGACCCAAAGTGTTATCTTATATCACTGCCTGCAGCCTGGAACAATCCCAAATCCCTGCACTCTTGCCTCCCTGACTTGTTGGAGGCTGGGTTCCAAAAGGTTTGGGGCAGAGCTTCGGGACACCAGAATCAATCCCTTCCTCTTAGATATGCTCCTGAGGATGGATGCTGGAGAGCACAAAGGGTGTAAATCCAAATGGATGAGGCTCAAAGCCATGAGACAATTATGCCTAATTTCCTCTGGAAGAAAAGAAAATATACTATAGAAAATTTCCCTAGAACTAAGATGTTATTCTTTAAAATTTCTCAGGCAGCCCTAGAAAATATTCCCAGGTCCTTGGTATGTACTATTGACCCAGGAAACTAGAATCTCTTCACAGATTTTACAAAGCAGAAGTTAACCATGGGCACAGTGAAAGAGACAAACCAAACAAGGCTGAAAGCAATTCGCAATTTAGAAGGGTATAGGTTTTTTATGTCCTGTCAAGAGGGATCATCACACTTTTGAGATAATATCCTAAATCCTTCTTAATTTCTTAACCTCTCCTACAAGTGGGTCTTGAAGCATTCTTGTATTCACTCACTCTACAGGCTTCTCACTGAGGCCAGAGTGCTCTTTTAAAAACAGAAATTTGATTATGTCACTTCCACTCTGAAAACCTCTCCCAGGATTATCAGTTGCCCTTAAAATAAAATATACAAAGGGTGTGTGTGAGAGGCACTGAAGACTGAACCCAGGGCCTCCACACTGAGCTATCGCCCCAGCTATTTTTTATTGTCGTGAAATCACCAGATTGTGCAGGTGAGGCTCAAACTTGTGCCTCAGCCTCCCAGAATGCTGATATTACAGCCAAATGCCACCATACAAAACTGAACTTTGTAATTCACAAAATGGTTAGAGCCCATCAGGCCCCTTCACTGTGGCATCATTTCTCATAGCTTCCTGCCCTCCCAAGTCCTGGCTTCTCAACATACTTCCTCTGTCTGCTCCTCCCCTTCCCTTCATTTAGTTCATTTAGTTCTCACTGGAGTCTAAATGTCTCTTCCTCCAGGGAGGCCTTCTCCTGACTTGCTAGTCCAGGTAAATCTACGCAGCACTTTCTGGGGTTCTTTTTAGGATTCTGATCACACTTGTTCAATGACCCTCTCCCTGGGCAGGCAAGGACTACGGCAGCTCTAGGTGGGCACATAGTGGGCACTCAATCTGAATCAGGATGTTACTTCTTTAAAGATGAAGTTCTGAAATAAATATCTCTATTTCTTAGCATGTTGTTTCATCTACGATTTTAAGAATCTCCATTTTAGGATGGCAGGTGGTACACGCCTGTAATCCCAGCACTTTGGGAAATTGACGTAGGAGGATGGCAAATCAGAGCCCAGCGTGGGGAACTTAGTGATTCAGCAAAACCCTGTCTCAAAATAAATAAAAATTTTAAAACTAGGGAAGTTGGTCAGGGCCCTGAGTGCAATCCGGTTACAAACACATATACTCTCCTATACCACATTTTAAAAGAGAACATGGGAAAATATTTACTGTGCAGATTTTTCTTTATCTACATGCCTATGGTTCAGTGCTGTGACAAATAGCAACTACCATAACTAAAGCTAATATAACTGGATACCTTTAATTGGCACCATTTTTTTAAATGACATGAAAGTAGAAGGGAGACTTAGAGAAGAGGAAGCAGATATGGGCTAGAAGAGGAAGGAGGCTAAGAAAGTAATCCGGGCGTGGATGTGATCCAAGTATGCTGTATGCATACATGAAAATGCTACAGTGAAATCTACTACTCTGTACAATTAGTGTGCACTAATAAAAAATATGCACTTTTTTGTCCTCAGGAAACATGAAGGGCTGGGCTTACTCATATCTTCCATTCTGCAGCCTAGAATTCAAAAATCTAAATGCTACCTGGCTCAGCAGAACCCATTCATAGTCCAGGAAATACTAATGTGAACTGTTGACAAATGACTATTTTGTTGTTCTTTTTTTTTAATGCTGGAGATTGAACCTAGCCCGGTGCATGCCAAGTATACACTGTACCACAGAGCTACACACCAAATACCAACAGAATAACTTTTTGGTGCAGTGCTGGCCCCCACTGTTTTATCCTTTGTGGTTTAGCTACAGTAACTGCCAAGATTTTTTTCCAGTCTTTGCCATTGGTTGTGACAGCTAAGCAGCACACTCCTGTGCACGCATCTGTGGAGATAACTGCCTGATGTGGGCTCTGCAACAGATTAGACAACTATGGGTTGTAGAGTGTCCAAGAAAATGAAAAGAATTATCAGATTTCCACTTAATCTTATAGCTTCAATTCATCTTCTAATCTCTAAAATTGTCCCCACACAAAATATCACGTGATCTGAGTAATCATCTCTTTGGAGATGCTTTCTACTATTTTCTTCAAAAATAGCCCTTCCAAGGAGATGATTACCCTTATCCTTAAACCCACCTCCAGTTCATAGTGAAAAAACAGTTTAGAACACAAGTTGTTCTAATTCAAAAACATTTTAAAAGAATTTAAAATACACCAGGAAATAAATTAGGTACTGTTGACATCTGTAGGCACATCACTCTCAAATTCATACCTATATTCCAAATCTCTCTTCTATACCTGTGACCAACGTATCCAAGCTCCTTACTCACAGTTTCCACATGGATATTTCAAAAGCACCTTAACTCCATCTACAACCACATTTATCCTCCAACTGCCCTTCCTCCAGGGCTTATTGTACCTATGCAAGTACAAAAACTTGGAGTCAATCTTGAAATCTCCCCTTTCCCATTCCCTCTATTAAATGTTGCAACCCATCACTGCATCCCACTGATTTTGCTTCCTAATTCTTTCTCCCACTAATACTACACCATATTCCAGACATGTGTCTTGCCTGGGCTTCTGAAATAATAATTTCAGCTAACTCTGATCTTTTCTACAGTATGAATATTCTCAATCTATAAAGTCAATTACTTTCTTGCTTAAAAATCTTCAACAGTGCTATAGACTGAATCCCCCCTGCCAAGTTTCATATTTTGAAGCCCTAACCCCCAGTAACTTAGAATGTAAGTAAACTCCAGATACTTAGAGATAGCCTTGAGAGAGAAGGCTAATGAGGTCATTGGGGGGCCCTAATCCATTAAGACAGATGCTATTACAGAAAGAGGAAGAGACAAGGGATGTAAAGACACAGGAGGACACAAGGGTGACCACTTCCAAACTAAAGAGCAGGCCTCTGGAGAAACCAATCCAGGAGACACCTTGATTTTGGACTCCCAAACTCCAGAAGTGTGAAAATGTAAATTTCTGACTTTTTTTTTTTTTTTTTTTTTTGTACCAGGGATCGAACTCAGGTCCTTGAGCCTGCTAGGCAGGTGGCAGAACCACTGAGCTAAATCCCCGGCCCTCTGATACTTTATTCTAAAAAGGACTCATTCTAAAAATCCTTTCCAGGAGCTGAATGTAAAAATCACTCATTTTGTTGTCTTTCACTGAGCAAATTTTTATTCCATTCTGCCTCTATTCTACATTCCTTTAATCTATGAACTATGTGAAGGCGGTAGAACCACTGAGCTAAATACCTGGCCCTAAATTTATGTCTTTTAACATAACCAGTCTGCTATTCTGTAAAGCCAGTCCTAGCAAAGTAGTGAGACTCCCCCATTGCTCTTAGGATAAAGACCAATGCCACTGACTTGATTTAAAAGGTTCTGCATATAGCCACCCAGCTGGTGTCACTCTCGAGTCTTTTAACTTTCAGAGAATTAGTCACATTTGGCTTTCCCTTATTTCCGCATTGGTAACATACTCTTTTAAATTGTATAATTCTATGTGAGCTATTTTGTCTGCCTGAAATATCAATTTCTCCCTACCTCTTCTCTTAGCCAAAGACTACTGACTCATCCATCTGATAGCAGTTCGTCAAGCTTTCCTCAGGAAGCCTTTCTGAGCCTCCTTGCTTAGACCAAGTTCTGTTGCTCCATGTTCTCATAGACTCGTGTTCTTTCTTTCAGATCTCCTATCTCAGTTTATCATTTATGATTATTTGGATGTAGGTCTGTTATGTACCATGAACGTGGAAACCATGTTAGCTTTTACCACTCACAGTATCTTCAATAAGTAAGTAGCACAGTACCTGCTACAAGGTAGGTGAGTAACAACTACTCAATAAAGGAGTAAAGATATTGAGATACTAACTTTGCTTTCAAGGGCTTGCATGTAGATATATATCCAAAAAAGCCAAGCGACTGTTACAAGAGCTATGACTGGTAATATCCCGGGATCTACGCAAATATGGTGGCTGCTCTCAGCACACTACATACTACAATCAGCCCTAGGAAATCAAACAGCTACACTTCTATTTTGTTTAGCAATTTTTAACTATAACAAGGACAAGATAATTTAAAAAATTGTCATTATTGACAACCTGAGTGTCGTGGCACATGCCTGTAATCCCAGAATGCAGGAGGCTGAGGCAAGAGGATGGCTGCAAGTTTGAGGCCAGCTTGGGCTACACAGTGAGTCCAAGCAAGGCCAGCCTGAAATACATAGTAAGACCCTGTCTCAAAAAAAAAATTTTTTTTAAATTGGCATCATTGACTAATAAGCAGTGGTCAGAATAAACGTAACTATAGAGATTTTTCTTGCAGTAAATTGTGAGAATGATTATGTTGATTAAATAATCTATATGGATATAAATCCAAATTTCATCTGTAATGAATGGATTAAAAAATGCAGTATATCAACACAAGGCAGTACTACTCAGCCACAGAGAAGGATAAATCTGGGTCATCTGTAAGAAAATGGATGGATTTTGAGACTATACTGCTAAGACACAGAAGGTTAAATATTACATGGTTTGTTTCATATGAGAAACCCAAAGTAGAAATAATTCAAAGGGCAAAATAAAAGAAATGGTAAAAAAACAGGGAGGTCAACTTTGAGGATGGGAAGGGGATCTGGGGAGCAGAGGAGAAAGGAAAGTTGCAGAAGAGGAAAGGAGAGTAAAAATTACCAAGAAGTAATATGCACATGAATGTACCAATTCCCCAAAATTAATGCAATTATTATGGATCATAAACACACACTAATAAAAATTTTAAACCAATTTTCATCTATAATTGTTTTACTCTAAGCTTTTCTATTGTTTTTCAATCTCTGTCTCAGCAACTTTTTTCTTAAAGCAGGGGCTTTCAAGAAAGTAAGTGAAAAGTAGGGAAGAAACGCTCTGCAGAATGAATTTGGACTCAGCAAAGAGAAAAGGAGAGTAAGAATAAAGACAAAAAGGATATGCTGGGAAACACCGTGGCAAGTTATGATAGCCTCAATAACTTTTTAAACAAACACTTCAATAAGAAAAAGCAACAATGAGGGCTTAGGATTTAGCTCAGTGGTGCTGGCACCTGCTTCCCAAGCACAAGGTCCTTATTCAAGAGAGAGAGAAAGAGAAAGAAACAGAGAAAGAGAGAGAGAAAGAAACAGAGAAAGAGAGAGAAAGAGAGAGAGACTGACTTTTTAGGGCTGGGGATTTAGCTCAGTGGTGCCCATGCCTGCCTCAAAAGCACAAGGTCCTGAGTTCAATTCCCAGTGAGAGGGGAAGGTACAATGAGCCGCACTTTCAACCAAACTGAATATCATGAGTTTATTCTATTACTGCAATAGAAGAACTTAGCATTGTAATAACTAAGCTTGTTCCATATGCTGCCTTCTGCAATGAGTTATACACCTGTCACACAACAATCAAAGAACTGAATTCCACCATTTTATTCTGAAATAGCAGCCAAAATCTAGAAACTGAATACAGTAAGTCATTAAACTGCTACTCATTTTAAAAAGTTCTAGGAAGCAGAACAAGGTGGTAGCTAAGATCCTCTGATGACCATCTCCCACAGACACAGAAAGTTGAATCATCACAAGAGCTGTGAACATCAGTTGCTATCATTTCAAAATAGTTTATTAACCCATGGTGACTATGAAGCAAAAATGTGTAACAAGCAAACCAAAAATAATAAGAAATCAGAACACATTACTATAGTAAATCACTTACCCATAAAGGAAGATGATAACAGAGGGAGAAAGAAAGAACTACAAATTAGAAAACAAGTTAAATGATGACTCCTGTAAAACCTTACCCTTCAGCAATTATCTTGACTACAGATGGGTTAAATTTTCCAACTGAAAGACATACAGCAACTTACTGGACTAAAAATAAGACCCAACTATACATTCCCTACAAGAATTTTACTTTACTTCTGAGGACATACAGTTTGAAAGTAAAGGGCTAGAATAATACTCCACACAAATGGAATCCAAAAGGATTCTATAGGAGTAGCCATATTTCTATTAGATAAAATTGATTTTTAAATAAAAGCAGTAAAAAGATTAGTCATTATATAATGTTAAAGAGGTCAGTTCAGCAAGAGGAAACAGTAATTTTAAATACATAAGGACCCAATATTGGAGCACCTGAATACATAAAGTAAGTATTAGCAGATCTAAAGGGAAGATCAGTAGGGGAAAGATCGAAAGGGTAAGGGAAAAGAAAAAAAATGAGAAAATGAAAAAATGGAAATAAAGTGTTTGTAAATGGGGAGGGGAAGAGGGGATGAAGGGAGGGCAGGGACAAGGGGAAAAAATGAGAACCAAGACCTGTCATGTAAAGGTACAAGATCCCAATAATGAATGTAACTGTACTGTATACCCAGAATGTACCAATAAACTCAATAAAAAAACAACAAAATTACATAATAAAAAAATAAAGGGAAAGATCAAAATACAATCACTGGAAAATTTAACCTCTTACTTTCAGTGATAGACAAATCAGTGAAACAAAATCAATAAAAACAGTAAAGTTAAACTGAACCCTAAAACGAAACAGTGGCTGGGGGTTTAGCTGGGTTTAGCTCAGTGATGCCACAGCCTGCCTTGCAAGAGCAAGGACCCAAGTTTGATCCCTGGTACCACAAGGAAACAAATGAATCTAACAGCCATATACAGAACATTCCATCCAACATATACCAAATACACATTTTCTCAACACATACAACATCCTCCAGGATGGACCATGTGATAGATAACAAAACAAGTCAACTTGCTGGGAATTTAGCTCAGTGGTGCCACTGGCTGCTACACAAACACAAGGTCCAGAGTTCGATCCCCAATACCAAAAAACAAACAAATAAAACAAAACAAGTCAAGCCAGGCGTGGTAGCGCATGCCTGTAATCCCAGCACTCGGGAGGGTGAGGCAGGAGGATCACTGTGAGTTTGAGACCAGCGTGGGCTACATAGTTTCAGGTCAGTCTCAACTACATAGTGAGACCCTGTCTCAAAAAACAAAACAAAACCAAGTCAACAAATTTTTAAAAACTGAAACACTTAAGTGTTTTTCTGACTACAAAGCAATAAAACTAAAAATCAAAAAGAAAAACACTGCAAAATATATAAACACAAGAACATTACATAACTTATTTTTGAATAGTCAATATTCTTGGGTTAAGAACCCAAGAAGGAAATTTTTAACTTTCTGGAAATAAATTAAAAATGGAGACACAACATACAAAAACCTGTGAGATACAGCAGAAATAGTGCCAAAAGAAAAGTTTACAGCAATCAATCCCTATCTCAAGAAAGATCTCATATGAATGGGCCAGGGATTTAGCTTAGTGGTTTGGCTGCCTGCCTTGCAAGCACAAGGACCCGAGTTCAATTCCCCGTACCCCCCCCAAAAAAAAGACCTCAATCATATGAATTCATTACTACATCCTAAAGAACTAGAAACACCAATCCAAAAATTAGTAAAAGAAATGAAATTGAAACAAAAATATATAAAAGATCAACAAAAAGATTCTCTGAAAAGATAAAATACACAAGCCTAAAAATGAAAAAGACTCAAAATCATAGATGAAAAAGGAAACACTATGGTTGACACCATAGCAATACAAAAGATCATTAGGAATTAGAATGAGCAACTATATGCCAACAAATTTGATAACCTAGAAGAAATGAATAGAGTTCTAGAGATATGACTGAATCATGAAAAATAGAAAACCCACAGAAACCAGGTAAGTAAGGAAATTGAAGAGATAATAAAAAACCTCCAAGCAAAGAAAAGCCCAGGACCAGATGACTTTACTGTTGAATTGTAGCAAACTCTTAATGAAGAAGTAATACCAATTCTCTTTAAGTCATTAAAAAAAGAAGAGAAAGGAATTCTTCCAAACACATTCTGTGAGGCCAGGATTACCCTGAGAGCAAAACTGATGAGGAGAACAAAAACAAAAAAGGAAGGAAGAAAGGAAGAAGCAAGAAAACCAGCTGTGGGCCAATAACCTCAAAGAGCACAGACACACAAATTCTCAACAAAATACTAGCAAAACAAGGGGCTGGGGATTTAGCTCAGCAGTTCAGTGGCCTGCCTTGCAAGCGCAAGGACCCAAGTTCAATCCCCGGTACCAAAAAAAAAAAAAACACAAAAAACCAAAAAAAACACAGCAAACCAAATACAACACCACATTTAAAAGATTATTCACGACAATCGAGTGAAATTCATCACAGGAATATAAAATGCACAAATAAAAGTCATATGCCACATCAACAGAATGAAAGACCAAAAAAAAATTAATTAATAGATGCAGAAAAAGCATTTCATAAAATTCAACAACACTTCATAAAAAAAAATACTGAATCAATTAGGTATACAAAGAACATAACACAACATAATGCCAAAACAATCACTGGGCTATTAGTTAACACACATCCTCCCAGCATCACACACTTAATCCCAGCTAACATACAGAATGGAAAAAGGCTGAAAGCTTTCTAAAATATGGAGTAAGACAAAGATGTCCACTTCTGTTCAACACAGCTTTTGAAGTCTTAGCCACAGCAATATGGCAAGAGAAAGAAATAGGGGGCATCCAAACTGGAAAAATCAAATTGTTAGTTTTCGTAGATGACATGATCTTATATATAGAAAGCCCCTGAAACTCCATCAAAAAACTCTTAGAACTAATAAATTCAGCATAGTTGCAGGATTAAAAAATATACAAAAATCAGTAGCATTGCTATGCATCAATAGTAAATTATATAAAACAGAAATAAAAACAGTCTCACAATAGCTACTAAATTATTGCCTAGTAATGAGTTTAAGCAAATAGATGAAAGATCTCTACAATGAAAATTTTAAAATATTGATGAGAGAAACTAAAGAGGACATGAGGTGGAAAGACAGCCTGTATTCATAGATTGGAAGAATCAATATTTTAAAAATATCCATACTACACACAGAGCTACAGATTAAATGCAATCCCTACGAAAATACCAGTAGTAGTATTCGCAGAACTAGAAAAAATTCTAAAATTTACATGGAACCACAAAAATGCCAAAAAGCCTAAGTAATGTTGAGCAAAAAGAATAAAGCAGGAGGTATTATTATACTACCTAACTTCAAAACATACTACATGGAGGTAGAAATCAAAACAGCAAGGTATTGGCATAAAAACAAGACAAAAGGATCAAAGGAACAAAATAGAACCTAGAAGCAAACCTGTGCATTATTTATTTTCAACAGAGTACTAAGAATGTGCAACTAAGCATATGCACTAAACAGGGCCAGGGATTTAGCTCAGTGGTTCTCCCACCTGCCTTGAAAGCACAAGGTTCCAAGTTCGATCCCCGGTAAAAAACTCCCAAAAAGAATATGCACTAAACAGTGGTGAGAAAATTGGACATCCACGTGCAGAATTGAATTAGACTTGATCTCTAACCAGTTACAAATAAAGTCAAGAAAGTTTAAAGATTTAAGATCTGAAATTACCAGAAGAAAACAGGGAAAGTGCTTTAGGACATTGGAATGGCAAGGATTTTTCTTTTCGTACAAAACCTTGAAAGCACAAGAAACAAAACCAAAACTAGATAAATGGGATTACATTAAACTAAAAAGCTTCTGCACAGCAAAGGAAAGAATCAACAGAGTTAAGAACCACAAAATAGGAAAAAATATTCAAATTATATCTTACAAGGGAGTTGATACCCAAAATATATAAAACACTTCAAAAACTAAATAGCAAAATAAATGAAAACAAGTAAAATTGGCAATAGATCTAAATAGACATTTTCAAAGGAAAATATAAAGTGGCTAAAAGTACACACAAAAAAACTGCTCAATATCGCTAATTGGGGAAATGTAAATCCAAAGCAAAGTAAGATTATGACCTCACTCCAGTAAGAATGGCTATTATCAAAAGACTAAAGATGGTTAAGTCCTGATGAAGATATGAACAAAAAGATACTCTTGCACACTGTTGGTGGAAATGTACTTATGGGCAGAAACCTCTACAAGCTGTGAGCTACAATAAACCTTTCCTCTAACTTTGAGGGTTGGGTATTTTGTCTCAGTAATGATAAAAGTAACTAACTAATTATGGAAAACAGGATAGCTGCTCCTTAAAAACTTAAAAATAGAGCATGATCCAGCAAAGCACTGCTACGTATACATCCAAAGGAAATGAAATCAGTATATCTAAGAAAGAGCTGCATGTTCACTACAGCACTAGTCACAATAGCCAAGGAAAGGAAACAACCAAAGTGCCCATCAACCAATAAGTGGATAAAGAAAGCATGGTGTATGTATCTATACATATATAGATATATACATATATAGATACATATACATATATACATACATACATATATAGATACATACATCTATACATATAGAGATACATACACACACAAATACATACATACACAAATACATACAATGGAATACTATTCTGCCATAAAAGGAAAGAAATCATATCATCTGTGGCAAAAGAATATGAGATTGTGTTAAATGAGTTAGTGAAAGAAAGACAGGTATCATATGGTCTCACTCCTATATGGATTATAAGAAAGGAATCATAGAAGCTTAAATACAATAAGAGAAGTTAGGGTATGAGATAGGGTCAAGTTGATCAATGGGTACTAAGTTGAGCAAGAAGTTCTAGTGTACGATTGTACAACAGGGTAACTACAGATAATATTGTGCTATATATCTCAAAAAGCTAGAGGAGGGCCAGGGATTTAGCTCAGTGGTGCCGCCGCCTACCTCACAAGCACAAGGACCCCGAGTTCAATTCCCTGTACCAGAAAAAAAAAAGCTACAGGAAATAATTTGAAATATCTTCACCAAGAAATGAAAAATGTTTGAGAACATAAGTGTTTAACCTAACATTAAGCAATGTGTACATGTATTTGAAACATTATATGATATACCATTACTATGCATGATTTTATCTATCAATAGATAAATAATAAATCAAAGATATCCAAGATGGACAGAGGCATCCAACACATACCGCCTCCTCCAGAAAGAACAAAAATAAGCATACAGTTGCACTTTGAGGTAGGAAAACATTGAAATCAGCAGGAGAGACTGGAACCTATTAAGACTCCCAGACCTGGGACAACAGCATAGAAAAAGAAACACAATACCCCAGCATCTGCCATTTGGCTCTTCAGCCACAGGAAGGGAAGCTTCTCCTTTGCAGGAATAAGGGGGAAATATAGAAACCCCGCAAAGTATCATTGTGGATGCTGGCAATCCTAGCTACTGGAAACTTCCACCATCCTCTCAGGCGTCCAGCCCTCTTAGATAAGTAACCCACAATCTGCACAGCAGTCTTTGGGGTGTATGGACAGAGGGCCTGTGCAGCCATGAATGTACCTCACAAGTGCCCAGGCTGTAAAGATAGGCAGAGAAAATCGAGACTTGCTGGAGTCTAATCTTCTAAGACCCCAGATCCTAGCAAGAAAACATTTATTTTAAAAAGTCAGGAATTCATGTTTGGGACTCAAATTTTTTATTTGTTCTTCTCCCTTCACTGGTTTTTTGAGGATATAAGATTTTTTTCCCTTTTTCCTTTTAATTACTTTTCCTTCTCATTTTTCTTTTTCCACCTTTATTATGTCCTCTATTTTTTTTTGTTACTTTTATCTAATACTAAAGACAGAATGATAGTAACATGATCAGATGTCAACCAGTGAAACAGGATAGAGGATGCAGAAATAAACCCAGGCATAATAAGTGATCTAATCCTTGACAGAGGGAGGCCAGGCATGGTGGCGCACATCTGTAATTCCAGCACTCAGGAGGCTGAGGCGGGAGGATCGCTGTGAGTTTGAGACCAGCCTGCACTACATAGTGAGTTCCAGGTCAGTCTCAACTACATAGTGAGACCCTGTCTCAAAAAACCAAAATAAATAAATAAATAAATAAATAATCACTGACAGAGGGGCCAAACATGCACTGGAGGTAAGACAGTCTCTTTAACAAATAGTTAAAATTGGGAAAATTGGCTATACAAGTGCAGAAGAATCTAGACCTATATCTGATAATGTACTAAACTAAAATCAAATTAGATAAAAAAAATCTAACTATTAAAACAGAAAACAGGGCCAGGGATTTAGCTCAGTGATGCTACTGCCTGCCTCACAAGCGCAAGGACCTGAGTTTGATCTCTGGTACAAAAAAAAAAAAAATTTGCTGAAAGATGAAATAGATAAAACTCTCAAAGACATATAGGCAAGGACTTTTTGAACAGAACTCCAATTGTACAAGAAATAACATCAAGAATCAACAAATGGCTCAAATCAAGTTAAAAAGCTTTTGCACAGCAAAAGAAACACCAGAGTGGAAAGACAACCTACAAAATGGGAAAACATTTTTACCAGCTAGACAGAAAACTAATGACTAGAATACATAAGTAAAAAAAAAAAAAAAAAAAAAAAGATTAAAAAGATTTCCCAAAATAAAAGACTCAATAAAAAATGAGGACCTGAACTGAATAGACACTTCCCAAAAGAAGTACAAATAGACAATAAATATATGAGAAAAAGGTTCAGTATCTCCAGCCATTACAGAATTGCATATTCAAACAGCAGAGATTCCATTTTACTCCAGAAAGAAGGACTAACATCAAAAAATCAACTAATAACAAATGCTGGGTAGGCTGAGGGGAGAAAGGAATCCATCTACATTTTTGGTAGAAATGTAAACTAGTAGAACCTCTATGGAAATCAGTATGAAGATTTCTCAAAAAACTAAAACTAGAAATTCCACAATGATATTCTCCTTTTAGGTATCATCCCAAAAGAGTTATTACAGTGATACATGAACACCCATGTTTATAGTAGTACAGCTCTGTTGCAGTCAGGATTTGCAAGAGAATAGATTTAACAGAGAACAAATAACTTATAGGATTATTTTATAAGTCACCCAAAAAGTCAAAAGCAGAGGAGTGCAAAAGGACTAACTGCGCAGTAGAAACCCAAAGAATCCAGCCAAGGGCCTGGTTCCCACAGCAATGTTCCACACATCCAGCTGAAGGCCTAGAGTCCAAGGCAATGTCCCTCACGAGTTCAGTGAGAGGCCTAGAGCCCATGGCAATATCTCATGCTTGTCCGTATTGAGGGTATTTACCCGGAAGGCTGAAGGCCAGTGGTGGAAGCCAGAAAGCCTGTGTGGGTGGGATGAAGGATTTGTGCCACTAGGCTGAGGGACCTACACTGGAGCCAGGAGTGATGATTAGGGTAAAAATCAGAGCTCCCTGATGAGAACAGGAGTCATCCCCAGCAACACCAAGGACCTGAGCTCCTCTGAGAACAGCCAAGTTTGCATCAGGAAAACCACTGTCGGCAAGCTTCTGCAAGAAAATCAACAGCCAATGACCTCCCCTCTAGTTCTCTTTTTATACCTCCGGTAACAATACTCAGGTGGCTCTTCCACACCCAAACCATGCCGATTCAGTTCAGCTGGGTGTTCCAAGTTGACCATTAATCCACCACAAGCTCATAACAGCTAAATCTTGAAGGCAGACTGTATGTCCATCGACAGAGGAATGAACAAAAAGTAGTATTTATATACAATGGAATACTATGGCCATAAAAAGGATAAGCTCAAGTCATTTGTAGGAAAATGGATCCACCTTAACTTTATATAATGTTAAGTAAAGTAAAACAGCTGCACAAGCTTAAATATTATATGGTTTACGTTATATGAGAAACCCAAAACAGAAAAAGCAAAAATAAATGATAGATAATAGAAAATACAGAGGTAGATCTTTTACAAATGGAAGAGGGACCAAGAGATGGAGAGAAGAGGGAGGGAAGGGAAAGAGGATGAAAATAGAATCAAGATGTGTTATGCACATGTACCGACTCTCCACCAGAATATAATCATAATGTACTGCAATCACGTACTAATAAAAGAAGTAGAAAGAGAAGTCAAACTATCCCTTTTTGCAGAGGATGTGATTTCATACACAGAAAAACCTAACGATGATCAAAATGCTATTAGAACTATTAAATATTTTCAGTATACAAAAATCAACATGCAAAATCCAGTAGCTTTTCTATAACCCTGATAACTAATTTACCAAGAAAAAAAAAACATCAAGGTAATCCCATTCATAATAGTTACGTAAAACAAAATACCTAGGAATAAACTTAACCAAGAAAATGAAAGGCCTCCGCAATGAAAATCATAGCACACTGATAAAGACGCTGAAGATACAAAGAGACAGAAAGGCTTCCCATATTCATGGGTCGAAAGAATCAATATTGTTAAAATGTCCATCCTACCCAAAATAATGTATAGATTCAATGTAATCTCTATCAAAAGACCAATGACATCTTCACAGAATTAAACTAGAAAAATTCCTAAAACTCTTGTGGAAGCACAAAAGGCATCCAATACCCAAAGCAATCTTGACAAAAGCTGGCATCACATTACCTCATCTAAAGGCATTCTACAGAGCCTTAGTAAGCAAACAGCATAGCATTGGCATAAAAATGATAAATGAATGAATGGAACAGAAGACGGATCCCAGAAATTCATGAATCTGCAGCTGAGTCTTGACAAGGCACCCAAAACATGTTGGAGGAAAGAATCTTCAGTAAATGGTGAAGAAACTAGATATACACATACAAAAGACTAAAGACTTGACCCCTATCTCTCACCCTGTACCAAGTTCGACTCAAAATGGATAACAGACCTAAAAGTAAGACCTGAAACTCAGAAACTACTAGAATAAAACATAGGAAACACTTTAATAAAAGATTGATATAAGCAATGATTTTCTGACTAGGACCTCAAAAGTGCAAGAAAAAAAAGCTGAGGGAGAAAGACAGTTTGAGCCCAGGAGTTCAAGGCCAGCCGGGCGAGAGGGCGAGAGGGAGACCTTGTCTCAGAAAAAAAATAATAATTTTTTAAAAATTTCTCGGCTGGAGATGTAGTTCAATAGCAGAGCACTTGCCTCATATATGCAAGGCTTTGGGTTTGACCCTCTGCATTGCAAAAATATAGACCTACCGTATGATCCAGCTCTCCCATTACCTCTGGGTATATAAGCAAAGGAAATGAAATTCTCATAGCTAAAGAGATCCTGCATATCTGTGTTTACTGTGGTGATATTCACAACAGCTAAGATACAGAATCACCCTAGCTACTAATAGCCAAACAAATAATACAGAAAATTATACATACACATTGGAGTACTATTCAACCCTAAAGAATTTAATCTATCATTTGCAGTAAAAGTGAGTAGGACTAGAGGACATCACGTTAAATGAAGTATTCCAAACACAGAAAGACAAGTACCCATGTTCTGTCTCTTATGTGAAATTTAAAAAGTCAACAAGCCGGACGTGGTGGCGCACGTCTGTAATCCCAGCACTCGGGAGGATGAGGCAGGAGGATCGCTGTGAGTTCAAGACCAGCCTGGGCTACATAGCAAGTTCCAGGTCAGTCTCAACTACATAGTGAGACCTTGTCTCAACCCCCCCCCAAAAAAAAAAATTACCAGAGATTGGGAATGGTACTGAACAGGTAATAGGGTGGAAAATAAAGGCTAAATTTATCAATGCACACCATATACAAGTACAGAAACCCAGCACCCCATTGAACTCCATTAGGATGTTCAAAAAGTATGTATTAATTTGGGGAGGGGGGACCAAGGTATCAACCAAGGGCCACACACATGCTAGGAAAGTACCCTACCACTGCACTATAGCCCCAGTACTATCAATAAATTTTTAAAATCTTGGTAATTAAGCTAGACATGGTGTTACACACCTATGGTTTTCTGGGAGTAGGAGGCAGGAGTGCAAGTTAGAGCCCAGCTGGGGCAATTTAGCAATTTAAGAAGATTCTCTCATAAAAAAAGGTCAGGGATATAGCTCAGGGCTAAGGCCCTGGGTTCAATCTCAGTACCCAGAAAAAAATAAAAAATATAATCTTGATAATTAGGAGAATGAAATGAAACAAAAATATAAATTTAAAATTCTAGGCATACATCTGACTCTATTCATTCATTTCCTGTAGGAAATGTAAAAATTACCACAAATTTGGTTGTTTAAAAACAAAGTTCTCTCTTCATTAATCAAGGTTTTCCAGAGAAACAGAACCAATAGGAAGTATTGTGTATGTGTATATGTGTGTGTGTTTGTGTGTGTGTGTGTGTGTGTGCGCAATATCAAATTTATTGTAAAGAATTGGCTCAATTATGGAAGTTGAGGTGACCCCATGATCTGCCATCTGTAAGCAAAAGACTCATGAAAGCCAAGGGCATAAATGTGAATCTGAGAACAAAGCCTGAGAACCAGGAACACCAATGATTTAAGTATCAGACTAACATTACAGCTCACATAGTCAGGGAAAGAAAATTCGACCTTCCTCTCTGCCTTTCTGTTTAAATTGGGCCCTCAATAGGGAAGTTCATATTTTTTACTCAGCCCACCCATTCCAATGCTAATCTCTCTTACACACAGCAGAAATGATATTTAACCAGATATTTGGGCATCCCATGGCCCAGTCAAGGTTGACCCAAAATTAATCATCATAGTCACAGTTTCAGAGGCCTCAAGAAATCTGAGATCAAGGTGCTGACAGGACTATACTCCCTCCATAGGCTCTAAGGATGCACCTTATCTCTTCTAGCTTCTGGTGGCTGTAGATGGTCCTTACTTGGTGGCCAAAAGGCTGTAATCTCTGCCTCAGTCTTCACTTTGCCTTCTCTTTTTCTAATTTCCCTTTGCCTCTTATAAGAATTCACGTCATTGCATTTAGGATCTATGCTGATAATCCCACTTCAGTCCCTCCTTTCAAGATTCTTAATCACATTTTGAGACCATATAAAATAACATTCACAAGTTTTGAGGATGAGGAAGTAAATATACCTTTGGAGAGGGGCATTTTATCTGCCAACTGTACTGTGTCCATGAGTAACAAATAGAAAAGCCCATGACAACTTTGTTTGTTTTTGAGATAGGGTCTTGCTATGTAGTTCAGTCTGGCCCTGAACTCACTACACAGCCCCAGGCTGGGAGTATACTGAAGGGGATTAATGGACATATATGTTTTCCTATAATAAGTTTTTAAAGTTTAGAAATTGTATTTTTGATTACATCTTATATAATAGAAATGCAAACACACATGCACCGAAGAACAATTGGGAAATGTCATTTCAACATTATCATCATAGTGTCACAGTAAAAAAACTTCAAATTAAGTTATTGGCAACCCATCAACACAGAGATTGAGACTGGAGATTAGGGCACGGTCAGTCAGTTGGGCAAGTAGGTATAACCTGTCTATCATGCAAGACACATCCACCCAAGCCCTGTACCTAATACCAATCAAAAAGTGCTGCTTTCAATTTTTCTGGTGTGAGATGCAGCAGATTTTTTATAGGACAGCCCAGATCTGATGCAGCCTGAGGAGCTGGGGATACAAAAGACGGGGGTCATTAACCTCATGGTCATTGTGTTCTTTTCCCAGTGGCCCATTCTCACCCTGCAGAGCATGTAGTACTTCTTTCCCTATCATTCACTGGCCTATGATCACTCTGCAGAGCAAACTTCCTTTCCTATTTTCAATAACCTTAAAAGCTTGCTAGCTCTTGCACTTGTCTTAATTCTTTGTTCTGGACAACAGAAACTTGGTAAAACTTGGTAGAAGGAGCCCACAGCACCCTAGAACTCTCATAACAAGATCATATGAACTATCTCTATTTCCACAAAACACTATATATCATGACAGGCTTCTGATGTTATATACATATTGTAATTTCATTTGTGGTTTGGTTAAATAACTGAAATATGATAATTTGTTTTCATAAATCAGAATACAAAAATTACTGTTATAATTTAAAATTTTTATCTACAAAAAGAATGCATTCTGAATCCCCTTACCATGCCACAAACACACAGCACTGTGTAATGATGTATAAACTTTTTTTTTCTGTGAAGTTCATTGGCATCTAAGGCTAACATTAATACATTTCTGTTCCAGAATGAAATTAAACAATATTTAGGTTATATTCTGAGGTAGCTCGTTGGTAAGTAATTGCTTTCATAGCACACAAATTTGAAAATAAAATCTGAAATACAGACATCCTTCCACACCTAGTGAACAAACTCACCTCATGTAATGGTAGGCAAGTGCTCTACCACTGGTCTACCCAGCCTGAATACAGGTAATTTTTTCAAAACTGGAAAACATCCATAATGTCCACCAATAGAAAAAAGGATACATTGTATTATAAAGTAATGTAAATTAATAAGCTATTACTATCCATAACCATGTGGATGATCTCACAAACATCCTGCTAAGCAAAGAAGGACACACTAGAGGATTCTTTTATAGAATTTAAAAATGCAAAGCTAACCTGTTGTGCTCAAAGTCAAGAAAGTGATTGGGAGACAGGCAGGTGTGACTGGGAGGGACCTGAGGGAGGCTTCTGAAAGGTTGGCAGCATTCACCTTCCTAATCTGGGAGGTAATCACATGAGCGCATAAATCCATGACCTTCATGTTTATGATTCATGTCCTTTTCAGTAGGTGTATTTTAAAAAGCAGCTATGAACTATGAGCTTTGGGTCTGGATTTTTTTTTTTTTTTTAAGGAGAAATCACTCATTTTTCTAGGAAAGACAACAAGTATTATCACTGTTTACAGATTAGCCAAGAAATCTCCCTGTCAGTATCTGTGATTCAAATTGTTATTAATAAACAATGTCCTGGGCCAGAGATTTAGCTCAGTGGTACCACATCTGCCTTGAAAGCACAAGGTCCTGAGTTCGATCCCCAGTACCAATAAATAAACATACAACGTCCTGCCACAGCCATTTGCTAAGTCAGTGGCATTTCTGATACCGTCAAGAGACTAATTTCTTCTACTTGTAAATCACTGAAAACATCTCCTTCCACAGTCTGAATTCACCCAAACATGCTGTTCCCTGTACCTTCTCAAGGTCCACAGCACCACTTCCCATAGTGCATGCTGGCTCCCAGTCACAGGGTAGGGACCCCCAAAACCTATCTCTGCCCTTAAATATGGACAGAGACACTTTTGTTTTACAAACAAAATATTTGGAGCCAAGTATGGTGACAAATGCCTAGAATCCCAGCACTTTGGGAGGATGAGGATTGGAAGTTTGAGCCCAGCCTGTGTAATTTAGTGAGACTCTATCTCAAAATAAAAAAAATAAAAAAGGGCTCAGAATATAGCTCAATACAAAGACCCTAGGATTAATCCTCAGTATCACACTCAAAAATACACAAAAAGGCTATATTTTAATGGCATAATACATGCTTAGTATGCACAAAGAGCCTGGATTCAATTCTCACACAAAAATTAAAACCAATAGGTGGTTTACACTTTTCACAAGGAAGCGACAAGAGTACATTACAATGGCTGAAATATTCCAGAGGGAACTTTTAAAATTGCAACCATCATTGTTGATCATGAGGCAGGAAGACAGCATGGCTGTAACTAGCAGGGAAAGGAGGCATGACAAGATCCCAGAACACATGCGCAGAACAGTTCCCAAAACCCTGGCATGTGGAGTTCTGGTGAGAACTTGAGCAGGGTTTTGACAGGATGACCTAGATATGACACCAGTGATGGTAATATGAAAGAGACAGTTGAGACAGTTGCCATTAAGTGCTCACAACTATCATGCTTCCTCATGATAGCCCACCCTACACTATAAGGTATATTTTTACCCCTTCTTTCCCTTATTTGGCCCAAACTTGCTCTGCAGAGCCTGTTCTTCCTCTACTCTTCTTTTTTCCTACCTTTAATAAATGTGAAACTTTGCAACCATTTATGCTTGTTTCATTCAATTCTCTGTCCAGGAAAGAAAATACCTAGAAATCACTTCTGAAAGGAGACTCCAGGACCCTAGAACCTGGTAACAATCTTAGGGTCAACCTAGCAGGGGCTGCAACAGTTAAAAGCATTGCACTGTTCTGCCTCAATGTACTTTTTTTGTTTTGTTTTGTTTTGTTTTTTTGTTTTTTGAGAAAGGGTCTCACTAAGTAGTTGAGACTGACCTGGAACTTACTATATAGTCCAGGCTGGTTTCGAACTCACAGTGATTCTCTTTGCTCAGCCTCCTGAGTGCTGGGATTACAGCTGTTCACCACCATGCCCGGTGTCCCTGTGGTTTTGAACAAAGCCAACTGATACTTAAAAGGCAAGCAGAAGATGCACAGGCCAACAAACAGCAGGTGGCTGCAGCACTACTCAGAGCAGCAGGAACCTCCAATGCCCTATGGTGCCTGAGAAATGAGGTACAGTGCATGGCTTCAGGTCCCTTCTCTGGCCAGAGATCCAGGGAAGGGAAGCCAGAAACAATGGGTGTCCATGTCGAAGAAATCCAGTGAGGTCGTTTGAAAAGTGTGGTTTGGGGAAGAGTCTATGGAGAAAGAGGAATTTGGGCTGTGGTGGGCCTATTTTATAGATTATCTATACCCCCAAATCAAGGGCAGCTGCTCTAACTGAGCCTGTTTGCATCTTCATAAGGCCAGAGACAGAAGTCTCTGGACAAACAGGAGACAAAGACAGCCAGCAGGTTATTCCACTGTCCCTCCATTCTCCATCCAGGGTGGTGCTAAGCAACTCCTAGCTATCAGGTCCTGCCTTCAACAACCAGTCACTCACCCTGAAGATGTACACTAAGCACCCACCAGTCCAGGACCAGAGTTACAGTGCAGAGCAAGGACCCTTGCCTCTGTGGGACTTACATTCTATATGATTCTTTTTATTCATAATCTCTGGAAAAGGTAGATATGTAGAGACAGAAAGTAGTACAAGTTCCAGCTATGGTCATAATAGGTTACAGGTATTGGGTTTCTTTACGGGGTGATGAAAACATTCGAAGATTGTAATGATGGCTGACCACTTGGAATATACTAAAAATCATTGAATTACATATTTGAAATAGGTAGTTTTTACAGTATTTGATCTATATCAATGAAATACTGTATTAAAATTAATGACCCAAAACAAGAACTTTTAATTTAAGCTCCAAACTATTCTACAGTACCAGGTACTTTCAATATGTAAGGAATAAAACAAATGTTACTCAACAGGCTTTAAGAAGTAATTACTCGGGAAAACTTTTAAACTGCCAACTTACTTGCTAATGTGCCCCTTAAATTGTTAGGCACATCAGATTGCATCAGTCAGGATAAACTAAATTATGCTGTGGTAACAAAGCTAAAACTTTAGTGGCTAAACAACTGACACTGATTTTGTACTTATGCTATAACCACCACCTGGAGCATCAAGCACCAGTCTAGGGCAAGAGATCTGGAGGTTCACACACTCACTAGTCAGAGAAGTGACACAAAACACTTCCCACAATTTAGCCAGAGGCAGTCACATGGCCCCCAAAACACAGAGCCGTCACATGTCTGGAGAACAGAAAACTTTCACTATTCAGCAAACAGCACCTATGTTTGCACAGGGAATCATGGGATAAGACTGAATCTTGCACAGGCACTCACTAGCTAGACATTACCACTTTCCCTTTGAGAAGTTAACTTGACTTCTTCGTGTCTTAGTCTCCTCATCCATAAATTGGAGAGGGTATTAGTATTTACCTCATAGGTTTGTTATAAGATTAAATGAGTGTTTCTATATATAAGGAATATAGGACAGTACCTGGCAAATGCTAATAAAGTTACATACTTTTATTGTTTTGGAAAAATTTTAAAGGCAGTATTTTATCCTTGTGGTATAATTAACAAGTGGGCACTATGTAAAGCTTTGGTCTACAGAATCCATAACAAAGAAGCTACAAAATAAACAGCGGCCTTTAAAAACAGGGAACCAGAACTCCTGGGTCTCGCTTAACCTGGTCTTGACATAGCTGGCCAGTCCCTAGACTTCTAGTTTCTTTCTAATCTTTACATGAAATAAAGATTACAAGTGACTGCCATGGCTCTCGAGTGCTAAAATCTATGAATTGTTTGGCTTAGGAGTCACTGACTTGGCTAGTGTGGTACTTTGAATTGTTTACTCTGTTCTTTGGCCATAAAGGCGGATCCTCCCATTCACATCAAAAGAGCATGACAACTCTCCCACCTGGTTCTGAAATCAGACCCTTTCCTAGATTCTCCCCTCTAGGCAGATCCTCTAGATCTGGAAAAGCACCCTGGGAAACTGGGAGGGAGCCAAGCTGGCTCCTTCTTTCCCTGGGGGAGAACTTCAAAGCCTTCAAAAGGGCTCCACAAACCCCTCAGAGGGACGATTTTCCACCATCACCTTCTACCCAGGTCCTAGATAAGGACTGCACCTCTGGTTGGAGGAGTGGTGGCGGTCATGTCACAGGTTAAGGAGGGCCAAACATTCCTTCAAACTTTCTGTCATCCAATCTAGGGTCAGGAACAAGAATACAAATTTAAAAATCAGGAAGATGTGCTGCAAGATTTTTGTGTTAAAGTATAAATAAGTGATATACTTTACAGTATTATAAGGTATTAAATATAAATACACACAGAATCTGTCAAAAAAATGTATACACACTTTAGCCATTCACTGTACTGATAAATGTCTGGAAGCGAATGGTCATCATTTTGAACACCTCTTACAATTTTGGAGGCCAAAGATAAATTTTATTAATCTCATGATGTTTCAATACATTTAGTATTAAAATATTCATAACAAGTTTTTCTTTTTCTGATGCATACATTTTTTGGTGTTCTCTCTAGACACACATACACACACACACACACACACTTGCATACACTAGATGTGTGTGTGCTATTTCACTTAGTTTTAACCCAACCTTCAAAAACACATTAATCTGCAATTTTGGTTTTCTTAGCCAGAAAACTTTGAAACTCAATTTTTATAAGAAATTACCATTATTAACAAAAGAAACCTTTGAAGTCAGTGAACACCCATGTGCTCTACCCTGTGCTTTAGTGTTTGTTCCATCTGATTTAGTTCTTAGCCTAATTAAGCTAACCAAGTTCCTTAGATGAGGTCAGTGAACACCCACTTGCTCTACCCTGTGCTTTAGTGTTTGTTCCATCTGATTTAGTTCTTAGCCTAATTAAGCTAACCTGATTTCCTGCTGTTTTAACAGGTAATGATTAGAGAAATTTGATCGACTTTTCATGAATATGCTCAATGCAGAACTACAAGACATGGATAGTTCTACACTCCTGAGAAGTCAGACTGGTCAGACCAGTGTTAAAGCCAGTCTAAATTTTCACTGATGTTCACCTGGACCTGATACTTACTCATGCATTTTGTATACTGGAAATAGTGTGCTAAACTTGTTCATGCCAGACATTGAGAATATATTTTTAGATGAACAGTGCAACTAGCTCAGTCTTTGTATGTAAGGACATGAACCATAATAAACACATTTGGAGTTAAACAGAAATCCAGACTCATAATTTTCTTCAAATACAAAAACTGAAATTTGTCTGTCAGTGATTTGAAGCCATCTTTGTATCAGAGATGGTCATCACAATGTTAATTATAATAAAAGCTAGGGCCAAGGATTTAGCTCAGAGGTTCCGCCGCCCGCTTTGCAAGCACAAGGTCCCAAATTCAATCCCTGGTACCAAAACAAAATAAAAATAAAAGCTATCCTATTACAAAGCACACAGTATTTGTATTATAGATGAGCTTGGGAAATATTGATGGTTGGATCCAGTGTTCAGCACAGGCACTTGTTTGTGTTTCATATCTTCAGCACTGACTAACACCACAGGATTGGAAGAGAAAGCTTCATGATACTCATTGCAAACAAGCAAGAGGCATGGGACCTCATCTACCCACTGGCTGGTGAGGACTGAAAGCTTACGTTTCCAGATCCCATACCTTACAATGAGAGATTGGGATGAGAACCAACTACACACACCTGTGCAAAAAAATTAGGATGCTGGAAGTGAAACAGACTTTCTTTGAACAGCTATAGAATAGAAAATTTTGTTTGCTTGGTATTTTTGGTCCAGCTTTATGGAGGTGTTGCTGAAAATTTTAAATTGTATATATTAAAGAGGTACAACTTGATAATTTGATACAGTTAAACAAATAACACAATCAAGCTAATTAACCTATGCATAGTTGTATGTGGAAGATCTACCCTCAGCAAATTTCAAGTATACATTTTTTTCTCT
>NW_022900926.1:54395735-54422309 GCF_012274545.1 Fukomys damarensis | reverse complement strand
ATACACTACCATGTATAGATAGATAACATGGTAGTTCTACTCTTAATTTTTTAGGAACTTCCATTTTGTTTTCTATAATGACTATAGCAAATGGCTGGCCACTGTAGGTACATTCCAGGACCATTCTGAAAGCCAAGAGGCACTGTGGGGGTAGCTCTTTCTCCACTCAGGTTCTGGATCTTTGAGATCCAGGTAGTAAGCGGGTTCTTGTACCCACTGCCCAACACTGTCCATTGAGTTGGCAGTGCCCTGAGGACCTGAAATCAACTCGCAGTCTTTCATTCTGTTGAGAGTCATGATGACCCAGCTGAAAACCTACTCCTCCAGCCCTGCCAGGGACTCCAGATCTGCTTAAAATGCCTGGAGTTGTTGCTGTTTCTTACCCTGAAGTCTTACTTATTAACCATTGAAATCCTGAATCTTCTGAAGATTCGTAAACACAAATGCAGTTTATCCTTCCCCACTACTCCATCTCTGAATACTTAAGGATGGGTGGGAAGTGCTGAAATCACAGATTGGGCACACAGATAAGGCCCAAAGTGTGCTAGTGCAGCTCTTTCACATGCCTGTGATTTAGGCTGGCTGAACAGTGATTTCCAGTTAAAGGGAAAGGCAGGAGGCACTGAGTTCCCTTCCAAACATGCTGCTGCTGATGGGATGAACAAATCCTCAATCTCTTTCCTCTATGTGTGTCACACATGTTTTACAAAACCACTAACCTGTCAAAATGATAGTAGCAGCTGCCCTTGACTGAGGATTTGCACAAGCCTGCATTCGGTGCAGCTCAGTTAACATAGTAACACTCCATCAGGTGGGTATTATTAAGCACTAAGAGTCATGTGACCACTTCCCTGGTTCTACCACTCCCACCTGGCCCTGGCCTCTATCATCTCTCACCTGGATGCTGCTCTCCCTTCTCCCCCACACACTAGTCTCTTGTTCTAGCCTGCCACAGTGATCCTTTAAGCCTTAGGTCAGATCATGACACTCTTACTCCCTACCCCTCTATTCCCACAGCTTCTTCTTTACTTAGGACATAAGCACAGCTCTGTGCCATGGTTTTACAAAAGCCTTCAGGATCTGTTCTCTCTGCTGCTACTACATGGCCTCCTTACTACTTTTGCGACACTTGTGCTTCAGGATTCTACATCATGGTCTCTTTGAAGAATGCTTTTCTCCCCAGTAGCTGCATGGCCTTCTCCTTCAGCTCCTCCAGGTGTTCCCCTCAGTAATGCCTTGAGTATCCCAGTTAAAAGTTGTACACTTAGCACTACCACCACCTATATAATGTATTCATTTTGTTCACCATTTCTTAACTTCTCTACCACCATGAAAGGTAGGAATTGTTTTGTTCAAGGCTATATCTATCACACAGTAGGCACTCAATAAATATTTGCTGAATTAAAGGAATAGATGAAAAATCCAAGCGACTATGTGGTTTGTTCACCTCTACATATATAGGAAGGGGCAATGCTAGTGGCCAAACTCAGATTCCTTCTGACTCAGAGGCACACACTCTGTTCAGAACACCTGAAGTCTTTATCCTAGGGCCCAGGAGTTGTTAGAAATACAATTGCCATATAAAAAATATTGGAACTGAAGGAAGTCTAGTAGCTTTCTGCCTTTTATCTAGCAGAGGTGCCCACTCAAGCACACTGACCTAATCTCCACTACTACCTGACTAGAGAGACAGTGCGCCTGACATTTCAGAGGCCGCTCCCTGTCCTCCTTTGCCAGTCCTTGAGTCCAGTAGATCCATTCACAGGTCTAATGCAAAAAACTGGGCATAGCCTGAGAACTCTGCACTTCAGTCCAATTACTAACCTTGGTGAAATGGCTTTTGCAAATGACCTCCAATTCCAAGTAATTGCTGTCTTCAGCGTGAGCAGGTAGAAAGAGATACACAACACTAAGAGGAGGCTGCAGAAGGAGTGGCGGAAGGGGCTGGAGCTTATATAGGAAGAGCAGAAGCAGCTGCAAAGGAATCCTGTTAGAACCAGCAAACCCCACCTTGGCCAAATGAGATGTATCTTTCAGCAGGCAGATCATCAGCTAGAGATTAGCATCATTCTTGTTATACCCTACCCTGAGATCTGTTTTAATTAAGTGAATTAATATAAGTAACATGCTTAGAATAGCACTTGCCACCCTGTGACTACTACATTTCTGTAGCTATTATCATTAGATTTAATCACTGTTACTATAGCCAAAAGAAAAAAGGGCCCTGTCAAGCAAGAAATGCAAGGGTCAAATCTGCATATGCTTGAAAAGCTGACTCTAAGAAAGTGTTTCTTTATCAGCCCAGACTGTTCTAAAGACTAAAGGAAGACTAGGCTAGAAGTCCTTGGTAGACAAAGATTCCAAGTTATTTCTTTGTAATTACAATAGTTATGTTATTTTTACCCTGCTCACTTTAATCATGGTAATGTTATGTTATTTAAAATAACTATATACATTACACACACAAAAAAAAACCTTTCAAGTAAACAAGCAGCATTTAATCCCAGCTGTAACAACTATTCTAATCATTACCATTATCGGTGTGAAGAAGAGCAATCGCCCTTGGGAGGAAAAACCTGCAAACATCCATTAAACAGTGAAAGACAAGAAATAAAAAGAAATTTAAGGGCAAAGTAAGTTAATGTTAACGAGAATACAGGAGATGGGTGATTCTATTAATTATCTACCCTCACTACCGACCAGGGCTTTCAGCTGGAAACCAAAGACGATGAATAATTAATACATAATCCCATGAACCAGCCCCATCAAAAGAATAAAATCTGCATGGCAATAGTGTTATTCCTGCCATTTAACTGGAGTCATTGCTTTCATTGAAGATAATGTCCTCACCTTAGAGTAAGCACCAAAATACCTTTTAAATGAGAAAGCAATAAGGCAGGGGTGGGGGGTGGGGGGTCACAGCACTAAACATCATGTGAAGTTCAAAACACCATTCATTCTGGTGTTAAAACATTATTTTCAAGCATCTCCAAATGGATGTCTCCCAGAAAGCCCCTCCACAAGTCTTTGAAATAAATCTGAAATAAGCAGTTTTCTCTAAAGATAGAGATACTGCATGACACAGTTGACAGACATTTTGCTATGTTTTGTTTCATTCCAGAGAGGCGCCTGTGGGTAGTGACAGAGTCAAAGCCAAGCCAGATATAAGCTGAACCATGACTAGGAGTTCTGTGGAGTTTTTCAAAGGACTATGTTCCTAAGGAAAGTTTGAGTCAGTTTAGGAGGTCCATGCAACCTGATACTGACTTACGTGGTCTGCTGGTTTTGCCAGGAAGATGCCATCCTTGTGCATGCAAAAGTAGATCAGGGGTCTATTGACTGGAGCTCAAGTTATGGAGGGAGACACAAGAAATTTTTTGCTGAAAGTATTTATGTGTTCATACAGGCATGTGCTCCTTAAATGCAAAACACCAGAAATACTTAGCAGCAAGTTTTTCATAAGGGAAAACAACTAAACAGGCCCAAGTCTTAGTTTTCTAGGATTTATGTTCTACGTAAGAAAGAGTCAACCTTGATAGCAAGAAACACCCCACTTTTCAAGTATTCTGCAACTATGATGTAACAAAGCTACTCCCATGTGGCCTTCACTCAAGCCCGTCCCCATGCACCTTCTCATCCACCACAGCACCATTCAATGCTAGGAGAAAATATGACTAAGCTGAGAATAGCCTTCCTCGGACTTGCTAAGTTGATCATCATTGCTCTGATAAGACTAGTGATTAACTTTGATGTAGTCTTTTTGGACTTTCAAATTGCTTTCCCATTCCATATTTCCTTTAATCTCCACTTGGAACCTGGAAGGAGGGTATTATGTTCTTTACCCAGTGTACATTGTAAGAACTTTCAGAAATTTAGTGGTTTACTGAAGAAAACACAGCTGGCAACAGAGCCAGGACTTTCTCAAATCCAATTGCTGGGTGCTGAAAGTTCTAGACTGATGCATTTTTCTAACCATCACATAGCTCATGACATCTCATGTCTACTTTTTGCTGCAAGTAGCATTTCTACCATGGATAGCAGAAGGTAGACAACCCCTGGCCTCCTTCCTTGGAACTCCACCTCCAAGTAAAGAGGAAAGAGAAAAGTAGAGTGAATGGCCTTGCTTTCTATCTATATATATAGAGAAAGGGTCTCACTGTGTAGTTGAGACTGACGTGGAACTCGCTATGTAGTCCAGGCTGGTCTCGAACTCACAGCAATCCTCCTGCTTCAGCCTCCTGAGTGCTGGGATTACAGGTGTGTGCCACCATGCCCAGCTTTTTAGTATATTTTCTTATTCAGGAAACCTTTTCCGATGAACTTGTGCTTTATCTCAGTGGCCAAACTGCATCATATGGACACCACTGGTTGGAGGTAATTAGGAAAGCTGAACCTTAAAATTTCTATACTCTGAAATGGTGGTTGGAAATGGGCCTTGACAATGCCAGTATTATGTTTCTATAAGAATATTTATCCAACTGTGTACACATTCTGATACAGCAACAATTTTAAAGAGACAATCATGTGATAGAAGGCTCGGGTGACAAAATAAACCCCAGAGTGCAGTAAACTACTACCCTTTTGTAGCACGGCATGTTTCAACAGACCTGTCATGAGACCAGAGTAACAGAATGCTTGCCTGAAATGAGAAATTGTTACCAAGGAACATTCTTAAGCTGGATGTAGTGGCACACACTTGTAATCACAGTTATTTAGGTTAATGCAGGATGACAAGTTTGAGCAACATAATGAGGCTCTGTCTCTCAATAAACAAATATGGCTGGAGATGCAGCTAAATAGTAGAGCAACCCTGGGTTCACCAGTACCGGAAAAATAAAATGATCTAAATAAACCCTTTAGCAGACAGGCTCTGTGCCACATGCCTGTAATCCCAGCACTTGGGAATCCGAGGCAGGGGGAACCCCACAAGTTCAAGGCCAGTCTTGCTACATAGTAAGTTCAAGGTCAGCATGGGCTACAGAGTGAGGCCCTGTCTGAGTAGAGATAGAGATAGAGAGAGATAGAGATAGAGATAGGCAGACCCTCTAGGTTCATTTGCTTTTAGCCAATTTAAAGACCACTAATTGCGTTCTCCAAACTTCTATAGGCTAAGAGCCTAAGCCGCCACCCCTCCTTTCTTCAGCTCAGACCAGTGGATGGTATATGCAGATTCTGGCCGCAGGAGGTCCAAGTCCAATTTCATTTTCACCAGAGAGAGAAAAGCCAAGAATGGCCAAAGGATAAAACAGCACAAATTTCATTGTAGGTTATCTCATTGTATTTCTTTTCTCTCTTCCTTGCTACAAAAGCCCTAACATATCTGAACATGGTGAAATGGTGATTTGAGGCAGTAAATGTCCCCTCCATCTTCTTCAGAGCTAGCTTTGAATATGCCTTTTCCTGTTTCACCAAAGATTGTCCTTTGTGTTCTCAGGGAGCAGTGTGCAGTATGACCCTGAGCAACTGGTAACAATCACACAGCTCGGCAAGGTAACAGTTGCCAGGGTTACTTTGCAGCAACTTGAAGACCACTTTTATTAAAAACACAAGCCTTTCACTTATGCTTAAAGAAATCTGATGGGTCACTAAAATGGGATAAAAGGATTGGCATCTCTGTCTTTATAGTGTGTCTGTCCCCTCTGCTATCTTAACCCCTGGGTCAGATTTTAGTCAGCCCTGCACACAACCACATTGATCTTTTAAAAATGTTTTGTCCAAGACTATAATACAGGGGTAGCTTGCCCTTTTGAAGTTGGTATATGTTTTCCTTTTCTTTCTCTCTCCCTTATCTTTTACCCTCATCCTGTGCTTCCTCGGAAGCCATAAAAGCCCAAGCACCTGAAATCCTCTGGCCCTATCACAGGGCCAGACCCAGAGATAAGATGCTTTTGCACAGGATGATAGTGCCAGCTACACAAAAATTCAACAGCCTCTAGGATGAGTCAACTGTGACCATGTAGTGGTCCAAGCCCATCACAAGAAAAAACATCTTTTGAAATCATGCCCCCTGCCCATGGAAATTACCAGGCTTTAGCCCATGCCAGCTAATAAAAACCTGCTGCTCTCTTTGTTCAGAGAGCGGTAGGTCGGTCGCTCTCTCCATCAATTGCTGACTCCCTTCAGGAAAGCCCCAATTCACCTGGGGCCCCCCATGCCCTACCATAAAGCTCTGCCTGTGTAGGAGTATAAGTGCTTGCTCATTTGGTCCAGTTTGGTTTCTATCATCTCTGGGTCAAAAGATCCCATTGTCTGGAATCAAAGAAGCCAGATTATACAATGGATCCTTGAGTTACAACTGGCCTGACATACAAACAACTTGGGCTAAAACTGGAATTCTAGTTTTAACTTATGACCAAAGTCTTGAGTTATGACCTGAATGCCAGCCACTTGTGCTTCCAGATGGTCTCAGATACAGATCTGACCCTTAAAGTGTTCTGGAAAGAACATTACAACATCCTTTCCGTGTGGGGTTGAGAAATACTGGGCCAATGTTTCTCTAAGGACACCGAGATCTGCCTGGAATCAAGTGTGGCCTAAAATTATATAGGAGAGAGACTTTGAAGGCAACTGACCAACCTGAGTTACAACCAGTCATCATAAACAAATTAAGTTTGTAAGTCAAGGGTCCACTCTATCTTATATTTAATAATTCTGAAAACATTAATTTTACAAAGCTATGCAGTTATTTCTTGTTGCCTAATCTAAGTTAAGAATCCATTTAACAATAATAAAAAAAATCCATTTAATCTGCAGCCAAGGGCTGGGGATTTAGCTCAGTGGTTCAGTGGCCTGCCTTGCAAGCGCAAGGACCCGAGTTCAATCCCTGGTACCAAAAAAAAAAAAAAAAAAAAAAAATCTGCAGCCAATGAGTTTCTAAAATCAACAGAAACAATAACCAAATAGCATCATCACCTTGGTCATAATATCAGATTAGCAAATTTGAAATTATCTGCTTTTACCTATCTGTATGACACATTTCAACAGAAGACTTCATACCTTTGTCTAGAACACATCTGTCTCTACTGTTAAAAATGAAAAAAATCTTGTTATTTAGCATAAATGCAAAATGCACGCAAGGTAAACAGAAATAAGTAATCATCTCTGCAGACTGTTTGAATTAATTACTATAATTATATATTGCAGAGATAGATATACAAGACTGATACATCATGACATCTGGATCTTCATATGTAGTGTCCAGAAGAAAACATTCTACATCTTTAACTTTAAATTGGAAGTTTTAAATTTTTAATCTTAAAATTTGTATATTAGATAAATATTTATCTCTCTTACCTTCCCCTTTACCTCATAATTACATTCTTTCAAAATATTTAGCTCTTTAGCTACAGAAAAGGAGATAAATACATATGCATATGTAATAAAATATTACAAATTAAGTGATGTGCCTGGCATGATGATATACATCTGTAATCCTCGTACCTAGAAGCACGCTGAGGCAGGAGGACCATGAGCTTCAGCCCAATCTGGGATACAAAGTTTGAGGCCAACCTGGGCTATGTAGTGAGCTTGAGGCCACCCTGACTACAAAATGAGGATCACTGGGAGTTTGAGGTCAGGCTCAGCTACATACTGAGTTCAAGGCCAGTACAAAGTGAGACCCTGTCTTAAAAAACAACAATTAAAAAGCTCTTGAATTGATAATAATGCACACTTCATGGATGAACATCAAAAATGTCCTGATGAAAGCAGTCAGACACAGAAACAGTGCAGTATCATCCTATTTATATGGAATGGAATGTTTAAAAAGGCAAATTTATGGAGGCAGACAGGAAACCAATGGTTCGACCACTGGTCCAACCAACTCAGGGGTAGGAGTGGGATTAGTTGTAAATGAGCATGAGCAAATATTTTGGAGGGACATTCTAAAACTGGATTGTGGTGATGACAGTCGCACACTGTATGCATTTGCTAAAATAATTACCAAATTACACAATTATAGTGGATAAATATTATAGTGTGTTATACCTCAATAAAACAATTTTTATTAAATAGCTCTGAACACACACACACATGTGCACGCACACACACGAACACACAAACTGAATACAGCGTTTGGTAGTACTACACTTAGATAAGATTTCCAAAGAAAGTGTTTTAAACAATAATTTAGACAAAAGACAGTTTCTAAGTTTCCAAGGATTTTAATGATTTTCATCTTATAAAAGTAGCATGACCACTTTTTTTTTTTTTTTGGTTTTTTGAGACAGGATTTCATTGTATAGTTGAGACTGACCTGGAACTCACTATGTAGCCCAGGCTGGTCTCAAACTCACAGCGATCCTCCTGCCTCAGCCTCCCGAGTGCTGGGATTACAGGCATGCACCACCACGCCTGGCTTAACATGACCACTTCTTGTTATCTTTCCATAATCTTGAAGATTAGAAATACAAAAAGGGGACTGGGGGTATAGCTCCATGGTAATGTTCCTAGTTTCAGTCCCCGTTACCACGTACAAGAAGATGGGCCGGTGGGGGCCTGGTCCCAGATGGCACTAGCCAGCCTGTCTTTGCTCCATCTCCTCACTTACACACTGGCTTTCAGCAGGCTTGCTACCCACCAGATCTCAGCAGGTGACAAACTCTGTCCTTTGACAGCCCTTAATCATTCCAACAGAGGTTCCCCTACTCTATACTCCAGGACCACAGAATCCTTCCTACACAGAATTCCATTCTGTTATACATTTAGATAGTTTCTTCTTAAATGAATTTCATTAACACTTTAGTTTAGTAAACAACAATAGGCCAGGGGGGTTTAGCTCAGTGGTGCCTTGCCTGCCCAGGAAGTGCAAGGTCCTGAGTTCAGTTCCCAGTACAGAAAAACAAACAATGAAGCTAGCTAACCCCCTCTTTGGTGTTTCTCAGACCTGGAAAGTGTAACTCCACACTTTTCATCTGATGGGCAGAAGACAGGCTTAGTGAAATGTCCCAAATATCTAAGGTGGCCATTGTTGGCTCCAGAAGTCCTTCCCTTCTTTGTAAGGGCTGCCAGGGCTGTATTCAAGCACACCTGTAGGACTCCACCCCTGACTCCATGACTGCTCGGCATGAGAACCTGGGCAAGGAAATGATCTGGACCTGTTTCCTTACTTAAAAAGATGAAGATAGCTGGGTATGGTGGCTCATGCTGTAATCCCAGCACTTTGGGAGGCTGAGGCAGGAAGACTGCAAGTTCGAGCCCCAACTAGGCAGTTTAATAACTTAATGAGACTGTTGGGAAAACAAAACAAACAAAAAAAAGACTGGAGAGGTAGCTCAGTGCAAAGGCCCTAGGTTCAGTCCTCAATACCACAAAAAGGAAAAAACGGAGAAGATGCTTATAACTTGCAGGAGGCTATAAAGGTTAAATGGAATAAATAGTGTTCTAGATAGCATGCAGCACAGGATGGATGTTCAATACATTCAATTGTAACAAGCCAAAACCAATATAATTAAATTATAGTATTGAATTCCTATAAAGCCCTATGGTAAAAAGCACTATTTTTCAAAAAATATAATGCTTCTCTATCCTGTGGTAGAAACAAGCCCCTTAAAGAACACCAGAAAATCTGGAAGCACAGTTTCTCTGTCCCTGAAGCACCAGTGGGAGCTACTGCAACACTATGGCATTGATTCCATTTACTTACTGTCCATGGGCATGCCCCATACCAGCTAGCACCCACTTCTCAGGAGCCCAGCCACAGAACTGGACCTGGTTGGACCTGGGTCCTACGTAAGGGATTAGGTCAATTTTAGGTTTGAAAGCAGGCACTCTTTTCCTACTCTGAAAGAGACCCCTACATCTTAGACCACTAGAGGCCCAGCTTGAAGTTGAGCCAATGCTGGGGTTCAATCAGATCTTTAAAATGGCCATGTGGCTGGTCATCAGTCCCTGAATGAAACTAGTCTGGGCCTAAGACCAAGTCAACTTCCTCTTCTCACACACTGATGGACCTAAAATTCTCTCTGATGTTGCGATGAGATTCCTAGTATCAATCTTCATTTTCTTTGTCAGTGTCTACAGAGTCCAGACACTGACATTTGGGCAGTTAGGTGCAGCTTCCTAACTTAGGAGCTGGAAAGCAGAGTGACCATGAAACTGACCCCTGAATGAAAGCAGGAGGTCCACATAGATAGGATGGTGTGGAAAGGAGAAAAGACTACTGCAGTACAGAAGAAAATCCATGTGGAGCCACTTTTGCCATTAGGCAACAGCTCCACACCGTACCACAGTTCCCCAATCAGGATGGCTTGGTTGCCCATAAGCTCACAATAGAAAACTGTGTTCACTTTCATGATATTTCTAAGTCTGTAAAACACTGCTGAGAGGATTGGGAAAGGTTCTCCTCCACCAAACCTGAGTTGGGCTGTTTTTTCCTTCACAGTATTGGGGGATTGCTGTGGCTGGTATCTAGATGTCCCCCGCCAAAGGCCCATGCAGTCATAGTGGGGCTTTTACAGAGGTGGCTGTAACTAGAGTGTGTGATGCTGGGATTAAGGGTGTAGTTCACTGATAAATTTGGCATAGCTCCAGCTAGGATTAACCACAGTAGGGTTAAAGGTGTGTTACACGCCCTAAATCGGGGTAGCTGAAAGAATATAGGGGACAGAAAGAGTTGCTTTTCTACTTGCTGCTTTGCCTGCTATGGACTATTTCTCCTCTGTGATGTCCATCTGCCATGCCACCCTGCCCTGGAGCCAGCCGATTATGAACTAAAACCTCTACAAAGCATAAGCTGGAATAAATCTTTCCTCCTTTACCTTTGGGTTTTGAGTATTTTGTCTCAGCAATGAGAAAAATAACTGAGAGGGGTTGAATGGTTCCCCAGCTCTTTTTTATGTTTTGTTTTGAGACATGGTCTTGCTATGTCACCAGGTTGTTGAGGCTGGGCTCAAACTTGCAATCCTCCTGCCTCAATTACCTAAGTGCCTGGATCACACCTGAGCCCTCTCCTTGACCAGGCCTTGGCCTTGGCCTGTGTTCTTGCCAGGCCTGCATAAGAGCTCAGAGTTAGCAACAATCCTGATTAGTCAGTTTGGAGAAAACCCTCCAATCCTTGATGTCTGACCAACACAATATGTAATGAAATTTCCTGCCCCTAGATTCATCCTGGCCTGCCTTTGGCAAGAATCCTATTAATGGAGCAAGAATTCCTGCAATCCTTCGTGTCTCCTCTCAGCAACTTTCCATCAACTGACCTTGCCCAACCTGCTCCTTAGCTATCAATCTGGCTCCTCGTTGCCTATTGTGATAGTCCTGAGAAGTCTTCTTTATTTCTCCTTCCCCATCCTCTTCCCCTTTTCCTTTCCCTTCTCCTCCCCACCCCACACAGATGGAACCCTGGGGCGCTCTACCACTGAGCTACATTCTCAGCCCTTTTTAAATTGTTGTTTGTTTGTTTGCTTGCTTGTTTGTTTTTGAGACAGGTCTTGCTAGGTTGCCTAGTTAGGACTTGAACTCTGCAATTCTCCTGCCTTAGTCTCCTTGAGTGCTGGGATTATAGGCATGTACCACCACACCTGTACCTTAACAACGTAGTGGAACAAACAGTGACCCCAAGAAGTTTTGCCCATCTTAATACATCTAGGGAACCTGTACTACATTATATGGCAAAAGAGTGACTGTCACCTTATAAGGCCAAAAAAAGGATTTTGTGAGAAGGATCTTATCCTGGATTATCTCTGTGGGCTCTAAATGCAATTATCTATATCTATATCTATATCTATATCTATATCTATATCTATATCTATCTATATCTATATCTATATCTATATCTATATCCCTTTAAGAAAGAAGCAGATGGAGCTTTGAGACACAAGACACAAATCAGAGATAAAGAGAAAGTGAAGCTGGAGGCGGAAATTAGAGCCACGTGGCTTCAAGCAAATAAATACAGAATGTCTAGAAAAAGCAGAGTCCTGCCAACACTTTCATTTTGGACTTCTGACCTCCAAAACTCTTATGCCACCAAGTCTGTGGCAGGTAGCTAGATCAGCCATAGAAACTCATGCCGAATTGAAGTTAAGAGGTGGGGTTTGCAGCCAGCCAAAGTGTTAAGGATCAGGATACCCAAACCCATCATTTGATACTTTTACAATAAGCAGAATTATTTTT
This sequence comes from Fukomys damarensis, assembly GCF_012274545.1. Lineage (NCBI taxonomy): Eukaryota > Metazoa > Chordata > Mammalia > Rodentia > Bathyergidae > Fukomys > Fukomys damarensis. The sequence goes on along the minus strand of NW_022900926.1, from coordinate 54,410,198 downwards.
ATAATAAAAGTAATCATTAAAGATCATAAAACATGAGTACACACAAAATATGGGGTATGGAAAAGAGCAAAACATAAGCAGTATAGGACAGTATAAGACAGAAGGACATCTCAGGAGACCTGAGACCTTCACTTGCTACTTCTTAACCTGAAGAAGTAAAATCAAGGCAGGCAGCAGAACCACTGAGATAAATCCCCAGCCCTGAAGTAAAATTTAATTAGGCCACCAAATCTACTTCTTCCTACATCCTAGCTCATGGAAGAAAGGAGGGAAGAAAGGAAGGAAGGGAGGGAGGGAGGGAGGGAATACAGCCAGGGATTTAGCTCAGTGGTGCTGCCACCTGCCTTGCAAGCGGAAGAACTGAGTTCAAGTACCAAAAAAAAAAAAAGAACTGAGTTCGTACCAAAAAAAAAAAAAGAGAGACAGAGTAATACCCTTAAGCAAAGCAGATACTCAGTAAATGTGAGTCCAACTTCTTTCTCTCTGTTGCCTTAAGAAAGAGAATACAGTTCTAAAGGGAGAGGATCTGTTCTAGAATCTGAATTCATGAATCTCTGCAAGAGTAGATACGCTTTTTGTTGAAGATTTAAAGATATTTAAAGAAGTTTCCTTCATTTCACAAGAATAATATTTTGGCAACATATCAAAGAAATAAAATGTCACAAAGTAAGTCCTGTTAGAAAAAGGTAGCAAAAAGTACATATTCAAGAACCAAATGTAGGGCCAGGGATTTAGTTAAGTGGCATGTGCCTGCCTTGCAAGCACAAGGTCCCGAGTTTGATCCCCAGTACCAGAAAAAATAAAAAATCAAGAATTAAATGTGGCAAGTGACTGAAGTGACTCTCTCATGGAGTGTGTGTGGCTCCCTTCAGTGGACAAATCAGAAGCTGTTTACACCACTCACATACATGCACAAGAACAAACAAACCTCAGCCTGTATTTTTTGCCTGGTGTGCAGAGCCATTACCCAAGAGGCAAAACAATGAACTGTCAAATGATCCTTTATAAACAAGTTATTACTCAAACCACCACAAAGGCAAGGAGTCAGTGACAAACTCTCCAGCGTATCTCATGTTACTCCCTTTCACAAAGGGCCAGGAGCTCGCTTCGCTCATCCCAAACACAGCTTTGTCTCTCAGGCCTATTATCACTCCGGAAATGCACTTGGAGGGGACAAAAAGCATATTTCCCTCACCCTCCACTGGGTTCTGAAGTCCTGGTAACAAAAGATAGATTAGCAAGATAAAAACCATGCACATTTATTTAATGTAAGTTTCATATAATATGGGAAACTCCCATGAGGAAATGGAAAACCAAAGAAAAAGTAAAACCTGGGTATTTTTAACACTGTGTTTTATTACAATATGGATAGTCATGAATAAGTATGACAGGATAAAGAAGTATTACCTTTTTAAAAAGTATTATCTGGGGCCAGGGATTTAGTTTAGTGGTTCTGGTGCCTGCCTCAAAAGTGCAAGTTCCCAAGTTCAATCACCTGGTACCAAAACAAAATAAATAAATAAAAATAAATAAAAGTATCATCTAATGGTAATAAATTGGAGGAAACTTAGCAAGGCCTGTTTGTCTAGAATTTTCTCTCCATCCTGTGTCTTTGGGGTAAGAATGATATAGGAGATAAGACGCAGCACAGCTGCCTGGGGAAATGAGCCGGGCCTATCTCACAAGATCCGAGGACAGAGCCAAATAATTCTCAGGACCCTGTATGTAGAACTCTGGAGCTCCCACAAGATGTGGACCACATAAAAAAGACCAGACATCCCAGGAGCTGCTATCATAATAACCCATGCTGCATTTCTCAGATGCAATGTGTACTTTTAGTTTTGCTTTTACCTTGTTTTTCTTTTGTTTGGCCCAAGTTTGCTCTGCAGAGCTAGTTTCTCCCATATCCAGTCATCCCACACTTTTCAAATAAACTTTTTGGCACCATTTTTGGCTTGTCTCCTTTAATTCTTCGTTCAAGGCAAGAAGGACCTAGAAGACTTTTGATTGGCAAGCCATTTCTACAGGAACTACCTGAAGAATGCTCCTTTTCTGTGGAGTAGGGCAGATTGGGGATCTCTCACTGGAGGTCTAATAACTGCCTTAGAAAAGGTTGAAAAATCTTTCCTAAACGGTATGCATGCTTCAGAGGAGAAAGAAAAATGGCCAAGAATGACCTTCCTCCTTCTGCCAATTTCTCAAATGTCTTCAGCTTTAAGATATTTGAGTTTACCTATCCTGAAACACACCATCTGTTATGGTCTGGATCATAAATGTCCCTCAAAAGCTACATATGTTTAAAAATGGGTTTTTTTAGAAGCTGATCAGATCATGTAGGCACCAACCTCATCAATGGCTAATCCACTGATAAGCTCATGGCTGAATATGCTGTTAGGAGGTGGGGCCGTGGAGGAAGTAGGTCACTGGGTGTGTGCCTTTGAAGGATATATGGTGTCCCCAGCCCTTCCTCTTTCTGTGGCTCTCTACTGGCTTTCTCTGTTATCTGAATGCAATGGGTTGAGCAGCTTTCCTCTGACGTGTCTCTCTGCCCTGATGTTTTCTGTCTTGGAGCCAGCCAAGGATGGACTAAAGTCTCTTGAAACCATAAGCCAAATTACACTTCTCTTCCTTTAAATTGTATATTCTAAGCATTTTGTCCTAGCAACAGAAAGCTAATATACTGCCTATAGAAATCCAGGCTGCATTCATTTTTCAAGGGTTGTCACAACAAATTACCACAAACATGGTGGGTTAAAACTATAGAAATTTCTTCTCTTATGTTCTGGAGGTGAGAAATCCAAATCAAGGTGTTAGCACATTCCTGCTCCCTCTGGATGCACTAGGGGAAAACATGTTCCTCGACTTCCAGCTTCCAGCACTATGGCTTTCCTTGGCCACCTTAAGCCAGTCTCTGCCTCCCTGGTTACATGGCCTCCTCCTTTCCAGTTCGTGTCCAATCTCCCTCTTCTTCACTCTTGAAGAACACTTGTTACAGAATTTAGGGCTCACCTAGATAATCCAGGATGATCTCCTCTGAGGATCCTTAACTTAATCACATCCACAAAGACTCTTCCCAAATAAGGGAAGATTCACAGGCTCTAGGGGTTAGAATATGAACACATCCCTTGGGAGGCACAAGATGTCACTTCTCCCCCCGATGCCTTGCTGGTCTCATGTGAATCTCAGAGGCTGGGTTTTCTGTCTTCTCATAGACATACTCTCAGCTTCTCATGGCTGTTCTTGGTTCATGTGTCTCAGTCAGTTCCCTACTTCTCCAGAGTGGGAGGTGTTCAAGGGGTAAGAGGTGCTCAAGGGGTAAGAGGTGATTAGGTATCAGTCACTACTCTGTCACGATGGCCTTTTATGCCAATCTCCGACCACTATGGTCTGAGCATTGTGAGAAAAGGGTCTATTCTTCTCATATTCACATCCCCTGCAGCTTAGCGTTGTACCTAACATAATAAGGGGTCGCCATGATTGGATATTTGTCAAATAAAAGATTACATCTATCTATATTAGTCACATGAAATTCATTGTTGTGTCTGATGCTAATTATTAGGAAGCATTATATATCTGTGTATTGCACAATGCCTAGTGGGGAAGATAAATATTTACAAGGTTCTTCTCCATTCAACCAGCAGTCCCTGTCAGTCATACCCATTAACCTGATTTATGACCCAGTAATGGGTTGAAAACCACAAACCAAAAGTGACTGCTAAATTGTATGATCACCAACATCTGAAAAAACAAACTAGCAAGCAATCCAACTGCAGTCATCTAGACCAATCTGAATGATCAGAAGACTAAGATAAGAGAAAATGCCCATATGAATGCAAGATGCTTAGAAGGTATTAGATAAAATAAATGTGATTCTTAGGCATCCTATATGAGTCATACTCTCTGCACAAGAATAAATTTTTTAAACAAAACAGAAACCCATAGAGCATAATACAGGCCAAAGAAGCCCTGAATAGCATGTGGTCCGAAGAGCTCTGGTCACTTTTGGTGAGCATCATTTCCTTCACCTGTAAGCCCTGTTCAAATCCATCAAAAGCCACAGGATCTTCACACAATTCTCAGGAAAACACTGATAGGGCTCCACATTCTCACACTCTGTCATGTTACAAGTTAGACACAGAGGCTTCAGCAAATTACAGCATGCTTCCCTCCTTTTCCTGCTCAGTTCTCCAGTCTCTCCATCTGCTCTCCTCTACCCAAATGCTCAGAACCTTGCTCCTGAGGGCAGCCCAAATCCCTGATGTCACTAGATATAAGCAAAACATTCACTTGTCTGAGGATATTCCAATGTTGATCATGAATTCTGGAAGGCAATGCTCAGAATATTCAAAAGAACAAACTTCTAATCATAAAATTTTAGGTACAGGAGACAGAGTACACTTTTAAAGAAAACTTATTTCTTAGCCCTTTAGAATACACCAACTGAGAAGCCAGGTCTCTACTTATTCAAAACTGAGCCAGCTCTGGCTACAGAGATCAATCCATGGCAGCTGGCATTCTTAGTAATGAGCCAGTTCCTTCTGTTCTGTTAAGTGCAGAGACAAAGACAAGATTCAGGCGTGCTCAAATCAAACTGTCTTTGTTTAAACCTTCCCTTTCAGGCAGAGCTGTCAGTTTCAGCAGCCAGTAGAGAGGACAAATGTTCTTCAGAGCAAAGCTGTTCAAGTATCCAGGCAGCCAACACAGGGGGCCCTGCCACAATTCCTGACCAGCCCTATGGCTGAGATTACTCCAGAGTAGATACCATGGGCATGTACAGCCTGCCGTGAACCCAACACCAAAGGGAAGGCAATCTACTCCGTCGTGAAAATGTCTGCAAGTCCCCACTAAAGCTGTCAGTCAACCCACATTCATCAGAACCCATCTCTAAAATAGGATTTCTAAGCCATGGGTCATGGCCCATTTGTGAGTAATAAAAATAGATTAATGGGTTACAGACAGCATTTTAAAGAATGAAATATAGAATATAAACCAACAGGTACTACATGTGTTTTAGAAAACGATATGTGTTTACATGTGTATGTATATATACTAGGTTACTATATAAAATGTATTTCTATTTTGGTAGTGCTGGGAATCAGACCCAGGGCCTTCTGCTTACTAAGCAAGCACTCTAACACTGAGCTGTACCCCAGCCCTAAAATGTATTTCTTATAAGGAATCATAGCCAAAAGTTTGAAAGCCACTGTTCTTGAGCAGAAATGAATCAAGTATTCAACCCCCCAAAAAAAATAACCTATATTTCTTTTTGGAATGCCAATAATTATCCAAAGTACCTCAGACAGTGTTTGCAAACCAAGTTAGGCTTTTCCGAGTGTGATTCTGGCTTCTTAAGAGGTATTTCAAAAAATGTGAGAATTCTTGATGATAATTTTTACATTTTTGTGTTTTTAATGAGAATCTAACAGACTGAACATATTTGGAATCATCTGGATGCCTCCCTCAAAAGTGCATTATGTTTTGTGGTTAGGATGGTCATGTTTGCATTTTGCTCATAGTCAAATGCAGGTAAAATGGCTTTCTAAGAACCAATCATAAAATCTGATGAACCAGATACATGTGAAGGTCAGGCTGGGTGATAACACAGTGTATACAGGAGTTCCCATCATCCAAACAGAATTACAGTAAGAGAACTGAGCCATGACAGATATGCTGGACAAGGGGGCTAGGCCACAGCACTCAGTACTAAGTCAAGTGGAAAAGGGCACATACAGTGGATCCCACTGCTGAACACAAACTTTTAGCAGTTCTTCATGGTAAATGCAAAAGCAAATGAAGTAAGTGATTTTTCTTTCCTTTTGCAGTACGGGGGATCGAACTCAGGACCTCGCACTTCCAAGGCAGGCACGGTGCCACTGAGCTAAATCCCCAGCCCTGAAGTGATTTTTACGTATCACAGAATAAAGGAACTGATTTTCCACTTTATTGACATTAATAAAATTAATAATTTCATCCAAATTATTCTGCCAATTTCATGTGGTTTTCTTACCATGCTACTAAAGATAACTATTTATTTTCATTCAGTATGTCTAGAAATTAAACTGGACTGGGGAAGAGAGCATGAGGACTACACCAAGGGGCCACACTTCACTTCACACACTTCACATCCTCTCACACACAGCGGTTCTTGATCAATGGAGAGAAGTTGCAGCACAGTGAGAATGAGGCGGCAGGTAATCCTCCTTGATTCTGTTTTTGTATTCTACCATGAAATGCTTTATCTAGTTTGTTTTGTGGCTAAGGTATTTCCTCAACTATGCTTGCACCAAAACAATATTAGATGAATTTATATTCCTAATGATGGGGAATGGGAGGTCACAGAGCTTGTGCAGTGTTTGAAGGAAGCCACACTGAATTTCTGTAATCCTGAGGAAAGACAGTAGGAGTGAACATTGAGACAAGTTTCCTGTATCTTGAGCTTTCGATAGTTGCTTGCTCTTTGACCTTGAAATTCTATTTTTAGGAAATTATCCTAATAACTCAGAATATTAGAAAGGATTTAATAGCAGGGAACTGATTAGTGGGATGGTATGATCATATAATCATGCTGATTGATGTTGACAAGAAAATCATAGCTAACAGGTATTGAGTGCTAACTTTATACAAAACACTATTTTAAGCATCCATATGGATAACTTCATTTAATTCTCAAAACACACTAACATGGTTGGTATTAACATTCCCCACAATTTACAGATGAGTAAATTAAAGCACAAGTTAAATTATCTGCCCAGTTCATAAGTGGCAGGACTGAGGTATGAACCCAGAGAGTCTAATTCTAGGTACTTCATGGATAATCAAAAGTTGCTATTGATTGAATGTTTATTCCCATTCCACTCCCCAAATTCATATGCTGAAATCCTAGTCCTCAGCATGATGGTATTTGGAAATGGAGTCTTTGGTGGGTTATTAAGTCACGTGGGTGGAACCCTCATGATAGGATTAGTGCCCTTCTAAGGAGAAACAGAGGAGGCTTACCTCCTTTCTCTGCTCTCTGAATGTGAAGATACAGCAACATTTCCATCTACAAGCCCGTAAGAGGACTTTCAGCAGTACCCAGCCGATACTGACCCGCTAAACTCACCCTTTCCAGCTTCCATAACTGTCACAAATAAATCTGATTAAGTCACCCAGCCCATGCTACTGTTGCAGCAGCCTGAAATATGACTGAAGGCATGTAAATGTATGCATTATCTATGTCACAGAGATATGTATATACATAAGATATAATCAAGTGAATGGGGCAAATTATAAAACATGAACTATAACCTTATTTGTGTAAAATTTTTGAAGGTCCGGCAAGATTTGCATCAATAGAAGTTGTTACTGACTTTTTTCCTATGCAAATCATCTTTAAATCATTTTGAGATGGAAAGCAACACTTCATTTTAAAAATATGTTCCAGGGCCGGGGATTTAGCTCAGCGGTTTGGTGGCCTGCCTTGCAAGTGCAATGACCCGAGTTCAATCCCCAGTACCAAACAAATAAATAAATAAATAAAAATATGTTCCTGGTACTCTACACTCCAATTACTATACACTACATATATGAACAATATCACAGAAAATTTCTGGTGAAGATTAGTAACTTAGCCCTCTGTTATATTCTACCAAAAAAAAAAAAAAAATCCTGACAGATGCTTTCTTGTATGACTTTCATTTAGTAGCATTTCACTGTCAAGTAAAAAGCAATTTAATCAAGCCAGCCTATCTGTTATGGTTTATATCTAGATGTTTCCCCAAGCCTCGTGTGCTCATAGGTGGGGCTTTTAGGAAAGGATTGGAAAATGGGGCATAATAATCATCAATGGATTAGTCCACTAATGAGTGTAGAGCCATTTTGCTGTTCGGAGGTGGGATTTGTGGGTGTAGCCTGGAAGGACTTAGCTATTCCTCACCTCCCTTCACTCTTCTCTGCTTCCTGCCACCATGCTATGAGCAATCCTCCTCTGCCATGTCACCCTGCCTTGGAACCAGGGGTCGATGGACTGAAACCTTTACCGACTGAACCAAAATAAACCTTTCCTCTTTTAAATTGTGGGTGTTGGGTACTGTGTCTCAGTGATGAGAAACTAACTAAGACACTACCTAAGAATCCAGAGACCTCAGGAATCTTCATTCCAGCCCAAATCTCTTTCTGCCAGCCAGAGTTATCCACACGGTTTCCTCCAGCCTGGCCTGTGACGAAGGCAGGAGGAACTGCAGCATAGCACTGAAGCCTCCACGTGACCACCTTCCCAACAGATGTGACAGTGCCTAGCAGCAGGAAGTGTGAAGAGGCAGTTGTCCTTCCTTTACAACAGAAAAGTCCAGGCCCTGGGAGTTAGGCTATAACCACAGTAAACCCACTTCTTCACTTTAGGAAAGGGGGTCATGAAGGAAAATCTAAAACCAACCAAAAAACCCAGGCCAAACTCTGCACCTGCACTGGAATAGTACCAGTATTTTCTTGTGCTTATAGCAGTCGTTCCCTTGGCCATAAAGCTCCGTTCAAATATTGAGTTACCATAGCCTAAGCATCCTGATCAGCTTATCAGGTCTAACTTCACTCTGAATTGAGTGGGGTTAATGCTAAATGCACACACCAAGTACACTGGCTACACATTGTTTCAGATTCTTTCAATGCCTCACTAATGATTTCAGAAGCACCAGAGCTGAGAGAACTTTAGTATCATCTGGGCCAGAGTTGCTCAGTGGAAATAGCCATTAGTTTTGGGGTGGGCTATTTCTTCACTGGGCCAGGTGGGATGGTTCAGGGCATTTCAAAATATCTAGTATCCAGGATTCCAACCACTAGTGCCCAGAACACTGCAACAACCTAAAATACTACCTCTCAACATTTATAGTGGTGGAGAACCACTAGTCCAGTCCATCTCTAAATTCAGGGAAGTCATTTCTCTAAAGACGCTCAAGTAGGTAGAGACAGAGTCTATGTCCCAAAAGCACTGAGTTTACTCCTCTTTCCACTCTTCCAAACTCTCCTAATTATGCTCAAGAAAGCAAGAAACACTTAAAAATCAAGAATAGACTTTACACTTAATGACAAGTTTTATAGCTTCTGGATGGAAGATTATGTGCTTAATTTTTTTCCAATCTCATGATGGATATTCTGGCACAGAATTCTACTACATTTACTCTGAAAGAGCAAACAGTCTATAAATATTCGATGCTTAAAGATGCATTGTGGTAAGCTGGGCACAGTGGTGCACACCAGTAATCTCATTGCCAAAAACACTGCGGCAGGAGGATCACTATGAATACAAAGCCAACCTGGGCTACATAGTGAATTCAAGGTCAGCCTGAGCTACATAGGGAGACTCTGTCCACCCACGCCCTAAAACAATAACAATAACAAAACAAATCAACAACAATAACAAAAGATGCATCGCATAATGAATTCACACCGTGAACACTATCTGTACCAGAGAGAGAGGGGAAGAGAAAAGGAGGGAGGGATCTGGAAACATTTGCATTTTCTTAAGAAAATTTTTCTTTAAAGGCACTATCTAAAAGTAGCCAGGAAAATGAGTTTATCTGGGATAGCTTTTACCAAATAAAACCTTTGACTTCAAAGTTTTTGAAAGTCAATATTCTCCAATGGCTAGAAATATAGCTTAATGATAGAGTACTTGCTTAACATGCATGAAGCCCTGGGTTCAATCCCAGGCCACAGCCAAAATTAATTTTAAAAAATCAACATTCTCCTAAGTCAGTCCAGTTCTCATCATTCTGAAAATTTATATTTAAATAATATTCTACTAGTTCATAAGGGCCTAACAAGATCGGACCAAAACATGGCGTTGACATATACCCTCCACGTTGTAATAAGAACACTATTAGTATTCAGTTTTCCTGTCACTAAGACACAATACCTGACACCCATAATTTAAAGGAGGAAAAGTTTAATTTAGCTTATGGTTTCAGGAGATTCAGTACACAGTCAGCTGGTTCAAACACAGAAACCTTATGGAAGAAGGGTGAGTTAGAGAAAAGCTGCTTAGTTTATGCTGAGAAGCAGGGGAGCAGTACCAGAAAGTAATAGGCAAGACACCCACACAGTGCCAGAGGCCACGCCTCCATGACTCACCCAGACTCACCCAGGAGCCCGCTTTGCTAATTTGCTAGTTGTTTTTTAATCCAGTGAAGTTGACATATCAGGATTAATGGTCAAAAGCCCCATATATTTTATATTCACATGTTGAATTTAGGACACTGGCACATAAACTCTCACTGAAATTTCAGAGAAAGAAAACCCATCATACCAACTCTTTAACCGTATTTTATTTACATGATTCTAATGGTAGATAATTTTTACTTGTTTCTAACTTGTAAAGCAAGACTTCTTCTCAGAATTACACAATTTACACAATTTGCCACCATCATGCAATCTGAAACACTGGAAATAGGGATGGAGAAGAGGACAGGAATGTTAAAAAAGAGAGAGCACAAGGAGGGACTACACAAAGCACAAAGCACAAAATAAAATTATTGTACAGAAATTTCAGATAAAATCTTTTAAATACTTCAAACCTGACATCCAGTCTTGTTCTTTGCACTTACAATTTGTGACTATTTCTCTACTTATATCAGGTCGAATTAAAATTCACTTAGTAGTTTCATTTTCACTTCAAAAACCTGTATCGTGCCTATGTCTACATCCCAGAGGGTCCACTCCCACTGCACTCGGCTGGGAAAACTTTCCTGTCCACAGTCACAGTCAAAAATGCAGTTTACAAAGGAGCAGAATACTCACGGGACTTGTCTCTGCAGCTGGGCAGCCGGTGGGGCCTCACAAAGGCAAAGCACAGCCCTCAGAGCCGGGCTTTGTGTGGAAGGGAGGATGGCGGGAGGGTCTGCTGGGGAACAGCTTCAAGCTGCTCTGATATTTACATGTCAATGCCCAAACCAAAGCGCTCCTCTGCTTTTCCAACTTGTCTGGCAGCCAGGCCTTTGGGTTTTGTTCTTTTCCCTTCTGCAAGAAGCCTTGAATCCAAAGGTTGCCAGCAGCATTTGGCAAAACTCCTTATGAAGGATTTGTCAACCTCTTCAGAGCCCTGAGCCTAGGTCAACAGATCAGCAACCGGCAGGCAGGCTTTTCATATTATCTAAGGTCACCACGCAGGGAGAGATGAACACTTCAGGTGATACCCAAGGGACAGAATCAGAATCTCAAAGGAGGTGTGGGTCAGAAAAAATGAGCTCAAATTAAAAAAAAGAAAAATAAAAAAGGTATGATTCCAGAGAAATAGATGTTCCATTTGTACTTAGGCTCAAAAACCAACTATTCTGGAGTGTTGTTTTTTTTTTTTATATAATTTAATGAGACAATGGTATAATTTGGGTGCCAAAAACAAATTAACTTAACAATTTTAGGATCCACTAAATGCAGCATTATGAACAAGGGGACAGGAACGGAAGAGAATAGATGGTCCATGAACTGTTCTACTGAGAGGAATCCTGTCCTATAAGGAAGGAATAATTTCCGCTGGCTGGCACCAGGAGAATAAGCATCTTCAATCCATGAAGGATACAAAGAGCAGATTTATTCAGGGGCTCCACTCAGCAGAGTAAAGGACTGACGACTGGATGAGATAGCATCTGCATAAACTAGAAAGAATCTCTAACAATGAAAAATTCCAGTTCTTATGTATATGTGGGCAAGGGGGCTTTCCCGCAGGCTAGGATGGAGGACTATATAGAGGTCCTGGCAGAAGCCAGTTAGGCATCACTGACTTCATCCGATGTGAGAAGACCACCTTAAAGTCTCTGCATTTTTAAACCTGGAAATAAAATGACTATGGAATAAAAGTACTGATTTACAGAGCAACATAATCTGTGTAATGTAGAAAGATTTATACTGAGATGAGGCCACTCTTATAATGCTCAAAAAAAGTCCAAGCATTAGTCATTTCTAAAATTACAAAATGCAAATCCATGACCCACTTATTAAGCTTGAAAATTTCAAGGTTGGCTTGCTCAATGCCATACCCTTAAATTCCTTTTCCTTTCTTCCCTTTTTTCTCAAAAAGGCTGTTGATATAATTTGGGCCACTTACAACACTTACGTTTACAAAGTGTTTTATGGTCAATTGAGCTTTATGAATATTTCATAGGGTAGAATCTTAATGCTGGTCTAGGACTTGGAAGCAGAGAGGGGGAGGAGTTCCTAGGAAGTGCCTGTGCCTGTGTGTGCAGGGGCCTGGCGGACACTAGCAGTTTCTGCCTTATGAAAGGCAATGGCAAAAATTTTCCTTCCCCGGAAATATTTTCTTTCTGCCTATGTTGTGAAAGAATCCAGAGAACTGCTTTGACCTTTACTACCCCCAGCACTGTGGTAGATGTGGATGGAATTTTATCACAAAGTAGCAGGCAGTGAATGCTTTAATCACCATAGTCCCACCAATACCACCTCCATCACCACCAGCACTATCCCAGTGACATTATAAGACGGCTATTGAGATTCCTGTCTTTCTAAAGTGAGGAGATAAATGAGATATGTGTATATAAAATGTTGACCATTACTGACAAATTGACCTCCACACAGAATGTACCAATTCATATTCCCAACAACATTCTATGGGAGTGCTGTTTTCCTATACAGCCATCAACATGGGTATATACTAATCAGAATTTTTTGTACATTTTAATTTTACCTTTGAGGACTTGATAAAACATTTTTGTTTACTTTATATTTCATTTATTGTTCATAAGGTTGAGCATCATTGTATTTTTTTTAAATACGAGGTGTTATACTTTGTATCTAGATGTCCCCCCAAAGCCTCATGTACTCATATGTGGGCTTTTTGAAACTGGCTGGATCTAGGGTGTATGACAGGGCATGGGATTAGGGGTGTGTGGTATTAAATTAGTCCACTGATTGGAATTAGCAAAGTTCTGCATGTGGATAATGAGAAGATTCACCCTGCATATGGTTGGCCCCACCCAAAAGTTTGTAGCCTGGATGGGATAAAAGGAAAAGAGAGGCTTGATGCTACTGCTACTGATGCTTGCTGCTCTCTGCCTTCTGCTTGCCACACTGTGAACTATTTCTCCTCTGCCGTGCCTCTCTTCCATAACGCCCTATCTTGGAGCCAGCTGACATGGACTGAAATCTTCACAAACTGCAAAGTGAAATAAACCTTCCTTCCTTTAACTTTGGGTGTCGAATATTTTGTCTCAGCAAAGAGAAAAGCAACTAAGATACTAGGTAATAAATTTGGACAGGTATGTCCTAAATTGTTTGGTTATCTCTGTGGAGTAGGATAACAGGAGATTTTCCCTATCAAGGTACAGCAGTACCCTCTTCTCATCACCATAATTGCAATGCTTTTTTACTCTACTACAAAAGACATGCTGCCAACATAAGTGAGATTTAGTGTTTGGTGAGGAGTATAGACATTATTTTGAAAGAAGTTCAGAATAGAACAGAGCTCATTTGGAAGGCTGATTTTTGGGGTTGTTACATTTCACACAGATGACGATCAAGGGGAATATAAAGGAAATCTGGGCCTGGGATTTAGCTCAGCGGTGCTGTAAGCACATGGTTTTGAATTCAATCCCCAGTACCCAAACAAAAAAGGAGGTCTATGCCCACATCTGCTAGAGAGAAACCAGCACAAAAAATGATATGGGCAGTCCTTAATAGTACCATGCTAGGGGCCGGGGATTTAGCTCAATGGTTCTGCTGCCTGCCTCACAAATGCAAGGTCCCAAGTTCAATCCCCAGTGCCAGAAAAAAAACAAAAGAAAGAAAGAAAAAAAAAGAAATAGTACCGTGTCCTTTAAAAGAAGTTTCTTTCAGATGGGAAGAAGTCTATACCAATGAATGCAAAGCAAACTTTACTTTCTAGGAAAAATTCAGGCTACAAAAGAAGGAAATGCGGAACTATTTTAACACACCCTGTATGAGATAACAGACCACAATAATTCAAGTTAATTTATTAATAAATTCCACTTTATTGTTTTGGAATATAAATCAACATTTCTGAAAAATGATTTGATCTATTTCATTCTATAATTCTACTTCTATATCTCTTTCACTAAAAAAAAAAAAATTCTATAAGCACTGAGAGGCTGAGGCAGGAGGATGGCAAGTTTGAGCCAAGCCTGGGCAACTTAGCCAGAACTATCTCAAAACAAACAAACAAAAAACAGCCAAGGATGTAGCTAGTGCGAAGGACCTGGGTTCAATCCCTACTACTGCAAAATAAACAAACAAATAGATAAATAAAAATTAAAAATTGAATAATGGAAAAAGTTTTATGCACATAGATGCATAAAACAGCACTATTTATAATAGTGGAAACAGAATATCAAGGAGACTGCTATCCAATAAAAGATGATTTGAAGGGCTAAGGATTAGATCAGTGGTTCCACTGCCTGCCCTGCAAGCACAAGGACCTGTGTTCAATCCCCAGTAAAGAAAAAAAAAAAAAAAAAAAAAAAA
>NW_022900926.1:54391364-54395638 GCF_012274545.1 Fukomys damarensis | reverse complement strand
TTTCAAACCCAGAAAAAAAAAAAAAAAAAAAAAAAAAGATTTGAAAAATCGGGAAACCTCCAATTGCTAGAATACAATAATCTCCTCTTCTATGCAATTTCATTTTCCATACTTTTAGTTACCCTTAGTCAACCATGATCCAAAAATATTAAGTGAAAATTTTCAGAAATAAACAGTTCACAAGTTTTACTTGCATGAGATTCTGAGTAATGTGGTAAAACCTCACATCGTCCTGTTCCTTCCACTTGGGACAAGATCACTGCTTTTCTCAGCATATCTATGCTATATATGCCACCCCTTTGTAATCACTCAGCTGCCGTCTGGGTTACCAAACTGAATGTCACAACGCTGAAGTGCTTATGCTCACGGAACCCTAATTTTACTTAATAATAACCCCCAATCACAAATGTAGTGATACTGGCAATTTTATCATAAAATATGGTTATAAATGTTCTATTTTGTTATTATTGTTGTTAATCTCTTACTATGCCTAACTTATAAATCAAACGGCAGTACTATCTGCAATTTCAGTTATCCACTGAGCGTCTTAGAATGTATCCCCTATAGATAAGTGGGACCACTTATCCATAACACAATGCTTTCAGTTATATTTCTGGATTCATATTCTTGTCTCAGTAGTGTATCATCTCTTGAGTCTAACATAAAGAAATAACCTAAGTCGGGCGAGGTGGTGTACACCTGTAATACCAGCACTCAGAAAGCTGAGGCAGGAGGATTACTCTGAGTTCAAGACCAGCCTGGGCTACTTAGTGAGTTCTAGGTCAGTTTCAACTACATAGTGAGACCCTGTCTCAACCCCCCCCCAAAAAAAATCTAAAAATACAGGAAAGATGTTTACAAAAATAGATAGTTGAAAACATCCTAATGTTCAGCAACAGAAAACTAGTTAATTAATTTCCTATTGGTTATTCAAAACTCAGCTCTAGGGCTGGGGATTTAACTCAGTGGTTCTACCACCTGCCTTGCAAGTGCAAGGACTGGAGTTCGATCCCTAGCACCAAAACAACAACAAAAAACCCTAAAAACAAAACAAAACTCAGCTCTAGTGGTTCTTCCCCTGCAAAATCTTCTTATACTTCCATAATACCCTTTGTCACCCATCTTAGCAAAACCCCAGGGTTCTACATGAACGTACCAATAAAATAAGCACCTTAAAAACAGAAAACTTCACTTTTTTGATCTAGAATTTCCAACACCTAAATCAATATTCACCCAAATGTCTACATTATTCAGTGTATTAGTTTGTAAGGGCTGCCATAACCAAAACCCACAAACTGGGTGTCTGAAACAATAGCAATTCACTGTCTCCCTATTCTGAAGGCTAGGAATTCAAAATGAAGCATGGGCAGGATTGGCTCCTTCCAAGGACTGTGATGCAAACATCTGTTACAGACTTCTCTTCTCAACTTCAAAAGGACATCTCTAAGTCCCCAAGTCCCTACATCTCTATGTATATGTCTCTAACCAGGATATCAGTCATACCAGGCCTACCCTAGCAATCTCATAATAACCTGATTACCTTTGTAGAAATTCTATTTCCAAGTAAGATCATAATCTGAAGTGCAGGAAGTTAGGAATTCAATATATGAATTTGGAAGGAAAGAAATAATTTGATGCATAACAATGAGCAGATGTGAATACTCATGGTCCAATTTATAAAGAAATGCTTACTTTATCATGTTTTGTAGGGGGCAAAAAGTATGAATTTATACATAAAATAAGAATTAATTTGAATGCTTCCAGATTTTTTAAAGGGTACACAACCAACCCAAATTAAGAACCACTGATGGTGTAGGATCTCAAAATTTTTTAAAAGAAAAAAAAAATGTAAAAGTAATAAACCAAAATGTTAATGGTGTTTGCCTTTGTGTGATGGAATCTTAGATGAATAGGTTTGTTTTCCAATATTTAGTGACAATTTCAAATTATAATAACAATTTTTAAAAACTTTTATCTCTTTTTAAAAATAAGAAAAAATGAAAATTTAAAAGGGTCTAAAACATGGAAAACATATATGCTGCACATAAATAATGTGATTACAAATTTTAAAATAAAAAATTCAATATTAAGAAAAGACAGAAAGGAAATACAATGCTTACAGAGTTCATTAACAGAGGAAATGGGAAGGCCATTGTGTTGTCTTCCTTTATTGTGTCTTCTAAATTTCTTTATAATGAACTGTTTATAACTAGAACAAACCAATAGACCATGAAGTTTAAGTATATGGTTGTATATTAAACATTCGATATGAAGAACTGGATTAACAAATTATTGTTCAATGACAAAGTGCAACATCATGCAGCTTTTGAATGACTATTATCGAGGATATGTACAAATGGGAAATAGCTTACAAGAGGTTTCTTGAGAAAAGTAAAACATGAAAATACATACTTATTAATTACACTTCATATACACATATATAGAAATTTGCAAAAAATGAAAGTTTATCAAGAACAGGATTATGCATTATTTGAAGAGGTTTTCACATAATTATGTTTCCATTTATTTATGATAATGTTCTTTCTTAAGAATATCTGTAAATTGTTTTTACACAGTGTAAATCAGTTCATAACCATTCTAAAAGTCCACTCCTTGACTAGAAGAAGATGGTGGGTAAAACTTCAGGCTTGTCTATCTTCCACAGACAACCCCACGAGACTTCATCTCAACTCAGAGGCGGGTTTCACTTTCACTGTTGGTAAACCTACATGTGGTAACACCCTTTCTGGAGGACAGTTGTCCATATTTGTTTAAAGTTGAAAACATTCACTCTCTTAGACTGCACACTTCCACATCAGGAAATCTGTCCTACAAAAAACAAATCCATACATGTACAAACATAAAGATAACAAGAACAGTCGGTCAACTAGAGTGCATCTAAGGCCAGACTGGCACTTTCTAGCAGGGGCTATAGCAGGGATCATTTCTCTCAAAAAAGCTATGATGTCAGTTTGTAATAGCTAAAACTTGGAAACAGGCCAAGTGCCCATCAACTGGAGACTGGATAAAGAAGATGTGTGTTTTCTTTTCTTTTTTTTTTTTTTAATTTAATTTATTGGTACATTCTAGGTAGACAATAAAGTTACATTCATTACTGGGATCTTGTACCTTTAAATGCCAGGTCTTTGTTCTCATTTTTTTCCCCTTGTCCCCACCACCCTCCCTTCACCCTCCCCTCCCCGCTTCAAACACTTTATTTCCATTTTTACATTTTCTCATATTTTTTTCCTTTTCCCTTATTCCCCCTTCCCTATCCTTCTGACTGTCCCTACACCTTTGGTCCTTTTCTTCCTATTTGCTAATTGTCCCATTAGGATCTTGAGTACTATTTTAGTTTTTCATACCAGAGATACTATTCGGTATTTGCATATGTGTGCCTTATTTATTTCACTTAGAAGTATATCCTCAAAATGTACCCATTTAACTATGAATGAATATTTATAGAAACCACATCTTTATCCAGTTTCCAATTGATGGGCAGATGGGCTGTTTCCAAGTTTTAGCTATTACAAACTGTGCCGCTATAAATATGGGTGAGCATATATCACTGTGGTATGATTCTTTCACTTCAAGATGTGTTTTTTCTATAAAATGGAGTACTACTCAGCCATAACAAAGGAGAAACTAGAGGCTAAATGGATGCTTATTGAGGCCATACTATTAACTGAAATAAATAGGACACACGTGTAAATACTGAATAGTTTCTCTGGTATGAAAAACTAAAAGTATAAATAAGGTTCAAGTTGTATAATTGATAATGTGAAATAGGAAGAAAAGGGCTAAAGGAGCAGGGGAAGTAGGAAGGGTAGGGGAAAGGAAAGAAGAAAAAAGAAAAAATATGAGAAAAGGAAATAGAAGCAAAGTCTTTGTAAATAGGGAAGGGTGGAGGGGATGAAGAGAGGGCAGGGGAAGGGGGAAAAATAACCACAATACATCATGTAAAGGTACAAGAATGATGAATGTAACTGTACTGTATACCTAAAACCAATAAACTTAATGAAAAAAAAAAGCTGTGACGTAAGAGACCAAAAATAACTGCTAAATAAAAACCCACACAGCAATGATTTATTGTCCAGTTTTTCTATACCATTTGATGTCTTTAATTTTTGGCAACCAACCAAAAACAAGGGTGCTGATACCACTCTGCATGTCCCAATCTCATGCATGCCAGTACAAATAACACCACACTAATTCATTTGAAATAAGCAAGCTTTAGACCAGTGGTGGTGAACCTATGGCATGCATGATACAGC
>NW_022900926.1:54364803-54390819 GCF_012274545.1 Fukomys damarensis | reverse complement strand
AAAAAAAAAAACTGTGACGTAAGAGACCAAAAATAACTGCTAAATAAAAACCCACACAGCAATGATTTATTGTCCAGTTTTTCTATACCATTTGATGTCTTTAATTTTTGGCAACCAACCAAAAACAAGGGTGCTGATACCACTCTGCATGTCCCAATCTCATGCATGCCAGTACAAATAACACCACACTAATTCATTTGAAATAAGCAAGCTTTAGACCAGTGGTGGTGAACCTATGGCATGCATGATACAGCAGGCTGTTTGTATTATTGAAAGCTCAGTTATTCTGTTTTTCTTTTAAGGTATGAGTTGTTTTTCCTAAACTTAAAACCTCAGCCTGGGCATAATGGCACATGGCTGTAACCCTATCACTCAGGAGGCTGAGGCAGGAGGATTGCCAAGGAGTTCAAGGCCATCCTGTGCTACACAGTGAGTTTAGAGCCAGCCTGAACTACAAAGCGAGACCCTGCCTCAAAAAAACCAAAAAACAAAACAAAACAAAGACAAAAACGTAAACCTCAGTATTTGGGTTTAATTGCAGTGTTGGCACTTTGGGGTTGCAGTTTGGGCACTCAGCTCTAAAAGGTTCATCATCCCTGCTTTAGATTGTTTTTGCTTTGGCTCCCAGCTTCACAAATGGAATTTAGAGTACGACAACCCTTGATTTGACAACAGTCATGGAATAAAAGCCATATGTTCATGAATAGAAAACATACAGATTTTAGATTTGAGGCCCTAGGGTTCATTTACTAAGTAAATAATGTTTCCACGCATCCATTCACATCTTACACACAAAGCTTTGGGATTGCTGCTTTCTGACAATTTATAAACCAGACCAATTTCTCATTATATGTTGAAGCCAAGTCCAAATATTCTGATCAGGTCAAGAACCTTCTCCCTATAGCTGTAAAAGAGCCAGAATAGAAATCAATAATTTTGAGACTAAGTGAAATTAACACTACTTTTCAAATGATATTCAGTGTAACAATATACTGGACATTCTTTCAGGTTAAAAAAACAACAAAAAAATTCTAAAGGTAACTGATATTAAAATTCCTGAGATGAAAATACCCTTATGAATTCTGATGATAATTATTTGGGACCACTATACAATCTGAACTTTCTTCTGTACCTCAAGCTAGTGAAAGTTTGTGAGACAGGAAAAGAAGAAAGAATAAAAAGGAGTTGAATGAATTATGTAGCATCACAAATTGGGCTAGAGAAGTTTGACATATGAATGTTCCCTCCCATGCCGCCTTTATGTGTAGCATTGTAAATTGACCATTTTTAAGCCAAAGTCTAATCACTAAGTAGACTGACAGTGCCTGGAAACTGTTTAGAAAAACCATTGGTAACTAAAAGTAGAAATTCCATATGACCCAAATATCCCCCTCTTATGTATCTTCCCAAAAGAGTTAAAATCATCATATTACAGGGATACACACATGTCCATATTTATGCAGCACAGTTTCTAGTAGTTAGGTCTTGGAAACAGCTTATAAGTAAATCAACAGGTGAATGGCTATGTAAAATGTAGTATCTATACATAATAGAGTACTACACTGCCACAAAAAAGATAAACTTAAGGCATTCATAGGTAAACGGATGCAACTTTTTTTTTCTTTTTTTGGTACCAGAGATAAAACTCAGAACCTGTGCTTGCAAGGCAGGTGGTGGAACCCCTGAACTAAATCCCCAGCCCATGGACGCAACTTTTTTTATTTAATTTTCTTGGTACCAAGGATTGAACTCGGTATCTTGTACTTTCAAGGCAGGCACTGGAACCACTGAACTAAATCCCCAGCCCAACAACTTTAGAACATAATGCAGGGGCTGGGGATTTAGCTCAGTGGTTCGGTGGCCTGCCTTGCAAGCGCAAGGACCCAAGTTCAATACCCAGTACCACAAAAAAAAGAACATAATGTTAAGTGAAATGAGCCAGACACACAGGCTCAAATATCACGTAGTTTCTCTTATATGAAAAACACTATATGTATCTATATATAGATAGATATAGATATGTATATATATAAATAAATAGCAAGATGGATAATAAATAGGAAGTAGGGGAGAAGTCAAATTACTTCCCCAAATCACATACTCTGTTGTTTTAAAATATTTCAATAGATATGCTAGTTTGTCTCATTTATACTAAAAATTAATTTTTATTCATTAAAAAGAAAGTTTGTATTATCTGTCCATTATAAGAATTTTTTTGAGGGGCCGGGGATTTAGCTCAGCGGTTCGGTGGCCTGCCTTGCAAGCTCAAGGACCTGAGTTTAATCCCCGGCACCAAAAAAGAAAGAATTTTTTTGGATTCAGTCTTGTATTGAGTAACTTCTCTGAAGATAATGATACAAAGTATAATAACTTGTTATTCTCATTATGTTTGGTTATGAAAATGCTTTACTTTTTCATAACATAAAAAAAGAAAAACCGTTGGTAACATGCCACATTATCATACAAAATAATGTTATTGTACTTGTTTAATGTATACTCTGCTTCTAGCACACTATCATTTCCTGACAGACTTAAAATTAGGTAATCCTTGAAAGACAAGAGGAAAGATAGAATCAGGTGTGGTAGTAGTGTAAGCCTGTAATTCCAGCATCTGGGGAGCTCAGGCAGGAAGATCACAATTTCAAGCCCAGCCCAGGCAACTTAATGACATAACAAGACCCTGTCTCAAAAATAAAAAGAGGTTGGGTAAGTAGCTCATTGCAAAAGCCCTGGGTTTAATCCCCAAGTACACACACACACACAAACACACACAATGAAAGAATAGAATGAAAGTTTGAGCACAGATTATCGGCCAACCAATTTGAGTTTCTAAGGGTAGGTAGGAATAGAAGAGTTGGCTCCTACCCTCAGGCAAGAAGAAAGGGGTCTACAAAAGTACAACAAAGTCCAGATGAGTGACCTGGGCACTACAGAATGTGGAGGAACACTGCCAATGCAGGACATGGTAAAGAATGTTGGAGCAGAGAGTATCCATCTCAGATTCCAAGATGGGTTGGATTTTTCTGGAGCAGGAAGGATGGTAAGAGGTGCTGCCTGATAGCTGGGCACGGTGATGCATGCCAGTAATCTCAGCACTCGGGAGGCTGAGGCAGGAGGATCACCACAAGTTTGAGGCCAACCTGGGCTACACAGAGAGACCCTGTCTCAGAAAAAAAATGTGCTGCCTGCTCAAAAAATGGCAGGCTACTCAGATCAACAAGGTTAAGTTTACATTCAGGGGCAGCAACTGATAAGACTCAGAAATTCATCTGGGGTCCAGCATGAAGAGGCCTGAAGAAGCTAAGAAGGAAATTTCAGGCAGGTAAACAGCACAGTTACCCACTCCTAAGGATGACTGGGCGATACTAAACCACTGGCTGCTTGCTGGGACTTCCGAATAAAAGGAACTTGACTTTGGAAGCAGGAAAAGCTCAGCAAAAAGAGCTACTGCAGCCAAGGTATGGGCCACAGTTGTGAATTAAAGTAGTGACTACAAATAGTGGTATCTATGATGAAATATCTTCTACCTGCAACCTCCCTAATCAGCTCAAGACAAAGGCGAGGTTATTATATGAGACTATGACTGCTAATAATATTTTTGCATTAAGAATTTTACTTTAATAGCACATTTTGTAAACAGGCAGTCCCTATGCATTCTCTTCTCTGCAATTTACTTTCAGGCTAAGTACAGGAAGGTACAAAAGTAATCAACAGTTCTCCTAAAGAAAATCCAAAAGCCAAGAGACAGCTCTAGTGTCTCATTAGGAAAAACAAGTGTCAGACCTTAACCGCTATTTTTAAAGTAGAAAATAAGCAGGCCTATAAATCAGGGATGGGTGGGTAGAGGAGTGAGGGGATCAAAGTGGGAAAAAGAGGAGCTCAAAGAAGAAAAGAGGAGCAAGGAAACAAGTCTGTTAATACAATTTTTTAGAAAATGATATATCACAACACCATAAAAATTAAATGGCCATAGAAGTACTACGCAGGGAAGCTAGAAAAACCTATAGACTATGTTCAGACACTTGAAAAGATTAAAGTAAAAGATAATTATTTTTTAGCACACTTCCAAAACTAGGGCATAGCTCAGTGTTAGAACACTTGCCTGACATGTGAAAGGCCCTGGTTGGAACCACAGTGCTCAAAAAGAAAGAAAGAAAGGAGGTGGGGAAGGGAGGAGAGAGGTGGGGAAAGAGGGGAGGGGGAGGGGAGGGGAAGGGAGGGAAGAGGGGAAGAAAAAAAGAAAGGGAAAGGGAAAGCCAAACCAAGCCAGATGTTGTGGTCCTTGCCTGTAATCCCAGCACTGTACAGAGAGGTTAAGGCAGCAGCAATGCAAATTCTAGTCTAGCCTGGGCAACTTAGAGACTGTGCAAG
This sequence comes from Fukomys damarensis, assembly GCF_012274545.1. NCBI lineage: Eukaryota > Metazoa > Chordata > Mammalia > Rodentia > Bathyergidae > Fukomys > Fukomys damarensis. Next base: position 54,386,448 of record NW_022900926.1, on the reverse strand, counting down.
ACCTTTTTTCAAAAAATAAAAAGGACTAGGCATATCGCTGGGTGTGAAGGTCTTGGGTTCAATCCTTAGTAACACGCACAAATGCATAACACACGATTGCAGGTAATGCAGACTATTTCATTAACCTTTGAGTAAAAGCAAAACAAAAACAAACCAGAGAGGTAAGATAAAAACCTTCATTATCTATTAGGTAAAATGGACATTTTTTTAGGCTTCCTTGGTCAGAACTTCTGATATCTCTTTAGAGTGAGATGCCAAATTATTATTTTTTTAAAGGTGAGCTGTAAGCTGTACGACCCAAAGCCATACATGGTTGGCATAGATCACCTATGGTTTTGGGGAAGTTTTCTTGCTTGTCAGCAGTATTTACTAGAACCCCTGGAGGGAGCTTTCAGTAGGTAAGGGAGCCTGAGACAGAGGTGGAACAGGAGTCTCACTGCTTTAGAAACTCTGTCAGTGGATCAGGAGTGCTTGACAGCAGTTTTAAATTCTAAAATGTACTACTCAAAGGTACTGGTAAAGTTTTGAACTGCACGCCAATGGAATTCACTGCAGCTCCAAGTCTTACAAAAATATATGCTTAAAATAAATACATACTCATGTTCAAGCCTCAAAATGCTGCACAAATAATGCTTCCTCCAACACAGGCAACACTGGACACTTTCAGAGGTCAAATGAGCAAGAGGCTGAGTGACAATGATCGGCCCTACACAGGCCAGCCCTTGTGATCCTCTCCAAAGAGAATCAGTGAAGCAGAAATGTTTTGTAACTGTTCTGGTCTTTTGAAGAATCCCATTTTTCAAATCACTGATTGTATCATGACACTGAGCACTATGAACTCAGCTCTAGAACCTTTTGTGGTCCTTCTGACCTTCCATCTGCAGGTTTCATCTTGACTTCTCATCTAGCTACACAGGAGTTATTGATAAACACAGCACATAAACACTGTGGCTGGTGTCTAAATACTGAAATAGTGCCTGGCAAATAGTTAAGGGATCTCTTGAGATATCATAGGTATGACACTAAAAAGGTCATATAATTTCTAGTGGGGATGAATGAGCCATATTATTCCAATAAAGCTAACTCCAAAAATTATATCAACTCACTAGCAAGTACTTGGTATACTCAGCGGGAAAAATTGTCCCTATTTTTTTAATAAATAATATACTTTATAATATTATAAGTATCATCTAATTTGTAAATTTTCTCTTAGACACCTCATGAAGCTTAATTGGCCAACCTTAGTTTAACAAAGTTGTTGAAAGTTTACTTGAAAAAAATTAATAAAGTCAATCAACAGCTTTTATAAATATCTTATGAGTTCATAATTTACAATTAGGTGGATATTTGAAAAAATATCACACAAGAAATTCACAAGCATTTCACACACATAGAAGAAAAAGAAATACCAGAGCTAAACCCCTTCTTTAAATCAAACAATAATAAAACAAGGATGATAATTGCAAAAAAAAAATAATAACACCAATGTCTTTAAGAGTTCTACCTATTCTATCTTCCAGCAGATTTAGTGTTTCCATTTTAATATTTAGATCTTTGATCTATTTTGATTTTAGTTTAGTGCACAGTGAAAACTATGGGTCTAGTTTTAATCTTCCAAATGTGGAAAGCTAGTTTTTCCAGCATTACTTATTAAAGAGGCTATCTTTTTTCAGTGTTTGATTTGGCTCCTTTGTCAAAGATAAGGTAGCTGAGTGTGTTTGGAGTTGTTTCTGCATCTTCTAATCTGATCCATTTATTCTTAGGTCTGTTTTTTGTTTGTTTTGCCAGTACCATGCTGTTTTTATTACAGTAGCTTTGCAGTATAATTTCACGTCTGGGACTGTAATGCCCCCTGCCTTGCCTTTGTTATCCAGAACTGCTTTTGCTATTCTAGGTCTCTTCTGGTTCCAAATGAATTTTAGATTGTTTTCTCTAATTCTGTGAGATATGCTATTGGTATTTTGATCAGTATTGCATTAAATCTGTATAACAATTTTGGAAGTATAGCCATTTTCACTATATTGGTTCTTCCTACCAAAGAACAAGGGATATCTTTCCATTTTGTGATATTTTCTTCAATTTCCTTTTTCAGAGTTTTATAGTTTTCAATATAAAGGTATTTTACTTCCTTTGTTAGATTGATTCCTAGGTATTTCATTTTTTGGGATGCTAATGTGAAAGGTATTGTTTCCCTAATTTCCTTCTTAGTGAGTCTGTTATTTGTGTACTTTGAATGTTGACTTTTTTTTTTTGTACCAGGGATCAAACTCAGGTTCCTGTGCTTGTAATGCAGGTGCCTGAACCACTGAGCTAAGTCCCCAGCCCCTTGAATGTTGACTTTGGACCCAGTTATGTTACTGAATTTAGTTATTAAATCTGGAAGTCTTTTGGTGGAGTTTTTGAGGTCTTTTATGTAGAGAATCATGTCATCCACAAATATAAGACTATGGGGCCAGGGATGTAGCTCAGTGGCACTGCACCTGCCTTGCAAGCACAAGGTCCTGAGTCCGATCCTCTATACCAAAACAAAAAACAAAAAACTTTGAGAACAAAACCCCAATCACACAGAAAATATCACAAAGATCACAATGATATATGCGCACCTATGTTTATAGTGACACAGTTTGTAATAGCTAAAACTTGGAAACAGCCCATTTTCCCATCAATTGGAGACTGGATAAAGAAGATGTGGTTTTTCTATAAAATGGAATACTGCTCAGCCATAAATAATGAGAAATTAGATTCATTCATAGGAAAATGGATATATATTGAGGATATACTCCTAAGTGAAATAAGTATGTCACACGTGTAAATACCGAATAGTTTCTCTGGTGTGAATAAACTATAATAGTACATAAGATCCTAATGAGATAACTGACAATATGAAATAGGATGAAAAGGGCTAAAGGTGTAGGGAAAGTGGGAAGGGGAGGGGAAAGGTAATAAGGAAAAAGAAAAAAATAGGAGAAAATGGAAATAAAATGTTCATAAATGGGGAGGGGAGGAGGGGGTGAAGGGAGGCCAGGGACAAGGGGAAAAAAATGAGAACCGAGACCTGTCATGTAAAGGTACAAGATCCCAATAATGAAAGTAATTGTACTGTATACCTAAAATGTGCCAAGAAACTCAATGAGGAAAAAAAAAGAAAATATCACAAAGATTCAACAACTGGGATCTCATCTTATTAAAAAGCTTTTGCACAACAAAAGAAACCACCAACAGAATAAAGAGACAACCCACCAAGTGAGAAAAAATTGTGCTAGCTGTTCCTCAAAGGATTAATATCTAGAATATATAAAGAATTCAAAAAAATTAGACTCTCCAAATTTAAATACTCAGTCCAAAAATGGGCACCTGAAATGAATAGATACTTCTCAGATGAAGAAGTAGAAACAGCAAATAAATATAGGAAAAAAATGTTCAACATCAGTGGTCATTCAAGAGATGCAAATTAAAACAACACTGAGATTCTATCTCACTATGGAAAGAATGGCTATTATCAAGAAATCAACCAATAATAAATGCTGGTGGGGCTATAGGGAAAAAAGAACCCTTCTCCAGTGTTGGTGGGTGTGTAGACTGGTGCAACCACTGTGGAAATCAGAATTGAGATTCCTCAAAAAACTAAAAACAGGGTTCTATTCAACGCAGCTCTTCTATTTCTTGGTATCCTCCTGAAAGAATTAAAAGCATCATACCACAGTGATATATGCACACCCATGTTTATAGCAGCACAGTTTGTAATAGCTAATTTTTTTTTTTCCTGGTACCAGGGATCAAACTTAGGACCTTGTGCTTGTGAGGCAGGCACAGTGCCACTGAACTTAATCCCCAGCCTGTTGTAATGTTGGAAACACCCCAAAAGTCCATCAACCAATGAATGGATAAAGAAAATGTGGTTTTATTTATACAACAGAGTATTACTCTGCCATAATGCTTGAGACATTTCTAGTTAAATGGATGCACCTTGGGACCATACTCAAGTGAAATAAATTGGACACATATGTTTAAATATTGCATTTTTTCTCTGTTGTGAGAAATTGAAAGTAGAAATAAGGCCCAAAATGTATAAAAGATAGTGGGAAATGGAAGAAGATGTTCAAATGAGAAGGGGAACAAAGGAGGGTGGAGGAAAGGAAGGTAAGAAGGGACAAGGAAAAATGTGGAAACAATTTTTGTAAACAAGGAAAGGAAGAAGGGTTGAAGGGTGGGGAGGAGAATGGGAAAAAAAGCAGCAAGATCTATCATGTACAGGTACAAATTCCTTATGATGAAAGTTATCACTATGTATATCTAAAAACGTACCAATAAAAAAATACTGACAAGAGAAAAGAACAAACTCCCACACATTGCTGGCAAAATTTTCTGGAGGACAATCCAACAATATGTGCCAAAAACCTTAAAAATATAAATAATACTTATTGATTCAGCAATTCCATTTTCTTCAAGGAAAGTACAGTGGACCCTTGACTCATAAACTCAGTTCACAAGGGCTGGTGGTAACTCAGATTGGTTGTAAGTCAATACAGCTGAGGTCTGGATGTTTACCTGGGTACACACTATAGATAACAAGAGGCAGATAAATCTTCCTTTAACCTAATTAACCCAAGTTGTTCCTATGTCAGGCCAGTCATAACTTGAGGGTCCACTGTAATCTGAGGTGTAAAATTAATATGCAAAAAGCATCACATGTAAGAGTGAAAAAGTAGAACTACATGAAACTTCAGCAATTTGGAAACAAGCTTAATAAGCTGATGGTTAATCAGCACAATGGTTCTATACATGACATTAAAAACTGAGTGGTATGAGAAAATGCTCATGATACACTACTAAGGCAGAAAAGTTACAATATAACAAGGAGTATGATCTCAATTTTCTACATAAAAAACAGAGAAAGGAATGGATCGATATAGTAACATGGGTTGACTACAAGTAGAAGGTTTGGTGGTGTTCACTTTCTTCTCTGATCATGTCGATATCTACCTTTCTATAATATACACTAATTTGGGGGCTAAATGTGCATAACAACCTAAAAGGGTGAACACTATTATTATCTCCATTTTAAAATAAAAGAAACAGGAACAGCGTGACTATATATAATGGAGCCAGGATTTTTCCTAATTGACCTAGCTCCAGATCTAGTTATTAACCACTGCAATGATAGAAATTTTAAAAATAATTTATGGCTGGGGATATAGCCCAGTGGTGAATGCTTGCCTAGCATGTGAGAGGTACTGGGTTAAATCCTCAGCACCAGGAAAAAATTGATGCAAAAATAATTTAAAGCAAATGAAAAATAACCTATAAAAATATGCATTACATGTTCTGAAGAGAATCTGAATGGGCTGGACTTTTCAGGACAAATTCAGAAAGTGAAATTTCTCTCCTGTCTTATCAGGTTGTATCTTTTTATTTGTTTCACTACAATTATCTGAAAATTCATCTATTTCCTCCATTTTCCCTCCTTTCATTACAAAGGAAGATATCATTGAAATTTCAGGCTGTATATGGCAAAATCTCCCACTCCCCTCTCAGCTCTCCCAATTTCCCTGCCTTTAGAAGCGAAGGTGGGGGCGGGGTTGTAGATCAGTTGTAGAGAACTTGACTAGAATTGGTATAAAAGCTAAAGAGGGTCTCATCAAAAACCCCTCCCCACCAGGCGTGGTGGCGCACGCCTGTAATCCCAGCACTTGGGAAGCTGAGGCAGGAGGCTGTGAGTTTGAGACCAGCCTGGGCTGCATAGTGAGTTCCAGGTCAGTCTCAACTACATAGTGAGACCCTGTCTCAAAAAACCAAAATAAATAAATTAATTAATTAAAAAAAACAAAACCCTCCCAGATCTATGCAGACTCACAATCTAGGGAAAAACAAACAAACAAACAAACAAAAAACAACCCTCTCAGATCTATGCACACTCACAATCTAGGATAAAAACTTCCCAACAAAAATGTATACTGTTTTCTTCTAAGAAAGTTACAAGGTAGTTTAGATGGAAGTTTTTGGAAAGGTGTTATTAAAATACAAAAGACAAACTACTGAAGGACACAAATGAATAGGCAAGATCACAAGATCTTTTCCTGTGTATCATGTGACATTCCTGCTCTGACTTTCAAACAAAAGCCTGACAGATGTAAGTGCTTGTAGATAACACACTCTTGCTGCCATGAGATTTCTGTAAAGGGGCATAGAGGATCAAGTTGCAAGGGACTAAGGAAATGTTTTCTGTATCTTAGAGGAAAAAAATATTACTAATCAGTGAGCAAGCTCCAGCCACCTGTTTTCCTGAAATTGGACATTTGATCAGATTAAAATGAAGTTAAATTCCACACTGGGGATTTAGCTCAGTGGCACCACACCCACCCTCACAAGTGCAAGGACCTGAATTGGATCCCCAGTACCAAAAATAAAAATAAAAATAAAAATAAAATTCCTACCAGTGGAAGGATAAATTTAGACTACCTGATAAAATATCACCACTAATAATGAAATTATCTTATTAAAGAACAATCATAGATTTTAATTTCCAGCACTAAAAACAGTTCTCCCCTACAGTTCATAAAGGAGTATACATTCTGTTATTCCAGACCTTACCAAAGGCAAGACTACTGAACGGCTGTGGTTTTAAACCTAACGAATAAATTAGAGAAGTTGATTCATATTTCTAGTACACAGCTATACATTGTTTTTTTTGTTTTTTTTTTTGCAAAAGTGAACTCAACAAAAGATTGTCTTACCAAGATAGATTAATTAGGATAAGCACCTTCAATGGTAAAGATTTATCAAAAATGAGTTCTACATTTTTGTAAAATAAGATTATGCTAAATAAGTTTCTATATATTCTTTGAAAAACTCATAAGATCTCCAATTTGATGAAACACTGTGTTAATATAAAATTATTCAAAAAGTATGGAATGAACCTTAAAAATATGCCCATATCTTTCACCCAGTAATTTAATTTCTAGTAATCTATCTTAAAAAATTAAGTGAGTACAAAACATTTATGTACATAGCTTTGGTATATTTTTAAAATTTATGTTCTACATGTTTTCTAAATGTCCACTAAGAGGAAATCAATATAATTATTGCATGTCCATGGAAAATATTTTACAGTTATTAAAAATTGTATTTTTAGATTGGGGTATAGCTAATGCTAGAGTGCTTGCTAGCACTAAAAATAAATAAATGGCTCTAATAACTTAAGAGATCTGTTTAACAAGAAAAGTCTGTTACAGGAATTTTCCAAAAACAATCTTTCATTGTCTTTCCCAATAGACCTTGTTCTGTCGCTAAAATGAAATGCTATATATTAAATATAAAAGAACGCAGACATATGAAGCCCAGTCAGACCAATACCTAGGATACTAGTATTTCATAAGCAATCTAGTTATTGTAATTGGTCACTGTGATTCTGCCTCTTACATGGGTTAGGACTGCTGTGCTCTTTAGCATTTACCATAAAGAGTCACTTCACTTCAGTTCTCTACCTTGAAGCACAGAGACATCTTTGTTTCTAAGGCAGACAGAATTCAACAAGAAGCTTATATTACATGACTTTAAAAATTATTATTCATCCATCTCTGCTACACATTTCCATAAACTTACTCTGCAAAATAGCCCAATCCCAAAGGGACAGAAACACCGCAAACCCCCTTAGCTTTATTTTTAAAACTAGCAGTGTCTAATGTGCCTGTGAAGGAAGTAAAGCAGAAGATAAACATATTCATTTTAAAACATTTAAAAGATATGCCCATACTGTATGTGAAATTCAGTATAACACCTACTCAATTTATTGGACAAATTTGCAGAGGTCTAAAGATTCAACAACATCACTTCAAATATTCTATTCACAAGAGTCTGGATTAAATGTTGCATTTCTAAAGCCATTAAAGTTTAAACATTTTGTAAATAGGGAAGGGTGAAGTGGGTGAAGGGAGGGCAAGGGAATGGGAAAAAAATAAGAACCAAGACACATCATGTAAAGGCACAACATCCCAATGATGAATGTAACTGTACTGTTTACCTTAAATGTACTGATAAACTTAACAGAAAAAACAAAAAATTAAGCTTATTTATTTTTGGTACTGGGGATTGAACTTGGGTCCTTGCGCTTGCAAGGCAGACCACCAAACCACTGAGCTAAATCCCTGGCCCATAAAAGTTAAGTTTAAACTAAGTACAGTACACAAGTGTTTATACTCTCAGGATGTTTTAATAATGCTTCAAATTTTTCCTTTATAAATGAACCCAAAACATCTTCATTTAATTAAATGATTCTAAGTTGCTACTAGTGAATGAGGACTGTTAAAAGTACAGTATTTTAGGGCCAAGGATTTATCTCAGTGGTTCCAGCACCTGCTTTGCAAGTGCAAGGACATGAGTTCAATCCCCATTACCAAAACACAAACAAACAAACAGTATTTTAAATCTTGGCCAAGTTTGTCAGTGCCTATCTGTAATCCCAATACTATAGGAGGCTGAAGCAGGAGGAATGCAAGTTTGAGTCCAGCCTGAGCAATTTAGTTAGACTCTGTCTCAAAACAAAAAATAAAAAAAAGGACTGGGAATGTAGCTCAGTGCAAAGGCCCTGGGTTCATCTCTAGAACCATAAAATGAGGAGGAAAAGGGTGGGGTGAACAGAGGAGGAAGAGAGGGAGAAGGAGAAGGAAGAAGAGGAAGGAGGAGGAGAAGGAAGAGGGAAAAGGAAGAGGAGGAGGAGGAGGTTTTTAAATCTTGGAGTTGGAGATTTAGCTCAGTGTACAACATGATTAGCATATGTGAGGCCCAGGGTTCTAGCTATAGCGTGGGGAAAGTTAAAATGAGGCCATCAGAGTGGGCCCTCATCCAGTCTGACTGGTAACCTTAGAATATACAGACAAATATATTCAGTATGCACTTAAACAAAGGGAAGGACTATCTGAGTATACAGTAGGAAGGTGGCCGTCTGCAAGGAGCCAGGCCTCAGAAGAAACCAATCCTGTTGATACCTTGATCTTGGACTTGTAGTCTCCAGAGCCATGAGAAAAATGCATTTCTGTCAATTCAACCCTCCATTCTGTGTCTAGTGGACTAATGTAGATTAAAAAAAAAAAAAAAAAAGACATTAAGCCAGGCATGGTGGCTCACACCTGTAATCCAGCACTCTGGAGGCTGAGGCAGAAGGATTGCTGTGAGTTCGAGATCAGCCTGGGCTACATAGTGAGTTCCAGGTCAGTCTCAACTACATAGTGAGACCCTGTCTCAAAAACAAACAAACAAACAAACAAAGACATTAAAAAAAATTTGAAGATCAACACTAAACCCTGGTGTCTAAAGATGCATACCAGAATAAGGAAGTGACTACTATACAGGTTAGAATCATGTAGACAGGGCTGGGGGTGTCAGTGCCAGAGAGCACTTGCCAAGCATAGGTGAGGCCCTGGGTTCCATCTCCTGCACTGTACAAACAAAAAGGAATCATACAGGCCTTCTTCACTTTACTTAGTTCCTGTATGCACAATTTCAGTTTCACAGTTTAAATTACACCATTTCTCTAACAACATGATTTAAATTTCACTCACCATAATATATTATCTTTTGAAAAGCAGCATAAAGTGCAAGCTTAAGGCCACAAACAACTTTACAATTAATATATGTATATCATGATCACTGACCAATCATAACGCTTCCCTCAAAGCTGTCTGTGATTGGTCTCCTCACCTGTTACACAGTTCAACAGATAGTAAAACAAATACTACAGTATCTGTGTTACCTCCTAGTCTTCTGCTGATGGACTCACTTAACATTTTAAGAAAATGAATGAAAAAGAGGAAACTAGCTAACAAAGATGAAACAATGAAGTAAAAAGTGGTAATACTGGAAGTAAAATTTGAATGGAAGGCGAAGAGTTACAGGAGAAATATCTGACCATGGGAATGTTGGCACTGCCACCACTTAAATACCCTAGATGTGCACTCAGAGGAACTTCACAGAGAATTTATTGACATATATGAGAAAAATAGTTGAGATAAATGATATAAGCAAAAACTCCTCATTGAAGGAACTCTTGGAGGCACTTCACAAAACTGAGAGCATGAAGGATAAAATGTTGAAAGTTGATTTAAACTTCAAGGAAGTGTGAATATTCGAATATTCATCAAGGCATACCAAAGATGCTTGCTGTGTGTCCCAAGTTATAAGGTAAGAAAAAGAAGACAAGCAATGTTCAAACAACCTTTTCACAAAGAATTAAAGCAGCTTAGTTATCTATGCGTATGTTTGGTTTCGTGTTTTTGTTGTATTAGGGACTGAATCTAGGGCTTTCGCATGAGTTATATCCCTACACCTTTTTTATTTTGTATTTTGTGACAGGGTCTTGCAAAATCAACTAAATTCCCCAGGTGAATTTGAATTTGTAATCTCCAGCTCAGCCTCTCTGAGTGCTAGGATTACAAGCATGCACCACCATGCTTAGCTCTAAAAGTTTAATTCTCAATGTTGCTAATGTTTTAAATGACAGTGTACTACATTTTACTTTTTTTTCATTTCCCTATATATGTAGGCATAAGAGGGTTTTTTGTGTTTTGATAATAAATTGTAAAGATTCTTAGCCAGGCACAGTGGGGCATAGCTGTAATCCCAGCTATTCAGGAGGCTGAGACACAAGGGTTGCTTGGGCTCAGGCATTCAAGACCAGCGTGATCAATACAGTAAGACCCATCACAAACAAAATGTGAAATACAATAAACTTAAAGGTCCCAGAACAAGGGCAGTTTTTCACTGGTGTTAATGAAGTTTATGAGGATTTCAGCCTGCACCATCTTTTTTATACAGCCACAATAACAAGAAAGCCAAAGACTGCCCGTGGCTAGTTTTGAAGGCAGAGGGGGCTTTATGACTGGGAAGGGACACAGGCAGGAGCTTTTGAGATGACTGGCAAGTTCTATTTCCTCACCAGAATGGCGGTCAGGAGGGTATTTACATGTTGATTATTTGTAAAGTGAAAACAATGTCGCTGTGATTTGAATCCATGGGAGTAAAGGGAACAATCAATGTAGACCAGCCTCAAATACTGGGCCAGTGGTCACCTTTCTAAGAGAAAAGAAAAATTCAGCCACAGAAGTAGTAAAGGTACTTGGCAGAGGGCACAAAGGCTGCTGTCAGACATGATATCAGAACCCAGGCCTTGCTGGCAGCCTGGCCTGCTCTCCTTTCTTTATAGCTTGCCAGCCTTTCATCAAACAGACTTGCCATACGGGCATCTTCACTGTCTATTTGCAAGTGAGGTAAATCAGCCAGGTTTGAATGTGGAGGCCTGGGTTTTCAGATGCATTCTTTAATGCTAACCACAAAAAGAAAAAAAAAAGAAAAAGAAAGATAGAGGTCAAAACTGGGTCACCAGTCTCAAAAAGAATTTATTAAAAATGTTTTTCAGGTAGAGAAATTTGGCTTCATGGAAAACAGTAAGACATTCTGCCTCCCTGATTCTAGCTCAACAATACACTCAGCCTTAATAAATGTCTTTCGTTCTGTGGGGCTCAGGCAGCTCTGCTGCGTATTTATGATATCTGAGTAGTTTACAATCAACACTTGGCCTTTCCATCTACATTTAGTACTGTACATAACATTTTCCCTCTCACTTAAAAACACTAATAGCCTCTGATGTTACTTTTTAATACAGAATTCATCAAGTATCCCATGGCTTCTATCTGCTTTATGTTTGGGGAATACGTTCTCATTCTGAACACATTGTTCACTAATATTAAAAAGAAGTATGCCTAATGTAACTTGGATATTGACTTCTATCCAATTTGGTTGGCTAGTAAATTCAGAGCATACATTAAATGTTTTTTAAGATTCATTCTTTTACTCTTAAAGTAAATGTCTCTGACATTAAGAGAATTTCAAAAAGGTTGAGGGGTGGAGGATGTAATAAGAAACTGCACAGAAGTCCTGGGGCAAAACTGGGTACAATATTTTATGTCCTATTTTCAGATGCATAAAAACATGCATTTTAATACAACCAGTAAATTGAAGCATGATGTTGCTATTTTCTGATTCTTTACTAAAGAAGAATATAAATTTGTCTATTTGGGATTTTAAAAGATGGATGCACTGAGCACCAAGACAACTAGATTCTGGTATATCAAAATAATAACCAAATTTTAAGATGCAAGTTATAAAGACATAAGAAAATGAAGGCTCATTTTTTTCAAAATGTCCCTCTCTCTAGAATTTAGTAACAGCAAGGAAAAACATTCTGTCATCTAAAGATGAATAAGATCCATTACACAATTTGGAGGCAGGATAAATGATTTAGAGCTACCAATAGAAGATGGTTGTTTATTTAGAAAATGTTTGCAAATACATTTTTTCAAAAATATCTCTCCCTTCCTAACAATGATGGGCTCTTTGAAAGATGTGCTTTAAATTTTAGTAATTCTAGTTATATACTGAATATCATGGGGACAAAGAGAGTTCATTATTTGAGAATCCTTTAATAGTCCTATATGGGAACTTTTAATTCTCCATTAACAAGCATTTTTTAAAAATCAGTTTCCCTAAAGGAAGGTATCTAACTGTAAGTCCTTCGTTGGATGATAAGTGTTTATATTTTAAAGTACAAAATACCCTAATTTATACCCAAACACCCAGATGTTATTTCAGTATGGTAACAAAGATACAAAACAATTTAAAGAATCTAATTGTTATTGTTTGTTTTTGTTTTGTTTTGTTTTTCTTTTTATTGAGTTTATTGGTACACTCTAGGTATACAATACAGTTACATTCATCATTGGGATCCTGTACCTTTACATAATAGGTCTTGATTCTCATTTTTTCCCCTTGTCCCTGCCCTCCCTTCACCCCTCCTCCCTAATCCTTATTGTTTTTACGGTTCTAAAAATGAAACAGAGGGCCTGGTGTATCCTAGGCGAGTGCTTTATTACTCAGCTACATGTCCAACCTTGATCCTCAGTTTTAAAACAGTGGTTCAAATAACATGTCTTTTGATTCTTCAGGTTTTTCTTGTTTTATCTTTAAGTTTTGAGATTTTAAAAAACTTTTGATCCAGACTTTTTCCAGACTGCATAATAATCCAACCTTCAGGACTCCAGTACTGTTCATTACTGGTTTTGCAGCTCTTCCTCAAGTTTTTGAACAACATGTGGAGGAAAACAAAGGCTTCAGTAAGAAAGCAATTAATTCGATATCACATAACCCCAGATAAAACATTCTGGAGATTAAGGACTTCACAACTAAACAACCATCCATTCTTTTCTTTTCTTTTTTTTAACAACCATCCATTCTTAAAGTGCCTATAAAGCACAGGACTTAGGTTCTTCCTCTCATCGTAACTTCTACTATTAACTTTTACCTTGATTTTTTTTAAAGCCAACTAACCAAGGGCAATATTGCTAATTTTAGCTTTAAATTGCTCTCTCTTAGCAACAAGAGGTGTACTGAGTTCCACTGTAAGTATGTCACATTCGCTAAAGTCCCACAGCCAACTTTCCTGTTATTTTTCTATTTGGAAGCAAAGTAGCAGATGTCTGCATAGGTAAGCTCAGGGAGAAAATAATTTGATTTATAGGATAATGCTAATGCTAATGCCACTGGGCATTTCCCTCTTGGTTCCCCTACTAAGTAGACTGTTTCAGTGCTGGTTGAGACAAGAAGCATATCTAGAGCTGCCAGACAAACTATTTTTAGGGCACTGAAAACAAGTTGCCACAAATCCTGAATAATTTAAGTGTGGACCACAGGCTACTTGCATTAGAAGTTGGGGTACTTGTTAAGTGTGTATTTTCTCAGACCTACTGAATCAGAATCTAGCAAATGAAGCTGGCAATCCCTAGACAACTCTTAAACATGCTAAGTTTGAAAAACACTGGTCTAAGGAAACTAATAGGAGAATGGACAGAAAGTTGATGAGAAGACAAATTTAGTAATTTGCTTAAGATCATTTAACATTAAAATCGTTTTAATATTATATCATGTAGGTTTTATTATTCCCATGAAATAACAGTAAATTACAGAGATTAAGGAGGTTCTACTGAGGACAAGTTATTCTCAGTATTATACTAATTGTATATCTAGTAAAGTGGTCAGCAAACTTTTTCCTGTAAAAGAACAGATTGGAAATGTATTTAGGCTTTGTGGGCCATGTAGTCTCTATTTCACTACTCAACTGTCTCTGTACTGTAAAACCAGTTGTAGACAGAAGGTAATAGAATGAGCATAGCTGTGTTCCATAGAACTTTATTTACAAGAAAAGTAGTATGCTGATTTGCCCCATAGCTGTTATTTGCTGACCTTTCATCCAATAATTTTTCTTCTTTGCCCTGCTGAGGACTGAACAAGGGCCTTGCATATTCTACTGTAATTTTTTTCCAGTGCTGGGATCAAACTCAGGGGTCCACACATGTTAGGCACTCTACCAATAAGCTATACCCTCTAACATATCTTTAATTCCAATGAAGGGTAACAGAATATGCCACTTGGCATAAGAATATTTTAAGCTGAAGGTAACTAAGAAGCAGATTCAAGAAAAGTTATCTGCCCTTCCTCTGCCTAAAAGCAGGACATAAATTTACAAGTGTCCCTCCTGCCCTCTCAGCCAGCAAGGACATTTAACTTTACATATATTCTTATCAGCCTAGAGATGACACCAGAGGATTCTACATATCAGACTGGACCACTAGCCTTTATTTACCACTAGTTTCCATACATTTGCCTTCCAACAGTTTGCAAGTCCTAAGGACTTAAGGTCTTTTTCTTTTGTGTTGTAGTTTCTCTAGAAATGTATTGTTCTGTGTTGAAGATGATAGGTAAGTCAGAGTTCTAAGCTCCTCCTCCTCCTCCTCCTCCTCCTCCTCTCCTTCCTCTCCTCCTCTTCTTCTTCTCTTCTCCTTCTTCTTTTTCTTCTTTTTTTTTTGATACCAGAGATTGAACTCAGGACCTTGCACTGTCAAGGCAGGTGGCAGCAACAACTAAGTCAAAGCCCCAGCCCCTCTAGGCTCACTTTCTGAGAATTACTCCTTCTCTGACTTTACTCCCATGTATGTATGTATGTATGTATGTATGTATGTATGTATGTAGATATATATATATATATATATATATATATCAAGTATTACTTATTCCTCTCTTACACATACACAGGAACCATGAAATATGACAACTTTTTAGAAAATTGTGACTTAAGGCCTGGAGATATAGCTTAGTGATAGAGTGTTTGCCTAGCATGTTTAAATCCCTGAGTTCTATCCCTAGTTCTGGGGAGGGGGAAAAAAAAACACATATGCCATTATCTAAGACATTATATATATATATATATCAGTTACTTTCTCATTGCTGAAACAAAACACCCAAAAGTAAGACAGGAAAGGTTTATTTGGCTCAGTTTGTAGAGGTTTCAGTCAATAATCAGCTGGTTCCAAGGTAGGATGGCTTCAGAGGGTTGTTGCAGAGGAGAACCAGTTCAGGGCAAGCAGCTGATAACAACAGCAAAAGCAAGCAAACAAGGGAACTTAACAACGCCTTTCTGTCCCTTTTTTCTTATCCAGACTACCAGGATAGGGCAGGGCCAAACCAATCAGTGTGCTGGTTTAGTAATCACACACCCTTAATCCCAGCATCACAAACTCTAGTTTCAGCCACCTCTGAAAAAGCCACCCTATGAACACATGAGGTTTTGGGGGACATCTAGACCCAAACCACACACACACACTCATATATGTATGACTTAAAAGATGACAAATAATCAAGGTATAGCAGCACAGGCCTGTAGTCCCAGATGAGGTAGAAACAGCTTGAGCCCAGGAATTCAAGGTCAGTCTAGGCAACATAGTCAGACTCATATTCATATATTCATATATATAAATTTGGGCCTTTTTCTTTGATAGACCAGCTCAATCCTAATTATTAATGGATAAATGGAACATTACTGTAGCTGACATACATCACTTAAGTTTCTCCATGATTAACTGGATATTGGGATGTTTCATATGATTTTCTTCTAATCCGTCCATAGGTCCCATTTGTAGCTGTCAGATGCTGGGGACAGCCAGGATGGTGCCCTTCTAGCAACAAACTGACTTCAAATGAAAAAGATAAGGAGACACAAATTTTACAAGTTTAATCTCTCGTAAAAGCAAGTAAGTAAAAATGGCACATACATTTTGTGATTATGTAATACATTCCACAGCAAGGATTTTTTGTTTTGAAAGGCAAGTTTCACACTAACCTACTGCCAGCAGTTTGAAGTTGCTTTAAACTCTTATGATAATATTCAAGAAACCATTAAGACATGCACATTCTTGTCCTTTGCTAATCTTCCTCTGCTTCATCTTTCTCAAATGTACAATTCTCTACATGGTTGGATGACTGTGAATAAATTAAATATGCCTCATTCCCTAATAAATGTTTGAACCTAGATGGCTTAATATCACTTATATTTGCTCGGATAGCAATTATGATACAGTTATTTCCTGTACAAAGGTCTCATCCACACCTTACACTATAAAGACATAACATCTCTGTGTGTGTGTTTGGTCATTTGGTTTGTTTGGAAAATCAGAAACACATTATACGAAGCCAGCTACGTTCAACTGACTGGTAAAAATACCAGCCTGTTTGTTTAAAAGATGGTTTCCTGTGCACCAAAGAGGTTCTTCCCCTTCTACAGTAGGACTATGTTCATAAACAGTTTGGAGATTCCCAGCCTTCTACAATTCAGGCAGTGCCATGCAACAGGCTCTGGCTAATGGAATGGGAACACAAGCGATATGTCAATGTGGAATGCCTCTTCCATTGACTCTTTCCCCTTGTAGTGACTTTGGAGGCCACTTGTTGAAGATGGTAGCATTACAAAAAGAAAGAAATCTTGATCCCTGAGTCATATGCAGGAAAGGTGTCCATCCCGGAATGATTGAGGCTTTGTGTGAGCTAGTGATGAGCTTTCACTGGGTAAGCCATGTTGACTTGGAAATGTTTGTTCCAGCAGATACTCTATCTTAACTGAATATGCATCATTTCTGAGAGGATTTCTAAGATTAATACAAATTTTAATATAAATCATATGTATAAGAAAAGCTTGAATGCAGGCCTGATGGTGCATTCTTCAAGTACCAGCTCTCAGGGAGGGTGACACAAGAGGATCATGAGTGTGAGTGTCACCTGGGTAACTTAGTGAGAATTTGTCTCTAAATTAGAAATTAAAAGGGCTGGGGATGTAGCCCCTGGGTTTGATCACTTGCACCAAAGGGGTGGGGGAAGGGATCTTGCAAATTGCCATTTTTATCATTTTGGATGAGTAAATAATCAGTCTCAGTAACTGGAAAGCCCTATTTATTAAGGAAATATTAACATATTTTCTAAAATATAAATACCGTTGCTTCCCTAAATCACTTAAACTACTAAACAATGTAGAATGTATTATGTATTGTTTATATACTATATATTTATGCTGTATAAACCAAAAGACAATCTTAGAATTAAATTTGCTCTCCCTAAGGGGCTGGAGCAGTAGCTTGCCTACCTGGCAAAAGGCCCTGGTTTGTTTGGGCACTGCAAACAAAAAAACAACTAAAGTAATTTTTTCCAGTGGTAGGGATCAAACTCAGAGCCTTGCACATTTTAGGCAAGTTCTCTGATCTACACTCCACTGAAATACCACTGAACTCCAGTGCCAACTTCAGTCATTAGTACCACTTTCATGTGTTTTCCACAGCTCTGTATCTCACAGATTATTACTCCATATTTTTCTAGAACTTGAGCAAAGTGGGGAGAGATGTGCCAGCTATGAGGCTGACTGCACAGACTAGTTCCACATTTGCCCAATGGGGGATTCCAAATGTATTCACCTGCAATTTCTGGCCCTTGGGGAACGGAACCTGGAATTTTCGGCATCCAGGTGAGGGGCCAGAATATCTGAGGGAAAAAAGAATTGCTCAGGCTTATTCCAGGTTTGAGCAGGTAGGAGGAAAGAGAACCGAAAGGGGCTAACATGCCCAAGTGAAGGAGCCTGTCACGGGTGGGGAGAGCTCGGTAAACCATGCTTTTCAGCGGTGCCAACTAATCTTTCTTAATTAGGGATCCATGAGAAGCCGAAAAAAGCTACAGAACTTCTTCCCCTTCAGACATACATATGAACGGTAGCTCAAATATTTAATTTCAGGATGCTCTTGGAGCCTGTGTAGCTCACAGGATAATGATCAGGATCCAGTTTACAGGATCACCAATGAATCCTAGGTGAAAAATTCCTACTTTAGTAGAAGACTTAGTGGCTGATTCTCAGTGATGTACAGGAATCCACAAGTAGATAACAAAGATACTTCCTATAAGAGAAAACACAGCTATTGCTCGCATCTCTTCCCCCTAACTAGGGGTAAGGATGTGAGAAGGAGAGGCAATGTCATTCTGGTTTTCTGGTCACCCTGCACTGTTACTAACCTCCGTGCCTTGATACAGCCCAATAAAAGGATATCACCAACAACTTTATTTTACTTTTTAAATTTTGACTTTGAAATAATATTAGTTTCACATACAAGTTGCAAAAATAGTACACAAATCCCCACTCCTGGCAACCACTGTTCTACTTTCTGTCTCTACGAATTTTACTACTCCACATATGGAACTTCATATAAGTAGAATTATACAGTATTTTTGGGGGGATGACTTATTTCACTTGCCATAATGTCTTCAGGCTAGAGTATTATTCTGAATCTCTTGACTGGGTATTTGGCAATTGTAACAAATTTACAGGGGCAGCTAGGACATGACAATTTCAGTGGCAACAGAGTCAACTAAATGTGATGGATCTTGCTGAACCCATTGGAGGTAATTAAATTTCAACATCAGATCCCATTACATCCCTAGTAGTGACATCACACCTTTGCAAAGCTGGGTTTTCAGTGCTTGCTGTGACAAAAAGCAAGCCCTGTGGAAAAATTAACACAGAACAGGAAATGAAGAGTGGCAGTGCCCAATATATTCACAAGATTAGAGTAGTACAGACAAACACATCCTGTTAATAATTGAGATTATTTAAGAATAATATAAAGTATTTTTCCTCTCCATTTATATGCATTATTTTTCAAATGGCATCTATGTCAATAGGAAATAATTACTTAGTTGTTTCCACCTGACGCTTCAACCTACAGACATGGTAAAAAAATTATCCAGACATCAAGGGCTCCAGGAACCAAGTCTAGGAATGTTTACTTAAATGAGAAGTCAAAGAGTTGTGCAAGATCACTGGACAGAGTTGTGTGATCTTGAATAAAAAATATAACACAAGCACAAAAACCAGAAAAAGAAGAATTTGAGTTAAAACCATTTTTAGCGGTCACTCTCAGTCAGCTTAATCCTTCAAATCTCATAAATACCCTCTGGATAATTTGTGTATTAAAAAAACTCTCCTAAAACACATATGCACAAATTACTGTTTTCCCAATCCTTAAGCATTCAAACAAAGCTTTTAAAATTAGAGCTTCCAAGCTATGCTTGAAGAGACAGAGCCTCCATGACACAGACAGAACACACCTATGGAGTCTGCACCAGGGGAATTGGAGCAAAACACCTTGAAGACAGGGACTAGGCCATCCCTGCACAATGAGACCTAAAGGTTTTTGTGGGGCTTATATTCTACTTTCAATACCTTGCTGGGCTGGGGATTTAGCTCAGCGGTTCGGTGGCCTGCCTTGCAAGCGCAAGGACCTGAGTTCAATCCCCAGTACAAAAAAAAAACAAAAAAAAAACCTTGCTTTTAACTTCAGAATGCGCCAGGTTACAGTGGAAATCCTTGTTTGGGAACATCCCCTTCTCAGAGTTTCTTATTTAAAATATATGTGAAAAGCAAGGGAAAAAATTTAAACCCACACAAGATCCAGAATAGTGGTTGCTTGCGGGATGGGGTAGAAGTAAATGGAAGACTCATCACCCAGGGGGTGATGCTTGGGTGTATGTTCGATCGTTCTTCTTGAACCTGTACCTGTAAGTATCATACTTTTCCTCTCTATGGGACAGAGGGGGCCGGGAGTTGCAAGTGAGCCTTATCACTAAGCTGAGTTGTATCACAAGCAGTTTGCTTTGGTTTGGAGTATATGCTACTTTGGAGGGGCTAATGGACTTAATGGGAGGCTAGAGTTAATTTTTGGCGTCATTATGAGTAAGGAATTAAAAAATTAGCATTTTAAAATCAACCTCAATTTTCATTTGCTTGAACTATGCAACTAGTTGTTTTCTGGTCTCTTTAGTTCCTCTTCACCTCTCATATATTTTTTTAAAATTTCATTTTACTTTATTTATTTTTGATGGTACTGGGGATTGAATCCAGGGCCTTTGCACTGAGCTATGTCCCCAGCTCTTTTTAATTAAAAATTTTTTTTGTTGTTGTTGTTTTTGTTTTTTTTGAGACAGGGTCTCACTATGTAGTTGAGACTGACCTGGAACTCACTCTGTAGCCCAGGTTGGTCTCGAACTCACAGTGATCCTTCTGCCTTAGCCTCCCGAGTGCTGGGATTACAGAATCCTTTAAAATTTTGAGACAAGGTGTCACTAAGTCACTAAATTGCCCAGGCTGGGCTCTAAATTGGGATCCTCCTGCCTCAGCCTCCCAGAATGCTATTATAGCCCTGTATCATCAAGTCCAACTTCTCCATGCCTCTTCCAACCCCCTCTGCTTATTTATGGCCTAGAAGGCAGAAAACTTACGATTGTAATATGTTTTCCCAACTTAAAAAAAATTCTTTATTTACCACATGCTGAGCACACACTAGGAAGACATAGGATGTTAAACACGGAGAGACACAACATTATATGCAGGAACAAAGTTACTATTGCTATTTTAAGGATGAGAACAATAATGGGTACTTACACCTTGGGACCACCTTGGACACAGGTGTGTTTGTCTTAATTCCCCAAGTTGTTTCCATCTACCATGACCTAAAAGACAGGTTCACAAAAAGGATGCCTAACACTCAAAGCACGACAGCAAGCATTTTGCATGCACCATTTCACTGAATTTCCACAGCAATACTTCCAGGTTTAAAGAAGTGGGCTTCTGAAAGCCACACGCCTAACAAGTGGCAGCATTAAGATCCAATCCTACGACCTACCGCTAGGGAAGCAACTCTTCCCAACACTCCCACCCAGGCCAAAATTGATCTCCTCACCACCAAGTGAATCTTCTCATCATTATGCCTCAGGGAAAACACTTCTGACTAGCTTTACAAAATTCAAATCCCTCTCGGATCACAAACAACGCTTCACTTTCCCTTCGGCCCCCTACATCTCCGGAAAGCGCCCCTCTTAAATCCCCAAGGCAAAGTAAATAAATTGATGCTTGAGCTCGACCCAGACCACATGCTCCAGGTGTTGCCATTCACGTAGGCTTTACAGAACTGGGGGTCGCAGCCCCTGCCCCTTCACAATCCTCCAAGGTGTGGGGGGCAAGGTCCGTGCTGCCCACACGTCAGCGCCCAGCCAGGTCTCCTAGCCTTGCCCGCAGACCGAGGCGGGGAGGGACACCTGGTGACACCCCCCACCGCCACCACTAGTTTCTTCAAACTCCAGGAGCTCACTAAGGAAAGAGGGGGACGAGCAAAGAAGAGAAAGTTCTCTACCCACACCCGCCGGGTCCAAAGTTTCACATCCTAGGGAGGCAGC
>NW_022900926.1:54342361-54364314 GCF_012274545.1 Fukomys damarensis | reverse complement strand
CCGCAGCGCCTCGCAGCGGCCAGCGGGAACACCCCCACCCCCAGACAAGGCCTGGAGTTCTTTGGATTGAGGTTGACTTCTGAGCAGTGGGAGGCAGGGGTTTGGGTTGGAGTTAGGTTTTCCTCGCAGGGTTGCCAAGAGGGGTTATTTGAACAACGGGGCAATTCGGAATAGAAACCTTCAACCCTCGACCCTTGTCCAAGCGGCTATTTCAGTGCATCCCTAGTTCACTTAACTGGGGCTGCTCGGTGCAAATGTAACAAAGATGAATGATCCAGATTCGCTGAGGTAGTTGGAGGGGAGAAAGGTAGCCTTTAATACAAGCTGATTGTAGGTTGCTTGTCAGAATTGTCCCTCCCATATAGAGCAGGAAAAAGCACTCAGTGCAAAAGTATTCTTATCACACTTTACAGATCACTGTCTTAGTCTTTTGGTCTATTTTCTTACACAACTACTTGTGCCATACCTAGGAGAGCTCCCTAAACATAAGACTAGGGTAGTAAATTCTAGGTATGTTACCAAGAGATATGTGTGTGTTGGCGGGTATAAGAAATATAAAAGCTAGTGGAAACTAAGAGTCATTCAAAGAGTTTGTTTAGTCAGAGTGAATACAGCCACAATGGTGATCCAAACTATTTTCCAGCCTAGATATGTGTAGGATATTCCTCCCAAGAAAATCTCCATGGCTCATTGCATACAGGAAAAGATAAGCCAAGTGGCTCTCTCTAAAGTTACAGCTCCTTAAGTGATTTTGTCTTGAAATAATCAATATACCAATTTGGCACATTTTGAGATGGCATGTCTTTAACTTTTTCACAAGCATTCAATGCTGTATTGTTGAATGAGTATATGAATGAATCGGACCCCATTTAAACAGTTTGAAAAGGATCCCCTCCATTTCCTTATACTTGTCTCCCTCTCTCCTCCAGGGAAAATCTGGCAGGAGAAATCCCAAGAGTTCCTGCCCCCATGAGGGAAGGATAAGTGTATGATTTTCACCACTGCTTTGGGAATGTTCCCTACCCTTATAGACGTAGTTGTACCTGTATTTAGCAAGGTATGAGAAATCCCTTTTGAATGTCCTTTGACCTTGTTAGTGTTCCTGATCCTGTGGCTCCCCACCTGATGTTATAGAACGCATTTCCTTGCCCAATAGTAACTCCAGGTTCCTCTCCAAGCAGGTCACAACCCAGCTCCAGGAGAACCCCCAAAAGCAAGGTATATAATATAACTTTTCAATATGATAGTTTCTTTCTTCTACTTTTCCAGATAAAGGAATTTTGTCTCCGAGAGTCCCTTGAATAAACTTCCAAAGATACAGAGTGCTTCACTTCCCTCAGAGGCTTTTAAAATAACACCATAAAAAGTGAGATGAGGTTTTAAGTTATATTTGTTGGCTGTCAGGGCAAACAGTTGTAAAGAGAGGAAAAAAAAAAAAAAACAGAAAGCTCAAACCAGCCTGTAAGACATGTGCTCCTGGGAGCCGACTAGTCTGCATTTGTTCCCAGACTTTGATTAATGGGAATTCCTGGCAGGGGGCCCATAAAAGCCAAGCAGGCAGTGGCTGAGCTGCTTGGAGATCTTGCTTGCTCATCCCCAAGTAGGCACACGGGTTAGTGCAACCAATGAAAGGGGTTTCCTGCATTACCCTCTGCAGGAGGAAGGCTCCCAGCCAGCAGCTTTGTTCTTGCTCCTCTGACCAGTTTAATCACAGCCAGCCTCATATACGCACCCCACCACCTGTTTCTTCGGCAGAAAGAAGTCTGCTCTGCAAATGATAATAGCCACTGCTTTGTGCTAATATAATCTGTTCCTACTCCCAGCAACATGTATGTCATGTGTTCACTGCACCAGCTATCTTTCATGCTGTTAGCTTCAACATTTAACCTTCAGCACCCTGTTCTGGCTTCTATCCCTGCTGCTCCACCGGACCTGTCTTTGTACAGCTTCTACTCAAGTAAGAAGCCTTCCATATGCCCCTCCATATCCTGTTCCTCCAGAGGAAACTATCTGGAATCATAATTCTCTTATCACAAATATATGACACTATGTGCTTTATTTTTGGCCTGTTTTTTTAAAACTTTCTGCAAATGGAACAATTTTGCATCCTTCCTATAAACTCGCATTTTTCACTGAGCATTGTTTCTAAGATTCACAATACTATATTCACTGTCATGTAGTTTTTCAATGTAAGAACATACCTTGATTTAGTCACTCTGTTTTTGGACAATGGGTTACTTCCAGTTTTTGCTGTTGCGAAGAATGTTGCTGTGAACAGTTTTCAATATCACTAATTTTTTCCCGTACTGAGGATTGAACCCGGGGATTTCTCACTGAACTACATACCCAGTTCCCACCCCCCACACACTTTATTGTAAGAAAGGATCTTGTGAGTCACCCAGGCTAGGCTCAATCTTTCCTCAACCTCCCAGAATATTGAAATTACAGCCATGTGCCACCACACCTGGCTTCTTCAACATTACTTCTAATACATGTGTGCAAGAATTTGTTTTTGTTTTTTGCTGTACTGAAGATTGAACCTCAGACTTTTGCCCTGAACTACATTCCCAGCCAATTTTTATCTTTATATTTTATTTTGAGACAGCGTCATGTTAAGTCACTAAGTTCTCTAGGCTGGCCTTGAAAGTGTAACCCTTCTGCCTCAGCATCCCAGAGTGCTGGGATTATAGGCACGCACCATCACACCTAGCAGTGCAAAAAATGTTTTTTAGGACATGTATCTAGAAGTAGAGTTGTTAGGTCTAAGGTATGGTGTGGCAAATCCATTAGCTAATGTCAAGTTGTTTTTGAAACTGGTTATCCCAATTTTTATCTCCACCAGCAGTCCTCTTACCCTACATCTTTACCAGCTTATTTTTTTCTTTGTGTATGAAATGATTTCTCATAATGGCTATGTTTTGTATTTCCCCGATTACCAGTGTGGTGGTGATTCTTTAACGTTTGGTAACCATTTTTATTTTCTCTTTTCTTCCTTGTCATATCTTCTGTTCTATTCCATGTGGTTTTTGTTGTTGTTGTTGTTGTTTGTTTTTGTTTTTTGAGACAGGGTCTCACTATATAGTTGAGACTGACATAGAACTCAATATGCAGCCCAGGTTGGTCTTGAGCTCACAGCAATCGTCCTGCCTCAGCTTCCCCAGTGCTGGGATTACAGGTGTGTGCTACCACACCTGTTTTTTGTTTTTTGTTTTTTTTGTATTCCACGTGTTTTGATAAGTCCTTTTTGACCCCAAAGATGTAAAACTATTCTCCCATAAGTTTTAAAATTTCATCTTCCACCATGTCCACATTGCATCTGAAATTCATTGTTTCTCTCATTTGCAGTGCTAGCAGTATCCTATAATGGGTTTCCATGTATGTCTGGTTCTGTCTTCGGGCCTCTGGCTTTTTCCATTGTCTATCCTATTGCTAGTACCATATTGCTTGACAATCCATGGCTTTATTTCAAGTCTTGATTTCTGATCTTGGCAGTCTTACCAAACTCACTTGTTTTCTCCTTTATAAAAATTTTAAGGGGCTGGAGATTTAGCTCAGCGGTTCGGTGGCCTGCCTTGCAAGCACAAGGACCCAAGTTCAATCCCCAGTACCAAAAAAATTTAAGTAGGGCTTGGGGGATTTACTTCAGTGGTGCCGCTGCCTGCCTTGCAAGTGCAAGATCCTGAGTTCAATCCCTGATACTGTTAAAAAAAAATTAAGTATTCTTAGCCCTTTGCTCTTCAGATAGCCTTTAGAATTGGCTTATTAGGCTTCATGAAAAGCTTGGGATAATGCTGTGGAACTACAGTAAATCTGTGTGATGGGTTGAATTGTTCATTCACAATTACTTGTTTCATTTCCACCCCTGTAATACTTTCCCATATGTGGTATAGACTTTTCTGCAGCACTGGTTTGGAGCTTGTGTTGAATCACCCTGGTCAACGCCATGTTGGAGCAGAAACTTAAATATGTTGTATGCTTTAGTGTTTTCTCCAGTTCCCTTGAGAGTCTGCCCTCTGCCATGAGAACATCATGCTCCCAAAGAGTGGTTTCTTTAGCCAGCATCCTAGAATAAGAAGACAGATGAAATCACAAAGAATGCAGCTTAGCAACTAGAAGTTCCCACCTTTTATGTAATTGAATTGAGAAATCAATTGGTCACTATTTGAAGAAAATTAACATCTTTACAGTACTGAGTCATTGATACAAGATGTGTGCATAGCTCCATGCAGTATTATCATATATTTAGTTTCATGTAACCACAACCACAATCAAGATATACAACTAAGATGGGCGAGGTGGTACACACTTATAATCCCAGCTACTGAAGAGGCCGAAACAGAAGGATCCCAAGTTTGAGGCCAGTCTGGGGAGCTTGGCAAGACACTGTCGCAAATTAAATAATAAAAACAGCTGGAGATGAGCTCAGTGCTAGAGAGATTATTTAGCATGCACAAGGCCCTGAGTTCAATCCCCAGTACTGAAAACACACACACACACACACACACACACACACACACACACACACACACACGTGTTTGCATGCATGGGATTATCAAACTGTATTTTGAATATATCTTAAATTTTGAAAACATTTTTACAGGAAGACACACTGCTATATTAATCTCCCTCACTTCAAACACTTCTTGCCACTTTCTGAAGCAGTTGTGGGAATCCTGATTCATGCATGTATTTAGGAAGTATGATAAAAAATACAGTGCACGTGGGCCAGGGATTTGGCTTAGTGGTTCTGCCACCTGCCTCATAAGTGCAAGGTTCTGAGTTTGAGCCCGGTATGGAAAAAAACAAAACAAAACAAAAAGACAATGAAAAAAACCAAAACACAGCGAATGCTGCTGCCCAGTGCCATTCAACAGAAAGTCAGGCTTGTAAATACTTTATAATGTGTCCTCATTCCTGTCCACTTTATTCACCGGAACTAGAACCATGTTACTTCTGTTTCTTCCCCAAAGTCAAATATATAAGAATAAAAGGAAAATGGTTTTAATCAGTTCAGGACATGGAAGCAGCCATGACCAGACAACTAAAGATAATCACCAAAAGGACTTCCCGAACTGCTTCAGAAAGTAGCAAGAACAAATGTTGGGGATTTAGCTCAGGAGTAGAGCACTCTCGGTTTGGTCCTCAGCACCAAAAATAAACATAAACATAAAAGTGGCAAGAAAAATGAAGCATGTGTCTTTGAAGCAGGGGGTATTTTGAAGAGGATTACTGGTGATGTATCTTTTCCTATAATAACTTCAAAACTTTAAACATTTATTGTATTTATTTATCACACCTCATATATGTATAGAACTATTGCCCCCAAAGAATCTTAAAAAAAAAAAAAGAAAAAAAGGAATCCTCCTCATGCAGCTACAGTATAATAGCACCCAAACTTGTTGCTGATCCCTGGCAACCACTAATCTGTTTTCCGGTTCTGTAGCACTGTTATTTCATAATGTCATGTAAATGGAACCTTCCCGTATGTGACACCCTTTGAGGCTGCCTCTCCTCCTGCTTTCCCTCCTTCCCTCCTCCTCTTTCTTCCTCTTCTTTGATACTGGGGATTGAGCCAAGGGCCTTTGCACTAACCTGCATGACTGGTCCTTTTTATTTTGTATTTTGAGTCAGGGTCTTCTTGATAAGTCACTATGTTGCCCAAGCTAAACTCAAACTTGTGATCCTCTTGACTTAGCTTCCCAGAGTATGTGGACTACAGGTGTGTGCCACCAGGCTCAGTTTGAAAGTGAATTTTTTCACTTAGCGTAATACCTTTAAGATTTATTCAAGTTGTGTGTATCACTAGCTCAGTCTTTTTATGGCTGAGTAGTATTGCGTGATGTGGATATGTCACAGCTTGTTCAGCCATTCATCTGTTGAAAATCATATGGAATATTTATACTCTTTGGTTACTATATATAAATCTGCTATGAATATTTGTATACATATTTTTATATGAACATAAGTTTTCATTTCTCTGGGATAAGTACCCGAAAAGGCTGTTTCTGGGTGTTATGGCTTCTATCAGAGCATCCCCCATGGGCCCATATGTTAGAGGTATTGGTCCCCAACTTGGCACTGCTGGGAGGTGGTAGAAATTGTAAGCTGAGCCTAGTGGAATTGAGAGCACACCCCCAAAGGGACTTGGGACTGTGGTCTCCTTCTCTTTTTCTTTCTCTCTCTCTTTTTCTCACCTGTGAGGTAAGCAGTTTTACTCTACCACATAGTCCTACACTGATGCTCTGCCTTGCCACAAACCCAAAGCAGGGCCAATTGATTATGAAATGAATAAACTTTTTTTTTTTGGTACTGGGGATCGAACTCAGGTCCTTGTGCTTGCGAGGCAGGCAGTGGAACAACTGAGCTAAATCCCCAGCCCAAAATCAATTCTTTTTTTTTTTTTTTTTTTTTGGTACCGGGAATCAAACTCAGGTCTCTGTGCTTGCGAGGCGGGCAGTGGAACAACTGAGCTAAATGCTTGGCCCCTGAATAAACTTTTTGAAACTTGATTATCACAGATATTTGTTATATTGAAGGAAAGCTGACTAACACACTGGATCATTTAGTATTTGTATATTTAGTGTTACAAAGAAATTGCTGAACTGTCTTCCAGAATAGTCACACCACTTATTCCCCATCATCCATGTATGAGAGAAAGAGATCTAGTCTCTCTGCATCTTTGTCAGCATTTGGTATTGTCACTATTTTTATTTCAGCTGTTTTGATAAATATGTAGTGGTACCTCATTTTGGTCTTCATTTGTATTTCCTTACTGGCTAATGATGTTGCACATCTTTTTTTTTTTTTTTGGTGTTTTGAGACAGGGTCTCACTATGTAGTTGAGACTGACCTGGAACTCACTATGTAGCCAGGCTGGTCTCGAACTCACAGCGATCCTCCTGCCTCAGCCTCCAAGTGCTGGGATTAAAGGCGTGCACCACCATGCCCGACTTAATGTTGCACATCTTTTGATATGTTTACTCCTTTTTTTTCCTTTCGTACCTGGTGCTTGCCAGGCAGGCATGGTGCCACTGAGCTACATCTCCAGCCCTACTTTTTTTTTTTCTTTTTCTATCTTTTTTTTTTTTGAGACAGAATCTCATTATGTAGTTCAAACTGGCTGACCTTGAACTCACAGTGATCCTCCTGCCTCAGCCTCTCAAGTACTGGGATTACAAGCATGTACCCCTACACCTGGCTTGAATATTTACTTAACATCCTTGTTATATTAGTCAGTTTTCCATCACTGTAACAAAATGCCTAAGACAATCAATGTGAAAAGAGGAAGCTTTGTTTTGGGTTTTTGTTGTTGTTGTTTTTGGTACAAGGGATCAAACTCAGGACTGTGTGCTCGTCAGGTAGGTGCAGCACGGCTAAACTATATCCCCAGCCCTGGAAGCACTTTTTGGCTCACAGTTTGGAGGTTTCAGCCCATAGTTGGTTGACCTCATTGCTGTAGGGACTGTCGTGAAGCAGTATATCACATTGTGAACCCATGGCAAAACCATTCATCTCGGGCCAGGGATTTAGCTGCCTTGAAAGCGCAAGGTCCTGAGTTAGATTCCCTGGTACCAAAAACAAAGCAAAACAGAACAGAACAACAACAAAAAAATTCATCTCATGGCTGGGATGCAAAAGGGAGAGAGGAAGGGGACAGGGTCCCATTAGCCCCTTAAGGATGCCTCCATCCCTCCACTGGGAAGACCTCCCATCTAGGCCCACCATTAAAGGCTTCTTCAAGGGGAAAAAATGAGAACCAAGACCTGTCACATAAAGATACAAGATCCCAATAATGAATATAACTGTACTGTATACCTAAAATGTACCAATAAACTCAATAAAAGTAAAAAAAAAAAAAAAGCAAAAAAAAAGAAAGGCTTCTTCCATCTCCCAATAGTGCCAAGCTGGGCACTAAGTCTTTATCAGTTGAGCCTTTGTGGGCCATTCCAGATCCTACCTAGATCATCTGTTATGCTCTTCAGTGAAATGCCTCTTCATGTCTTTTGCCTATTTCCTAATAGTATTTGTTTGGTTGTTGGTGGGTTTTTTGGTTTGGTTTTCATTTTACATTTTCAGGGATTGAACCCAGGGCCTTGGGCAGGTTAGGTAAGTACTTCATTACTGAGCTAGCCCCTCTGTTTTGAGAATCTTTATTTATTCTAGATATGAGTCCCGTGTCAGATATGTGATTATCAAATATCCCACCCTCGTCTGTATCTTGTCTTTCATCCTTCTAACAGGGTTTAGGTAGAGAAAATATTTTTAATTTTGATGAGTAAATCCAATTTATTGACATTTTTACTTTATAGATAGTGTGTGCTTTAGTGTCATAATTCTTTTGTTTCTTTTTCTATCTTATCATTAGACAAGCATATCCAGTGTGTTGTAGAACAGGAGTGATAGTAAGCATCCTTTTCTGTTCCTGACTTTAAGTTACTTATTTTCTGAATCATCTCTTACACTGACTTCCATTTCCTTTGGTGAAGGGAGCATGTTCACTGGTTTGAGTGTGTTTGGCTGCCAGAAAGAATGTGCTTGCCTATAGTGGCTTAAACAATAAAGACGTGATAAGTTACATACTAAAAAAAAAAAAATCTGGGCTTATCTACCATTATACTATACAATCCTTAGTTTTGGCTTTTGCTTTGGCTTCATATGTAGGTAGAAAATTCATTCAGGCCTTCCACTGTATGATAATTGAGGAACAAATTATTCTCAGATGTCCTTTAAACATATTTATCCTTATATGTTGTCTTAGTTACTTTTCTCATTGCTGAGCTATAATACCTGACTCCCAAAGTTAAAGGAGGAAAGGTTTATTTCAGCTCACAGTTGCAAAGGTTTCAATTCATAGTTGACTGGCTCTAAGGCAGGGTGGCTTGGCAGAGGGGCATCACAAAGGAAAATCATTTCATGGCAGAACAAGCAGGAGGCAGCAAAAAGTAGGCAGAAACCTCCCATTCCCTTTTATTCCATCCAGGCTACCAGCTTTTTGGGGGGTGCCACCTGCACCCAAGGTGGGCCTTCCAATTATCCACATCAGATCTATGCTAGAACACTCAGTGGACTAACTTAGTACCACACATCCTTAATCCCAGTATCGCATGCCCTAGAGCCAGCCAGCTCTTTAAAAGCCCCACTTATGAGTTCATGAGGCTTTGGGGTAGAGTGAGTCACAAAGATGGGAGAAGAGGCCACCAAGCTTTGTGCCTGGGTTTCCTTCCTAAGTATGTTGACACCTGACAATGTTTGATACTAACAAACTAAGGAAGGGTGAGGGTGTTGTTCAGTGGTACAGTATACACTTAGCATGAAGTCCTGGGTTCAATCCCCAACACCGCACAGAAATAAACAAAAACTGAGGTGAAGGGAGGTGATTGATTATGTCTGCTTGACACTTGTTTGACTTTGTGTTTCCTGTCCAGGCCAAGGGTGGATGTATTTGGAGGTTTCTACTCAGGCACAGCATCTGCATCTATGAAAGTGGACCTCAGCAGCCATACAGCTGCACTGCCAGTGATAGTAACTTGGACCATTAGTTCAGTCACCAGCACATGTTTGTTGGGACTCGATCACCATTAAGCTACCATGTTTCATATGAAATAGCAATTAAAATGATGCACTGTAAGACTGTAGCTCATGGAGATTCTAACCACTGGTCTAGTCACAAAAGATAGAATGGTGAGCAATGGCAGATGATCCTTATATTAGTCACTTGCCTTTCAGTGGGACAAAATACCTGACTCTGGAAACTTTTTTGAGAAAAGGCTTATTTTGCCCCACAGTTTCATTGAATTCAGTCCATGACCAGCTGGCTCCAAAACAGAAACAGCATGGTGAAAGAAAGTTGTTCACCACATGGCAGCCAGGAAGCAGAGAGAGAAATGGGAGTAGACAGGTGTGTGGCCTCTTCTGATCAGCTTTTGAACAGCAGTCAGCTATATACTTATCAGCTATGAATTGATGCGTATCGTACTCCCATAACGCAATTACCTTACAAAATCCCTACTTCTGAACATTGGACCTTTGAGGGATGTTTAAGATTTAAGCCATAGCGGTCCTGGAGTCTAGTACTCAGTAAAAAAAAAATTTTTTTTGTGTGTGGGGGGGTGATACTGGGGATTGAACTCAGGGCTTTTGCACTGTGCTATATTCCCAGTCTCTCTTTTTATTCCTCTCTCATTTTTTCTTTTAATTTGGAGATGGGCTTCAATAAGTTGCTAAGACTGGACCTTTTTTTTTTTTTTTTTCACCAAGAACTCAGGGCCTGTGCTTGCCAGGCAGGTGCTACTGAGCTACATTCCAGTCCCAAGACTGGGCTTTAACTTGTGTTCCTTCTGCCTCAGCCTCCCAGAGTGCTAGGACTTCAGCTTTGTGCCACTATGCTTAGCTCTCAATTAGATATTAAGTTACAATTGAGATTAATGCTGTGAAAGAGTAGTACACGATGATATGTAAAGTATGAGTGGGAGAATAGGCCAGGAGTGGACCACTGGCCCAAACTCAACTGATCAGGTTTTTTTTTGTTTTGCCTAGTCATAGAAGAAAATAATACCCAGCACTTGTACAAGGCTTACTGTTTTAAATTATTTTATATGGTCTAAAAGATTTAATTATTTCCACAAACTATCGATAGAAGATTATCGCCAGTTTTACAGATGAGGAAATTAAGACCCAAAGCTAAGTAACTTGGTCCATGGCACATGGCTAGTTAGTGGTGGAGCTAGGATTTGAATTCAGGTAGCTGGATCCAGATTCTGGGTCACAATCATGAGGGTAGGAAGGTGAAGTAATCATTTTCTACCATCTGATAAGGAAAGCACAGAAAACTGGTTTTCATGCATAGGGAGAAGAATGAAGGGAGAAGTACAAAGAGAAGCAAAAGCGAAGTCTCGGAGCCTCCATTATCTCTTGTTATATCTTTTCTTTTTTTTTTTTTGGCTGTTCCAGAGATGGAACTCAGGACCTTGCTTTTGCGAGGCAAACACGGTGCCACTGAGCTAAATCCCCAGCCCATCTCCTACTATACCTTGAGACCCCTTCAGTAGGATCTTTTAAATATGACATAATTTCTGAACTTTACTCTCAAAAGTGTGATCAAGCATCAACCGTCCTTCCTCCTAGGATGAAGGGTGTTTATTGTGTCAGATGGGGTGTGTGGGGCCGGGGATTTAGCTCAGTGGTTCCACCGCCTGCCTTGCAAGTGCAAGGACCTGAGTTTGATCCCCGGTACCAAAAAAAAGATAGGGTGTGTTTGCTGTAAAGTTTAGAGCACCCCACCCTCATAGCTAAAGCAGAACATCCCAACTAATTTACTACCACCATTTGTGTGCCATAAATAGTTTGCAGGCATGGCGGAGTTATTGATCCCCACAGACTCTGGGGCAGCTAGGCAGGGCTTGAGGTAACAGAAGTTCGGGCCAGCTGCCTCTGGCTGTAAGCTATCTGACCATTTACAAATAGCATCATTTTTGATGTGCATTATGTCTGAACAAGGTGGAGAAGTATTGGCTTAAGGAATACACTTTTACTTTTCTCATGAAATAGAAGTTTGGCTTCTTTCTGCCACCATCTTGATTTGTGTTCCCTGCACAGGTGTGGAACTAAATCTGACAGTGATGAATCAGTGTCAGAGCTCAAAGAACAAGATTCCACATGGGCAAACACACAAGGTGTCCAGTGGGTAGCAGCAACTTAAATCTATGAAGAATGTTAATAAAGCAAAAGAAGTTGGAGTAAAAAGAAGGCAAAGTAGGCTACTTCCAAAGTGGGCTTTTGGCAGGTTATAGAGGTTACTAAAGTCACTATCCCAAAATATAGGAATATAAGGGCCAAGGATTTAGCTCAGTGGTTCCATTGCCTGCCTTGCAAGCTCAAGGAGCCAAGTACAATCCCCAGTACAAAAAAAAAAAAACAACAAAAAAAAAACCAACAAAAAACCAAAAAAACCCAAAATATAGGAATATCTGCTTTCCTTTTTTTTTTTTTTTTGTACTGGGGATTGAACTCCGGTCCTTGCACTTGTGAGGCAGGCCACCAAACCTCTGAGCTAAATCCCCAGCCCTGCTTTCCTTTTTATGCTCATAAACCCAGAGGTCTATAAGACCCCAGTTCAGATTCCTATATAGTTTTGAGTACTGCCAAGATCAAGGATTTTTCTCATTAAGTATAGGTGGGAGTTAGTAGGTGTTGAGGAATTCAAAGCTCATGGTGAAGTTGCCTTAAACATCTAGGAACTCAGATACTCTAGAGACTAAAGAAAGAGGATACCAAGTTCAAGGCCAGCCTGGGCACCTTAGGGAGACTGTCTCAAAATGGAAATAAAAAAGGGCTAAGGCTATAGCTCAAAGAGAAGGCCCTGGGTTCAATAGCCAATACCCTTCCAAATCAGGAAAATACAGATTCCAAGTGCACCAGAGAAGAATGATGGGGAAGAAGTTGATGACTCAGGTGTGAAATTTAAAGACATAGAATTGATTCAGGCATGATGGCACGTGACTGTAGTCCCAGCTACTCGGGAGTAGGATTCCTTGAACATAAGAGTTCAAGGCCACTGTGGAGCCCTGACTCTAAATAAACAAAGAAATGAACGAATGAATTGGTGCTGTCATGACCAAGTGTGTCAGGCTTGTGTCAGTCAGGAGCAAAGGCAATCTAAGCCATGAAGAACAATAGTAAGGATCTCATACGTCCTATTATACAATTGACAATTTAACCAGCTGAAAATGAGATCTTGATGTGTCAAAAAAGAGACTGCAGCTTGGCTTGAAATGCGTACCGTTTCTATTATTAATAAAGTTATAGCTTCTTGGGTGAAAAAAGAAGTTTGGGGTGAGGAATTTCCAGGTTGTGGTATAGCACTTCAGCAAAGTCATCGAAGAGAAGATCTTTACTTCTATTCTATTTTCCTGAGATGGAGTTTCAATTTTATACCTGTTACCACATGGCTGCAAGACAGCTTCCCCACTCCAACTATCATGTCCTAACACAACTGTGCTCAAATTAGGAAAAGGTATATCAGGGGACTCTTCCGATCCACCAGCCTTTTTGTACCAGAAGAAAAGACCTTTCCTAGAAGTTTCCCAGCATGATACTTCCCCCAGAAGGTTTTTAAGAATGGTTGGTAAAAGGGGCCAAATCAACAGACTTTTATGGTTATGGTATACCGAACCGGGTCCTTGCTATTAGCTAATTTTTCTCTCTTTGTGTACAAATAAACTGTAAAGTTCCCAGAAAAAAAAATAAGAATGGTTGGTAAGTAACTAATGATAGTGTCTGCTACTTTTGTCAGATAAAATAAATGAAATGCATATGTGCTTGTTTGGGGATTTCATTGTAGTGAATTTTTATTTTAAGTTACTGGAGATGAATCTTGGGGGCATTCTGCCACTAACAGCATCTACAACCCTTTTATTTATTTTTTTTTATTTTGAGACAGGGCAACTAAGTTGCCCAGGCTCGCCTTGAACTTTAAACCCTCCTTCCTCAGCCTCCCAAGAAGCAAGGATTATAGGCATGTGTACACCACGGTGCTGTCTTCTAGTGAATTTTTAATAAAGTTCTTTATCTTGGAGACTCTGCCTTCTTGCATCATTGGATATATGAGTTAATGTTATTATCTCAGTCAAAGTAGGAGCTGCCAAGTCCAAACTGATCTGCAGACTTGTGGAACATGCAGTATCTCTGTTGTGCTGACTGTTTTAAAAGCCTTCTGCTCTTGTGTTCTGGTATCATTATGTCAGAAGCTTATCTGTAAAGTCCATATGAATTCAAAGTAAATTAGGTCTATAGGCAACAATTTCATCTTTTGGGACTTTTCTTGGGTAATCACAAATGTCATCTTTGGTTCATTCATGGCTTGGAACTGGAAAACTTTCTTATTTATTTCAAAGAGAATACGATAAGGCAGGAACTATAGTTGTGGAGCACTTGCCTAGCATCCACTTTGGATTTGGTTCCTAGTATTGCAAAATTTAACAATTAAATCTAATCTAAAAATAAAAAGTCAACATGGTAGAAGAAAGGGCCAAAATTGCAGTATTAAGAGACAGCTTGGGCTGGGGATTTAGCTCAGTAGTTCTGCCGCCTGCCTCACAAGGGCAAGGACCCGAGTTCCATCCCTGGTACAAAAAAAAAAAAGAGAGAGAGAGAGAGAGACAGAGCTCCTTGTAACAATATATAGTAATCTAAATGTAGAAATCAAGGATTTTGATTTTGCTCCTGCTTCCTAATCCTACTTCTAAATCTTATTCTAATAAACAGCATTACCATACATTTGACTGCTCAAACAAAATCTTAGAAATCTTTTCCCTGACCTCCAATGTCAAATCTATCAATGAATATTTTCTATTTTACTGCCAAAATGTATCTCAAATCTATGCACTTGTCTCCATTTCCACAGTTCCCTGTCATTTGTGTTTTGGCCAACTAAGGTGGCCTCTGAATGTTATTTCTTCTATTTTTATGTCCTCTCCAACCCATTTTCTCCATATCAGCCAAGGTATGTCCAACAGTTACTTCTGTGTAACAGATCACCATGAATCTCAATGGTTTTATAAGCCAGTCCTTTTATTTGCTCATGATTCTGTGGGTTGGCTGAGCAGGGTTCACCTGCAACAGTAGGTCTGTCTGCCAGGCAAAATGAGCTGCACTTGTTCGCCTGATTGATATTTGGGCTGGAGAAACCAAGACGGTGCCACTCCCATGTCTGGTTGATCAGCTGGGATGGCTGGAGCACTGAGGCCTCTGTCTTCATGCTCTGGCACACTTCAGGGCCTCCTTTCCATGTGGCTAACCCAGATTTCTTTTCAAGTTGACCGTTTTAGTTCCTTCTCTCATCACTGAGACACAACACCCAACACTCACAGATCTAAGTAGGAAAGGTTTATTTTGGCTAACAGTTTGTAGAGGTTTCAGTCTGTAGTTGGCTGGCTCCAAGGCACGGCAGCATGGCAGAGGAGAAACAGCTATTGGCATGGGAGCAGGGAGCAGAGTGTGATCCAGGGAGGAGGGAGGGAGATAGATCCTTCCAGGCCACCCCTCCAGTGACCCACCTCCTCTGACCAGGCTTCACCTCCCAACTTCACAGTTAGCTATAAACTCATCAGTGGACTAATCCTGTGATGAGTGTCATGCCCATTATCAGATCACTCCCTCAAATCCCACCTATGAGATCACGAGGGGACATCCAGATATAAATTACAACAGTAGCTCAGGCCTCCAGAAAAGTCATAAAAAGAAACAGCCATGCCTCTTATGGCCCAATATCACAAGTGGCACCACGTGCCTGTTACTTCTACTATATTCTATTGGTTAAAGCAAATCACAGGTCCTGCCCAGATTCAAGAGGAAAGAAATACAGAGTCTGCTAAAAAAAATGCATACACACTTTAGGAAAGAAAAACTTGTATAGTATAAATATTTTAATGCTAAATTTATTGAGACATCATGAGTTTTGTTTTTTTAGTTTTTGTTTGTTTATTTGTTTGGTACAGGGGATTGAACTCAGGATCTTGTGCTTGCAAGGCAGGGGTGGCACCACTGAGCTAAATCTCCAGCCCCATCATGGGTTTAATACACGTCACCTTTGGCCCCTACAGTTATAAGCAGTACTCACAGAGTTGGCCATTGGCTTCCAGACATTTCTTATTTTTCTTTTCTTGAAGTGTGTATACATTTTTTTCTGGTAGACTTTGTAGATGGGAGGAATGGCAAAATCACATTTGCAAAAGAGCATGTGGGATGGGATGGATTATTCTGGTATCTTAGGAAATAACCTAACAGAATATACTGTTAGAAAAGTAAACCACACAGGTCACCTCTTTTCTTAAAACTCTTCATTGCTTAGATAAATGCCACCATGGCTGAAAAGATGACCTGTTCCTGGAGCCTACCATCCTCCTTTCTCTCTCTTTCTTTTTCTTTCTTTCTCTTTCTCCCTCCCTCCCCTCTTCCTCTTCCTCCTCCTCCTCCTCTTCTTCTTCTTCTTTTAATCACACTGACCTTTTACTTTCTCCAACACCAAGCCCTGGTCTTCCTTCCTTCCTTCCTTCCTTCCTTCCTTCCTTCCTTCCTTCCTTCTTTCCTTCCTTCCTTCCTCCTCCTCTTCTTCTTTTTTAAATCACACTGACCTTTTACTTCCTCCAACACCAAGCCCTGGTCCTCCTTAGCTTTTCTTTTGGCTTTTACTCTCCCAGTTACTTTTTCACTGACCTTTGTCTTCCATCAAAGCACAGACTTGAACATCCCGTTGCCTTTTTAAAATTTGTCTTTTTTTTGAGACAGGGTCTTACTATCTAGATCAGACTGCCCTGGAACTCACTGTGTAGCCCAGGATTGTCTCAAACTTGCAGAGATCCTCCTGCCTCAGCCTCCTGAGTGCTGGGATTAGAGGCATGAGCCACCACGCCCGGCTCCCATTGCCTTTTTTTTTTTTTTTGGTACCAGGGATTGAACTCGGGTCATTGTGCTTACGAGGCAGGCACTGGAACCACTGAGCTAAATCCCTGGCCCCTCCCATTGCCTTTTAAAAGAATTGTCATCTCTTAAAAGGATGCATTTATAAAATATAAATATGTATAGTAGCTGTGAGCATGTTTATACATTTAAGGGCAGAATGTTAGGCCTCCTAGCTACTCAGAAATCTGTGGCAGGAGGACTGAAAGTTTGAGATCAGCCTGGGCAACTTAGTGAAACTGTATTTCAAAATAAGATTCTAAAAGGGTTGAAGAGGTAGCTCAGTGGTGGATTGTTTCCCTAGCATGTGGAAGTCCCTGGGTTCAATCTCCATAAGAAAAAAAAAAAGTAAGAGTGCTTCCTTCTAAGGGAACCTGGAGACTAAAGGTCAGGGAAAGAAGATAAATTCTTTTTAGTAAATATTCTTTTGTGTTGCTTGGCTCTTTTACCATATGTATGTTTTTAAAATTGTAAAACATTATTTTCATAAGATCTCTTTCATGATGGTCTGCCTCAGTGAAAATGATTTAATGATTCGTAATAATTTCATCAGGTCAGGTCATCAATTGCCTTAGGTAAAGCAGAGGCTCTGAGCCGCACAGCTGTGAAATGTGATTGGCTTTAGGAGTCCAGCAAGATTCTGCAGAAGGCTCTTTGTTTGCTCTGAGAGGGAGAATGAATAGCTTTAAATACATATTTAAAAAGAAAGCATGAAAAGCTTTCAACATGTGAATCCCAGGAACCAGGCTCACTGCCACAAAATGTCTCAAAATACCCTCAGATTCAGGCTGCAGGCTGTATTTAATTGCTTGCCCGAGTCAGGACTGCAATTACTCAGCCTACGCTGTACAGGCTTCTTTTAAATAGCTCTTATATTCTCTGTCACAAGACATCTAATTGGTAATAGCAAAATAATTCACTGAAATGAAGAAACAAACCTCTAGCTTTTAAAATTTAGAATTTCAGGCAGAGTACATTTAGATTTTATACTTTAGCACACAGTATAACAGAGCCATATAAACCAGAAAGGGTACTAAGCACTATTTGTGTTCCTAACAAATGGAATGATGATAATCAACAATTTAATTTTAACCAAAAGTCTCCTATCTTTTGTTGGTTAGGAAACTTTTCAGGGTGTGTTTTCTCTTCCTCTTCCTCTTCATGAATTCTGTAAATTAAATGCCTGAGACAACCTTGTCCATGTGAGTTTTGCTTTTTGACCTAAGAGATTGGCAGCTAACTCCTCCCTTGTCTTCCACCCTTTTCAGTTCAATGGCTGTAATGTAGACTTTTGCCTGGTCATTAGTAGGAATAAGACGGAGCTTGTTGGCACATGATTGTAATCTCAGCTATCAGGTGGCTGAGGCAGAAGGCTCACCTATTGGTGTAGGTGAATTAGTGAGATCCAGTGTCAAAATGAAAAATAAAAAGGGATGGGACTGTAGCTTAGGGGTAGAGGGCCCCTGGGTTCAATCTTCAGTATTGCAAAAACAGAAAAACAGGGCTGGGGATTTAGCTCAGTGGTTCCTCTGCCTGCCTCGCAAGCACAAGGTCCTGAGTTTGATCCCAATACCAAAATAAATAAATAAATAAATTAAATAAAATAAACAAACAAAACATATGAATAAATGTCCTGTAAGGCTGAGTTCCCAAGATCCCATCCCTGTGGTACCTAGGGTGAATGATTTAACCTCAGTTTCCTTCTATAAAGTAGGGGAACTATTTCCTCTTCCTCTTTCTCCTCCTCCTCCTCCTCCTCTTCTTCTCTTGGCACCTGGGACTGAACTCTGGTCCTTGCACTTGCAAGACAGGTGGCAAAACCACTGAGCCTAATCCCCAGCCCTAATACTACTTAATATTATGATGTTCACATTATTTTGGAACAGTGTCTTTTTCATGGAAACTCCTAGGGATTGTTATTGTCTTAAATTTTAATGACCAATAGACAAAACTCATCTTTCATGTTATGTTACAAAATGTCTTTAAAAGTTAAGAGGCTTTTTTAGAAAGAAGACAGTAGAAATAAAATAAGCATTAACTAGTCATTATATTGTAATCCCTTCAAATCTTCAGGCATCCCTGGAGGGATGGAGGCCTACAAATTATTGTCTTGCTCTCGTGTGTCAGCTCATTCCTAGTTGGTTTTTCATAGCCCACCATTCTTTTATTTTTTAATGCAATAGTGAGGATTAAAACAAGGGACTTCCTACTAAGCTACAACCGCAGCCCTTTTTCTATTTTTTATTTTGAGACAGGGTCTTGCTAAGATGCCCAGGCTTGAGCTTGCAATCTTCTTGCTTCAGTGTGGGCATTACAGGCACACACCACCATGCATGGCTCACAGGTCATGTCCACTTCACTATACCATTTCCCATTTCCCAAGGCCAAACTTGGCTTCTCACACTTGCTGAAGTTTCTTTCAAAAATATATAAGATCTGGGCTGGGGATTTAGCTCAGTGGTTCTGCCGCCTGCCTTGCAAGCCAA
Source organism: Fukomys damarensis (assembly GCF_012274545.1). NCBI lineage: Eukaryota > Metazoa > Chordata > Mammalia > Rodentia > Bathyergidae > Fukomys > Fukomys damarensis. The sequence continues at coordinate 54,345,373 of NW_022900926.1, read as the reverse complement.
GGACCTGAGTTCGACCCCCGGTACCAAAAAAAAAGATCTGTGTGGTGAACAGGTCATATATTATCTACTTTTTCTTACCCTTCTTTTCTTTCTCCCTTCCCCCCACCCTTTTCTGCCTGCATTTACCGAGCACCTGTCAAATATAAGACACCTGCCATGGTTACATACAACAGCAAGAACAAAGCAGCCAGAGACAAATCCTCATATTCTCGAGAACACTCTCCCACGGAGACATCCACAGACAAGGAGGGGCCAAGGCAGCAGCCAACTCTCCAGATTCCACACTGAGTTTCTTAAAGGTGTTCAGGGTTCCAGTAGTGTTTTTCAATTTTATTTTAATTTTAGAAGAATCCACACACATTTTTTTTAAATTCAAGAATTGCTTCTAGCCCCCCGCCCCCCGCAACATAGCCCTTGTTTGAAAGCTTCAGTACTACAATGACAGCAAAAGAAGATAAGCGTTATAGATTTTCCCCCTTCCTGTTTGGTCAAACTTTGCCAATGCTATACATTTCTGAAATGATGGCGATTTAGAATGTCTTAAACCTGTATAAAACATTTATCTAGCTTGGGCTGGAGAGTAATGGGTAATTTACTTTTACCTGATTTTTGTGGGACTTGGTCCTTTTTATTCTCAAAACTGGCTTAAATTTCAGTTATCTCAGGGTGTAGTTTATTCTGTTGTTGGTGTTTCTCTCTCTAAGATCTCTCTTCCCGGGGAACTCAAAGGATCATCAGACATTTTCATTCTTTCTCTGTCTCAGGCAAAGTAAAGCTGTTGGGTTATGAATTGTCTTCTCACTGCTGGGTCCATGGAACATATACATTCAGCAGCCAGCCCACGGATACCCTCACAGTTAGAATTTGGTTGAACCTGGACAAACTTCTCAGATCTCATTAATAAGTAGCTCTTTGCAGCTTCAATCTGCCCAGCTCAAAGGCCTCCTCAGGCTGATGGGCTAGTTCTGGGCTAGCTGCGCACCCATTGGGAAAAACTTTGTAAAGCATAAAAATGGATTAGAGAGCTGCCTCTGCAAAACGAGCGTTGCAACAACCTGAGATTTTTTTCTCATTTAGTCTTCCTACTACCTTTTAGGAGGTAATGGTGATTTATTGAGGAGCAGCCAGCTTCAGGAAGGTAACTTGCCTTGGACAAGATTAAGTAGTGGTTGGTGGTACTGGTGATGCTGTTTGCACCTCACTGATTTGCACCTCCCTGGGACCTGCCTTCCACTTTCACTACTCAATCTGTCCCAGAGGAGGTTCCAGGCTTCCTGGCCCTCTGCCTTCCAGTTGGCTTTGACTAATGGGAAACTTGTACAAAAGAGTGGAGGGAGGGTGGAAGGGGAGAGACAGACACAGACAGACTTATCAGGGTTTTCTTCCCACAGCTGTCTCCTTGATGTCACTACTTCTTCATCAGTTATAAGGCCTTTTTGGTGTCCTTTCCAGGACCCTCCCCGTTCCTGTACTACTGGAGTTTGAGGGCTGGTAATATCTTCCCACTACTGCTAATCCTTGTATTGATTTCCTAATTCTGCCCACACTCCTGCAAATTGTCACTTCACCTAAAGGCTTTTCAGTTAAAATTTTTGCATGCACCAATAGTTTCCTTCTGGCTCCTCCTGGAAATTTTAGGGCCTTTCCTATCAGAAGAAGCCACCCACCTGGAGGATGGCTTCACCCATGTTCAATAACCAGAACTACTAAAAGTTCCAGGACACAAGTCATAGTTTGGTAGACTGAGAGCATTTTTCTTCCTGCCCCCCAAATTCTTAGACCGCCTTAATTCTGCCCCTGGCATATAGTAGGTATTGAATAAACAGTTCCCTAGAAAGGCAAGGCCCCTTTGGCCCCAAGAATCTCCAGTCAGAGTTCCCTTTCCCCTCTTCTGTGCCACACCACCTGCTGAGCTGCTGGCACCTGTGGGATCTGGATCACCCTGCTGTCCAACCCGTTTTTTGTTTCTTGTTTTTTTCTTATTGTGCTGAACAGAAGAAAGTTCACCCATGTGATTTTTTTTTTTTTGCACTACTCGGAAAGGGTGGGTACAGTATATCCTGTGGTGAAAATCTTGTGGAGGATTGCACATTGAAGTCTCACCCCCGCATTCCTGGTATTCCTATTTGAGGATTGTCAGAGGGTGGGTAGTATATCCTGTGGTGAAAATCTTGTGGAGGATTGCACATTGAAGTCTCACCCCCGCATTCCTGGTATTCCTATTTGAGGATTGTCCCTACACCCCAGACACCTCCACAAAAGTCTTGAAATTTTTATTTTATTTATGTGGAATCACAGTTTATGCAACAAGGAGACATGAGGAGGCAGCCATGAATAGATCCTGAGCATGTTATACACCTGAGACCTTTTCCAAAAGGCTGCAGAGGAATTATTTAGTCTTGGCAGCCATGAGATGTGATTTCTTCAGAAATATTTACATCAGCGTGGGCCCATTTTAAAAATATTCTTGGTGGGAAGTACTTTGAGCCATAAAGGCACATCAAAAGTCAATTTCTATGGAGACTGCACCACAGTTGTGCCTTTCTCTGAGTTTTTTTCCTGGGGCGCTTCCTCAACTACAGGGTGTCCCTAGCATGCTGTTCTGTGTTGAGGGCTTGGGTGCTGCAGGGTTGGGAGGCAGTCCAACTGGGGCTGGAACCCCACCTAGCCCAAAAATGAAAGCGGGAGACTGTCTCCCAAGGTAGGGGCGCTGCGGGTGCTCGAGCGTCAGGGTGTGGGGGGGGCTTCTCAGGGTGTGCAGCCCTCCCTCCCCAAGCTCGGCCACCAGTATAGAGACCACGTGCGGGACCCGCGCTTAGGGGCCACTGGCGCACAGCCAACGCGGTGTGTGACAGCGCCGCGTCCGGGGCACTCCTGTTGGGCTTGAGCGACTGTGTGAGCGTGTCTGGGTGGGTGGGGGCGCCCGCCATCCTGTACCCTTAGTGCTTGTGAGTGTGGCCCGGCGCCCCGCCGAGCGGTGCCTGCGTCTGGGGGGGCGGGGGGGCGGGCGAG
>NW_022900926.1:54332609-54342053 GCF_012274545.1 Fukomys damarensis | reverse complement strand
CCTAGCGCCAGCCGGCCGGGGGGCGCAATGAGCCAGGTGCTGGGGAAGCCTCAGCCGCAGAACGAGGACGACGGCGACGAGGAGGAGGAGGAAGAGGAGGACGAGGAGGAGGAGGATGAGCTGGTGGGACTAGCGGACTACGGGGACGGCCCCGACTCCTCGGACGCAGATCTGGACTGCGGGGCGGAGGAGGGAGGTGAGCGCCGGTCCCCAGCTCGCGCCCTTCCACCCTTCTGGGTCTCCCGCCCCCGCCGGACCGGGCGCGCTGGCCGCCGACTTGGAGGGGATCCAGGGGATTGACTGGGGGGACGCGTGGGAGACGCTAGAGAGGCGACCTCGAGCTGCGAAATGGGGGAGCCCGGTGCTGGGGAGGACGAGGGGGGACCAGGGTTGGTGAGGAAAGAGGAGGCGGAGGAGTCTGGGCAAGAGAAACGCGCGCCTCCCCAACCCTCGCCACGAGGTCTGCCTAGGGTCCAGAGGTTGCGGAGAAGAGAGGACCTCTGGCGCGCTCCGGGACCTCTCCTTGAACACTGCTGTTTAAGCGGGGGTCAGGTGTTGTGGCTAAAAAAAGGCAGCCGGCGGCAGCGTGACTGGCAGGGTTGTCGGCAGCTGCGAGTGTCAGTCTCGCCCGTGTCCCTGCGGGGCTCAGCCTGCAGGTGGGAGGGGTGGACGCGCGCGCCCAGGAGGAGAGGGAGTCCTCGAGTGGCCGAGGGTTTCCCTGGATCCGGGCGAAGGCGGTTGTTAGGACACCTTATCTGTGCTGTGTTACCAACCAGCTGGGCTAGGCAGTGCCTGGCCGGGAGTGAGCGTAGGGCGGGGAATTATTTGCCTGAGAACCAAACTGTTTCCTGTTCAAGAAGCCAATTTTAGTAATCGTTCAGCCTGCGGGGGCTTCCTGCATTTTATTAAGACCTAAGGAAGGTGAGAGCTTTTTAGGATTCTAGAAAAGATATTCTTTATTTCCTCAAAAGCAAGCAAAAGATCTGTAAGGTTACCTGAAAAGGTCAGAATGCGTCTGTTAACTGGATATTCTCGGAGAAGCTGTTTGCATCCTAGAGAAGGAACTAATTATGTGAGGGCTGAAAGTATCTTTGTAATTTGATTTTAAGAACATCTATTGAGAACTCACTTGTTTTTAATTCTCTGTACAAAGTCTTTCTCTGAGGACAGTTTAGGCACTGCTTGCAATGAATCCGAAAGAGAATAAAGTTAACTAAGCCTGAGTGTGGCAGATGAGAAAGCAGCAAAGTCACCCTTTTCTCCCTAGTGTCTTCCCTCCTGGGAGGATTTGTGCTGACTCCCATTTGCTTAAACTGGTGTGTGCACCTGAGCATTTCTGTCTTGTGCACTCTCCCTAATTGGGCCCACTGTTGAGCGCCCGGCCACATTTTTGTAGATAAAGCTTTCAACCCTTTTCTGGGAATCTCTAGGGCTACCTTTCCTAATTAAATTGTTCGGTTGCTTCATTATTATTCAAATTGCATTTGTTAGCTCCTCCCAGATTCTTTGGGGACTTGGGAGAGGGAAGAATGGAGACGAATTTACAAGGTATTTGAAATGGTAGAGGCACAATAGGGTGATTGGTTAAAAAAAAAAAAAAAAGGAACCGTGGGGGGGCAGTAATTTGATATTGTAGGGGGAGGGAGCAAAAAGGTTCCAGGAAAAGTACCAGACCTGTTTGTTTATTCTGCAGCTCTCCAAGGGGGCACTTTTAAAATTTGATTTGGGGATTTAAAATTACTGCCCTGCCTGAGGGGTAGGATTCCCTGAACAAAGGCTTTTCCAGAGCTCAGACTTGGAGACTCCCCTCTGCTGCCAACCTAAAGGCAGACCTGCCTTGTAACTGATGTTTTGATGATTTCAGTAATAAAATCCTCCCACGTGAGTACTTGAAATCAGCCTGGAATCTTGCTATAAAAGGATTGAGTATATTTATGTAGTGAGAAGAGCAACACATTAATATTTGCCCTGGCCATCATTACTGAAGCCTAATCTCTCTCCACCTAAGCCTGCTATGGCTAGGTGCACTGCCCCTGTTATCTTTGGGCCACTCTTTCCAGGTTTCCCTGACTTTGATGTGGAGGGTTAGGGCTTGATGCAGAATCTCTGAGAATGTTCACCTTCTACCGTAGTAGCAGATAGGTTCCTCAGTCAGTTTCTGCAGGGGTTGTCCCTAACTGGTATGTCCATTGATAAGGGCAGTTGGGATTGGGTGAGGGGAAGCTGGGAGATGTGACTTCCCGTCCAGTGTCCTTCAGAAGGCTGTTTGACATGTTGCTCTATAATCTTGTTATATTTTCAGTAAAATTTACATTTACCTACTCTCAGACTTAGGAAATGGAATGTGAAGAATAAGGACTAATTTATTCTGATAAAAGATGGATATAGTGTATTCTGAACCATGAGCAAAGCTTTTCTACAGTGAACCCTCCTCCCCCTTCCTCTTCTAAACAGCTTTGGTTTAGTGCCTGTTCTTAGTTGGGACCTAGGATTTTTCCCAGGAGGTTCAGAAATCCATTCTGGCTGGAATGTGGGGGTCTTGGGAATGGTATGCAAGACCAGCTAGCGTCACCAGTTATTTCACGAGGCCACTTGTCAGGAGCTGTGCAAGAGAATGTAGTCTGAAGGTGGATAATACAATTTTCATTTCCCTTCATCTCTAAGACTTAGAAACCTCTGATCTTATTTTTAAGCCAAGTGCCTTGTAAGTTTTACCACATTATGCAAAGTTTGAAAATGTAGTGCAGCTAAGGTGAGAGTTAAATTGCACTTCTGGCTTCCACCCCATATTTTATTCATGAAAAGCAGGAGTGTTCTTAGGCACTTCAGTTCCGTTAAGGACAGATTGCAGCACTTCACACTGCTCTTTCATTGTAGTTAATCACAGAATAGGTGCTTCTCACCCTCAATCTCCATATTACAGATAAAACTCCCAAAAGAGGTAATGATTAAGCCATTATAAACAGTAGCATTGGGCTGTTTGTGGTAGCTCAGTGGTAGAACACCATGCCTAAAGTCCTGGGTCTAATCCTCAGCAACATCTCCTACCTAAAAAACACAACTGCACTATAAATTATTTTTAACCATAAATCTTGAGCAAATTACTGTACCTTAAAAACTGTAATAACAAGGGAGGCAATTAAAAGGTTTTTTATGTGTGTGGTGCTGCCACAGCTCCAACCTAGCCTTGAGCATGCTAGAGTCACTAACACTGAGCTGCATCACCAACCCAGAAGATAATATCTAAGCATGTGGGAAGCCCTGAGTTTGATTCAGAGTACAAAAGAATTTTAAAGTATTTTCCCCCAAATTCCAAGTTAAAACATTTATTAATTTATTTTTTAATAGTAAAACATTTACTGGTACATTTTAGGCATACATAATGCTAACACTCATCATAGGGAATTTGCACCACCAAATTCCAAGTTTTAAGGTCACCACAGTCTAGCTAAGTTTGGTTTATGTTTTTACAGCACCTGATACATCCCCTAAGAGTGAGGAAGTAACAGTTCAGATCGTTGGTTACTGGGGGCACAAAAGAGATCCAAGGTCAGCAAATGATATTTTCTTATAGGGCGTACATGTTCGCTTTTTCCCCTGTAATACACACACACACATACACACACACACACACACACACACACACACACACACAGAGACACTTTTTTCCTGGCTGTGTTGGGACTTGAACCCAGGGCCTCTTACACACCAAGCAAGAATTCTTTACCATGGAGCTACATACCCAGCTCTTTCTTAAAATAATTTAAAAATTATTAGTGAATTTATTTTAGCATCATCTTCTTGAGAGTGAGCAGAGATGGTTGTCCTGATATTGAAGCCATGGCTCAGGGATGACAGGGCACTTTTCTGAAGCTGCATCATTGAGTGAGGATTAGAAGAGGTTCAAATTTGTGGAAATGTAAGTCCCTTTCCTCAAAGTTCTGGTTTGTTCTAAAAGCATTGGGTTGACTATACCCATGGCCATAGCTAATCTCTTAAAGTTCCCCCTGGCCCTAGTGCCTGTGATAAAAGTGCTGGAATAGAAGAAGTACAGAAGAGTTAAGAATGCTGTGACCAGTGCTTGCTTTGGCAGCACATATATTAAAAGTGGAACAGTGGAGAGAAGATTAGCATGGCCCTTGTACAAGAATGATAGGCAAATTAATTTTTTAAAAAATGTGACCAAAGTCACACCTTAATCAAGTGCTTGCTCTAATATGAATATTTATAGAGCATATTTTTATGACATGTTTTTTCTTCTTTCTTTCTTTTTTTTTTTTAATGGTACCAGGGATTGAACTGGGGCCTTTGCACTTGCGAGGCAGGCAGTGGAACCACTGAGCCAAATCCCCGGGCCTATATGACATATTTTGAAAGCAAGGTTCAGTGATTCAGAGTCAGATAAGCCTAATTCTCTACTTTTATTAGTAATTGCTCTTATTTTTTTGGTAGTACTGGGGATTGAATTGAACCCAGGGCCTTGTGCATGCTAGGAATGTTCCGTACCACTGAACTATCTCTCGTGCCTTTCTCTTCCATTTTTCTATTAGAACATACACAGGATAGTTTAATGGAACTGTGAAGTAGAAACAGGACATTCTGGGCATTCTGAGTAATAGCTCTGAATTTGAAAGATCATCTTCTCTGTTTGCCCCAGTTCACACTCTGCTTTATTCCATCCTCCCCCGTTTCATACCAGTTTATGACAGTTTCACTTCCTAACATAGCCACTTCTTTCTTGCTGATTTTCTTACTTCTCTTTTTTATTTATTATTTAACTTTTATTTATATATATTTTTGGTACTAGGGATCGAACTCGGGTCCTTGCGCTTGTGAGGCAGGCGGCAGGAACCACTGAGCTAAATCCTTGGCCCTCTCTTTTTAATTTTTATATTTTTAAAAAACTTTTAAAAAATTCTTTTGTCATAGCCTTAGAATTCACTGGTGACAGTGGCTGTCCCATGTTCAGCTATAACATTCAAACAAGTTTTTCACTCTTGGACTAAATCGTCCAAAGTGCTAATTGACCTTCTCCTCTTGCAGGTCTCTGAGAAAGACCACAGTTCAGTTTGAGAGGGCTACCTAGAGCAACCTAGAATTGCTCTCAAAATGACTGTTAAAAAGTTCCCCCTGAGCTCTTTTCCCTTCTTGGAAAAGCATTGGTCAACCAGAACACAATATAGATGTCATACTGAATATATATGTTAAGGAAATGGTTGTACTGTGCTTTTTTTTTGTTGTTTTTTTTTTTTTTGGTTGTCTACTAGTATGATTTGACAGGATTTCATAGAGAAAGAGTTGGTCTTCACAGACAGTAAAAGTCACCATCATGCCTTTGAAAATTTCTTTGCTTTTCATTTATTTCTTCCTACTAGCCAGGCGTGGTGGCACACGCCTGTAATCCCAGCACTCAGGAGGCTGAGGCAGGAGGATCGCTGTGAGTTCGAGACCAACTTGGGCTACATAGTGACTTCCAGTTCAGTCTCAACTACATAGTGAGACCCTGTCTCAAAAAGGAAACAAACAAACAAAACCAGAACCTGGGTCTGGAGGTGTAGCTCAGTGGTTCCCACCTGCCTTGCAAGTGCAAGGACCCGAGTTCAATCCCCGGTACCAAAACAAACAAAAAACAAAAAAGAAATCTCCCTACTAAGTAGTTGACCAAATGGACAGTGAATCTTCATGACTTTTGTATATTCTCCAGTTATTAGTGCTATTATTATTCAAAGGATCTATTCTTTTTTGGGTTGAAATTTCTTATTAAACAACTGGGTCTTGAATGAGTACACAGTTCCATTCATCAACAAACTTCTAGAAATTTAAAGGAGCCAAAGATAATGATGCAAACAGGAACAGTTTGAGAGCCTTTTCCTAAAACTGTAAGTAGGTAGACCCATATGCCTTTGTTGTCTCCACAGAATATTAATGGCAGACATTCTGTCTTCCCCTTCAAATTAAGTGAGCCTCTGACTGTAGTCACATTCCACAAAAGATCCTGTTGTTGCCTAGGCTTGGGCTGGGGAGGAAAAAAAGGCTTTTGTGTGTGTGTGTGTGTGTGTGTGTGTGTGTGTGTGTGTACATTGAGAGATGGGTAAAAGGAGAAATTAAGATTCATGGGCTAGGGGACATGTATGTGGTGGTTGCCTATGGCTAGTAAATGGCAGGACTGGAACTTACTTTGCCATAAGTCTGCTACTACCTATTTCTAATTATTTCATTAAATCATCTTTATTTTATTTTCCTTTTGGGGGCCTGTTCAAATGGGTCACTTCTCAGAGAACTTTTCTTAATTTTAATGTCTCTGAGTTGTAAGGTGCCAGAATTATAAAGTCCGTTTCGTACAATGTGTCATTCTTCCTAGAGAGACCCTTTGAGTTTAGGAAGGTAGGGCCACTGTAGTTAGGAGCTGTATACAGAGGTGCTAGGCTTTCAATTCCCATTTTCCTGATTACTGCTCCCTTCTTTGTTTTGAACATTACCAACCCAGAGATCAACCAGGCAGTGGTTCCCAGAAAACCATGTGCTCAAGGCACTAATCCACGTTTCTTTCTCTACTTACAAGGTTTGTCAGGGCTGGTTACAGGATAATTCCAGATTAAAAATTAGCTTGCAGGTGTTAAAGACCGATAATGGCCCAATTAGATGGCCCCTCCCCTTATTGCCATTTCCTTGGGTGATTGAGTTTCTCCAGGGCCACAGTTCACAGCTGGGCTATTTGGAAAATCTGGGTGCTGTTGGAGTCACATGAAAATAAGTTCTCTTTAGCGTCCCAGACTATAATAAATAAAATTTACCTAGGCATAAAGCTGAGCCTCTTGATATCCAGTTCCAAGTGCTGATCTGGGCCAAAGTCAGACATGACATTTCTTTTTAAAGCTTTAGTTAATTTGGCTTTAAATTCTGCTCTGTCACTCTCATTTAAACTATCGTAACAAATGTCATTGGAGGTTTTTATTAAAGTGTTTATCGTGGTAAGCACTGAGGCCTTATTTGTTTGTTTTCTGCAGTTTTGGGGGTTAAATCCAGGGCCATTGCACTGAGCTATATCCCTAGCTCTATTTTTAAAAGTAATTAATTAATTATTATTATTATTATTTTGGGGGGTACCGGTGATTGAGCTCCAGACCTTGTGCTTGTGAGGCAGGCACAGTGAGTGCCACTCAGCTAAATCCCCAACCCTAAAAATTTTTTTTTGAGACAGGTGCTCACTAAGTTGCTAAACTGTGCTGGATGGGCTTGAATTTGCAGTCCTCCTGCCTCAGCCTCCCAGAGTGCAAGGAGTACAGGTGTGCTTTATCATGCCCAGTTTTGTTTTGTTTTTACAACAATTTTAATTGTACTTAGCTATAGACTATTTGAAAAATGATGTTTTTGTAATCTATGCTTTGTAGTTCACAGGACACTGGACCTAAGTTTTAGACCAGAAAGGGGGGAAAAAAGCCTTCTTTAGAATATACTATTATTAGAGCTGGGGATATAGCTAAGTGGTGGAGCACATGCCTAGCATGCATGAGGCACTGGACTCCATCCTCACTCAGTAGCATAAGGGGAAAAAAGAAAAGGAAGAAGGTAAAGGAAAAAATACTATTAAAAACTTGTAGAGAGGCAGAAGCAACTACCAATAGCTAAACGCTCTTCAAATGACATTTTTCATTTTTCACATGTATGTGTCATAACCCTGTATTAGCCTGATTTGTGTTACTATAACAGAATACCTAATATTGAGTACTTTATAAGGAAAAAGGGTTTCTGTATCTCTTAGTTTGGGATGCTTAAAGTCTAAGATCAGGCATCCCCACCTGTTTGGCCTCTGTGCCCGCCCCCCATAACAACACGGCAGAGAAACACACAAGGAAACGGAGCCAAGCTCGTGGGCTTACTTTGCTTTGTAACAGGCTCCTCTCTTGAGAGCTGACTTGGTCCATGAGACCAGCATTAATTCGTTCCAAGGGCAGTGCCTCCAGAGACCCAAGCACGTTTTACTAGGCCCCTGTTCTTAATGGTTCTACCACACTTCTAGCACATGAACCCTTGGTGGACACATTCTGACCATGTCCAAAACATAGCAAACTTGGAGAAGAATGGTAAGGAGCCAAAATTGATACTTCCTAAATAGGAAGAAGATAAATAACAGTTAAAAATCATTGAGTGAGGGGCTGGGGATTTAGCTCAATGGTGCTGCCACCTGCCTCCCAAGCACAAGGTCCTGAGTTTGATCCCCATTACCCTCCCAAAAAATTAGTGTACCATTATCCATAGTCCCACATAACTAGACCTCTGCAGGTAAAACACACTTTGTTACTTTATGTAGTTTTCTACAAGCATAAAGTTCTTTTAAAAAAGATTTTACATGATTTTAATGATCACAAGTCTCATCAAAATAGTATTAAAGATAAGGAAAGTGTTATGTTTAAGTATACACAACATTTCAGTGACAGATACAGTTTTACTAAGAAAAACAAAAGGTCTGAACTTTCACAGACTAGGAAATTTGCTTTGAAGATAGGAAAAGATAAGTTGGAAAAGTATTTTAAAAATAAAAGTTATAGGGCAAGGGATTTAGCTCAGTGTTTCTACCACCTGACTCACAAATGCAAGGTCCTGAGTTTGAGTCCTGGTACCAAAAAAGAAAAAAATAAATAAAAGTTATAGCCATGATCACCAAAACATTTTTACAGCTTATATGATCATTAAGCATTGTAAGCCTTTTTGCTGATATATATGATTTTAAAAATCCATCTTAATATCAAATAGTAAAAACCTTAATATAATTTTAATTTTAGACTGTTTAATTTCAAATAGTATCAAATAATAAAAACCTTAATATAATTTTAATTTTAGACTAAGTTTTAATATTTTTCCTTTCACATTCAATAGATAAATCTGAATCAAAAATAGTAATTGCTGGGCTTGGAAGCATGTTACTATAATTTTAGCTACACAGGAAGTGAAGGCAGGAGGATCAAAAGTTTGAAGCTAGCCTTGGGCAACTTAGCAAGATCTTGTGTCAAAATACAATAAAAGAGCTGGGAACATGGCTCAGTGCTCTCTGGGTTTGATCCCCAGTACCGATCAATCAATCAGTCAATCAACATCACTGTGGATTACAAACATAAAGTTCTTTTTTGGTACTGGGGATTGAACTCAGGCCCTTGTGCTTGTGAGGCAAGTGCCGGAACCACTGAGCTAAATCCCTGGCCCACAAACATAAAAGTTCTTAATACCCTGGTGTACCAGAATGTATCTTCAGATTAGTTCATATATTCTATTTATGTTTAGGTAGTTTTTAAAAAGTGTTTATTGTAGAGCTGGGCATGGTGGTGCATGCCTGTAATCCCAGCACTCAGGAGGCTGAGTCAGGAGGATCGCTGTGAGTTTGAGACCAGCCTGGGCTACACAGTGAGTTCCAGGTCAGTCTCAACTACATAGTGAGACCCTGTCTCA
>NW_022900926.1:54307141-54332444 GCF_012274545.1 Fukomys damarensis | reverse complement strand
AAAAAAAAAAAAAAAAAAAAAAAAAGTTTATTGTAATGGGACCATTCTGTGAGACTTATCCTCTGAATCTTTTTATGATTAGAATGCATTATTGGTGACTGTATGAGTTAGGGTTCATTAAAGGATCAGATTTAATATAAAATATTTAAATCACATATAAGAATTTACAAGATGGACTAACCTGCAGAGTTAGGGTGGAAGAATGCACAAGGTCTGTGCACTGCAGATCCAGAGGACCCAGTCAAAAGTTGAAGTCACTGCAGAGTGAGCCATGTGGGAAAGTGAAGGGTTTGCACTGGAAGGCTGGAGTCTGCTTGGAGGCCTGAAGGAGGATGTCCAGAGGCCATGGTGAAGATTGGAGCTCCTCCAAGAAGCAAGAACAAGACTACCTTCTTTCCCTTCTTAGTCCATCCAGGCCACAGCCCTGTTGGCTAGTGCCACCCATATTCAGGGTGGGCCTTTGCTCCGCAGCAAGCCAGTCATCCAGATGCACCTAGAACTGTGCTAACCTAACCTGCTAGGTGTTTCTTATTTGAGATGACACCACAATTAACTATAACACTGATACAGTGTTTTATCTACAGCAGATATCTAGGGTCTTGTGTGACTGAAACTTTGTGTCCATCAGCTGGTACGTTGGTTCCGCCACCTGCCTTGCAAGTGCAAGGTCCTGAGTTCGATCCCAGGTACCAACAAACAAACAAACTCGTACTTTGATGGAGACCTTGGGTTTTATGTCTGTGAGATAAATGCAGTCAGCTTGCAGATGAGAAACAACATTTCATGCTGCGGAGGTGGCTGCTACATGGTAACGGCTGGCTGGTAAGAGGTTGATGAGGGTTAGTTTCAACTGTTGTGCTGTGGCCACGGCTAAAACCTCTCCGACATGTCTTTACCCTCAGCCAGCAAGACTGGGGGGAAGAGTCTCTAGCACCTCCACCCCTACTTTCATTCTCGGCCTTCCAGAGCAGGTTAAGCTCTCCACCAACACCTTCCTAGGACACCCACTGAGCCGAGCTTCCACTCTTTCAGCCTGCGTGCATCCTCAGATTCTTCTGTGTCTTCTTCTGAGGCTCTGATCCAGTCTTCACAAGACCACAGACCCACCCACACCTCACCCTCAACAAATGCAAACCTCTGTCCAGGTCATTCCCTTGACCGTGTTAGCGAATGGGCTGTCAGGTCAGGATTCTGGAGCTTCTTTCTCCCTCGTTCCCCATGTCCAGTGGGGCATGAGTTTGATCCATTCCTTTTGCCCATTTCAATAGCTTGAGCCTTCTTTCCATCATTCTCAGTGATGTTCTAGAACAACTTTCTAACTTCTCCACATTGACCACCCCTAGGGAGTCTGTTTCTGGAGGGGACTTCCTGAAAGGTAACTTGGACCATGTTAGTCTCTTCTTAAAATTCTTAGTGATTTCCTCATGGCTTTACAATTAAACTCCAAGCTTCCCAGTATTGCACTGGTGAGCAAACCTGCTACCACTCTGTCAACTGATTAATTCAGAGGTATTTATTGAACTCATGTCATATGGTATAGGGTATTCTGCTTGTTTGAGAGACAAGAGGACAGACATATAAAGTATAAAGATGATTATATAGTGAAAAGGGTTATTAAGAAGACATAGGGCTCTGGCCTGGGAAGTGATAGGGCGTAATCTAGATCAGAGGCAACACCGTAGCTGGGTGGAGTAGGGGAGAAGCCTGTTAGGTAGAGGGAGAAGCTATAAGATCTTGACAAGGAACCTTCTGGAAGGCCTGAGTGGCTGGAGAACAGGGAATTAGTGGGGAGAAGATCCAGGTGTGGGAAAGAGGGAAGCCAGAATAGCATTTGGGGGAGAGAAAGCATTATCTGGATTTTACTCTAAATGTTCTGGGGACCCTCTGGACTGGGTCACCTCCTCTTTCTTCAAACTGCATTCCTTACCCTCCAGTTCCCTTAACTTGCCAAAACCTCTTCATGGAGCAACTTTTCCTTCAGTCTTTTCTTTCATGCCTGTTCTTCTTTAAGATTCAGATATTCTCAGTGCCTAGTACACCTAGCTAGCTGAGTATCATACTCTTTCTCTTGTCTCTTCTCCTATTGCTAAAGAATGGACCTTTTTTCTCTGTATCTGTAGCCCTGGCACAGCCCTGCTTGGTAGGTGATCGGGAAACCTATATGAAATGAGAATAGATTATCTTCTTATAAAGTTCACCCCACTTTGGCAATTGCCCCCAATTCTGTTGACACTTTTAGAGCCTTCTCTGGGGCTGCTTTTCTCATCCCAAGACCTCCTGTAGCTGGTTTCTGATTTCACGTTTCATTTTTCCTCTGTGATTTTCCCTTCCAGAGCAGCAGCCATCCTTTATTCTCTTTCATATTTTCTCCTTTCTCAGTTTGACCCAGTGGGTGACCGCGGGGAGGTGTTAGTGAAAAGCTTAACCTGCTGCAGGAGGCCAAGAGGTTGAGGGCTTCCCTTCCTGGTGAGAGCTCACTGCCCCTACCACTCCCACTGCAGAGTGGGAACCTTTGGGGAACTCTGAGCTGCATTCTCTAGGTGCCTGGACAGGAACTTGAACCTTAGACCCTCAAGTTAGCTACCTGGCTGTTCTGTAGACCCACCTACTCAGGCTTTCTGGGGTTTATTAAACAGAGATACTTAAGGGGAAGGATGGAGAGGATTAGAGGGTCAATCTTTGCCAGCAGTTCCTCTCTACTTTTTTTTGGTGGGGTATGGGGGATTGAACTTGGTATTTCAAGGCAGGCGGCGGAACCACTGAGCTAAATTCCCGGCCCTACTTTTTTTTTTTTTTTTTTTTTTTAACTATAGCCCACAATCAAAAACATTTAGGTTATAAACCAGTGTCCACATATGCGTGAAAAGACCTAAGAGTTTAACTAAACAGTACAGTATTACTATGCATGATATACTATAGTATTTCCTAGCTTTTTAAAAATTTCTTTGTTGTTTAGCACTGTCACTGTTTAATACTCATTAACTGATTTTGTGATGACAAATGTGTTCTGACTTAAGGTTTGGGAATCACGAATATGATGAAAATAATGGTATAGAATATTTGGTTAGAAGATTCTACAGCTAGCATGAAGCCATTTTGTAAGAATGCCTCCAGGGAAAGTTCTGATTTATGACATATGCAAATCAAACAAGAGGGTAGTATTTAATGTGACAAAGGGAGCTGATTGGTGGCTTAGACTCTTGGTGAGCGCACTGCCACATACCAGCTGTGTGACCTTGACAATTTCTTCCCCTCAGAATCCTCAGTAGTAAAACAGACCTGTACCGCCTCACCAGCTAGGTAGTTTGTAGAAGTGTCCAGCGCAGTCCCGGGTACCCAGTGTATTTCCATATACCCAGCCACATGTGATAAAATGCATCTGCAGAGGTCTAAAAGGTCTCTGCAGAGCTGATGGTACCCTGCTGATCTGGACCACCATTTCCCAGCTAAACAGTTGGTGGTCTGGTCTTGAATTTGGCAGGCAGGGAAAAGAAAATAATTCCAGCCTGCTCCAGGAGGCCAAGAGGCTGAGGTGTTTCCCTTCCAGGGGAGAGCTCCTTTCCTCTGCCACTCCCATTGCAGAGTGTCTGTGTTGTTACAGCTGTGTGTATTTCATTTCTCAACTGCTCTTTGTGTGTAAACCTGCACACACCCACCCACTTTCACAGTGGTCTCCTTCACTACCCCATTCTCCCAGAGGAGGAGATCCAACTCCTCCAGTGCACCGCCTTGGATGATTGGACTGTGCAGAGACTTGGAGACCCTGCTGAAGATAATTAGGAAGAAAGACATTCATCAGCGTGTGCATTTTATTCTTTTTCTTGCCTTCTTTCTCTTTTTTTTTCCTTCCTCTGTCTCTGTCTCCCTTTGTTTTCTTTCTTTTTTGTAGGACTGTGGCTTGAGCCCAGGTTTGTTTATTATTGATTGATTGATTACTTAAAGATGCCCAGATTGGTCTTGAACTTCTGATCTTCCTATCTCAGTCTCTTGAGTAGCTGGGATTATAGGTATGAGACACCCAGTGCTTATGATCTATTTTTAGTTAATTTTTTATTTGGCTTAAGATGTGGCTTGAAATTCTTTTTTTCTTTTGCATATGGATGGATGATCTACTATGCCAGCACCATTTGGTGAAAATAATTATTCTTTTTCCTTCGCATTAGCTTTCCATCCTTGTTAAAACTCAGTTGTCCATGTATGCATCGGTTTATTTCTGAACTCCCTATCTGTTCCAGTGATCTGTTTATTTGTCTGTCTTTCTGTCAACATTGTAATTGTTTAGAATAGACTAAGTTTCTCCAAGATGGGAACTATGTTATACATAATTTTTTGTCCAGCCAAGATTTACCAGGTGAATATTTGGGGTATGTTAATCTAACATATTTATTGTGTCCCTAAAACACAAATTTAAGACAGTCGTTTAGAGGGAAAAAAATGTAGAGATGACATCACAATTTAAGGAAAACTTTTAAAAAAATTTTTTGTGGTACTGGAGATTAAACACACCCTCTTGAACTTTTTATTTTGAGATGTCTCTCTAAGTTGCCTAGGCTGTGTTTGAACTTATGATTCTTCTGCTTCAGCCTCCCACAGTGCTGGGGTTACAGGTGTGTGCCGCTATGCACAGCTTCCAGTTTTATTTTTATTTCCAAAATCTCTGTGGACCTTTCTCATATCTGCTCTTGCTCTGGAAGTGCCTGTTCTTGTTTCATAAATGTCACATTTCGTCATATCGCTGAGTATTGTAACTATACTTGAGAGATTGCTCTGATTCCATTATGAACTTTACACAGCTGTACATTCTTCCACTTGAGAGTACATTTATTTTCCTTTATAATGGTGGTATTCCCCAAGTGTTAGGTGTTTGAGGAAGTGTCTGAAGGGAAGATGGTATGGTTCCCTCTTTGGTGGTGCTGTATTCCAGGTTTGTAGCGAGAGTGAGGGAAGTAGTGTGGGTGTCCCCTGTTCCTTTTTGGCATCACTAACCCCTGAGACATTTCCTCCCTTCTCATACCAAAGCTCCTGAATTCACTGCCCCCACCTGGAAGATAACCTAGTACCTACTTGTGTGTGTATATGTTGGTGGGGGAGGGTTGGACAAGTGGCACAGAGTTTATCTCCTTGGCTTTTCTCATTGTGATTCATCTAGAATTTTTTTCTTTTGGTACTAGGGATCAAACTCAGGACCTTGTGCTTGCAAGGCAGGCTTGGTGCCACTGAGCTAAATCCCTGGCCCTGATTCTTCTAATAATGACCTTGTAGATTGCCTTAGTTCCCTTTCCGCTGTGGGTCCTACCTTCTGCAGCAGAACCCTACCACTGGGAGCCAAGGACTGCATGTTCTGTCTTCAGTCTGATCTTTGTGTTCCTTAGGGGTTTTCTTAATTATCAACTCTCAGTTCTTTTTGTTTTAAGCTAAGCTATCCATGTTTTTTTAATTTATCTATTTATTATGCATACATTTTCCATTGTTCTTAGGGATTTAGTTTGAGAGGGAAGACTGTAACATGTTAGCAGTCTGATATTTTTAAACTTCAAGTTTTGTTGTCTTTTTCAATTCATGACTTGCTTTTGCTAAGGTAAACTTGTAATGGCAGTACTGTGGGTAAGCAGCATATAAGCACTAGGGAAGGAGAAAGCTGGTGACTTTTAAGGTAGCTTTCGTTCATGTTACAGCCTTTATCATATATCATCAGCAATCTGTTGAACTTTATTAAGTTGAACTGGAAAACAGTACATGTTGTCAGGAATGTGCACATTTGTACCTGCCTACTTTTTCTTTCTTTATTGTTTTTTCTGAAATTTATGTGTTTACCTATATTATTGCAAACAGTAAATTAAATTTACTAAGGTATCAAATATTAACATGTTTTAGAAAACTAGGATTTTAGGGGAAAATGGTTAATTACATTAGGAAAACATTATTTTTCCAGTCTTTATATGATTATGGTGAGACTACGACTAGGGATAGAGAAACACATAATGTAGTAACAAAAATAAGTTTAGAAAAATAATTTAATATATGCATAACTATATTTGCTCATATTCTTCTGCCTCTTTCTCATCTCTTCTCCTTTACTTCATCCTGTTCCTCCTTTTTCTCCTCCTCCTCCTCTTCCTTCTTCACTAGAGATTGAACCCAGGTTACAATGAGCTACATCCTTAGCTCTTCTGAATTTTTTTTTAAAATAGGGTCTTCCTAAATTATCTTCCCTAGCCTCAAACTTGCAATTCCTGCCTCATCTTCCTGAGCAGCTGGGATCATAGGCATGTGCTACTATGTCTGGCGTTTTCCTTTACTAAAGAAAGATATTTGTTTCTTGATCTTTCTGAAACTTTAATAATGGGACTTTTGTTTTTGTGTATGTGTTTTGGGTCATCATGAAGCCTCTTTTAAAAAATTGAGATATAAACTGAGCATGGTGATGCATATCTGTAATCTCAGCTATTCAAGAGGCTGAGGCAGTACTGCAAGTTCAAGGTCAGCCTGGGCAATTTAGTGAGGCCTGTCTAAAAAAACAAAAGACTGGGCGTGTCGTTCACTGGTAGAGTGTTTGCCCCAGCATGCATAAGGCTCCGAGTTCAATCCTCAGTATTTAAAAAAAATTGAACATACTTCAAATAACATACTTAATATTTGCCACTTTAATGTATAGTGTAGTTCAAGGTGGGTGCATGGCGACATTCATGTGTAATTGCAGCACTTGGGAGTCTGAGGCAGGAGGATTGTGAATTTGAAGCCAGCCTGAGTTCTACACCAGCTTGGACTACATGGCAAGACCCTGTCTAATGAAACAATAACAAAACAAATAACAATAACAAATAAAAACAATACAATCCCCCCCAATGTACAATTCATTGGATTTTTTAGGATATTCACAAATGCATGCAATCATTATCACTTTGAGCCCAGAACATTTTCTTCACTCCAAAGATACTACATACTAGTTAACAGTCACTTTCCATTTTCCCTTCTCTCCAGCTCCTGGCCACCACTTATCTCTTTTTCCAAATAGATTTGTCCTTTCTGGATAGCTCATGTAGATGGAATCCTACAATATGTAATGTTTTGTGTCTGGCTTCTTTCATGTAGTGTAATGCTTTCAGCATTCATCCCTGTTATAACATGTATTAGCACCTCATTCCTTTTTATGGCTGAATAATTTCCATGTGGCTAGACCACGTTCTGCTTATCCATTCATCAGTTGATAGAGTTTTGTTTCTTTCCCACATTTTTGGGTATCATAAGTAAATATGATGTACAAACTTCTGCGTGGACTCTTCTCAGGAATGGAACTGATGAGTCACATGGTAGCTCTATATTTAAGCTTTTGAGGAACTGCCAACTATTTTTCAAAGTAAACCATTTTGCATTTCCTCCACTAGGACATGAGGGTTACAATTTCTCTACATTCTTACCAGCATTTGTTAGTACCTGTCTTTTCTGAATTATAGCCATTCTAGTGGATGTGAAGCGGTGTCTCATTGTGGCTTTGATGTGAAGCATTTTCTCATATGCCTTTGGCCATTTATGTTTTCTTGGGGAGAGATGTCTACTTGGACTTTTTTTTTAAACTATTGAGTTGTAAGAGTTCTTTATATATTCAGGTTATTAGAACCTTATTGTATATATAATTTGCAAATATTTTCTTCCATTTTGTTAGCTCTTTAAAATTTTGATGAATTTAAAATTTTCTTTTTAAATTTTGATGAAGTCCAATTTATCTGTTTTTTCCTTTTATGGGTGCTTGTGCTTTTATTGTCATAAAGCTAAGAAACTACTGCCTGATCAAGGACACCAAGATTACTACTTATGTTTTCTCTTACAAGTTTTATAGTTTTAGCTCTTAATGTTATATGTTTGGTGTGAGGCAAGGGTCACCTTCATTCTTGTGCATGTGGATAACTAGGTGGTCAAGCACGCTTTTTTGAATAAGTCCTATTTTAAAAATTATTTTAGGTCCTTTATCTCATTTAACTATCATAGCAGTCCTATGGGATGTTTATTGTAATTATCAATTCCATTTTATGGCTTTTGAAACTAATTCTCAAAAGCTAAGTATCTTTTTCAAGGTGGGATAGCTGAAGCCGTAAATTTTAGTAACTTTAGGGACCTCCCCAACACTTACCCACTAGGCTACTCTCCCTTTGCTTCTATGAAATGTACAAGCTTTTTGTCAAGCAGGAAGACTGCTTAGAAAGTAAGTGGATGTCTAGGACTAAACGGGCTTTGTGGAACTAACGCTATGTATTCCAAAAGAAGAGTGAGTCTTTCAGTGTTCTGAAGTTCTGCACCAATTTCTACTCTAATCCAGTAATAGTCATCCCTCTAGCACTCTTGGCAGAGGATTTTAGGGATAAGGTTTTGTTACCAGGGAATAGAGTGGTGCTGACCTCCTGGACTTCTGGTGATGATAAAAATGTTCTGTTATCAGTGTTGTTCATTTATGTTAGCCACTTGCCAGTGTGGCTGTTGAGCCCTGGCAGGAGTTATAAAACCAAGGTACAAAATCATTTTTATCGTGGTAAAATATATACAGCAGAAATTTTCTTAATTTTTAACTTTTTTTTTTCTTTTGGAGACAAGGTCTTGCTATGTAGCCCAGGCTGACCTTGAACTCACCACAGTCTTCCTGCCTTTGCCTCCTGAGTGCTGGATTTACAGGCGTGTACCACCACACCCAGCTTTTATTTTAACCATTTTTGATTCCACACATTGGTGGTACTGTGTATTCACAATGATATACATTTATCACCTTCATCCACCTCTGAAACTTTTTTATTTTCCCAAATGGAAACTCTTTATCCATTAAACTCCTCATTCCTTTCTCTTTCCAGGCCCTGGAAACTGCCGTTCTATTTTCTTTCTTTTTTTTGTATCAGGGATCCAACTCAGTTCCTTGCACTTGAGAGGCAGGTGGTGGAACCACTGAATAAAATCCCTGGCCCCTCTCTTTTCTGTGTCTGTGAATTTGACTACTCCAGGAACTTCATATGAAAAGGATCTGAATCTCTAATTTGCTGTTGTTGTACTGAGGATTGAACCCAGGGCCTTTTGCGTGCTAGGCAAGCGTGCTCTACAACTGAGCTAATTCCCCAGCCCTTTTAAAAATTTTGACAGGGTCTCTAAATTACATAGGCTTGTCCTGAATATGAGATCTTCCTGTCTCAGCATCTGAGATGCTGAGATACCTCTGAATATCTAATTTTAACCCATTTAATTTAATTTAGAAAGGCGTATATGATTAGTAGTTAGCTTTCCGGGTGGTGTAGGCCAAAAGCCAGAGTGGGCCTGTAAGGTGCACAAAATGTGCACCTACTTTCTGATGTAATCTAAATCTGAGGCTTCTAGTCCAGACCCACTTTGTAGGCCTTTGTGGCCTGTGAGAGCACTGGCCAGGAGAGGGGAACCTAGAGAGGTATAATTCAGTACAAGTGTCTTTGTAGCACACAGAGACTCTCTGATGATGATGTAGAAAAAGACACTGCTCCAGTATGCTAAACATTCTGCACTGTGCATCCTTCATCTGCATTCTTTGAGGATAGTCTACTCCAGGAAGTCTTTGCTCTTCATATTACAGGGATGTGCATTTTCACATGTCTCTGCCCCTGTGAGGTGCCATAAGGCAGTGAAACAGCATTTTTCAGTGTTTTGTACTTCCCAGAGCTGTCCCCTCCACGAACAGGCTGGTGGAGTTGTCATTTCTTGCATTTTGAAGAGGAGCATCATCTGTGAGTCCTAAGTCATATTTGAGGTGGAAGTGAAACTCCTCTAATTAACCACTGTGAAAACAACTCACCCTCATTCTTGTTTTGTGGTTTCTCCAGTTCTGGACTTCAGTGATCCTTTCAGCTCTGAGGTGAAGCCGAGAATCCTGCTCATGGGTCTGAGGAGAAGTGGCAAGTCATCTATTCAGAAAGTTGTCTTTCACAAAATGTCTCCCAACGAAACACTGTTCTTGGAGAGTACTAACAAGATATGCCGGGAAGACGTTTCCAACAGCTCCTTTGTCAATTTTCAGATTTGGGACTTCCCAGGACAGATCGACTTTTTCGACCCTACATTTGACTATGAGATGATCTTCAGGGGTACAGGAGCACTAATATTTGTCATCGACTCCCAGGTACAGCTCATAGTCTCAAGGGTTTGATGGCCCTGTAGCCCCAGGAGAAGCAGAACCTCTCCCTATTTGTTTATAACAGTTTCTGTTGGATTTTTACATCTAGCACAGGCCTTTTTACCAAATGGGCTTCTTAGGGTCCTCAGACATTGCAAGGAGAAAAGGATTCCTTCATCCTTCCCTGACCAAGAGGCAGCTGACCATTATGGAGCTGTATACACTTCCACAGATCATAAACCTGGGAAACCTCACAGATGGTGGGGCCTGTCCAGGAGAAGGACAAATATGTATCACCCCCTGTGGTACCCTTGACAGACATCTCCAAAAGGTCTTTCCTAGTCATGTTTAAAACTGTAACAGGATAGATATGGTGGTGCACACCTATAATCCGAGCACTTGGGAGGCTGAGGCAGGAGGATCATTGAATTT
This sequence comes from Fukomys damarensis, assembly GCF_012274545.1. NCBI lineage: Eukaryota > Metazoa > Chordata > Mammalia > Rodentia > Bathyergidae > Fukomys > Fukomys damarensis. The sequence goes on along the minus strand of NW_022900926.1, from coordinate 54,321,895 downwards.
GAGGCTGGCCTGGTCTACATATTGAGTTCAAGACCAGCCTGAACTACCTAGCAAGCCTGTCTCAAAAAATCGTGTAACTTACAAAGATGAATTTTTAAAACACTTTTACACAGGTTCCCTGCAAAAGGCGTGTACATAAGTTTACATTTTAAAATGTTTACTATTTCTTATGATGATAAAGGACAAAAATTTTCCTTTGTATCAAATAATAATTGTAACTAATGTACAACTAAGATAATATAATTATATATTTTATAAGTAAGTATTAAAAAATAAAATTGGAGATAAATATCTCTTAAAAAGATGTATAGCAGGGTGTGGTGGCACACACCTGTTCCAGCTACTCAAGAGGCTGAGTAGGGAGGATTGTGAGCTCAAGGCCAACTTGGGCAATTTAGCAAGATTTTGTGTTAAATACAAGCATGAAGGATGTAGCTTCTAGTGGTAGAGCACTTGTATATCAAAGCCCTGGGTTTAATCTTCAATACTAAAAAGGATAAGATGAATAGTTGATATTTTTCTGTTTAGATTACATATCTGTGCTGGAATAAGACAGGATTTGGAGCAGTTCTTTTTGTATTCTGCTTGTGTAAATGTAAGCATTGAGAAGCTGTGTTCACATAAATAAGTAACATTTGCTACAGCATTTGTCCAATTATTTAAACTCCTTCCATGTTATATCCCCTACATTACCCAGATTTCTATCATGAAGAATTATTTTAGTAGCTTATCTATAGATGTCCTGTTTAGGTTCAGCTTTGTTGGAAACAAAGAAATAGGAATCCCTTGGCTAGTGAAGCCATTAGTCATTCTCTTTATCAGATTCACATTAGCTTTGCACTGGCTCTTTGACACCTGGGTCTTTTACACCTGGGGCCTTTCTCCAGTAGCTGGGGAGGAGGGAAATGGGGGCAGCAGGATCACAGGTGCATCTCAGGCAGATTAGTTTCAGGGAGGATACCTGTAGCAGGATTGGGGCACTGATGCTCTGCAAACACTCTTAAAATGTGACTGTGACTCATCCTAGACTGTAGACTTCTCTAAGGTCTCCTTTGTAGCTGTGGGGCAGTAAAAGGCAACAAGTCCTCCAGGCTCTGAAGTTCAAATCTGGATAGTTCCTTGAAACTGAACCTACAAGTAAATGGGTCAGCCCGCTGCTGGTGTGCATAACCACTGTCTGAACAGCAGTCCCCTCCAGGGATGTCATGGAGACTTAGTAAGCGTGGTCTTGAGCCCCTACTTGGACAGCCACTCTCTGAGAGGACTGCTTGCTTATGCCTCAGAAGACTGGGAAGTGGGCGCCTGTTTATATAACATACTAATGAAATTTTCAATGAACCATTTTAGTTTCAAGAGGCTGCACTGTGTAGCTGTGAAGCATGGCTGTAGGTTAGTTAGAAGGGGTTCTGTCTTGCCTCTGTGGTGAGAGTGTAGAGGGAGGGCACATTAAATCTAGTGCCTGATCCATGAACAGCATTTTTCTCTTCCCTGGGCCCACCCAGCAGTGCATGTGTTGGGCATGCTGCAGACACCTGCATCTTTCCAGGGCCTGCCGTCAGCAGATGCTTTCCTGGATGTCCTACTTGTACTGACCTGTTTCTGGCCCATCTGTGGCCTTGGCAGTATCCCTGCCTTCCCGTCTCTGTATTCCAGCACCATAAAACTGGGAAGCTTGGAGCCTGCAGGGAGTGGAAAGGGGGTGCTCAAACTCCAGGGAGTGAATGCTCTGCAGATGTCATCTCTTCTAAGCTGCATTTTCTCCCTGAGTCACTTAGCCCTGTTTCTGTAGTTATTTAGGTAGCAGTATAGTAGTCCTGCCTGTAAGTAGATTCTAACCAGACAACTCACCATTTCAAGATAATGCTAAACTACTGTTGTGCCTGCCTAACAATTTAGTTATGAAATTCAAATTTCTACTGCATATCTATTTTAGGTGTTTACAACATGGCTGTAATTTGGCTAAAATAGGTACATTTGCCTATTTGTAGATTGCATCTGTAATTTGGTTTTGATTTTGACTGCACATGAAAAAGGAGACCTTCCATATGGGTTGATAAATGTGTTTCCTGTTTTAGTTTTGTTCCTTTTTTTTTTAAGCTGTAAGAGAGAGGAAGAGAATTGAGAGATTTGTCTTTTTGTTACAAATGACTGGGGGGCCTGGGATTTAGATCAGTGGCACTGTGTCTCCTTTGCAAGGAGAGCGCAAGGTTCTGAGTTAGAACCCCAGTATAAGAAAAAAAATGACTAGGAGGTCTGGGAACGTGGCTCAGCAGTACCGAACACTTGCCTAAAAGGCAGAGGCCCTGGGTTCAATCCCTAACACTGCAAAAAAATAGTAGGAAAAATATGGAGCATTGTCATTTACCAAAAATCAATGAAAAATGTAAAAAGCAGTTTCAGAGGGCCAGGGATTTAGCTCAGTGGTTCCGCCAGCTGCCTTGCAAGCACAAGGTCCCGAGTTCGATCCCTGGTACCAAAAAAAACCAAAAAAGCAGTTTCAGAGATACTAATACTTTTATGTTGGAAGCAGACTGTAAAAGTCATGTTTGCAAGATTTACATGTGGGCCGGGCGTGGTGGTGCATGCCTGTAATCCCAGCACTCGGGAGGCTGAGGCAGGAGGATCGCTGTGAGTTTGAGACCAGCCTGGGCTACACAGTGAGTTCCAGGTCAGTCTCAACTATACAGTGAGACCCTGTCTCAAATAATCAAAAAAAAAGAAAAAAAAAAAAGATTTACATGATGTGATTACAAGCACTAAAAGGAAAACGAGGCTTCAAGAAAGCGCCTCAGCAGCACATGAGTGTCCTTTCCTTTATTTCTAAGCGGTGTTTTTTGCTCTGACACCTCCTGTTTTTATATTTTGCCTATGAATTCTTCATAGTCACCGGACTGCTAGATAAATATGTCTCCAAGGAGAAAATATGTCCTCACAGAACATTGAGAGAGAATGAGGAATGAAAACAAGAGTGATTTCCTGGGAACTGAATGTGTGATACCCCTGCTGCTCTGTGGAGACCACAGAACCTACCATGTTTCCTGAAATGATTGCATATGTGCCTTTGGACCCCAGAGAGTCTCCACTTGACCTGTGTTCATGGTGGCTGACCTGCTTCTGATTCCTAGATCTAATTTCAGAGTAGAAACTAGGCAGTATATTTTTCTTTTATTTCTCTTTGTCATTGAAGGAAATAATGATCACAGTGGAATCATCTGCAACCCCTCTGTTCTAATGAACCAAACATTTTCTTCTTTTTGTAGTGCTGGAGAGCAAACCAGGGCTTCATGCATGCTAGACAAGTGCTCTCCCAGTGAGCTACATTCCCACTGTGCTGTTTCTTCCTCCTAATGTCATTTTAGGTGCTGTGTGTGCATGAACGCATGTGCCTGCCCTGGGGATTAAACCCAGAGCCTTCACACTAAGCTACATATAAGCATTTTGAGACAAGGTCTTGCTCGGTTGGCTAGGCTGGACGCAAATTTGCAATCCTCCTGCCTCAGTCTCCTAGAACACTTGCATACAGACATGTGCTACTATGCCTGGCTATTGATTTACATTTTAGGTTGTGTGTGCATGAACGCATGTGCCTGCCCTGGGGATTAAACCCAGAGCCTTCACACTAAGCTACATATAAGCATTTTGAGACAAGGTCTTGCTCGGTTGGCTAGGCTGGACGCAAATTTGCAATCCTCCTCTCTCACAGTATTACAAGCACTAAAAGGAAAACGAGGCTTCAAGAAAGCGCCTCAGCAGCACATGAGTGTCCTTTCCTTTATTTCTAAGTGGTGTTTTTTGCTCTGACACCTCCTGTTTTTATATTTTGCCTATGAATTCTTCATAGTCACCGGACTGCTAGATAAATATGTCTCCAAGGAGAAAATATGTCCTCACAGAACATTGAGAGAGAATGAGGAATGAAAACAAGAGTGATTTCCTGGGAACTGAATGTGTGATACCCCTGCTGCTCTGTGGAGACCACAGAACCTACCATGTTTCCTGAAATGATTGCATATGTGCCTTTGGACCCCAGAGAGTCTCCACTTGACCTGTGTTCATGGTGGCTGACCTGCTTCTGATTCCTAGATCTAATTTCAGAGTAGAAACTAGGCAGTATATTTTTCTTTTATTTCTCTTTGTCATTGAAGGAAATAATGATCACAGTGGAATCATCTGCAACCCCTCTGTTCTAATGAACCAAACATTTTCTTCTTTTTGTAGTGCTGGAGAGCAAACCAGGGCTTCATGCATGCTAGACAAGTGCTCTCCCAGTGAGCTACATTCCCACTGTGCTGTTTCTTCCTCCTAATGTCATTTTAGGTGCTGTGTGTGCATGAATGCATGTGCCTGCCCTGGGGATTAAACCCAGAGCCTTCACACTAAGCTACATATAAGCATTTTGAGACAAGGTCTTGCTCGGTTGGCTAGGCTGGACGCAAATTTGCAATCCTCCTGCCTCAGTCTCCTAGAACACTTGCATACAGACATGTGCTACTATGCCTGGCTATTGATTTGATTAAGTTTGGAGAACAGAAAGCCAAAAAATATACCCTGTTATATCAATTTCCTTTATTTTCCAGAGTTGGAGTCATAATCAGCTGTGGGGTGGGCCAAGGGTGGTGGTAGTTAAGTCCTTTAAATTTCTTATGAAAGACATTTTTCCTATTTTTGCTATAAAAACAAGATCTAGCCACACTTTTTAAACTAGCAATAACTCAAAGATCCGGCAACACAGGTGTTGGTGAGGGTCTGGAGCATTAGACACTATATAAAGCCATCCAGTCACGTTTGAGGTGCTCATACCTAGGATGGACAAGTAAAGCCCTTGGGGTAGATTGTATGCACCTGAGATACACATTACCACTTTATCATACATGCTTGGAAACATTTGGAATGTCTCTTAACAAGCAAATATGTGATAGATCATCCATAGAATGAAATTTCAGTAATTAAAAGGAATTATTAGAGTTACGTACTTCAACATAGGCAAATTTCCCTGACATAATGTTGAGCAAACTTGATATTTATGTGAAAATTTAAACAATGTAAAAGAATACTGTTGTTTGGGGATGTATATGTGTGGTGCAGAAAGATGAGGGCCAATAAGCATGGGCAGAGGTTGCCTCTGGAGGATGACAGTAATGGAACAGGCTGGGTTGGGAGAAATTCTCTTAACTTTGGGTTGATGGATACACAGATGTTTATAGTATTGCATAGGTGTAGGAAGGTCTCCCCTTGTATTGTTTCAGGTAATTACTCTCCTACCCTCTGGGTCAGCAGATTTTCTGTAATGGGTTAGATGGTGAAATATCTGAGGCTGTGCTGTCTGTAAGGAGCTGCCACAAAGGAAAACTGCTCATTGGTGACATCATGGCATGAAAGTAGCCTTAGACAGTGTGCAAACAAATGAGCATGGCTGAGTTCCAATAAAGCTTCCTTACAGAAACCATGCACGGGCCCTGGGGAGCATGGCTTGCTGACTTCTCCTCTGAACTGGTGTTCTTAAAGTTATTCCCATAGCAGCTTCCCCTTCCTAGTGACCTCTCTCATATCACCATCTCTAATCAGTCACACAGTTCACCAAGAGACTCAGAAAGCTCGGAGGAACTATCCTAGGTGGTATGAGGTCAGTTTCTCTTCCTGAAACTGCAGCTCTGCTCTTAATGGCTGTCATCAGCCTAAGTTATGCCTGCATTTTGTTAGCTTTTCTTTCTGTGTGTCAAAAAAACAGGTTTTCAAACTTGACTTCTATAAAGCCAAGTTTTGGGGGGATCCTTTGCAAAATACTGTACTTGGTGGTGATATGATCCCGGCAGAGTGTATGGAAGGCTCTAGAAGCAGAGCTGTCTCCTCTCACCTCACAGGTGTTGCCTTTGTTCCCAGGATGACTATATGGAAGCCCTGGCCAGGCTCCATCTCACAGTGACCAGGGCCTACAAGGTGAACACAGACATCAATTTTGAAGTGTTTATTCATAAAGTGGATGGTTTGTCAGATGACCACAAAATTGAAACCCAAAGAGACATTCACCAGAGGGCAAATGATGATCTTGCAGATGCTGGATTAGAAAAAATTCACCTCAGGTAAGAACAGAAGTCACTTAGAGATCCTAGTAAAGGATAGAAAAAAGCATCTTGGGCCTGAGAGTTGCTTTGGTAGGCTTGGCCTGGGTACTAATTTACTTTGTTTATGTGCTTGTGCTGTGGCAATAGGATAGGATTTAGGAAAAAAAGAGTTTTGAACACATTAATTCTAACCTTTGGTGAAAGGTTATTTTTTTTTTCTTTTGGTACTGGGGATCAAATTCAGGACCTTGCTCTTGCAAAGCAGGAGCGGTGCCACTGAACTAAATCCCCAGCCCAAAAGATTGTTTTTAACAAGTGGTCAAAGCTAAGATCTTACCTCATATGAAAAATATAATAAAACCAAAAACATCTAATCTGGGAAATTAATGCTAAACTTTATAGTTCTTGATAAATATGATGGGCTGTAGTCAAGCCTAGTTTGAAATTTAGGTCAGCTAGAGATACACACAAAGGAAAACAATTTTTTCCATCATTCTTTGTGAGGTAGTGTATGCATCATTCATTTTGCAAAATGGTAAATGAAAACAATTAGACACATCAATATTGATAATTTAATCAGATAGCTAATGGCTTATGTGAAGATGGTCAGGTGTGGATTCTCTGAAAGAACCTAAAGATGGTGTGGGCAAATATGGCCATATTTTTAAGGATGCCAGTCAGCAGACATGAACAGGAACAGTTCTGGCATCTTAGGGGATGAGGCAAGATGACTTAAAATCTATCATTTTTTTACCAAGCATGTTGTGAATTCTGCAGCAGGTTAGTATGTGTGTTAGCACTAGCTACAGAAGGGAGATTCGTGGTATTATCACATAGCTTAAGCAAACTATTTCTCAGTCAAAGGGAAAACATAATGAAATATTGTTTTCTCTTTTAGCTTTTATCTGACAAGCATATATGATCATTCAATATTTGAAGCTTTTAGCAAGGTGGTTCAGAAACTGATTCCACAACTCCCAACTCTAGAGAATTTGCTAAACATCTTTATCTCAGTAAGTAAATAATTTGCTCCTGTTAGAATAATTTGCAGGATTTGACAATAACATTGTAAAAGTGAAAAAGATCTTATTTTTGCTTAGTCTTACAGCATTTCAAGGTCACATAAGGATTACTTTTGATGACTACTCCTACATATTGTTTTAGAGCCTTTAAAATTCAACTCCCAAAATGTGTACTTAACTAGTGTAATTGAAGTATTTATTTAAGTTGTAGGCAATCATCATTATTTTTTATTTTATTTTATTTTTTGGTAATGGGGATCGAACTCGGGTCCTTGGCCTTGTGAGGCAGGCTCCAGAAACACTGAGCTAAAATCTCTGGCCCAGCAATCATCATTATTAGTAGAACTCTACCAGAGTAAAGAGCATACAATTTAGTTTTGGTGATGAAGCATATACTTGAATAATTTTTTATGTTTAACACTGTATAGAATGATGCACTGAGTGAACTCTACAAACCACGAGCTTGAGTTAGGAAACATTGTCCAAAATAAATAATTTGTGATAATTCTAGTTTTCATTTCTTCTACGAGTCCATTATAAAGTTTATGAAGGGCCAGGGATTTGACTCAGTGGTTCCGCCACCTGTCTCACAAGCACAAGGGCCCGAGTTCGATTCCAGGTACCAAAAAAAAAAACCAAAAAAACCCAAGATGTTTATGAGAATGAAGTTGTAATTGTAACAAAAGTGGTATAACTGGAGTTTGTAATAACTTAATTTTGCTCATTCGTATATTACATTGAGAATACTCTAGTATATAATTTTACATAAACACAACATGGTCTGAAACTGGCTATTGCTTTAAGGTAACATCTTTTTTTTTCTTCAGAATTCTGGAATTGAAAAGGCATTTCTATTTGATGTGGTCAGTAAAATTTATATTGCAACTGACAGCACTCCAGTGGATATGCAAACCTATGAACTCTGCTGTGATATGATAGATGTGGTTATTGACATCTCTTGTATTTACGGGTAAGTGAAGCATTCTTTTTTTGTTTGGTACCAGGGATTGAACTCTGGTCCTTGTGCTTGCGAGGCAGGTAGCAGAACCACTGAGCTAAATCCCCGGCCCTAGTAAAGCATTCTTAAAGGCCACATCAAACTGTCATTCTCTTTCATAACCTTCAAGGTATTGTGCATTTATAATTTTAATACTTTTTGTTTTCTTGTGGTACTGGTACCAAACCGAAGGCTTCATGCATACTAGGCAAACGCTGTATCATTGAGCCATATTCCCAGCTCAGTACTTCTGTTTTATTTATTTATTTAGGGTACCAGAGATCGAACTCTGGTCCTTACACTTGTAAGGCAGGTGGTAGAACCACTGAGCTAAATCCCTGGCCTGAGTACTTCTGTTTTAAATGACGTAAACCTATAAATATACCATTTAGTCTTTATAATAATGATAAGAAACAATGAGCAAATTACTGGCTATGTTAATAATCTTATTGCATGCATCTTATAGTTTAATTTTCAACTGTTCCATGAGGCATGGATTGCTATACTTATTTTATAGATAAAGATACTAACATTCAGAGTGGTTAAATCTCTAACCACTGCTGAGTGTCAATAAGAAACAGAACTAGAATTTGAACTCAGGTCTAAATGATTCCCAATCCTCTGCTGAAAAAAATCTGTCAGCATATTATGATGGCATATACTCTTCTAGGAGACTAAAACTCTACACAGCTCAAATTAATATTTCTCTTATCACGTTACAAAAAATAACTTGTTTCTTTAAAAACATGCTTTTGTCTACAAGCAGCAGAGAATTATAAAACTAAACGAACATTACCTGCTTCCTATTATTATGATCTCACATTCTTAGAAAACACACTCCGACACACTAAAAATAGTATCAAATAAATGAAAAGGAGAAAATTGATTATTGTAGAGATAATCCTATGTATTCATGAATTTGCTGAAAGTATTCTGCAGAGCACGGGAATGTAAACTAGGTGTTTATCTCATGACAACAAGGTGTTGCTGTCTGTTTGTATCGGATCTTGCATTTTCATCCAGTCGTGGTGAGGTGGAAGCCCTGGTCATCTCCCATTTTTACTCACTTCCTGACTCTGCCTTCATCAGTCTCACCACTTCTCTCTTCTACTGTCTGAAAATCCTTTGCCCAAACTCTGTTACCCTGCCCTGCAGCACAGTCAGTCCCTTTTGTTATGAAATGGGGATAGCAATACCTAGCTGTCAGGATTGTGGTGAGGATGAAACACCCTTAGACTTATAATGTGCCTTGACTTGGTAGACCGCAGATAAATGTAGCTGCCATAATTTATTACTGTTGGTGTTGTTATTATTATTAGACATTGCCATCTGGCTTTCAAAACAGACCTTACTTCCCAAGATTACCACCCTGCAGAATTCTTTTATTGTTAAGCCATTAAGTAGATGACCTTGAAATAGTCACAGAAGCTGAATGAACCCTGATTACAGTCTGGATTACTGTGGTAATCAAGTACAACGAACAACACAATTAATCTGGCACATATTTAATGATATGCACGATCATTATTGTGCTATATGGTAATTAGACATAAGTGGTAAGTTGTTCATGTAAATGATGTTAATCAGAGTTACTTTTACCCAGCTAAAACAAACATGAGGAGGGAGGAGGCTGGCAGGAAGAAACTAGGCTGTGCCATCAGATTGTTTTTCTGTGGTGAAGTGCAGTGTTCCTGAAAACCCACAGGGTTCAGTAAGAACCAGCCTGGATCACACCTCTGTGATCCACCTTTGTGGGCAGTGGGGTGTCTTCAGATTGTTTGCTAGAGCTGAAAGGAGCCAGCCCAATGAACCAGCAGGGGGCTGCCTGCGAGCCCTGGGCCCTGTGATGGAGGTTTTGCTGCCCTTTCTCTGATGCGTATGCTGGTGGAGACCACAGACCACAGCCTGAGAAGCAGGTGACCTGGCGCCACAGGAATCTCTCAGCTGAGCTCTTGCCATAGCTGACAGCTCTACACACACACACACACACACACACACACACACACACACACACACACTCTTATACTATGTTCCCCCTTTGTATGTTTTCATTGTTCCTAGATGAAAAATTAAATAAAACGTAATTGTAATTGCAAAATCTCACCAATTTATACTTGTAATTTTTTTATGGGTTTTTTTTGTTTTGTTTTCTCTAATTGGTTTGATATTTTCTTTTGGTAGGTAAAGTGATGCATATGTTATGTAGAGAACACATAAAAGTATGAAGAATAAAATTAAAATAGCGTATAATTTCACCTCTAAGTCAATCGGTTTACTTTTTTTTTTTTTTTTTTTTTTTTTCCAAGGGACCGAACTCCGGTCTTTGTGCTTGTGAGGCACATGCTGGAACCACTGAGCTAAATCTCCGGCCCCACTGTTTACATTTTATATATTTTACTTTTGACAGCTTGATTGTTTTACCATGAGAAAATAAAAAGCCCTTGGCTGTGGAGGGAAGAAGAGTTCAACTCCACCTGTCACCTGTGTTCCTCAGGCACCTAGCTGCCATTCATTGTGTCAGTAGGACAATGACTGTCATGACTAGACTGTTGGTTGGTGGCTATATTGTAACAGAGCTTTTTGGTTGAAAAGCACTGGAAATGTTATTGACTTGTTGTGGTTTTTCTGTGCATTAAAGTTGGTAAATACATTTTGTTTTCTGTCCCCATTTAGTCTCAAAGACGATGGTGCAGGAACCCCCTATGACAAGGAATCAACAGCCATTATAAAGCTGAATAATACAACAGTTCTTTACTTAAAAGAGGTGACAAAGTTCCTGGCTCTTGTTTGCTTTGTCAGAGAGGAAAGCTTTGAAAGAAAAGGTAATATTTTTGTTGTGGTTTAAAAGAAGCTTTTTAATTTATACAGCCTTTGTTGCTGTTGGACAGCGCTGCCCACCCTGGAAGTGAGCATTAGTCCCAGATCCCCTAGGCTGGCATATGTCAGGTGGGCCAGCAAACCTCTTGCCCCCTAGTGGTACAGCTAGTATTGCAAGAGGTGGAAATAGAACCAGACATCCCTCCCTGGACCTTTGCTTATGCATGTGGGGGCATCCTTGCCAGGATATCTCTGACCAGGAAAAGGACTCCATAGCCTGCATTGAAGGTGATGACCTCCTTCTTGGTCCACCTTGCTAGAAGGCTTTAGGTGACTGAGTGACTGTTTGTTCTCCCCAAGTAAAGAAGGGGATGGAACTCATATGACATTGAGGTTAGGCAGTGTTTTCTATTTAGTTTTCACGCACTCTTAACTTCAAAACACAAGGATCTGAAAAGAGAAGGTGTGAATATACTAAATATCTTTTCAGGACCAAATTCAATTTTATTATAAAACACCACCAATCTTTCTCCTTACTATCTAAACTGAAAAATACCAGCTTACTGATATGCAGAAGGAGTTTTGTTAGTAAATATTGTATGTTTTAACAATTTGTTGAGTAAAAAAATTTCCAACAAAGTGACAAGACTAACATTTACTGAAATAGCCCCTCCTTATAAGCAATGCATGTTAATTATAAAATGTTTCGAAAATTCAGGAAAGTAAACAACAAAATAAAACCGCTTATTTCACATTAGAGCTAAACTTTATGTTACATTTCTGAGATTTTCTACAACCTCCTTTTTCCTCTCCTCCCTTTTCCCTTCCTTCCAACAAAACTGGAGCCATATTATTTAGGTAGTTTTATATCCTGTTTTTTTCACTTACTTTTATTATGTTTTCATAATTCATAGGCCATGAAAAAAAAAATTTAGAATGTTTTTTTTTTCATCACAGAAGTAATAGATTCACTTAGAAAATTTAGAAGTAGCAAATACATTTCTCATCAGAAAACTTCTTTTTTTTTTAAGTGGTACTGGGGATTGAACCCAGGGCATCTATACTGAACTACATCTCCAGACTCCCCACCTCCTTTTTGAGATAGGACCTCAGCAAACTGCTAAGTTTTCTAGACTGGGATCACACTTGAAATCCTTCTGCCTTAGCCTCCCTGAGTGTTGGGATTGTAGGCATGTACCATGTCCGGCTTTTAGTAACCACTTTTAACATTTACTACATTTCTTTCTTTTTTTTTTGGTACCGGGGATTGAACTTGGAGCCTTGTGCTTGCAAGGCAGGCTGTGAAACCACTGAGCTAAATCCCCAGCCTATTTACTATATTTCTAAGCCTTTTTCTTATGTGTGTACGCATTAAAAAAAAACAAACAAACTATGAGATAGTATGATAGATACTACTTTTTACTTTCACTTAGTTTATTATGGACATCTTTCTAGTTCACTGTCTTTTTTTTTTAACCACATTTTAATGGTTTTGGAGTTTTCTATTTTTAGATATTTTTTATTTTTTCTAGATTTTAATGTTACTAATAATGTTGTGATGATATTCTTTACACTAAATATTTATATGCATCCCTGGTTGTTTCCTCAGGAAAAATTTCAAGGGAATTATTTGGACCAAAAATGGTGGGCATGTTACCAAAATGTCTTTTAGAAAGATTTTATGGAGAATATGAGTGTGTCCAGTTTGGTGCATTATCAGTATTGGATTTTAGTATTTTAAAAAGTTGATAATTTAAAGCTGACATCATTTAAATTTGTATTTCCTTGCTTCAGGAAAATATATATTTGTCCCATGCTGATTACTGACCACGTTGCCTTTTATCCTCAAAACTTTTAATTAGGTGTTGTTTATATCTTACTCATTATTTTCATCTTCCTGAAAGTGAGAATAGATTATATGTTAGACTCATGGAATTTTGAAGATAAACAGGATTATAACTTGTTTTATGGATGATATTTTCATGCCTAGAAAATATGTGACTTTCTCCTAAGCTCACACCACCAGTTTATGGCAGTCAGGGCTAAATAAAGCTGGATTTCTCTTTGTAGACAGCTAGTTGTGTGCATGCGTGCATGTGTGCGTGTATGTGTTTAATCATTATACACCTATTTGCTTGGTTAAAGATATTTTCCAAATTTATTGTGGTTGACATTTCATATTGATTTTGGAAGCTAAGGGAACTAAAAGCAATGCAACTTTAGTTCCAAAAGCATGCAGGCTGACAGGTTCTAAAATTTAGGAAACATTAGAGTCAACCTGGAGACCTTATTTTGAATTGATTTTAGACTTAACAAAAGTTGCAAAAATAGTACATAATTTTCATATACTTCTCATCCAGCTTCTCCTAACATTAACATCTTATATACTATAGTTACCTAAACCAGTGAATTAACAGTGGTATAAAACTATTAATGAAACCATAGGCCTTGTTCAAATGTCACCAGATTTTACAAACATTCTTTTTCTGTCCTAGAATCCCCAACTTAGTTTAGTTATCGCTCCTAATCTTTTCCGGTCATGGAAAATTTACCTTGTGTCTTTGATGCTTGTAAAGTTCAGTCATTTTGTAGAATGTCTGGTGACTTCACACAGTTGAGATGAGATTATGCACTTTGGCAAGAGTACCACCCAGATAGGTGATTTTCCACTGTAAACTTCCCAGAGTTAATGAATACAGTGGTACCTCGGTTCATGAGTGCTTTTGTTTGTGAACAGTTTGGTTTATAAACGGAGCATTTGGCAGAAGTTTGTTTTTGTTTTCAAACTCTGCACTGAGTGACAAACATGACTGCGGTCATCTTTCCTATGTGAACACAAACGTGGCCATCTTTTCCAGAATCGTGGAATGAATTAAGCTTGTGAACCAAGGTACCACTGTATTTTTAAACTATATAAATCCCATTTCTCCTTGAAGTTTTTGCCCACTGATTTTAACATCCATATGTATGGTTGGGGAACTAAATGAAAGCAGGAATCTATAATATGGGTCTGTGGTAAATTATTGCTAAACCACCTAAGGTTAGATCATCTCTAATAGGCAGATTTTTTGACTATTAAAACCTAGGTGTTAGTTTTGATGCTATTACTAAGAAAAAGGGCAAAGCTACTGTTTAATCTTATCATGTTGAACTTGTGTACTTTTTAGTGAGGCCAGCCATCTCTAGATGTCTGTCTGGGTCTGGAGAAAGTCCCATGTAAATCTGATGAGTTGATCACCATGTAAGAAAAAGGGCAAAGTTACTGTTTAATCTTATCATGTTGAACTTGTGTACTTTTTAGTGAGGTCAGCCATCTCTAGATGTCTGTCTGGGTCTGGAGAAAGTCCCATGTAAATCTGATGAGTTGATCACCTAGCTATCATATAGTGTCTTGAAAGAGAACTGAATACTTGTAGATGAATAGAATATTTGAATTTATTGTTCCTTTAATTTCAAGTGTTGAGTCTGTTGGTGTTGATAACTGACACTTTTTGATTAGTTTTCCTCATGTTGGTTTGCTGAATTTTCTCAGATTTCCATGACTACAGAAAGCAGAGGATCAGATCAGATGTATGTGATAGGCACCACAGGGAAGGGAGCAGTTAAAATATATGGGTACAGGGGCCCTCTTCCAAAGAATTAGAAGAGAATTAATGGGAATGGGGCTTAAGTTTATTAGTTTCTTTTTTTAATCCCAAGCATTTTCAGTGTGCACTGAATCCGAGGATATGGGTTCTATTAACTGTAAAGGATGGCAAAGGTAGTATTTACTCTGCTAATGTTTCTGTTCTTGTATTTTCAACTGCCTTTAACAAAAGGGTCAATATAGCCAGGGTCTTTTTTTTTTTTTTTTTTT
>NW_022900926.1:54306846-54307076 GCF_012274545.1 Fukomys damarensis | reverse complement strand
AGGCACTGGGTAGAGATGTATGCCATCACACCCAGCTCAGTGAACACTTTTTATGAATGGTTACATCCTTTAAAAAACTCAGTTGTAGAGTCAGGCATGGTTGCACACACCTGCAGTCCCAGTATTTGGGAGACTGAGGTAAGAGAAGTGTGAATGAGAGCCAGTGTGAACAATTGAGTGACTTAGTGAGATTCTGTCTCAAAAAAAAAAAAAAAAAAAAGACCGGGGGA
>NW_022900926.1:54292272-54306719 GCF_012274545.1 Fukomys damarensis | reverse complement strand
TACTGTTTAATCTTATCATGTTGAACTTGTGTACTTTTTAGTGAGGTCAGCCATCTCTAGATGTCTGTCTGGGTCTGGAGAAAGTCCCATGTAAATCTGATGAGTTGATCACCTAGCTATCATATAGTGTCTTGAAAGAGAACTGAATACTTGTAGATGAATAGAATATTTGAATTTATTGTTCCTTTAATTTCAAGTGTTGTTGAGTTTGTTGGTGCTGATAACTAACACTTTTTGATTAGTTTTCCTCATGTTGGTTTGCTGAATTTTCTCAGATTTCCATGACTACAGAAAGCAGAGGATCAGATCAGATGTATGTGATAGGCACCACAGGGAAGGGAGCAGTTAAAATATATGGGTACAGGGGCCCTCTTCCAAAGAATTAGAAGAGAATTAATGGGAATGGGGCTTAAGTTTATTAGTTTCTTTTTTTAATCCCAAGCATTTTCAGTGTGCACTGAATCCGAGGATATGGGTTCTATTAACTGTAAAGGATGGCAAAGGTAGTATTTACTCTGCTAATGTTTCTGTTCTTGTATTTTCAACTGCCTTTAACAAAAGGGTCAATATAGCCAGGGTCTTTTTTTTTTTTTTTTTTTATCTTGGCTGGAATCCTAGTTCTTTGGTTGAGGCTCTGAAAGCATCGCTTGATAGATGGAAATAATTATTAGGCTAGTTAGAGATGCAACAAGAACAAACATCCTTATCCTAATTGGTGTAAACATAGCAATGCGCTCAACCCTTACAGTTTAATAGTAATGATGAAAACATTCCTCAAGATTTTAGCTTGTCTTTTATTCTAACAATTTATTTCTGAAACAGAAGGATTCTCCCCCATTGTGTCACCATTTAAAATCTACTTAATATTGAAAAGCTAAGTGACATTGGTTGTTGAATTCCTGAGCTTGGAGTTGACTGTTACCATTCTAGAATCAGGGACTTTGCTTTCCCTGGGGCTTACTTAGGAGGATGGCTTAAATATAATAGATACAGAATACATATGATTGATTAATATGTCAACTACACCCCAAGTCAGGATATGCTTCCATTCAGAGTTAATTTAATAATGCCTTTGGGAGGAAACTTCTCATTAAAAATGTGTTAATTGTAACCTTTAATTCTGAAAGGTAAAAAGAAAAAAAGTGCAGTTCAGTGGTTCTTCAAATCTTTCAGGTCACATCACTGTTTGAAAACGTGGTATCTTCTCTGGAGCCTTGCCTCAGGAATCTACCTTCATAAAACTGCCCTCTCAGTTCATGCAGCCCAGGGACAGACCTAGGGAAGCTGGCCCTTCAGGTTACAAATGCTCCTCCACCACCCCCTACTGGTTTGTCCTGGACATTGTTGATGCAAAAAGATGGACATTATTTCTATGAGACATTTATAAGTATTTTTGTTCTCTTTTTCAGGGCTTATTGACTACAATTTTCATTGCTTCCGAAAGGCCATTCATGAGGTTTTTGAAGTGAGGATGAAAGTGGTGAAGTCTCGAAAGGTTCAGAATCGGCTACAGAAAAAAAAAGGAGCTACCCCTAATGGGACCCCTCGAGTGCTGCTGTAGGTGAGGTTTCAGGAATGAAATTGGACCTTTTTGATGAGGCTCCTGCACCATGTTGCACTAAAGAAAGGGGGAAGGAGACTGGAATATAAGATGTGGATTTGTTGTTTTAAAAAAAATTCCTGCAACCTTGTTGATCTTTTTTGTTTTTTAAATAAAGTAAGCACTTTGAAGCAAAAACTTGTATATTAACAATGAAGTAAAATCCACTGTACTTTCATTACACAAATGTAAACTTCTTTGGTCAGTAGTTAGAAAAATCCCGTGTGAGAACTGCCAGAAATTGTACATATTTTGCACTTTTTCATGTTTTTTTTTCTCATTGAACTGAACTTTGATAAGATGACTTTTCTAAACTCTTTTCTGTACTTGGTGTCAAGGACGTGCATACTGTAGCTCATATCCTATGGAAATCAGACATTAATCAAAGTGATGCATTGGTAATGACTTTTTGTAAATTTGGGAATCTTTGCTACCAGTTGTTGAGAGAAATCATTTTTCAGTGGAGCTGGAACAGATTAGGTCTGCAAGCTCCAGGAGCAATAAGAACTGTCCCCTATTTATAACAGGTATAAATAGTTTTGTAGAAAAATTTTAGCACCAAACTTACCTAAAAGTTTCTATTACCATGGCTGTACTTCCTAAATCAACAGTTTGTATGAAGCCCTTTTCCTCAATACACACTTCTATAAATCACTTTATACAGACAGGTGATTTCTTTTTACTGCATTATTATTCTTTAGAACCTTTGGGACCAGATTTCCAAAATGGTGCCAATCACTGGGGAGAAATAAGAATGTCGCTGAGGCCTGGTATCTGGAGGCTCCTCTGTACCTGCCACTTGGGGCTAAAGTAACATCAGAGGCCAGAGGTTTACCAAATGTAGGGGATTGGCAACTGTAGCCTAAAATACATAGGTACAGTTCTGTATGTTTGGCCCCCGTGCAGTGGCCTGTTGTGTTACCTTCAAAATCTTATTTAGGATCAGTTTTTTATTGCTCCATGGCCACAGTGAATAGAGTACATCTTTACCATGGAACTTAATCCTGTTGGCTGTCTTTGTCACCTGAATCGCTTTTTCATGGCAATAGTGTGCCTCAAGTCCTTTACCTGTTTTCACAGTATACTGAGCTCAGCTTGCTACCAAGCATGCTCCGTAAGGCTGAAGAGCCATTCTGAAAACCCTTGCAATAGTGAGAAAGGATAGCCAGACAAGGAATTACAGCTTTGCAATTATCTCCAAGAAGTTTCTTAAGTTTACCTTAGAATAGCAGAAAATCGAGTCCTAACTATACTCCTGTGCCAAATCATTCCAAGTAAATCTTCATGCATCCCAGAGGTTAGTACTCTATGGCATGCTTTCAGGGCATTAGAAACAAATTTTTTTGGGGCCAGGGATTTAGCTCAGTGGTTCGGAGGCCTGCCTTGCAAGCACAAGGACCCGAGTTCAATCCCCGGTACCAAAAGAAAAAAATTTTTTGAAAAAGCAGAGCCTGTTGGAGACAAGAAAAGTTGATCCTAACAAAGTAGACAAAGTCCCTAAAACAACTTGTCCTTGAAATCCTCCCACTTCGTGGCTTCTTTCCATCCTTTCTCTCTGCCCTATTCCCAAATCCTATTGCTTTAAAGGTGGTAACTAAAATTGAAGATAGTAGTTCATTGGGGTTTAAGGTTTGAGCCTCCCAAAAGTCTGTACCTGTTGAAAGATTTCTAAAAAAATCATTAAAGTACCCTAATTCCTTTCCTCACATTTTCCACTCATAAATCTGGTTGGTTAGGATCCCAGGATTCCGATGAAGCCTTCTCTCTAACTTTTGGAGCTCTATCTTATTCAACTGTTGCCGACAGGCCTGTCTCACATGGGTTATTCTTATAGATCTAATTCTTGAATATTTTTTATGGAATATTTTTCTTTCTAAGTAAATAGTCAAGTTTCTAATACAACTTAATCCTCAAGATAGAGACACTTGCCTGTTTGGTAAATCACACTTTACCTAGTATATATATATTATTATAACCAAGTGGAGCTTCCATTTTTAAGCTGGGTATATGATGAGTTTTTGTTAAAATGTGCCTTAAAAAGCCTATTACTTCAAGAGCAAGTGATTCTTTGGGGGAAAGGCAAAAATAATCCTAGACTCTGGACCCAAGTTTGTGGTAGTAAGTGCACTCTTTGATTAATCACATGCTAACATAGATTACTGCCTCAACTCTTGTGTGACAATGACCTCTTAATTAAATCTAAGCATTGTTTTCCAAGTCTGTGCTACTGGAATCTCAACACCTCTTCAAGTCCTTTTGCATTTTATCACTGCTATGCGAGTTAGCTTTTGGCAATCCATGGCCACATTTCATGCTTAAACACAGCTATAAAGAGAAAGGCCAAACACATGGCTACAGTGACTGCACTGGGCATTTTTGCACAGTTTTAAAGGTTGAGAACTTGACCTGCAGGTTTTTAGAGCAGGGCAATCCTTTGCCTTTTGAGTCAATTCGAATTTCTACATAGAGGTGAAACTGTGAATTATCATCTTCGGTTATTTTCAGTAATGTAAATTAACATGAATGACCAGTATGGAGTGTTTTTGAAAGAATATAAATAAAAAACTGGTGAATATTCACAAATAGTGTTATTTTGTAAACACAATATTTTGGACCCTTAAATAAAATAGCTAAAAATCACAGCAATACTGTTATATGCCAGTTGTTTGAAACATACCCCAGAAAAACAGCTGACCTATTGTGATTATTAAAATACAGTATGTATTCAATTTGTATAGACTGGATGTAATTTGTAATCAAATATACTGTGTGTTTTACTTTAAGCAGTACATCATTTATATCTGTTATTAAACTGTTGCTTTCAAGAATGTTAACTGCCAATTTAAAAGCATGCATCATATATTCATGGCTTGGTAAGGCTCTCATTTTATTTCTGACATATTCATAACTCATCTTTCTGGGAGCTGAATGTCTGTTTGGATAAAAGGAAATATGGGCTTTCACATTTGAGAGTTGTTTACCATACACTTTTTTTTTTTGGTACTGGGGATCAAACTCTGGTCCTTGCGCCTGTGAGGCAGGTGGCAGAACCACTGAACTAAATTCCCAGCCCTACCATACACTTTTTATTACTATTTCAGAGACTCTGCTAGGTCCCTCTTTATTAGAGGTAGTGGTCTTGTTCTATTGCCCAGCTGGTCTTGAAAATCTGGGTTCAAGTAATTTTCCTGCCTCAGCCTCCAGATTAGCTAGGACTACAGATCCATGCCATCGTGCCTGGCTATTTAATAAAATCTATCTTGATAAACAGTTCTTATTTTATAGAAATAAGGATAAATTGTTCTGTTTAGACCGAACTTTGATCAAACACCAGGCCTCACACATGCTAGGTAAGCACTGTCCAACTGAGCTATGCTCTAAGGTCCTTTAAATTCTCTCTTCTCTCCAGACTTTTTATGGGGGGACTTGCTGGTTAGGACTGTTATTTCAGCAAACTTGAGATATTGATTCCTGTTTTTCTGACCCTAATCCCTTAGTCACCTGGAAATCTCCTTTATCATTCAATATTTTGCTTATTAGTAAAATTCTATTCTGTAGGTGACCTTTACAGATCCCCTGGGAGTTCTCAGAAAAGGCTAGCATTAGGTGTTATATCTTAACTATGAAACACTGTTTTGATTGGAAAACCTGATCTTGATAAAATTATTGCCAAGAGTTTTATTCAGTGATGATGTTAAATTTAAGAAGAAGAAAACCTCTTTAACAGAATATTCAAAGATAATAGATAAGAGCTTTTACATAACGATCCTCATGAATCCAAGAGGTAAGTACTATTTCAGTTTTTCAGATGAGGCAACCAAGGCCAGAGAATTAAACTGGTGAAAGTCATGCAACTAGTAAGATGCAAGGCCAGGAATCTGACCTGGTAGTCCACTCAACTACAGCTATAAAAGTAGCTTTACCGAATGTCTTAAATGCCTTCCTTTCACAAATATGAAGAGGGCCACTTGGATTTACAGCTGCATAAGCTTAAATACTAAGGTATTTAAAAAATACCTATTCTTTTTGCTCTGGCATATTTATAAAGCTAATAGAAATAGAAAGCTTCCCTTAGAGAAAAAAATTCAACAAAGATTATGCATTTTTCTTCTTAATCCATATTAAGTAACTAATGCCTCGATGACAGTGTTTAAATATCAAGAAGAAATTTACCTTTTATAGCCATTTGGTTTTCTAATAGACAATAGTGTGTCAAGCTCTGAGAAGAGAATAAACCTGATCTCAGCAACATTCAACCTTTTTGCTTAAATTTACAGTGTGTATCACAGTCACTTATAGAAAAATCAAGAAGGTTCATTTCAATCCTAATCCTTTCTTATGCTCACACCGATATTAAAAATTGCCACTTGCATACCTTTGCTGGAATCATCTGTAAGAAGAGTTTCAAATCCTGTGTCAAAAATTGGCTTCCTTCTTGCTGAGAGGATATAGGCATCCTTCCTAAAATCCCTGCCTGACACTTGGGTCTCATTCGTTTTTAAAAAATTAATTTTACTGGTACATTTAAGGTACACAATGTAATGACATTCATCATTGGAAATTTGCACCTTTACATAATCCATCTTGGTTCTTATTTTTTCCCAATTCCCCTCTCCTCCCTTTTAATCCTCCACATCTCCCTATCTACAAAGACTTTGTTTCCATTTTTTCTTTTCTCATGTTAATTCTGTTCCCATCTTTCTTTTCCCCTCTCAGTTCTCTTTCCCCTTTGTACCTTTTCTTCCTATTTCACATTATCGTTCTTGACTCTTCTTTCCTCTTCACTTCCTACATTCACTCAGCTCTTCCAGTTCAACCCTTCAAATGTCTGTTGAATTGGTTTTCTCCTCTCCATCTCCTCTGCCACTATCTTGGCTTAGCCTGCCATGTCCTCTTATTTGTCACATTAGCTTTCTCACCAGCATGTACTTCATCTAACCATCAGTTCCATTCTCTACCCAAGACCCAAAGTGACCTTTCTAAACCATGACAGTTCTTTTAGACTCACTTAACACCTCCAGTTGCTCTCCCTCTCAGATACCAGTCCAAACTCCTTCCTGGTCTGCAAGACCCCAACCTCCCTGGCTCTTACCTGCCTTTCCAGCCCTGGCTCATTTAGCTTCAGCAAAGCTGGCCATGCTGTCCACATGGTGTGTGTCAAAGGAAAGGACATAGGAGTTTTAGTCCCTTTCTTAAAAGTGTTGACAGAAATTATAGTTTTCTTTCATCCAATGAATATTCATAGGGTGTCTATTATAGGCCCAACACTGTGCTCATAGAATGGCTAACAGGCAGATACTAGAAATGAAAAAGATTTTAATATCTAAAACATAATAGAAAATAAGCTAATTTTAGATCTTTTAGGATTATAATTGTATAAAACTTTACCACTCTCCAGTAGTCTATAAGTAGCAACTAGCATCTGAGTTGTTTAACCAACAGTGATCAATAATTACATTAATACTATTTCATGTAAGACTAAACCTACTATAAGAAATTGGCTACTTTCCTTATAGTGAGGAGATGACATTAAAAGTATGAAGTTTTCAATTTTATTTGAGAAAAGGCCTCGCTATATAGTCCAGGTTGGCCTCAAAATCACGATCTTCCTGCCTCAGCCTCCCAAGTGCTACAATTAGAGATGTCCACCAGTATGCCTAACTAAACGTGAAGTTTTGACTTTTTTTAATGTCCATACTTGAGAGGCAGGGTGCCGAACTACTGAGCTAAATCCCTAGCCCTAATGTCTATACTTTCCTAACTTAATGCACATATGAAAGCACAGCCATTTTAATGAGTCTATTTATTGTTTCTACTGTTTATACCAGGGAACTGAGTGTTGCCTAAAATGGTAGGTAGCTTTTGTTCTCTTAATATGTTGACAGGAAGAGATGGAGGAAGGGTCTGATGGCAGAAAAGAGGGCAATTCAGAGCTCTTTTAGATCATTTAGAAGTTGGAATGTCTGAGTGATATTTAAAAATGTGTTCTTAAAAAGCTTACTTTTGTTTTCTCCTCTGGTGCTGGGAATTGAACTTAGGGCCTCACACATGCTAGGCAAGTGCTGTTCTGCTAAACTACATCTCTTGCCTTTTAAATTTTTGAGACAGGGTCTCACTAAATTGCCCAGACTGGTCTTGAACTCATAATCCTCCTGCCTCAGCCTATTGAGTAGCTGGGATTACAAGCACGCACCATTTGGCACCTGATAAAAGGGCTACTTTCATCATAAATGATAGTTCAGGCAGTGATCCTCTTTCAGTTACAGCATCATTATTGCATAACAGTCACAGTGAAGTAAAAATAAAGGTTTTAGTAGCCTCTATTATGGTTTTAAAGATACTGCAAATTGTATCATGTTACTCTCCCAAGGAACAATTCAATTCCATGATTACAAAAGAGGAAAGAGAAGGAAAGTCAAGGGGAGGAGGAAGTAGAAGAAAAGGAAAAGAAAAATTAAAAAGATAAATATTTAAGACTAGCCTAGTAAACAAAAATTAATAGTTTTTCTTGGTAGAGGATTATTGCCTTTTTTGTTTCAGTAAGTGACTTAGCAGTTGAAGTGGAAATAGAGTCTGGTTCTCATATTCAATCTTTAAAAAATAAACTATCTTAAAAAGCTGATTATTCACGTGTACTCTCTCATACCCTGAACTATGATAGAACTGCCCAGGGATGGACTGTAGGAGTTGACTCTTTATGAAATCCACTTTATACTGTTGTTGTGAGCCACAATAAATATAATTCACAGTGCAAATTATCACATAATTATAAAACAAAAATCTCATGAAATACCCTATCTAATGCCATGCATTCTGGCATTTTTTTCTTTTGTTTCCTTCTTTAAAATAATCTCAAAGGCCAGGGATTTAGTTTAGTGGTTCTGCCACCTGCACTTGCAAGTGCAAGGTCCCAAGTTCGATTCCCCATACCAAAAAAAAAAAAAAAAAAAAAACCTCACAATCCACTAATGAGTCAAACTGTAATGGGTAAATCAACGTGAGAGCGAACCCACTGGCTAAATCAGGGGACCCCTGAGGATTTTCTTTCCTGCCTAAAATATTTTTGTTTTCCCTTTGTTCATTTAAGGTCTTAACGTACAGAAAGTTCTGAGTAGGTTCTTGAATTTTTCTTTTATTTGACCAGGGGTTTTTATTCTAGCAGTTTTAGTTTTCCTGTCCACCTTTTTTTTTTGTGGACATTTTTTGTGTACTGGCGTATTGGGATTGAGAGGTTCAGGCGACTTCAGTCCTCACAGGAGCACCGACTGTGACAGAATTGACTTTACTTGGAGTTTAGTGAGTCATGAGCGTGTATCTTTGTTAATAAGTCAGGTGACATCATCTTCTCCAGTATTAAGAATCCATGAGTTTTCTCATTTCTGCTGGTTCCATACTCCCAAGCTGTTACTGAGTGTGGAGGAAGGATTTAACTGGTGTCCACTGCCTAAGACCCTTGACCATCACTCTTCCTCACTCTTTACTAAGAAGATCCTGGGACAAGTGGGGTTATTCTAATCTCCCAGAAGTGAAGTCATAAGACTAAGGATTTTCTTCTGAATGGGGCTTCTCCTGTGACACTGTTCAACTACAGTAGAACAACTTTAGACCTTAGTCCTACACTAACGCTCACCACCACGGTGCAGAATTCCATCCCTACAGGCTGCTTCTATTTGCCCCCTGCTTGCATTACTGCCTGTGTCCCCCAGGCTGCCATCTAATTTTGTCTTTTTGCCCTTGCAGAGCTAAGTCCTCTAGCACTCAGCCTTCCTCACCTGGTCATTAACCTGAAACTAATTCTGGACTTAGACCAGAATATTTGAATACATGTTATGAGGTAGCCCTGGTCATTAGGATTTTGCTGACCCTGCCTGCAAAGCAATGCAATAAAGGGGCTGGCCTGCACAGACTAGGCCTGTACATCTTTCCAGCTCAGTGGGAGAGGAACTCATAACGTGCAAGAAATAGTGCCACCAATTTGCATATTATTTCAATTAATGTTCTGGGTCAGTATTTCCCAAAGTTATCTGGCTTTAAGAATCCTCTAGGCTGGGTGTGGCGGCACACACCTTAAACCCAACATCTCAGGAGGTTGAGCAGGAGGAGGATCACAAGTACAAGGCTATCATGCAAAGTTTAGCAAGACCCTGTCTCAAAAATCAATGGTAGAGTACTAGCCTAGATTGCTTGAGGCCCTGGGTTCAATCATCAGTACTACTAGGGGGAAAAATCTTCTGGGATATTTAAGCAGATTCCTTACGCTAGTCTTCTTGACTGAGAATCTCTATGGGAGAGTTCTCTGTGTGTTTTGGGTAAGCACTCTGGGTAATTCTTAAAATTGAGAGGTATTGTTTTCCATGTAGGTGTTAAAAGGGATAGGAGGAGAACTGGGAGGGGGATGGAATCACCTGGTGGAGCTTTCTGGAATATCTAGTGTCTTTTTCCAACTTGATTATGGAGCTTTGAAAACTGACATTATTTAACTTACATTTTAAATGGTGTAAGAGCCTGACTGAACCAGAGTGACTCCATGTTGACCAGCAAACGACCTAGAGACTGTCGCTCCCCCCCATCCCTTATAGGATAACTAATGATTAATTGTGAATTGTTAGGTAACTGCTTTGAAGTAGCTGGGAAACTAAATGGAGACTGTAGTGAACACAGAGACCCAACACAAATCACGCCACTCCTTACTTGCCTGTAGTTGAATGTTCTGAACATTATAATCTAAGTTGTAAATGGAATAATGGATAATCGATCTGCTGATCATTAGTACGTGACGGTCAAGTATATGCTTGATGACCACTAGCTCAGATGAACTGATTCTTTGCCTTTGTCCTCTTCCTGTAAGTTTTAAGTGTAAACCCCCCCCCTTAGCCCTATTTATAAAATGGCCTCTGTTTCTGAGCAAGCCGCCTCTCTGAGCTACTTGGCTTGGGGAGTGCCTTCTGGCCAGACTAATAAAGGTCTATTTGCCAACTTGCCTGGTGTGTTCCTTCCTGGGTGACTCTCACTGTCGGACAAGCTCCTGGAGCCTCGCTGAGCTTCTGAGCCCAGCATCATGGAAGCCTCTTGGCAGTTCACGCTCCAGGAGTAAAAGTGAGACTTAAGTCTTACAATGGAAATGTTTATAAATGTAAATTATATGGTCTTAAAAGCCCACTTAGATAATTTAACTTAGATATTTAAATACTCATTCACAAGATCAGAAATTATACAAAATGGTGTTTAGAAAAACTTCAAATTGCTTTTTTCTCAATTATATTAAAATTCTTTATAGGAATCTTCTATATAGCTCACTGTTTATCATCACAAGAACAATATTTTGAGTGATCTAACAGTTCCTTCCTAGTTATTTAAGACAGACCATAATTTAAATTTAGGTAGGTTACTGTCATTAGGATTTTAATGAACTTCTAGAACCATTTCTTAAATGTTTGCTTATTTTCGTAATGCTGGAAGTTGAACCTAGGACCTTGATTATGCTAGGTTCAACTGAAAGCTATCTGCTCAGCTATATCCTCAACCCAGGACAGTTTTTATTTCCCTATTTTTGATCTCCACAAATTAAGTGCTTCTTGCATTTATTTAATTAATGATTGCCTGAAAATCTATTCATGATCTCCATTATGTTCACCAATCTCAAACTCTCAGGAATAATTAATAAACATCTCTTTGCCTTTTTGCCCCCTGATTTTGTTGGATGACTTTTATAACAGGAAACTACTGTTGCTTCAGACTCTCAAGATATCTTATTTCCCTGAAGAGATCTTTGTTAAAAAATGCTAGAGGAGAAATAAAAATATAAAGCAACTTTTCTGAGAAATTATAGTTTTGGAACAATTTACTTCCTATTCTGGCATACTGGTATATATTACTGTTTAAGAATTTAATGCACCTAAACCCAGCCTTAAGTCCCTGGGGAAGCTAAATTGGACTCCATATTTTCTCACAGGATGCTACAATCAGATAGACTGTCACATACCCATACCTTTTGGTTATTTAGTGCTAAAAGAATAAATTGTAGGGAAGTCCAGGGCTGATTTTCAGAAGTTGATGTTGCCTGTAATTGGAAATTGGATTTCGCTTTGATTGTTCTAAAGAAAATATTGCCCATGCTCCGTGGCTGTAGAACTACTATAAAAAGTTGTAAATGCTGACCCTTGTCAAGTGAAGAATATTTGACATATCTACAAACTTTAAAAAAAGTGGTGAATAAAATGAATTTGTTTAAAGTATTGAACTCAGTAATTTTTTTGTCATTTTGCATTTTCCTAATGAACACAAACTGAAATGCCCAGAATTATAATCTATCCAGGTTAGTATGTGGATATCAAGTTTCATCAATTGAAAGTGGCTAAAAGGGTCCAGAGAATAAAAAATCTGGGGTGACAGGCTATGGGACACAAGAGAAAGGGCATGTGTGCAGTGGAAAAGGGGCAGAGCAGAGGAACGAAGACTCAAAAGGAAGGACAATAAAGATACTGCAGTGCTCCAGCTGTCTTTTAACACACCCTGAGGTAAACTGTCTTCTCACCTTAAAACAGCAGTTTTATCTTATTTGCAGGTGTACCCTTTAGAGCTAAATTTAGAAAATGAAATCACTCTTACCAAACTCATTAGTTCAGAACTAAGGTGTAGCCGGGCCTAGTGGTGCACACCTGTAATCCCAGCACTTGGGAGACTGCGGCAGGAGGATCGCTGTGAGTTCAAGACCAGCCCAGCTACATAGTGAGTTCCAGGTCAGTAACTGCATAGTGAGACCCTGCCTCAAAAAAAAAAAAAAAAAAAAAAAAAAAAAAAAGAACTAAGGTGTAAAAAGAAGTACTGTAAGTTTTTGTTTTAAGTGATTTTTTTAAAAGCATCTCTTAAGGGGGGTGGTGGTTACGATGACACCCACATGCAATCCATTCAAATAGAGCAAAAGCATACTCCTAAGCAAGTTTCTTTTTCCTTATCACTAATATCAAGAGCTGTAATGTCAAAGTTTTCTTTTTGGCACTCTGGGAATTGAACCCAGGCCTCATACTTAAATTTGACCTGTGATAGAATCTTTCTCCTGATGTAAATTACAACTTTCTTCTGGGAAGAAATAAATATACTGATAAAATATAAACAATTTTCAGGTAAAATTAAATTTTGGGGAAAACTACTAGCTCCCTTCTTGCCCAGCCGTCAAGAATCTAATAATCTTTTTTTTTTTTTTTTTTTTTTTTTTTTTTTATGAACTCAGGTCCTTGCGCTTGCAAGTCAGGCCACCGAACTGCTGAGCTAAATCCCCGGCCATAAGAATCTAATAATCTTTAAATAAAATTACTCTATTTGCATCTAAATGCTCCTTTCTTTGTAAATGTCTCTACATAGAGAAAATTTGGAATTGGTTTTGCTTGTATAGCAAGACTATAATTAAGCTTTGAAACATGCCAGTAAGTTGTCAGAAGTGATTTGTTGGGCAGGGGATTTAGCTCAGTGGTTCTGCCTCCTGCCTCACTGGTACCAAACAAACAAAATGTGGATTTGTTGGGGTTTTTTTTAGCTATGGAAGGAGAGGCCTTAAATCCTACAGAACCAGTCTGGTAGGGAGAAGAGTCCCAAAGACTAAATTATGTAATGGTGGTTTCCAAAATGAATGAAAAGAAAAATATTCCTTGTCTCTGCTGAGAGAAAGAAAAGCAAAGTCCCAGAGGAAAACTACCCAAAAGTTGTCAGACGTTTCAATACTTATTTGGCAGGTCTGTCTAATAATGCAGGGCTTGTTGCACGAGCCAGGAGCTTTTTATAGAGCCATACTGGAGAAGATGTCAAGTGTTAGATAATCTGAAGATTGAAGACAAACAATTAAAATAGGATTTCACTCAGTGGTTCCATTACCTGCCTCACAAATGCAAGGTCCTGAGTTTGACCCCTGGTTCCAAAACAAACAAACAAACAAAAGAATAAATTAGGGAATGAAGCAGTACAATGGAGTTTGTTTTGGTTTGGTTTTGTGTATGTTAACCAGATTACTATTCAGAAATCATCACCATGGAATGGCTTAAAAGAGGTAACTTCCCTCTGGGAGGGTGAGTTAGAAGGATCACAAGTTCAAGGCCAGCCTGGGCAATTTAATGACTTGGTGAGACTAACTCAAAATTTAAAATTAAAAAAAAAGAGTTGTTAGCTGGGTAAAGAGATGAAGACCTGCAATCCCCAGCACTAGGGAGGCTGTGGTAGAAGGGCTTTTCAAGTTAGAGGCCTGCTTGACTACAGTGGGAGACCCCTGTTTAACTCAGCACAAAGCCCTGGGTTGAATCCTTAGTGAGAGATGCGGGGATATCTAATTTCAGCTATCCTTCATTTCTTTCTCAATTTAACTCTTTAAAAGGGGCTGCTGGCTGCTACAGTTTCATAGTAAGCCATTCACTTACGGATTTAGATTGCTAATTCTGACATTATAACAGATCAAATCTAGGATTTCTCTATATGTAACAAAAACTTGCCCAACTTACTTAAACAACTTCGTCCCCCACAGAAACGCTTCCTTCCCCTTCCAACCTCCCCACTTCCTCTTCCTCCTTCCTTTCTCTGACCTGAGGTCCTCACTCCTAAGTCTTCAAGAACTCTTCTCTTCTCCGTCCCCGTTCTGGGGCTCAAAAAGCTGAAGCGTGTCTTTCGAGGTTAACCTGTCATATTCGTATGCCTTCGCTTGAATTCAAGTAATTCCTTTACCTTTTTTTTTTTTAACAGGTCTAATTTCCTGCATTGCCGAAAACGATGTCTTGCACCTGATAACCTCACCCGCTCCCTATCACAGTCCGTCCGGCGCTCCCTCCCACCCCAAGCGGCTGCCTCAACCTGCCCTTCTGCACTC
>NW_022900926.1:54282772-54291555 GCF_012274545.1 Fukomys damarensis | reverse complement strand
CACGCCACCCCCCTTGCGGCTAAGTCCCGGGGTTCGCTCCTTACGCGAGACCGCCGCCTGCCAGGGCGTTGCAGGCCGCAGGGCGGCCCGGGCGGGGCTCTGCGCCACATTGCTGCCAGTGGGGCTACTCCCTTTCCTCGTTTTCGCCCGAGAGCCGGGTCACAGACCCTTACCTAAGAGCAGGGGTGAGGGTGATGTCCTTGCGGTTCTCAGCAGCCTTCACTGCGTGCCTGCATTGTCCATACCGCGCGCAAGCTCCCTCCGTCTCTGCCACCGGACTTTATTAGCTGATGCAGTCCTGTCTGGGGATTTGGTCGCTTAAATGTATCCTTTTTGCAGAATTGGGCGAGCGTAGAATTACAAAGAAAAAGTTCTGTAACTAAGCCATTTAACCAAGGAGCTAGAAAACTAGCTATGTGTTTAAACCTACCATAATTTTTGTTGCAAACTGGCATGCATATATATGTATATATGAATTCAGTTATAGAGAGTTTCTTAACTGCATTTAATGCCCCTGTTCTATTCAGAAGCAGCACAGACGATGCTAGTCCCAGTTATTTTTTGGTGCATTAAAAATGCAAAAAATACCAGCTCTCTAAGACTAAAACAGGCTTGAAATGAATCATTAGATGTATAGATGGTATTTATTCTGATGTGTACCTTGATAAATTTGTGAAGAGGAAGAAACTCCACTGTTTAGCTCTGAATGATACGTCGTGAAAATTAGTGATTAACCAACTCTTACAGCTGCTTATATTTTCCTACCATACTGCTTCTAAGTAGGAATCAAGATTAGTAGCCTTCTAAGAAGCACTGACATTGTGAATCTTTTATTTTATTTTTTTTTCTACGAATAGGAAAAATTTATTGAGTTTAGCTTCTGTCTAAGAGAGACAGAATGGGGACCGGAAAGTGTGTTGCCTTCTCACATAAAGCCATGTGATGAGCCAGGTACAAAGTGGGACAAAACTGTAAGACCCAACGGAAAATTATGAGGTGGGACAAAACCATGTCCAACCAATAAGATCACAAGTACAGTCACCCAGGTAATATTGATTAATTGGGGGGCAAGTCACATAGCAAGTTTCAAGGATTTTCAGTAAGGGTAGGGGGGTCAGGGATCTTTCCTGGAAAGGCTAGGTTAAGACCCTGCCCGCCCCCCAGGTGATTGAAACCTACTTAGAATATCAATCACTGCTTATTTATCCTCAGGGAAAACACAAAGCTATAGCAGTTTCTCTCCTTTTACAATTCTGGCCTTCAGTGATTGTGTCTTGATTGTCCTCCATGTTGGCTGCTCGAGGGCGTCCCTGTCTTAACTGTCCACAAGATATCTAATTAACTTACCTATCTGCGACATTACCCCTTCTGAAGAAATACCCCTAACTGCTGTGAGGGGGCAAAAGGCGAAGACAGCTCTGGCTACTTCCAGCTGAAGAGGGTCGTAGTTGTGATCAGCAGTTAGAATTACTCTACAGAGGGTCTATCTAAAGGCCTTCGATAGGCCCCAGTCATTGTCATCTTGGTAGTTGCATAGCTTTTAAGTCTGGAGGAGACAAAGCCAAAGAAACAGTTAAGAATGCATGGGCCAAATTATAAAGTCAGCAGGATTGCTTATAAATATAGCCCACAAAGAGGATGAGGAGTAATGTCCAGGGGACTTCAGAATCCAACATAGAAGTTGTATAAATAGTTTAGCAGTTATGAGCTCTTTATAAGGTTGATCTGGTGGATCCCAGTAAAAAAAGTCTAGCCTGTTTGTCATTGGTTGCATTTGTATGTCCGCTAGAGTTTGGCAGCCTCTAGGCAAGAATAAACAAAACTTGTAAAAATTAGAGTATGCATAATCTACTAGATTATGAGCACACTAGAATGAAAGGGTAGGTTGGGGAAAAAGTCACACTTAGAAATTGATATAGTGGTTGAACCTGCTGATCTTAGAAATCAAAAATTGATTTTTGAGATCGATTTCAGAATGTGCACAAACTTCAGAAAAGCCTCAGAATATTAATTGAACAGAACTTTATTAGCCTCAGTATTGTCAGAACAACAATAACAGAAAAGCCCTTAATTGACCAGTTGTGTAGAATCAGTCACAATATTTTGGGTATTATTGGTCCTTTTAAAAATCTGGTGACGGCTGTGGCCTCTGCAAGAACATTTGCACAGTACAATTTCATTGGTTCACAAACCTATCCTTCCAGTCTGTCACTCGAAGAACCACAGGAAGAAGAAAAGATCAAAGAGAAAGAGAGACAGAGAAGTTTAAATTATTAAGATTTGGGGTAGAACGATTGAATTATTTAGATTGTGGTAGAATTAAGTAAAACTGTGGTAAATTGTATGGTGAATGCTCAGTCACATGATTCCTAATAAGGAAAGCTACTCAGTGAATTGTCCAGAGAATAGTGTAGCGTGAATAGCAGTGAAATTTGGGGTGGAGAAGTTGTACAACCTAGGAGGTTGTAGGGAGAAGAAAGTGCTAGCCTGGCTAAGATGATAATCTTGAGAAGTTTTCCAGAATTTTGTATATTTCCAAAGTATGTGACCTACTATTAGCAGGTTGAGCTTTGGTTTGACATCCTTGTAGCTGTACATCACATCATCTTTTTTTTTTCAGCTTTAATTGAGTTTATTGGTACATTTTAGGGATACAGTACAGTTACATTCATTGTTGGATCTTGTACCTCTACATGACAAGTCTTGGTTCTCGTTTTTTCCCCTTCATCGCATCATCTTTTTGGTTTCATTTCCTAGAGGTGGATTGATGTTATAAAAAGTATTGAAAAAAGACTTTTTTTGTTGTTGCCAGACCATGATGGTGCACACCTGTACTCCCAGCACTCTGGAGGCTGAGGCAGTAGGATTGCTTCAGGTCAAGGCCAACTGCTAAGTACTACTTGCTACTTGCTATTAAGTTACTACTTGCTACAGCTACTTGCTACTAAGTAGCAAGACCCTGTCTTAAAAAAAAACGTCAACAATAACGGAAAACTCCCCCCCAATTTTGTTATTGTATGTATCATTTGGAGTTTATCAGGAAGGTGAAATAGATGAGAGATGGAACTTACAGGAGACAGAGTGAAAATGCTTTCTTCTTTTGTTTTTATTTTCAGACTTCAGATCTTTTTAGAGTAATGCCCAAATGAAAGGAAGTTATTAAAAACAACAACCACACATCCTCTATCTGATGCGGGACTGTCTTCCAAGTATGGATGGGAAAATGAAGTGAAGACAGTACAGTAACTAGTGAAAGGCCATTGTTCAAGCATGGCAGCTGGTGAATTTGTTCATGTCCTAGGTGGAAAATATTTTTTCTCTATGATTTTTCTGGAGTGGACTTGCTGTGGTGAAAACAGCTCTGTGTAGGGCCGCCTCATAAACTTGTAACTAACCTAGCTGTATCTGGATCAAGCTTCCTGAACGCTGTTCAGGTCCTCTGGCCAAAGTAAAAGGGTACACAGTACAAAGTAGGGAAATAAAGAACCTCCCCTAGGAGCCTTCAAAAGGGAGACCAGGAGCATGTGCAGCACATGGGGGTGATGGGGGTATGAGACTGGTGCAGAGGTGCCCACTCTCTGCCAGAAACCTAGAGTGCTCTTTTCATTTGTTGTTGTTGATAGCACCTGCATGCTGCTCATTCCAACTTTAATGTCCAACTTCTAAGCTACCTTCTGGGAACTCATGACTTGCTGTCTTCACCCAGATATTCCATAGATTGAAAAAAGTCTCTTAAGTTCTAAAACCTAAAGCCCTCCATTTTTTGCCACTCCCGATCTTGTACCTCACACTATAGTATAATTTATACTAGCGATTGCCAGCACTTAGGTGCCTATCTGAGCTTTTTTAATACTGGAGAGTGAACCCAGGCCCAACTCATTTGCTAGACCCCCTACCCTGAAACACATAAAACACACACACATGCACACGCACGCGCGCATACACACACACACACACACACACACACGAGCACATATAGATACCCATAATCAGCCACTGTTGTCATCATATCAATTAAAACAAAAATTGACTAGATCACTCCTCAAATTGAAAAATTTTAGGCAATTTTCTGATAGTTGTGGATAAAGTTCTTAGTAGACTACTTAGTTTGGCCTACAGGGCTGCTCAAGATTTGACCCTTGCCTTCCCTCCAGGCTCATTGCTCACCACTCTTTTTGCATTTTCCCTGTCTCCATTTTACAGGAACCTCTCTCCAGACAGAGTGGCCTTTCTCAGTTATACACCCTGGTTCCTATTGGAACCTCTGCTTGGAATGCCTTCTACTTAATCCAGCTGAAATTACTACTAATTCTTCAAGATTCTTTAGGGTTCAATCTTGCCCAGCCTAGGCAGACTAAGGTAGTCCCTATTCTTATACATACCTGGTCAGCATTACCACATTGTGTTGTAATGAGCTACTGGGGGCAGAAAGATGAATTTGGTCATTCTCTGCCTCCACCACACACACACTTGAAATGTTTGTTGAATGGATACATTTGCAGGGTCTTTATGACAGAAACATGAGTTCTTAAACATCTGCTTAAGTGCCTGCGTTATAGGAGCAGAAAGAGGCAATTGGGAGCATCACATTGGGTTCACATCCTCAGTATACCTGCCTCCTGCATTTCTTTTACTTTGGGAGCCTGCATTCTAAGATAAATTGATGTTTGGGATACAGTAACCTATAAAATATCCCTTTACTCCAGCTGGATGTTGGCTCCAAACCTCAGTGTAAGGTCAGTGAGGTAGCCTGAGCATGTGAAGAGTGCTGATACTTGGCAGCAGAGAACTTTAATCAGAATGACCTCGTGGCCTCCTAGAAAAGGAAAAAGTAAGAGCAGTCATGCAGCAGCAGCCCTGCAGATTGGAATCATTTTGCAAAGAGAGGACAAAAGCTAGAGTAAAAGTCTTTCCTCTCTAGCCATGTGGAAGCAACAGATATTGGGTATTAGGAGAAGCAGACTGTGCTTTAGCCCCAGTTGCCAGGGAACACTGAACCTAGGCTATTTCTCTTCAGGAACTAGGGGAATCCTGCGTTAGCCCAACTACATGTGCTGAGGCCTGATATAGAACCAGGGAGAATCATTGAGAAGGCTTTATTTCTAACCCCTTCCTTCTTCTCCCTCTCCAGGGCCAGAGTTTTAATGTACCTCTAAATCCAGAATCCCTGTTCTTTTTCACTCGAGCAATCATAATATGTTATTCCTGAAAAAAACAGTTTGTGAAAACACTAATCTCACCTTCAGTTTGGCTGTGTGGCTCCATTGCTCACATGATGTGAGCCTGTGTAGTATAATGAAAGGACTAATCAAATCAACATGTCCAGCTGGGTGTGGTGGCGCACGCCTGTAATCCCAGCACTTGGGAGGCTGAGGCAAAAGGATCACTGTGAGTTCGAGACCAGCTTGGGCTACACAGTTCCAGGTCAGTCTCAACTACACAGTGAGACCCTGTCTCAAAAAAACAAAAACAAAAACAAAACAAAACAAAACAAAAAAAAATCAACATGTCCAGTTGTTGAGCCAGTGATTGTTCCTTTATAGGATTGATGCAAATGTGTTGATTTTTTTTTTTCTTTCAGTACTGTGGGTTGAACCCAGGCCTTTGCATTGAGCTGCATCCCTAGGTCTTTTAAATTTTTATTTTATTTTTTCATTTTGAGACAGGGTCTAGTCAAGTTGCTCAGTTGCCAGGCTGGGCTTGAATTTGTGATCCTCCTGCCTCAGCCTCCCAGAGTATGGGGATTATAGGTTTGCATCACCATTTCTGGCTAACAAATGTATTCTAACTGTCTTGACCTTTTCATACATGTCTCATAATATCCAGGTACAACTATTGGGTGTTTATTTTCTTCTCTTCTACTGAACTGAGCTGAGTAGGAAAGAGTTGAGAAAGTGTTGTAAGGAAGCACAATGACGTAAGACCTGACTTCTTCAGCTTAATCATTTTTGTATCCAGCTAGCTGTTAAGGAATATTAAGAAAAAAAGCCTCTGGCATTTTTGATTGCTGACAGCAGCCAAACTACTTAACTTCATCAGAACTTCCTTTATTTTATATATCTCAAATAACATTAATGTAAAAGAATGATGTATTTTTAAGACAGGATCTCTTTAAGTTGCCCTATCCAGGCTTGAACTTGTGATCTTCCTGTATCAGCTTCAAATGCTGGGATTACAAGCATGCATCACACACCCAACTACAGGATTTTAAACCAGGGGTTTTCAGTCCTTGTTCCTTGGGCTCCTTAGGAGTAAAATACATGGAAAGAGGCATGGTAGTAAATAGCCTGCAGCTCTTCCACACTGGCATTTTCAGCCAGCCAAAATAGATCTGTTTATTTTTCATATTGGGTTTCTCTTTAAGCTTTTCTTTGAATAAAGGATTTTGTCTTATTATCAAGTAAGTTTGAAGACCATTGTCTTTAATCAGATTCTTGGAAAGAGGTACTTTGGAAGACATTAACATTTGGTTCAACTAATATTTGAGTGCTCACTCTGCTAAGCCCGGAGGAGACTGCAGTGAAGTAGATTTGTACACCATCCTTACCATGGTTTAGCAGGAAAGGCAGATGTTAAACAATAACTGCAAGTGGGATGAACTTTCTAAAAGATACAGAGTGTTAATGGTGACATACAGCAAGGGGCTGTACCTCGTCTCTAGGCAAGTGGTTTCCAAACCTGACTGGCGTTAGAATTTAGATGGCATGCCTAGTCTATGTCCCTGCTCAGGATTCCTTAGAGATTTTTACCTGCTCAGATGGAATCTCTAGTCATTCTAATTAGGGAGGGTAACAGAAGGTGTCAGGGAGATCTTTCTGATGAAATTAAAGATCATAAAAATGGGAATCATTAGATGATGATGGGGACCAGCGCAGCTTTGCAGGCTGAGGAGACACCATGCAGGAAGGCCTGAAGTAGAGAGAAAGTGGAGAGTATTCGGAGAATTAGTTGACTAAGCCGAGGAAAACGGTATCTAATACAGCATTCATCGTGCTGCTGTATATGGACAGCTCCTCTCAACTGTATGCTCCTTGGTGACAAAAACTGTATTTTGCTCTAGTACTTAGTAGTAAATCAATAAATATTTGATGATCAAGTGAATAAAGTCTCTAACTGTAGGAGCTTAGTTCAGAGTAGGAAGTAGAAAAGATTACTAATAATTATGAAGTAGGATATTGACTTAAGATCTTTTTAAAAAATCTTATGAACTCTTGATTTAAAAGAAGTTTTATGGAAAAACTGATACCAAACTGTTCTGATTTTATTTATATGGGAGTTGCTTATTAGTTAACCTCTCCCCATAACATTTGAAACTGTCCTCTACAAGTTTTACTTTTGTTATTCCCTCTGCCTGTTCATATTCTCTTGGCTCAATACCTGTTTTCAAAGACTGGTCCCTGGACTCTTTTTCTCTTTTGTCTCTTCTATAGTTAGGTGCTGACTTGGTCCTCCAAACATTTGGCAAATGCCTCTTTTGTAGCATATATTGAACGAGTGGCTTCAGGAAGTTTATAAAGGCCTTTTCTCTGGCTTTGCCAACCTACTTTAGTATCCTGACATTTCCTTCACACCTACAACTTGAAGTGAGAGGGATTGGGATCCAGAGCACATATCAAAGGATTGAACTTTGAAAACAATAGGGAAGGAAAGAAGGTGCAGATACAGATAGGGTATCGGGCTTCAGGTGTTCTGCTAATATTCACTTATCATAGAGATAAAAGGCCATGCTTTTAACTGAAAGAGGTGAAAGACAGGAGAGATAAAAATAGGTATGAAGCAGTTTTAGGATGCTAGGTGGAGAGTGTCACCTGGTGGCTTACCAGAGAAATATAGGAACATTAGGTGGCATTGTTTTGGTGAAAGTTGTTGATGATGACTGTAATGGCATCAGTGTGCCAGCGTCTGTGACCCACCCCCACCTTCACTAATGCTTAGCTGTTTTGAGTAGAGATTAGTATTGATTAGGGAAGCTTGCAAGAGGGACTTTTAAGGGCCAATTGTGTGGATAAAGAGAGAGAAGTCAATATAGATGGGGGGTAAAGTAGGTTATGGGATAAGTGTGTTTGAGGTTTTAAATAACCTGAACAGTCATTAGGCTGTGGAGATTCAGTGCACTTCAAGGACAGTTGCATTAAGTTAATGCTAGATGTGGGCAGTTTACTTCTCACTAAGCATGAGATCGGGGGGCACGTTTTCAATATAGACTTTTATTTTTTGGTACTGAGGATTAAACTTGGGACCTTGCACTTGTGAGACAGGCAGCGTAACCACTGAGCTGAACCCCTGGCCCATAATATAGACATTTTAACAAGGAGAGTTAAACTGCCTCTGATGGAATCTCAGCTGTCATCTCCTAGCTGTGTGATCTTCAGAAAGTTTCATAATCTCTCCGTAACTCAATTTCCTTATCTGGAAAGTGGGGATAAAAAGTGTAGCAATCTAGTAGCATTGTTTTGAGAATTAAATGAATTAATACAGTATTTGCAAAGCACATAGATAAATGATACTATATAGGAAGTACACATAAGTACTTATTAAATAAAAATAGTACCTTCCATATATATTTAATTTGATATCTAACTTTTCACATTATGCCATTCTGATGCCAAGCTACTATTTCCTTCTCCTCCTCCATTTATTACTGTTACCCTATAATTGAACTTTTATTAGGGCCGGGGATTTAGCTCAGTGGTTCCGCCACCTGCCTTGCAAGTGCGAGGACCGGAGTTTGATCCGAAGGAAGGAAGGAAGGAAGGAAGGAAGGAAGGAAGGGAGGGAGGGAG
>NW_022900926.1:54280040-54282418 GCF_012274545.1 Fukomys damarensis | reverse complement strand
GGAAGGAAGGAAGGAAGGAAAGGAAGGAAGGGGAAGGGAAGGGAAGGGAAGGAAGGAAGGAAGGAAGGAAGGAAGGAAGGAAGGAAGGAAGGAATCTTTACACACAAGCCTGTAATCCCAGCACTTGGGAGGCTGACGCAGGAGGATCACTATGAGTTCAAGACCAGCCTGGGCTACCTGGTGAGTTCCAGGTCAGACTCAACTACATAGAGAGACCCTGTCTCAAAAATACATAAAAAAATAAACTTTTACTATATGTTCACTTGAGGTACAGTTTTCATTGAAGTAGGAACTTCTTCACTAGGCTTGTAAATTGGTACTAATCACTCAGAAAATATATTTTAAAATATTTTTATTTTATGAATTTTATTTTAGCTGTTAAACGTTTAATGAAAGAAGCAGCAGAATTGAAAGATCCAACAGATCATTACCATGCGCAGCCTTTAGAGGTTAGTTCTTCATGTGGATTTTTATACTTTACTATTTAAGACAAGTGCTTTAAAAACTGCTTTTTCATTGCTTAGAGTCATTACAGATGTGTTTGGTGTAATCCATTGGTCTCTTCTCTATATTTCATTAGCTTTCAGAATTAGACATTTTAGATGAAGCAGATTTTTGGCCTGTAAGTGGGTCTCAGATACCAAATCAGTGTTAGGTCTTGAGTGCAAGGCAGGCAAAGTGGAAAGAACCCCAAACACTTTACAGTTTGGAAGACTCAGTCCCTTGACAGGTCTTGCAGCTTTTCTGGACTTTTTGCAAAACATCTTTGCCTTTCTTCAGTCTTCTCATTTGTGTAAAAGAATGGTATTTAAATATGCTCAGTCAGGTTTTCATGGTAATAGTGAGGATAAAAATGTAATAATATATGTGCCAGCATTTTACAAATTGAAAAGTACTTGGTAACTGTAAGATGATATAATAGCAAATGTATTAATATTACTGGCCATGTATAAATAAGTTATAAAGGATAATTTTAAAAGATTTGTTAAAATAACTCAAATTTATAGTAATTATTTGATTATATCATAATTATCACAAATTGGTATCCTTTCTGGGATTCACTTCCAAATTAAATCTGTAATCTTAGTTATGAATGTATAACAATACTGTTTTTAGTGTGTTTGCTTTAAAATATTTTAGCTCTTACAAGACATAAAACTTATTTATAGCTTTTTATTCTTAAGGCATTTTGTGCATTAGAAACTAAGTGATAGTATAAAATATTTGATTTTTCTCACCTGATGTCTCTAATATTCATACTGATTAAAATGATCACACTTTTTAATGTTACTGATTCCTTGTCAATTATTGCTTCATTTAGGATAACCTTTTTGAATGGCACTTCACAGTGAGAGGGCCCCCAGATTCTGATTTTGATGGAGGAGTTTATCATGGACGAATAGTACTGCCACCAGAGTATCCCATGAAACCACCAAGTATTATTCTCCTAACAGTAAGAATTCTTGGCTTTTTGGAAAGCATGTGGTCTAACTCATCCCGATGGCTGTAAAATATAGTCAGATGCTTATTTTCATTAAGAAATAATGTGGAGCATTATTTTAATTTTGCCTTTAGAGTCCAGGCCGTGGAACTGCAGTTTTTTTACCCCACAAAAGAATTCTTAAGCTGATGCACCTGAGAAATGCTAGAGATACTAATGAATGTGTAAATGTTGTAGCATAGTTATTAGGAATCAATGAAGTAATGTGTGCACAGTGCTAGGCATAATATCTGGTGTATGGCAAGTACTCCGTAACATTAGCGTATCTCATAGCCGTATCGTCTCCTTTAACTTTCTACTAGTCTTGTTCTTTTCCTCAGTTTCCTCTCTTTACAGTGAGAATGATTCCTATTTCATTGAATTGATACAGAATTAAGTGTCAGTATCTTGTGTATATCTCTTAGAATAGACTCGACACAGAATCCTCAAGTGCTGGCTGTTTTATTATAATTTATACCTCAGAATTTCTCTCCATTTATTTTCATATGAAAGAAAACTTGATCCACTCCCCTCTCAGTTATGCTTTCCTCTTCCCATTTCCTTTAATTTTTAAGTATATTTAAGTCTCCCCTACCCTTGATGAACAAAAACTTTCTGATACCACTTCATGTTGTTTCTGTTTTTCCTCTATAACTTCTAGGGGCTCCTTATTCTAGTGTAGCCTGTTGCATTCTGGCTTCCACACATAGTGCTCTCTACACCAATCTCAGAGAGCAGTCTGAGAAATATCACTGCCTCTTCTCAGTCTTCACCCTGTTCCATCTAAGTTACCTCACCCACACAGGTAGCAAATGGTGAAACAAAAGTTGTTCATCAATGAATAGCAAATTAAGCAGTTTTTACCTACTTTTTTTTTTTTTTTTTTTTTTTTTTGGGG
>NW_022900926.1:54264635-54279916 GCF_012274545.1 Fukomys damarensis | reverse complement strand
TTTTTTTTTTTTTTTTTACTGGGGTCAAACTTGGGACCTTGTGCTTGTGAGGTAGGCAGTGGCACCACTGAGCTAAATCTCTGGCCCTTGTTATTCAACTTTTATTCAACAAATACTTCATAAACATGTGTCTTGTGCCCAGCCCTGTGGGTACAGCAGAGGATAAGTCTGCAGCCAACTGGAACATATATTCTAACTTCAGTTCTCTAAATACAGCTCCTTTTACAGAGCAACTTAGATTGCTGTTTACTTTTTATTTCAGTAAGGACAGCATTACTAGCCGTCATTGGGTTTATGCCAACAAAAGGTTCTCTAGATTACACACCTGAGGAAAGAAGAGCGCTTTGCCTAAGTATGGATATCCTTTCTGTTCAGTCTGTTTCTTTCTTATTCCTAGGACATGGTATCACTGGTCATCTCTGTGAAGAGAGGCGCCCACCCCAAATTTATATGTGTATATTCATTCTTTTTTGGACATCATCATGCCTCCATATCACATGCCTGCTAGACAACATTCACAGCTCTCCTGCCAAGCCATCAGATGTATAGCCAAAGCTGAAATCATTATCTCTGATCTATCTCTTCTGTGTTCCTGACTTACTAAATGGCATCATACTTTTGAAAATCACTTTTTATCTCAAAGCCTTCCTGTCTATTCCCCTCTTTACCAGTATCTAGTTAGGACATGAAGTCCTTAGATTCTTAGCCTCTTGTCTTTTCAAGATCTGTAACTGGGGGCTGGAGATTTAGCTCAGTGGTTTCACCACCTGCCTTGCAAGCACAAGGGCCAAGTTCGATTCCCGGTATCAAAAAAAAAAGATCCTTAACTGAGCATAGCTCTGTACTGGTATTGAGGACATCAGTGTATCTTTATATATTAGTTCTTTAGATGCCAGTTGTGTAAATCATTTTCAAAAAGGTGCCAATACAACTTTTAAAAACAGCTTTTTTACTGTTCATTAAGCATCCACCATATATTTTGGAGTATTTGTAATAGGCCCAAAATGTGTTTATTTCTAAGGCTAATGGACGATTTGAAGTGGGCAAGAAAATCTGTTTGAGCATCTCAGGACATCATCCTGAAACTTGGCAGCCTTCATGGAGTAGTGAGTATTAATTAAAAATGAATTTAAATCTTAGAAAGTTTTATTCAGTTCATTATAATGAATAAAAATACACTCTTGAGATTGAAGTTGTTTTGGGTAAATAATTTGATATTGAATAAATAATAAAAATGCTTTTTCATGTCTAGATTTTTGCCAGCATGTTAATACAGCTCCTGTATTTGTACTTCTTCTGTGAAAGTCTTTGATTCTTTTTTTTATCTTTTCAGAATTAACCCAGTTTCCTTTACAAAGCAACTTAGATTGCTGTTTACTTTTTTAATTTCAGTAAGGACAGCATTACTAGCCATCATTGGGTTTATGCCAACAAAAGGGGAAGGAGCCATAGGTTCTCTAGATTACACACCTGAGGAAAGAAGAGCACTTGCCAAAAAGTAAGTTTTGCATCTCATTCTTTGTTAGGAAGCAGGCTCTGTCTCTTATTTTGTGAGTGACCTTGGCTCACAGTCTTATCTTATTGTTGATATTGTACAAATCCAATTCTCCTGAGTTCTTTCTTTTTTTTGGAACCAGGATCCAAGTTAGGACCTTGCACTTGTGAGGCAGGCAGTGGCACCACTGAGCTAAATCCCTGGCCCCAATTCTACTTATTTCTTTAGGGTTACTAGAATCTACTAAATTTTATGATTCTTTTGGTGGTTCTGGAGGAGGAGGGTTGATCCCAGGGCCTTAATAGTGCTGGGCAAGTGTTCTTCTATCGAAGTATACTTCCAGCCCTGCTATCTCATTTTTTAAAAGCAGTCGATAGTATTCTCTTAAGACGCATTTTACAATAGTGGGAGACATATTCTCCTGGAAATCATTTCTGGTTGTCTCTACTCAGAAAGTATCATGGAAGAAAAAAAAACAAAAACCTAATGATTACTTTTATTTAGCTTTTCATGAGATTAAAAACCGGGTGAGAGTAGAGGGAATTCACTGGTATCTACAGTATACAGCTCATGGTACTTACATAATAAATTATCAGAGTAAAGTAAAAATTTTATCAAGTTGTGATTGCCCAGTGTTACTACCTACACTGTCTTTTTTTCAGGTGCATTTTTTTGTCTATATAAAGTTAGTCATTTAATTTAAAGTTATCTTTCCTAT
This sequence comes from Fukomys damarensis, assembly GCF_012274545.1. Classification (NCBI taxonomy): domain Eukaryota; kingdom Metazoa; phylum Chordata; class Mammalia; order Rodentia; family Bathyergidae; genus Fukomys; species Fukomys damarensis. Next base: position 54,277,703 of record NW_022900926.1, on the reverse strand, counting down.
GATTAGTGCTGAGATCTAACTCTTGATTTTGATAATTTCCTTGTACTGGAATTTGCTACCTGCCTTATTATGATGAGTTATAGCACATTTTACCCTAGCACAGCCCAGAGTGGCCTCCATAGATATTTATCAAATAGTTAGGGTGTGGGGGAATAGCCTAGTGGTACATTACTTATCGGCACTCAATTACCAACACCAGAAAATAAAAAAATAAAGTTATATTTTAGGGAAGATTTGGTAGACATTGTTTTGGGGTTTTTTTGTACCAGGGATCGAACTTGGGTCTTTGCACTTGCGAGGCAGGGAGTGGAACCACTGAGCTAAATCCCCTGTCTGACATTCTGTTCTTACTATCAACTATTATTCCCAAATTCTGGAGATATACTTTACTTGAAACTACTGTTCACAGGTTACAATATGTACTTTGCATACATAGTATTTTTATTTGATTTCCTGTGTTGGCTTTCTCTTTCGATAATTTTATCCAGTTGATTTCATGTACAACCTTTTTAAAAAAAACAAGTTTGGTTTCTTATAGTCGTACAGCATTTTGGTATATATATTCTAGCTTCTTGGTCTGTGATAGAAGCCCTTTTAAAAATGACTTTCCATTCAGCCATGGTAGTCTACTGTCCTTGTGGATAAACTATACATTAAGAATAAACACTTAAGGCTGGAGATTTGGCTTAGTGGTTCCGCTGCCTGCCTTGCAAGTGCAAGGACCCGAGTTTGATCACTGGTACCACAAAAAAGAAAAGAATAAACACTTTCCTATAAAGTTCATCTGACTTCTCAATACAAAAACAATATATTCTAAGGAAATATGAACAACAGTGCTGCTTCTGGTGAAACAAAGTATCTATCAGAAATACAAAGCATTACTTTTATAAATTTTCACATCATTTTATAAAATTATTTTGCTGCAGAGCGTTTTTTATACACAGTAACTAATTGTCTTGGTGAATTAGTATATAAACTATCTTGATCATTTTTACTTTTTCTTTCCTTCTTCCCCCTCTGTTTTTTTTATTTTATAAATTTAAGTGCATGTTCTTAAGATCTTAGGCTTTTGACTTATCAATCTAGAAGCACCATAAAAAATTGTTTTGCTTTTTATTTTTTGTAATGCTGGGGATCATACTTTATAGCCTTGCACATGTTAAGCAACTGTTCTACCCAGAGCTGCATCCTCAGCCCTAAAAACATGTTTTAAAAAAGAAGTTCAGTAATGTGACTGTGTGTTTCTATAGATTATACGTTTATTTTCAGTCATTAAAATCCTTATAGCAATTTTTTTTTTTTTTTTTTGGTTTTTTGAGACAGGGTCTCACTATATAGTTGAGACTGACCTGGAACTCATTATGTAGCCCAGGCTGGTCTCGAATTCAGAGTGATCCTCCTGCCTCAGCCTCCCAAGTGCTGGGATTACAGATGTGCGCCACCACGCCCGGCAAAATCCTCATAGCAATTTGAATACAAAGGGGATAGTGGAAAATTATATCTAAGGAAATAAGTGAATTCAGGTTTATCTTTAGAATGTATTTAATATAATCAGTGATAGATTCATTCTTAGTATTTCCCACAAGTTCTTCCAAGTCTTCAAGTTATACTGCTGTTTAAATGAGTAGGTTTGTAAATTTTTTCAAGAAATAATTGTGAAGTCTTAAGTTGACTTATTTACTGCTTTATGTTTCTGCTAAAAGATAGTTTGAGTTTTATAAAGGGCCCTTTTCGTAACCTTTAAATGGGCTTGTTATGTGTGAACTTAAGGACAATATCATAGATAATTTATACATTTTGTCACTATATAGATTTAAAGTTTAGTTTTCTTCTGGTAGTTTATTTTTAAAAAAAATCTAAGCCCTGGACCTTTTTTAATACAAAATCTTTTTCTACCAGATCACAAGATTTCTGTTGTGAAGGCTGTGGCTCTGCCATGAAGGATGTCCTGTTGCCTTTAAAATCGGGAAGTGACGCAAGCCAGGCTGACGAAGAAGCCAAGGAACTTGCAAGACAAATCAGTTTTAAGGTACCATAATTCCTAAATAAATTCTCATTATCTAGACTTTTTGTTTACTACTGAATTTTGGATAGAAAGAAAGCAATGTAGTTTTATTGCAATAGGTTTTACAAATAATTCTTTCTTATCACAAAACTCACAGTTCACAGGCTGGGTGTAGTAGTGTAGGCCTGTAGTCCCAGCTCTCTGGTGACAGCCAGGAGGATCACCATGAGTTCCGGGACAGCCTAGGCTACACAGTGAATTCAAGGCCAGCCTGAACTACATCATGAGATGCCATCTCAAAAAAAAAACATTAACAGCAGAGCAGTTAAAACCTGGACTCTGGTATACAATGCCAAGGTTCAAATCTCAACTTTGCATCTTATTAGTAGTTCAGTGTCAGACATATTACTTAACCATGATATATTTTTTTTCTCACCCATAGATAATGAGGGTATCCATCCTATCGGAATGGTATAAGGATTAAGTGAGTTAATATGGGTAGTACACATATTACATTTACCTTACCCCTGGTGCTTCATAAATTCTAGCTGTTATAAAAATATAGATAAGTAACAAGAATAAAATTATAAACCAGATGTGGTAGCACAAGCTTGTAATCCCAGCACTCAGGAAGCTGAGGCAAGAGGATTGCTACAAATTCCTCTCCAGCCTGGGCTAGTGAGACCCGGTCTCTTAAAAAATAAGTAAGGGCTGGAAATTTATCTCATTGGTGCTGCTGAAAGCTTAAGGTCCCGAGTTCGATCCCCTGTACCAAAAATTAAAGAAAAATAAAATTATCATCACCCATAATTACAGTCCCCCAAAATAACACAACATTTTGCCATATATTCCTTTTATTCCTTTTTCTGCATGTTTTACCCAGACATAGGATTTATATAGTATTTTAATACTTTGAGCAGCTGTACTTACAATTCTAATTTAAGAAGTGCTTAAAAAATATCAGCGTGTATCAAGCAACATGCTACCTCCTCCCCTTCTCCAGCTCTCTATACCCTGTCTGTCCTTCTGGGTTCATTCAACTCAACCTGCAATTATTGAATATTAAGCAGCACTTCATAATCAAACCCATTGACATTTTTACAGCAAACTTAGGGCTGTTGACACTAATGAGGGATAAAGACTACTAGGGGCCTGGGAATGTTGTTCAGTGGTAGAGCCCTTGTCTGACTGTACGAGGTTTGATCTACACTGCCACAGTTAAACAAACATTGCTAAAGACTGCAGTGTAGCTCAGTAGTAGAGTGCTTGCCTAGCACCTGTGACATGTGTCATTTGATTTCCAGCAATGGGAAAAAAATAAGACTTCAGTTGTGTCACATCACTTCATACCAGGCTTTGCCTAAAAATTGTCCAAAACAGCTTTTTATGAGTCCTTTTTAGAACTATAGATTGTGAGCCATGGTGTTGGTTTTGTTCCTCACCAAGTAACAACTCTTGAGAACAGGGATTGTCTCTTCCTGTAATGCCTAGGACAGTGTTAGACACATAGGTGTGAAAAGCTTTACTGATTGATAATACCTATTCAAGTAGCCATAAAAATAAATCCAAGAGAGGGAATTTAATAGGTTGTGTGTTGTTCTATATGTTTCTTCTTGTAACACTGTTCTTGGGTATTTCTTATTTATAGGCAGAAGTCAGTTCATCTGGAAAGACCATTGCTGAATCAGAATTAAATCACTCCTTTTCACTAAATGATTTACAAGATACCATACCTACAGCATTCCAGGATGCTATGGCCAGCACTTCGGTATGACTCTTACTTTTTAATATATATATTTCTATATCATTATCATTTGGAATAGAAGAAGGTCTCAGATCAAATATATGAAAATTTGGTTTTCTGAAAAGTTGGGTTTCAGCCCTACTCTTAATGACTTGTACAATGGTACTTCGGTTCACAAACTCAATTCTCTCCACATTTCTTGTTGTAAACCAAATGGTACAAGAACTAAATCAAATTTCCCTGTAAGGTCAACATTGAATTTAACCACTGAATTTGATTTGGTTTTTGTCCAAATCAGTTTGTGACCAGAATCATGGAAAGAATCAAGAACTGAGGTACCACTTCATTATCTTAAAGAATTTAAAGAATTTATTCAAACTTCCTGGCCTTTGGTTTTCTTTTTTAAGTGAGGCTAGAGGAAATAATTTTTAAGTCCTGTTGTCCTTCCAGAATTCTGTGATTTTTTTTGAAAAGTTAGTTTCAATATAGAGGTAGACTCTGAATAAAACAAAATACGTTAAGCTATTTTCTAAATGAGTACTATCTTTGGCAGGTTTGTGAAACTACATTAAAGCACTGACTTAATGCATATATGCAGCCAAAAGTTTACCTTAGACTTGCTTTGTCCATTGCACAAGCCACTAGCTACATGGGACAATCTTAGTTCACATTTAAATTAATAAAAATTAAGTGAAATTCAAAACTTAATTCCCTAGTCACACTAGCCATAGCCATGTGTGGCTAGTGGCCCCCATCTATAAATGTGTAGACACAGAACTTTACTATCACTGCCCAGTTCTATTTGACCATGCTCCCTTGTCCTTAGCATCCTTAAAGTAATTACTGAAAGAATGAATGAGCTGGGCATGGCGGCGCACACCTGTAATCCCAGCACTTGGGAGGCTGAGGCAGGAGGATCGCTGCGAGTTCGAGACCAGCTCAGGCTACATAGTGAGTTCCAGGTCAGTCTCAACTACACAGTGAGACCCTGTCTCAAAAAACCAAAAAAAAAAAAAAAAAAGGAATGAACGAATGCCATGCATTTTGTTAGTTGTTCCTTGACCTATTGTCAAAAAAATTGGTGGGCCTAGGTCATCAGAGACTGATTTAAAAAGTTTAACTGGACTGATGCTAAATAGGATTACAGGGAAAAACAGTGACTTCTGTATGTATATAAAAGACAAACTGAACTGTTTTGGGGTCTTTAATAAAATATTGTATTATTAGGTAGTCACATCTATTTTCTCTCCAGTTTGTGGAGGACATTTGTTTGTTTGTTTGTTTTCTTTTTTTGAGACAGGATCTCACTATGTAGTTGAGACTGACCTGGAACTCACTGTGTAGCCCAGGTTGGTCTTGAACTCACAGCGATCCTCCTGCCTCAGTCTCCCCAGTGCTGGGATTACAGGTGTGCACCACCACACACAGTTTGTGGAGGACTTTAGAAGGTCAGGAAAATTGAAAATGAAGCTAGGAAAAAGCAGGCTTGACCTTTATCCAGGAATAACATTATAACTGGACTGAATAGTTGTGAGTGGATTTTTTCTATTTAGAGTGAGCTAAGCAGAGAAAAGTAGGATGGAGGAGAGCAGAGAGAAGGGCCTCTAAGGGAGTTCTGTACTAGGGTGAGGGCTGAAGTTGAAAGTATGGGAAAAAAGTGATGTAGATGAGTATAAGTTTTTACATGATCCCAAAACAGTTGTATGAATGCAGAGGAATATAGTGAATTGATTTTCACATAGTTGTAATTTGAAATGCTAAAGTTTCAGATTATTTTTCATTATTAATATTCTTTTTTTTTTTTTTTTGGTACCAGGGATCGAGCTTGGGTCCTTGCGCTTGTGAGGCAGGCAGTGGAACCACTGAGCTAAATCCCCTGCCCGATACTTTAAAATAATACTAGAAACACTGGTAAAGAAATCAAGAAATATAAATCAGCTAGACTACAACAATGTCAGTATTATGGTAGTATTTATTTTCATGTACATAAAACAGGATTGTTTTTCATAGATACAGTTCACTAATTGAGACCAATTTTAGTTAAAATATGCATAAAAAATAAATTGTCTACAATTACAAGTGGATCTTTTAATTACATTTGCATATAAACTCAAAATGTGATTATATAATTTGACCACTATGGAATTAATGGAAACCTGGTTTTGGGGAGGGGTAGCTGCTTTATATGCAAATATAATATAAATTCACTGAGATATTATACATCAAATCCCAGATAAGCTACATTTTTTTTCTGTAGCCTTGAGGGGGTGAGAGACTGGAAAGTCTAAACACAGCAGATAACATCAGGCCATCTGTTGGTTTTTGATGCAGATTTTTTAGCTATGTAGAAATGGAAAAAATAGCTGATGGTAGTTTTATGTTCTTCCAGTTTATCAAATTTTCCTCTTTTCCTAGGGATTGAGGTTCTGAATAAACCATTCCATTTCCTAATAAAAACTACCATAAAATTATCTCACAGATGCTGGTTATTTTGTTATTATAGAAAAATTGATATATATTGCTAGGGATTTAACTATAACTATGATATCACTAGGTTTTAGTCAGTAATGTGTCATCCAAAAGGCATCAGAAATGTAGGAATGTAATTAAAACATTATATTTAAATATTTCTATTAAATGCATATACCGAACTATTACCTACAGTCAATATTTTAAGGAATTGTTTTTCTAAATATATTAATCATACTAATATAAGACCAAAAACCTCTTAAGTAAATTTCCATTTTTTTGAACCTTACTCTAGATGCTTCCAAATAATAAGCAGTTGTGTATTCTAAGCACTTTATATCATTATCCCATTTAATCTTCACAACTGCTGAATTGGATATTATCCTCATTGTACAGATGAGGGAGCTGAGATTTGGTTAAATAACTTGCTTAAAGTTACAAATGTACTAAGTGGCAAAGCCAACCCAGTAATGATAGGGCTCCCTGTTTTGGTCAAATTTTTAGGCAGGATAATGTTCTCCCCTCACACTAATGGGAAAAAAATAAAAGCTTTAATATGAACCAATCTCGTGTTAATTTTTGGATTGATATTACCATCATTTTTTTTCTTTTCCTTAAGAACCTCTTTCCTTTTAAGTCTTGAACATGTTGGTTCTCTTCAGTACTTTATGTTCTTGGCTGAGCAGTCAGAAGAATGGGAAGTTTCTACTGGAAATTTTCTTACTGGCTGCCATAACTCAGCTAAACTCTTTGAGTATTTGTTAATTCACCATATGACACTTGTGACAATGTGTATGGCTCATAAAATGCTGGGCTGTGTTTGTACTCTTCACTGAACAGATTGCTCCTTGGAGTCTTGGATTATGGATGCCCAAGTACACACAACTCCAATTCAATATCAGCACTAACTTTTATTTCTAACTCAAAGTCAGTGGTTCTGTTTTATGAGTCACTACATTTGAGTGATTCTAAAGAATAGTTTTAAGAAACTCAGATTTAGATTTAAGCCTTTGAATATTGAGATAAATGTCAAATTTAAAATAGAAATTCTTTTGCAGGTAATGTAGGTGAGCAGGTTTTTTCTCTATGTTTAAAGCTGTTGCCAGCACAAAGTTTAACTGCTTACCTTTTAAGAAGAGTATTTGAATTATTGATTACTTTGTCTTCCAGGTATTTAAATTTTCTCTAATAGAAATTATTTTGAAAGCTTTTTATACTTAAGTATGTATTATGTGAGTAAAACATGCCCCTTTTTTTGTTTGTTTGAAAGAATGTGTACTGGCAATAACATGTAGCCAGTGTACATTGGTTGTTTTCAATAAAAGAATTAAAGTCCATCATATTACTATATAGAGTTAAGGTGTCTGTATATAAATACTATGGAACTCATATTTTCCATAGCTTCCTCGAATATGCCCTCACCAGTTTTCTTATTGATAAGCCAGCCATATTTAAGATTAAAGCACTAACTGTCACATTCTGGTTATGCTGTAACCAGTCATGAAAGCAGCAGTCAGTGTGCCAAAGTAGAGGCTACACTGAGCTGCACCTTATTACCTCAGCATTGTTGTTAGATGTGCCCATGGAACCCTTGAACAGTGTAAGGTATCCAATACTAAGCAAAAGATACTTATGGACTTTTTTTTTTTTTGATACTGGGGATCAAACTTTGGTCCGTATGCTTGTGAGTCAGGTGGCAAAACCACTGAGCTAAATCCCCGGCTAGGATACTTATGGACTTGTGTTCAGTTCACTTCTCAGCAATTGTGAGAAAGGGTGAGCCTAATTTGAAGACCACATCTAAAATTTCTGCAGTATTACTATGAAGAATTTATGGTTTGAAATTGCTTCCTGTGGTCTATTACTATTAGTAAAGTATGTTGATAGAGTAAGAAAATACTGGAAGAAACCTGGTTAATGAAACCAGGTTGCTTTTTTTTCCATTTAAAATGTATAATTTTCAGCCTTAAAAGAGGAAATCAAATTATTTCCCTTCTTGGATCTCCTAAGAGAAATGACAGATGCTTAGTAATACTGCTAGAATTGTATCTGAGGGAGACTAGAAAGCTATTTGTGGAGAAAACAGGTAAACGTGTACTATGTACTTCGTTGCTGGTAAATTCCTTCTCTACCTCATGGGTACTCAGAATTTGTGTTAATGGCTTACTTAGCAGGGTGAGTTATTTGTCTCAGCATTCACATAATTCTTGGTAGTTTTTGCCCTTAGTCATATTTAACATTCTGAGATTCCTTGTATTCTTGAATAGATAACTATACCTACAAATTTTATTTGCAAAATCTCTTAGTATGCAGCCCAGAATCCCTCAGCAGCATCCTTTCAACAACCTACTCAGCCTGCAGCTAAGAATACCTCCATGAGCCCTCGACAGCGCCGGGCCCAGCAGCAGAGTCAAAGAAGGTCATCCATGTCACCAGATGTAATACAGGGCCAGCAGCCACGAGACAACCACATGGATCATGGCGGATCAGCTGTATTGATTGTCGTCCTGACTTTGGCATTGGCAGCTCTTATATTCCGACGAATATATATGGCCAATGAATACATATTTGACTTTGAGTTATAATACTGTTTTGTGAATTAAGAGCTGTGACTCACCTGCTTCATTAAACATTCTGCATTGGGTATAATCTAAGAATTGTTTACAAAGAAATTATTTTGTATCTATCTTTCATTCCTTTTTTGATCTTTATAAATTCCTTATAAATTTAGCTAGACATTCAGACCATGCCAAGCAGTGTATCCTGCATAGTTTAAAAGATTGGAATTCAGTTCCTTTTCTCGCTGTTTGATCTGCTTCACAGGGAAATAACTTACTATTATTTCTGATGCCTCAGTTTCTTCTTTAAATTTGCAATACCTTTCTGTATAGTTATTTGAAATTTTCAGATAAAAGATGTTATTTTAAGTTCCTATGAGTATTATTAATACCATTTATTGAGTACTGCTCAATAGGTAGAATGATATAGGGATAGAAGAATTGAAAAGGGAAAAAGCAAAATTCCAAGTAGCTTCTTTAAAGTGTCATTCATAGGGTATACATTGGGACTGACTGCCCATTCTGTGACTTTGTGTTCTAAATAACTTCAGTGAAAATAACTTTATTTTGGTCAAACATTTCTGAGGAAATGAAATTACATTTTTGTTATTGGTCGTTACTTGAAGTACTTTGTAACCACTTTGATATGCTCTTATCATTACCCTATCTCCAGTATGCACACAGATGAAAGAAAGAAGACAGTCCTTTATGACCTTTGGAAGAAAGAGCCCAAGCCTTGATTTTCTTCTAGAAGTTATGGGGGAGGATCTTAGGATTTGAATGTTTGCTGTGCTTTGAAGTATCTTTTGAAACATATGCCTAGCTCTGTGATCACAATAAATTGTAATTATTCCAGGAATATACATAATGTACCATTTCATGTATCATTTTAATAGAAAAGCTCAGGGGCCCAAGAAGCAGTGATAGAAGTTAGAAAAATCTTTACTCAGAATTGTCTACCTAACAAAGCCCAAGAAAGATTTTCAGTGAAACAGATCAATATCTTACTTAGTGCTATCCAGTTCCACATATGCTAGTAAGATAATTTCATTGTAATGATATCTGTTGAGACCATATAATCACAAAAAACAATTTTCCTTGGCATGTTTAGTTAGCAGCACTTTGGATGTTACTAATGAAGATTTAATTTTAAAATACAAGCAGTCTCCAGCTTCCAAACAAGTTATACTTTAGAAATGCATTTATAATTTCCTTTTACAACTCAGTGTAAATGAAGTTTAGGTTTTAGACCAGACCATGAAAGTTAGCCCACATGTATCTGGAATAGTTTAGGGGAGGGTATTCATAAAGTCCTCCTGTGATTTTAACTGAAGTTCTAGGCAAGGGAAAAAATTCATAAAATTATTTTAAAGGCAAATTTAATTTTTACTCTTATGGGGAGCTTGGATCTGTTAAGTATCAGACATAATTTCTATTTTCATTAAAGTTTTCCATTATGTCTGCATCTTTAAAAAGTACATGTTATTTACTGCTATATAAATAAAATTGTCTTAAAAAAACAAACAGTGGGCTGGGGATTTAGCTCAGGGGTTCCACTGCCTGCCTCACAAGGGCCTGAGTTCTATCCGCAGTACCAAAAAAAAAAATTGTCTTAAATTTAATAACTTAGCATTTTAAAATTGTTCACAGAGTGTTTCTGTTATATTTACAGCTGAAGTTGGAAAACTCTAAAGAGACCAAGGACTTTATGGAAACCTCATGTCAGGAAAGTTATAGATTACCATTTTAGAACTCTATTGCCATGAGAAAATACATTCTAAGGTCTTGGTTCATGACAGAAGCTATTAGAAATATTGGAAGTCACCAACCCAACTGGGAAGACCAGTTAGCATTGTCACCTGAGGAAGAAATCCTCATGCCCTCAACCTAACCTGAGACTGTGCTAGAAATAGATTTCTTTTCATTTAATCATCTAGTCACACTTGAGCCAATCTATGGATCTATGTGATCTTGCTGCATGTTTCCATGAGGTGTGCTTGTGGTTTATAATTAAGTGTTGTGCAGACCCTTTAATCTGATGTACTTGTCTTCCCTTACCCATCAAGTAACTGGCTACTTGCTTGTTTGTGTTGGGATTTATAGCACTTGATAGCACATCTGAAAGTGGAACATTTTTCACCTCACATATGCTCCCTAAAAATCCTTAAGTTGTCCCTCTGACCCTCATTGTGCGACCAGAAAGCCACATTAAATTTGATCTGGGGCTGTTTTAATTGAAACTCCCACTGAAGGTCTTATTCAGGAAATTATTATTTTTAAAGCCCCACTTTAATCCTTTAATTTCAACATAAGCCCAAGCTGGACGTATAATATGGTAGGTGAAGGCTTAGAATTCCTTATTGCCCTAATTCTGAAAGTTAGATAATTCATGGATTTTTCTTTGGCACCACAATACATGACTACTTATCAAGATAGTTAAAATGGCATGCTTCCAAAATACATGGGTTACCTGTAACTGTTTAAGCCAATGAACCTTTCAGGTTTTATGTAATGTGGGGCTTTTATGTAGCACTTTATTTCCATCTGCTTATTTTATTCTGAAATAGATAAGCTTCATAAAAATCCTCAGTTTTTTAAAACTAAAAATTGTTTATTGTTTTGACTATGGAAATATAAAATTTCCTATGTTAGGCAAATAACTTCATTTTGGTTTATGAACAAACATTCTAATATCTGAGACTCCTTTTTTATAGATCAAAATCAGTTAACAATTAAACCTCATGCACCTGGACTTGAGCAGAAACCTAGGGTGAAGTAAGCCTACATTGTTTTATTTCTTGCTAGTACATATATGCGATGTAAATGTGTTTAGTGAACCAGACATTAACCAAGAATCATGTATATATTGATTTACGCACCACTGCAGCCCTCGTAGGAGGTGTGCATGTCCCAATGTCAGGTGCCTTCAGAACCAATTTGAGCTGCTTAATAAAACCACTGGCTGTGTTCATACCTCGTTTTTGACCAAAGGTTGAATTCTTGCCCACCTAGCCTTATCTCTCACATCTTCTCCCTTGACCATCTTTTTCTTGTCTTCCCTCCTCTTCATGTTCTCTTCACTATTCTAAAATAGCCATTCTCTCTTCAGTTACTGCAGTTACCTCTTAAAATTTCTCTTAAGTTTTCCTCCATTCCTCACACAGCCAGACTCTTCTTCAGCACACAGATCTGAACTGTCTCTCCTACTGCTCCTAAGGTATACCTAAACTCTAATGCTAGGACACAAAGCTGTGTTTGACCAGAGTCTGCCTAGCTTTCTGGACTAATCTGCTCTCTTGTCTATCATGAAATGATGTTGAGGCCTTCCCACAGCTTTAAGCCAGTGCAACTGACTCCTCAAAGAAATGAGTAAGTGTTAAAAATTCTGCCATCTATGGGCTGGAGATTTAGCTCAGTGGTGCTGCCGCCTGTCTCACAAGCACAAGGTCCCAAGTTTGAGCCCCGGTACAAAAAAAAAAAAAAAAAAATTCTGCCATCTGCATAGACTGATGCCATAGACAGTAATTAACTCAAAATGTATCAAAGACTTAAACGTTGAACTAAAACTATAAAACTCTTAGAAGGAAACAAGATCTTTGTCCCAGTGGGTTCTTGGATAAAAGATCAGAAGTACAAGCAACCAAAGAAAAAATATGTTATAGTTCATCAAAAAAAAAAAAAATGTTTTAACACTATCAAAGTGAAAAGACAACACAAAATATTTACATGTAAGAATATCTGAGTAATAGTTACAATTCAACAGTGAAAAGATAACCTGATTTTAAAATGGCAACAGATTTTTACAAAGAAGGTATACAAATAGCCATTGTATACTTGTTAGTCATTAGGGAACTGTATATCAAAACCACAATGAGATACCATTTCATTCTCATAGGATAGCTAGAATAAAAAAGCTTGATAACAGGGCTGGAGATTTAGCTCAGGGCCTGAGTTTGATTCCTGATACTGCAAAGAAAAGATAAATGGTGAAGATGCAGAGAAACTGGGAATGCTTTGTATTTCTTGTGGGGATGTAAAATAACAGGTACTTTGAAAAACTGTCTGGCAGTGTGCCTCAAAAAGCAGAACAAAGTTATCACCCAGCAGTCCCATTCCCATGTATGTATCCAAAAGAGAAAAACATGTTCACACACAAACTTGTTTGCAAATACTTCAGCATTACTGTTAATAGTGAAAAGCGGGCCAGGGATTTAGCTCAGTGGTTCGGTGGCCTGCCTTGCAAGTGCAAGGACCCAAGTTCAATCCCTGGTACCAAAAAAAAAAAAAAAAAA
>NW_022900926.1:54220185-54264527 GCF_012274545.1 Fukomys damarensis | reverse complement strand
GAACCTCAAATGACCAACTGATGAAGAGATAAACGTGTTATGTCTATACATTGGACAATTATTGCCCAGAAAAAAGGAACAAAGTGATGAAACATGCTAAAACATAGAGGAACCTTCAAAACCATGGTGAATGAAGCCAGCTACAAAAGGCTGCAAATTGTGTGATCCACTTATGTAAAATGCTCAGAAAAGGCAAAGCCATGGAGAAAGATTGGTGGTGGCCAGGTGCTAAAGGCAAGAGAAAATGAGGAATCACGCTATTGGGTATGAGATTTCTTTGGGGGGAGATTAAAATATTCTATGATGAGGTGGTGGTGATGGCTGTTTAACTCTGAATATATTAAAATCAACTCTTTAAAGGAAGGAATTTAGGGAATGTGAATATCTCTCTGAAGTTATGATTTAAAAGTCATACCATCCAATTGTGGTTTTCTCCTTTCTGAAATTTAGTATTTGAACTATTGATAACATAATTTTAAAGAAAAAAATTAGCAGGACCTGAATGCAAAAAGACAACTTTTTGTTTTTGTTTTTGGTATCAGGGATCAAACTCGGGTTCTTGTACTTTTGAGGCAGGCGGCAGAACCACTGAGCTAAATCCCCAGCCCAAGGTAACTGTTTTTTTAAAACAACATCCAGGCACAATTCTAGTGCTCTGGCTGGTCCTTTAGATATTTATTCCAAAGAGAAGAAAAGAAAAAAGATCTTTTAAACAAAACCTACAAAAAAAGAAATTTAACAGTTCTTGTATCTCATCACTGAATCTTTGAAAGGAGCAAAACTTTTAAACCAATTTCTGGGCTAGCAGTGTAACTCAAAGGTAGAGAGTCCTTGTCTACCACATGTGAGGCCCTGGTTAACAAACAGTTAACCTCTGGATAATTCCAGAGAGCGCCCAGATGTGGGAATCACTACATCATTTCCACTCCCAAGCACCTATGTAACCCAGTGTAATTTGGACTCCCATCACATCTCACAACCCAAACTGCACCTGCTGTTCTGGTAGTCAGATCCAATTGCCTGTTGCCTGTACTTACGTTGCTTGACTTCTTCATAGTGCTGTTGACTACCCCCTTTGCCCCTCCCTGAGACTCTTTTGGTTTTTATAGTCAACTTCTTTGCTTGTCCTTCTATGTGTTTATTCTGGTTTCCTCACTCATTCTTTAACATTTTAGATTCTCCAGGATCCTGTGCTTGGACTGGAATTTTTCTTTTCTTTCTTTCTTTCTTTCTGTGCTGGGAATTGAACTCAGGTCCTTGCACTTGTGAGGCATTTACCAGAACCACTGAGCTAAATCCCTGGCCCATGGACTTGGAATTTTTCTATCTCCAGGAAGATCTTTCTTTCCTGGGGTTAAAATACCACCACCTGGGGTTAAACTACACCAAACTCTATTTTCCAATCCAGACCCTTTTCTTAAATTTCAGCCTCATACTCCAGCTGCATATTGGCCATCTGAAGGTCTAGTGAACCCACAAACTCCACAAGTCCCAAATTTATCTCATTTCCCTACCAGACTTACCCACCTCTAATGGATACCGGTTAATGGTAGTGCCTTCCTACTAACCCTTCAGACCCACCTCCAAGCTAGAAAACTTCTTTTTTATCTTTGTGTTTAAACAGGGTCTTTCACACACTAGATGCGTGCTCTACCACTGAGTTACATCCTTAGTCCTCTAAATTAGAATTCGTGATGTCATTGTTGGCTTCTCTTTCTCATTCTTTCACTTCCTAGAGTCACCAAATGTTTTCCACTTCGGAAGTGACTGGACCATCTCATGTCTCTCCCCTTTCTCCTTCCCTTCTGCTTTACTTACAGAAAGAACTCATCCTGTTTGGTTATAATATTTTCTCTGGTTCAACTGATCCTGATTAGGAATTCCTTAAAAAATAAAATGGACTCTGTCATCTTGCTTTGCTGCTTTTGGCTTTTTCTTTCCTACGTAATAAAACCCCATTTCTGTTTCTTTTTCAGCTCTCCCTCCTCCTGACCTCTGATCCTCATCTCTGTTTCTACCACATTCTTCCCCACTGCCAGTGCACAGCAGCCAAGCAGGAAGTAGTTTAAAAGAATGCTTAATGTATTCTTCTCAGTAGGTTAAACATGACTGCATATATCTCTACACTTCTGATGTGAATTATTCCATATCACAGGATAGGAATAAAACCCACTTTATGATGTTTCTCTATATACATTTTAGAGTCACAGATTAAAGTGAACTTAATATGATAGGAAAAAAATCTTACATAATCAAATCTTTTTTTAATTATGTTGTCTAATATCAAGATGTGTTGTATGTTTTGATATGATGTTTATATTAAGAAAAAAAACAGGAAAGCCATGAACCTCGACTATAGGAAACATACATTTACTTAGATTAAAAAATAAACCTCTGAAAATGGGTCATTAGTGTGCTTTCTCAGCATTTCCTGAACATATTCATGCACTCTCCTCCACAAGCAAATTCATCTGGTATCCATGCTGACTGTCTTCTGGATGTGACAGACTGGTTTTATGCAGCCAGAGAGATGGATTAATGATCCCAGCAAAAAAGCTGGCATGTTCAGTAGATTTAAATTTTTTTTTTTTAATGTAACAGTTTTAGCCAGAGCCATTCTAGGGTTCAGCAGAAGTGGTTTCCCAGGAGGGCAGACTTTTTAATTAATGGCCAATCTTTAAGCAGCAGGGAGGGCAAAGCTGGCGCTTGTGTCATGGCCTGGTGGGTGGGGCATAGGGGTGGGAAATGCATCAGTATCAAATAGTAACTCAGGAAAATCGGCCTTGCCAACCATCCTCTCACGTGCCCTCTGAGCAGCATCCACCAGAGGCCAAAGACTGAATCAATAGTCAAGCCACGGGGTATTTTCCCCACAGGAGGTTACTGGAAAGCAGCCTGTTTCATCACAGACGTCCGCAAAATGCCTTATTTTTCAAGAATTATTCTGTTTTTGTTTTGCCTGATGGTTCTTGCAGAGAGCCAAAAACCCAGGAGGAAGAGATGGACAGGACACCTGGAAATATCCAAGCCAAGGTAAAGTTGTGATGGGAGGGGAGAAGTCCATTTTTGCAGTAGCAGCAGCTGCAGCACAGTGGGAGCGTCCCAAAGAGGGCTGGGGTACATCCTTAAATGTCCTATTAGAATCCCTCTTTCCAGCTACAGGTGGATGAACCCCTAACTCACTAGAGCACAAATCAAATCAAATACCCGGTGTCATAGCACCAAGTGCAAAGCTAGACAAGAGTGAGCCTGTATAGCCTAAGAATTTTGCCAGGATTTTGAGGTAAGGCAGATTGTTGAAGACTTAGTGGGTTAGAATCTACTTTGTTTCTCAGGATTACTTTCTGGAAGGGACAGTAAGAGGCCTGCTGAATAGTCACATTCAAGGTTCTTAGGGGGACTTGTATATAGGAATTTGACTTGAACTAGTGTTTGTCTAGCATGTGGGAAGCCCCAGCACCACAAAAAAAGAGAAAAGAAAAAATATAACCAAGAATTGTTTTCTCTTAAATATTTGATAGAGAATAACATAATAATAATGGGTTTTATTTTACTGTTTCAAATTTATGAAATAGTATTTGAAATTTGTCAGATTATCAGAAATATTGTGTGGACAACAATCAACGGCATTTCATGAACATAATGGAGACATTCCTAAAATATACTGGTTAGAGTCAGAATTTGCATTCAGAATCATTAACACTACAGATCTTAGTTCCTTAGCAAGTTTATTTTGAACTGATGTACAGAATATGATACTCTAAACTGAGGGAGAAACAAGGACTATTAGGCCTAAATAAAAAAGAAGAAGCAGCTGAGATATAAACATTATGTGTGGAATGTTACCCATTTTCCTTTTTTTTTTTGTACCAGGGATCGAACTTGGGTCCTTGTGCTTGCAAGGCAGGCAGCAGCACCACTGAACTAAATCCCCAGCTCTATTTTCCATTCTTAATAGTGAGTGAACCACTGGTTTTGGATATAAGGCAGTGTCTTTCTTTCTTTGCTGAAGGCAAGTGCTCTACCACTAAACAACATTCCAGCTCTGAAATTAATATTTTAAGGCACATTCTCTAGTTCAGTGGTTATGTACTATTACCAGTAGCACTCTTTTGAAAGTATCCCCCAATATACCTATATTTACTTACAAATTATATACATGTACTATTATAAATGTGCACATTAAATCCTTATTACTTATTTTTAGAGAAAACCATAAATATAAATAAGAACTATAATCTCTTCTTGTGGCACCACAGTAGAGATGTAAATATTCTAAGGCTGAGTCATACTGTAGAAACCAAACACATCAAAATCCCCCGGAATGATGGAAAGAGGCACTGCACTGGAGGACTTACTCTGGTTATGTGGGCAGAATTATAGGCTTGAAGTAGAAGGGATCTCAGAGGTATCTGATCCAGCAACTCTCCTGAGCTCTAATTTTGGGAAATGTGAGTAAGAGGGTGTGTGACAGCGGGGGTTCTAGGCCAAATGAGACTGCAAAGTTTTGGGTTAGCCATTATAAACAGATGGCCTTTCTAGAAATTCTTTACAGCAGAACTTCTAGGACCTTTGTTATGCAAATAGGTGAGGTAAACCTTGAAGAGGGGGACAAATTGCTAAGTATTTCTCAAAAAGAGTGACAGTTATCTTGTAGGACTCCTATTCCAGGGAGCACACCTAGGGAAGTAGCCCAGACAGGGTCATTTGACAGATGCATACAGTGGCTCAGGGCCTGAGTAAGTCAGAGGGCTTGCTGGTGGTGCTATGGGACCAGAACATTCAGCTGGGAGGAAAGGGTTGTCTGAAGATACTTGTTTCTTGAATGGTGCTGGGGTCCAGAAGATCCAGAGTCTCATTTCTAGATGTTTGCATGGGGACTTGGGCAACATGAATCTGATCCTTAGGGTGAGGAGAATTTCTTGAAAGTTATCTCATGATGTTTTAAAGTGGGAAAATAAGATCATTCTTGAACTGACGCTGAGAGGAAAGCTAGCGACTGTGGCCCTGAGAAAAACTCCAGTGGAGCATCTGACACCAGTTTTCAAAGCTACTTTCATTATCTAATCTATACACAGGGTTTAAAAGTATACTAATAACTAAGAATAACATGACCTGACTCATTTTGCTTATAGAACACTTCTTAGAAATCCTGTTCACACACAAAAACTACTGTGCTCATACCACATACTACTCATGTGGTTTTGCACTCATACATACATGACACACAGTTCCTCACACATACTCACACACACAGCCACTCATGTATAACACAGTGTAACAATCCTGTCAGTATTTTTTGGGGGGGTACCGGGGATCTAACTCAGGCCCTTGCACTTGTGAGGCAGGCAGTAAAACTACTGAGCTAAATCCCCTGCTATCCTGTCAGTATTCCCTGCATTGCCCAGGCCAATGTACTCACACAAAATTATTCTGCCCAAAAGTTGCTTTTCCAAAAACCGCTTCAGGTTTTCTGACCCTTTGTGTCCCTGTTTATTTAAAGACTGCCGAGCAAGTCTGCTTTCTCCTAGTTGTTTTCTTCTGCTTCTCAGCCTCCCAGCTTTGCCCCAAGGCCTCCCAGACTGCTGCCCAAGTTGGCTTTCCTTCCTCATGATGACTTTCTTTTCCATGGAGATCCCTTTAAGATCTGAAAAATAAACCCAGCGCCCAGCCGGCTTTGGGAGTGTGGACCCTCCTGTCTCAGAGCTGCCTGGAGGGCCCCTGTGTTTCCCTTTCCCATCTGCTGCCTCCCTGGGATGCCTGGTCTCAGTTCTCTTAGTTTGATCACGGTTCTCTCATGCTGGACCAAGGAGTAGCATTGCTGTCCTGCTCCTTGCTGAAGGTCCTGGGAAGGACAAAATGGTGAGAGGTCAAGGAAACCAGCTTTGGGCCTCTCTGCCACTCTCAGGTCATGTGGCTGTGTTTCTTATTTCTGATTTCAGTTGCTCCAACTGAAGAGGGAGTGTGAGAATAGGGTGAGGAGTGGCTAAAGATGGTGGCAGCAGCAGAGAGGGGTGTGATCACTGCTACTGCTGAATAAACCACGTGATGACTCTAGCTCTGCTTCCAAAGACACAGTGAATGCAGTTTTCTTCTATCACCAACATCCCCCCACCAAAGGGCAGGTCTGAAGTGTGCCTGCCTTGTTGCGGGCGGGGAGGGCTCAAGAGACCAGGGCTGAGTGTGGAGGCTATCCTGACAGTGCTGGGTCAGCCCTGTGAAAGGATGATTAGAGCGCAGCTGGCGCGTGCAAACAGCCGAAGGCCCAGGATCTTAGCAGCTTCAGTGATCAAACAATTGGCCCCTTAAAAAACATTTTTTTTTTTTTCTGAGTCCTTAGTGGCAGCAGAATTTAAATCTCCTCTGTCTTATTGGAATGGAAGCATTCTGGGTCTTCCGGTTCCCTAATCCTCCCCTAAATCAACGTGGAAACTGTTGATGGGAGGGATTTGCTCCTGATGAGGCAGAGCAGCAGTGAGCCGGCTGCACTCACAATTTAATGTCTGTGATCTGCTAAGCCCTTGGCTGAGCCCTTCATCCACCTTCCCTGGCATCTTTGCTGAGTGTCTGGTCATGGATTCTTTTTTTTTTGTACCGGCATCCAACTCCAGTCCTTGCACTGACAAGGTGGGCAGCGGAACCACTGAGCTAAATCCCCCACCCTGGTCATGGATTCTTACATTGTGTCTGCCCAGGGAACCAGCCTAGTCACACTAACTCCTGGATGCAAGGATTAGGGTGGAGACTGGTAGGTGTGGAAGCTCCTTGGGGCACCAAGCCTGGAGCACACATGCTTCAAAGGGACAGGACCTCAGATCCACGTCCAGCTCCCCGGAAGAAGTTCCACAATCACAAAAAAAATTTATTACTAGTTCAGTGCTTCTTTTTTCTCTTCCTCGTCTTCTTTTTCTTCTCCTTGTTTAGTTAAAACCCTGTCAGACAATAACTTTAGGATATTTTGGGTTTGACTACTTTTTGTGTAGTTTTGGTAAAGACGATGATCTGGAAAGAGAGTGAAGAGAGAATCAGTCCTTTGTCACTTAATTTAGAGGAAAAGGATTTGATCAAAGCAGTCCTGGCCTCCAGCTCTGGCTGCCACCTGGCTGCCACCAACTCATTGAGTGTCCAGACCAATTCAGTTCCCAACTCAGCCTTGATCCCTGTTGGGTATGGGTTTTCTGTTCTGAGGATGGAGGCTTTCTACAGGGGTGGCATGTAGGCCTGCCACTGGTGTGGCAATTCAATGGAAGCATTGAATTGGGCTAGGAAAAAATCCAGCATTTTAAAACCATGACTATATTTGTCTCAGAGGCATGTTTATCATAAAACCAGTAACAATGTTCCTGGGTTGAGTCTGTAAGGTCCCTGAGGCTGAAATAAAGAACCTATCCTACCCTTTTAAAATGTTTGGAGGGTCACTGACTTTCCTCATGGAAAAGGAATTGTCAGGATGTGCCAGTATAAAAGAGACATGAGAAGGTTTATTAGAAATACAGGACACACTCAGAATGAAGCGGAGTGCTCAGAGAAATGAGGATATGTTACAAGCTGGAGCAGAGCACATTCAAAGGGTGTCCTCAAGATAGGTGATCTAGGACAGTGATGGTGAACCTTTTAGAGTCAAGGGCCCAAACTGCATCCCAAAACTTCTTTATCACAAAGTGCAAATGCTGCAATTGAACCTGAATACTGAGGTTTTAATTTAGAAAAAAAACAACTCATACATTAACACCTTTTGACTTAAAAGAAAAACAAATAACAAGCATTCCATGGGTTTGCCACCACTGATCTAGGGTAGTACTCTCGTGTGCCTGTCAGGTTGTGCTGCAGGCTATCTACCCATATTTGAAGTTGAGACACATTGCTGCCAGTGTAGCTGCTTCCTGGGGTGGAGGAAGAGCAACCTGCAGGCACACTTTACAGGTGAAAAAGACAGGCCCAGTGCCCGAGGATGAAAGGCAGGGCTGTGTCACAAGCTAGGATGGCCTCCTGAAGCAGGGAAAAAGCTTGTCTTAAAGCTATAGTTTTTCTTAAAAGTACAATTTAAACAATCTCAATTTTCTTGTCTCCTTTCTACCTACTTTTTATTTCTTCTATAGCATCTCAACAACACAAGAAATTTTTGAAAAGACAAAAAAAAAGAAAAAAGAAAAGAAATCCCTCAATCACTCATCCCAACCATTTTCTCTTTAATCTTTTTAATTAAGTTTATTGGTACAATTCAGATAGATATACATAATGATTATTTATCATATGAAATTTGTTCCTCTACATGATATATCTTCATTTTTATTTTTTTTTCCATTCTCCTTCCCTCCATTTGATCTCTCTTCCCTTCCTTATTTTCAAAAGCTTTGTTTCCATTTTATCTTTCTTCTCTCATTTTTTCCCCTTCCTTTCTTTCCCTTCCCTTCCTCCCTCCCTAGTGTCCCTTCTCACTTGAACATTTTCTTCCTAAGCCAACCATTTTCACCCAATCATAACTTTGGCAAGACAATCAAGAGCTTGCACAGGTAGAATGCTGTTGGAGGTAGTGGTGGAGTCTATTTTAGGAAGGCTCTGGAAAGATCTAGTCCTGTTGATATAGGAGAAATGTAATTCCTGACCTGCTGCTAGGTGTCAAATGTCTGTACTCCCGTAACATCAAGGAATAAAGTTGCAAACCAGAGTAACAAGTTAGAACGGTTTTTATTGGAAATAAGGAGAAGAATAGCTTCTGGATTTTGAGGAGGGGTCTGGAGTGGGGTGGCCACTGATACCCTTGGTCAGGAGTAATTTATACACACAGCATGGGTCAAATTACAATCAACCTATAGAATTACAAGTATAACCATTTAGCTAATATTGATCCAGCAGGATAATGAGTTCCATAGCAGGGGTAAAAGGAAAGAACAAAAGCATTTTTGCCAAGGGATGGGTCCAGGTGCTCTGGTCACCTGGGTGTCTGATGCCTATCTGGACTTACTGGACCAGGTGGTGCTAATTGCAGTATAATTTTAAGTTACTGTTTATCCCTTAAGGAAGTATGTAGGCCAGCCAAGCAATTGTATCTTTATCTTGAGGCCTTGCCTTCTTCAGATGTACCTCCACCTGCAATTCTGATGTCCTTATGTGTGTATGTGTGTGTGTGTGTGTGTCTGTGTGTGTGTGTGTGTGTTGACTTTCTCGAAGGCCCAGTTCCTTTCTAGCTGTATATAAATTTCTATCTAACTTAGTTGTCTGTAATACTGTGAGGATGTGGGATGATGGTGGGGAGAGTCCTTCAGTTCTCCCCTCTCTGGCTGAGAAGGACCAGCAGGGTAGAGACAGCTTCTCAAATCACCTTACTCAGTGCCTTGGCAGACTACTGGAAAAGTATTTCTGGTTTGTCTTTGCAGTCACTTGTATAAAAAGAACCTTGATGTGACCAAAATCCGAACAGGAAAATCTCAGCCACTTCTCCGGGTGGATGACCATGACTTCACCACGAGACCAGCCTTTGGAGGTAGGACTGTGTCATCCCCTCACTGCTGAGTGGGGCCTCATCCAGCTACTTTGTCTGGTTCTGTCAGCCACAGCCCTCCGCTGGTGTGTGATTTCATGCCTCACAGTCAGATAAGCAGGACTCCACTTTTGGAGTTACTCATGTTCCTGAGGAGAGGAGAGCTGGCAGGAAGTGGTGGAGAGGCTGTTGACTGGCCAGGCTGTGGGTGACTCACATGTTTACCTTCACAGAGACCACCAGCCATACTGACAAGTATCTTTTACTAAAAAAACCCAAACACAAAAAACAAGTGTGTAGGGAGATCCTCTGGGCGGCTGTTCTGTGACTAACTGGGGATTTCCAGTTGTCAGGGGGCCACCAGCTTTCCAGTGTAGCAACAATTTAACTCATTAGAAAGACCTCAAAGGAGCTACACTTTAGGGCTCAGGGAGGGGAGGTATCCTGGGGAGGGGGACTGTCCTTCCCAGGAACTGAGGAAATAGCATAGGAAGGTCTGCATCTTAGTCAGTTTGGGCAGCCATAAGGAAGTACCATTGGCTAGGTGGCTTAGAAACAACAGGAATTTATTTCTTACATTTCTGGAGGCTGGAACTTTAAGATCAAGGTACTGACAAAATCTGTGTCTGGTAAGTACCATCTTCTCACTCTAACCTCAGACTGTGAAAGGCTGGAGGGAGCTTTCTGAGGTCATTTCATGAAGGCACAATCCCTTCCTGAGAGGGCTCTACCTTAATGACTTAATTACCTCCCAAGGCCCCTACCTGCTGATACCATAACCTTAGGAGTTAGGTTTTAAACATATAAATTTTATGAGGATACGAACCTTCAGATCAAAGCCAATGGGAAAGGAGCCAGTTGGTAGCTCTGACCAGGCAAGGAGTAGGGTGAGAATAGAAGATGCTTAGAATCCCTGGGTCAACTCTCCTCTGGCGAATAATGGGGAAACTAAGGTCCAGTGCATTTCAGCAGATCAGCTGTAGTCAGTCAGATTGCTTTCCTTTCTGCTTTATCTTTCCTTTCTCAGTACCCATTGCTCTTCTAGGATGGCAGGAAGGCGTATGACCTTCAGGCAGGTCAGAAAATCCTTTCTGAGCCTCTGTTTGTACATTTATAAAATGGAGACAGTAATCCATACCAACAGGGTTAGTGTCCAGATTAAATGAAACAATGTATGTGACACATATTCACTCACATCCTCTCAGAAAACCCAGCTGCCAGACCTTCCTCTTGTGTGACTGTTAAAGGATTAAGAAATTAATTTATCCAAGAGGACTTTGGATTTTAAAAGGCACTAAATTCTGTGGGTTATGACACTTGTTAAATAGCAGAGAAGTAGGTGTCAGATTACAGTTAAGTGACTCACCTCCTTTCCACCCAGCAATGGATTTACCCCTGTCTCAGGTCAAGAGAAGGTCACCAGATTTAGTTTAGGTATCTTCAGGGTTTGTAATGGGAAACTCTGCCAAGGAATTTTATGATAATAAAATTTTACTGAATGACCATCTATAAAAGACCTGCCTGTGCTCCAAGGAGTTTAAACTAGATGTCCCTATAAGCTGGAGCCTCTATCTTGCTCCCCCCCATATACAGCATCAGTTAAGATGGGTGGTAAGCTGGGAGGCTATGAACAGTAATAAGAATGGCTGCTACCAGTTAATAGTCCACATTCCATGCCAGATACCACCCTAAGACGTGTGTGTGTGTGTGTGTGTGTGTGCATCTGTGTGTGTGTGTGATTTTTGTGCATGTAGTCTAGGAATCAAATTCAGGGCCTCACACAAGGCACACAAACCCCTGAGCTACATACCCCCAGCCTATAAATGACCTTAATACTCTCAACCTATGAGATACATACATTATAATCATCAGGTGAAGAAACTGAGGCCAAAGAAGTTAAAATGAATGACCCAGGTCACACTTAGCTAAGGTTGAACCCTCCCACCTAGCTGGGGTCCTTTCAAGGGGAGCTGACCTAGCCATTAGATGGAGGAGGTATGCTGCCTGAAGTTACAACGCTTCTAGGAGTCCCTCAAAAAGTTTTATTTTAAAATTAGAAAAATGATTAGGGGAAACGGGAAGGGTAGGGGAAAGGAAAGAAGGGAAAAGAAAACAAGGAGAAAAGGAAAAGAAATGCAAACAGTCTTTGTAAATAGGGAAGGGTGGAGGGAGTGAAGAGAGGGCAGGGATGTGGGGAAAAAAATAAGAACCAAGATACATCATGTAAAGGTACAAGATCCCAATGATGAATGTAACTGTACTACACACCTAAAAAGTACCAATAAACTCAATGAAAAAAAATTAGAAAAATCAAATTTTAGGTAGAAGAAATCATCTTACTATATACTATTAATATACTTAACTTTTTACAAAAACAGTTGTAAAGTGTATTTAACTTTTTTGTATAAAGGAAGAGGTTCTTGAAGACAAAAGTGCCCCAGGCCCTTGAGGGTCATACTGTGATCCCCACCTCTGTACACAGTTTGTGGGGCAGGTATAAGTGTCTGGGTAAAGCCAGTGTCTGGGTGCATTTTAGAGGATGCCTTGTTACTCTCTACTTGTGTTTAGGAGCCCAAGCAATCACTGAGTCAATATTCTTAGTACAGAAGATCCTGGGGCACAGGGGGATAAGTGAGGGCCACAGAGGACCTGGGGCCCGAATTTTGGTTTCTTGTGTAGTATCTGCTGTAAAATGAAAGCCTTTGGGAGAAAGCAGGAAGGAGCTAACTTTTAGGAATGGCAGTGAAGTCCTGCCATGTTCCCAGAAAACCTGACTTGGAGCAGACTCATGCAACATGTGGCAGTCCAGTCATGGTACTCCTTCCTCAGGGCACCTCTGAGGGGCAAGCTGGACATCTATGCCCCAGTCTCTGCATCTGCTGAGCCCATCACCAGCTGCCCGACTAAGCTACTACCCCTGGAAAAACCTTGACTTGGGGGAAGCAGCAGGGTAAGGAGGTGTTTGCTCCAACAAAAGTGCTAAGCCCTCAGGCTCTAACAGTGAGCTACCAGGATCTCAGTCATTAAAGCAAAGGGGGCCACACTCCTCTGGCTTTCCTGGATGTCCAGCTGCTACTTGGATGAAACAAGAAGGGGGAGACTAATGAGGTTCCAGGGCTCCATGCCCCCATGTGTCCATAGACAAAAATCTGTGATGCTCAGAGTCCTGGCCACATGGGCAAAGGGGCCGTCCCAGGAGAAAGCTTCCCACTTGTGGTTTTAGTGGGCTTTGTCACCGACCCTGGAGGCATCTAGAGACAATTTAGTACCTAGAGCCTTCCTTGTAGGCACACCTGAGGGGCCACATTCTCCTCAGTGCCTCAACTTTTTTGTTGATTGTTGTTTAAAAGTAATTGGCAGAGAGGAATTCCTCTAAACCAAGATACCCCTAGGATGTCATTTTTAGACTGGGAGGAGAAAAGATTAAAAATCTATCAGCTTCCTAATAATCTCAGGGATCAGTTGAAGCACAAATAACTAGTTTAAGCAACCAGCTGCCTGATTCAGTTGTGGGCCCTGGTTAGAACTTCCAGAGCCCTCATTCCACTGGTGATGCTTTAAAAATAAATTTTAATTTTAAAAAGTTGTGAGCTTAAAATTTATATGGTTTCACCAATCATACTTCAGAGTTGAAAATAAGACAAAATTTTGGAGAAATACACATACCACAAAATTAACCACTTTTAAGTATACATTAAGTGATATAATGTATTTTCATATTGTTATACAATTATAGTGACCAGCTATTTCCAAAAGTTTTTCATCTTTCCAAATTGAAACTCCATAGCCTTAAATGATAACTCTAGTATTCCTTGAGGAGCCCTTAGCACTCATTATTCTACTTTCTGTCTCCATGATTTTGAATATTTTAGGTACCTCTTATTAGTGTAATTGTGCAGTGTTTATTAGCTTTGTGACTGGTTTATTTCATCTAGCATGATGTCTTAGAAATTCATGTGTTTTACAGCATACAGTAGGATTTTCTTTCTTTTGAAGGCTGAGTGACATTCCATTACATGTTTATACATTTTGCTTATATACATAGAGGTTGTTTCAGTGTTTTAACAACATTGCCAAGAACGTGCTTATACAAATATCTGCTTGAGTCTTTGCTTTTGATATCCAGAAGTAAAATTGCTGGATTATGCGGTAATCCTTTCTGAAGAAGCGTCACGCAGTACTGTTTTCCACAGTAGTAACTGTATTTTACATTTCTAATAGCATAGTGCTGATTTTCAATCCAGGCTGTACAGACGTAGTAAGAGAAGATGTAACATCATCATGGATTCTTTTGAAATATATCCAGGGAGTTTGTCAGAATGGTCAGGAAAAATGGTGGTGAAAACATAAATCAAGACCTCTGAACAAAATTCTTTCGTTCACAAGATGAATGTTATTTTTTGAGCTTTTAGGTAGGGTCCCTGGCACTTAAGTAACAAGACAGAAAAGTTCCTTTAAGCTTTCGGTCTAGTCAGCGAGACCAGTTCGTGAAATCTTATGTGAGAATGTCCAAAGGAGAGGGCTGCTGGGAAGGAGCCACAGCAGCTGTCAGGGTGCACATGTCTGTTCGTGGGCCTGAGAAGAAGCCACTCTTGTTTGGATTACTAGCCCTGCTGGAGTCCCCCTCCCCTTTTTTTTTATTTTGCTTTACATTACTTTATGTGAAACAACTTATTGTCTTCAAACAGCCAAAACCTCTTGAAGGATGTAGATGGTTAAATGTAGGAAGTATCACAAAAGGAACATAGGCTATCCCTACTGATGGAGTGGGGCAGGAGTGCGATGAGAATGAGGGTACAGCTAGTTCTGCCCAGAGGGAAGAGCTGAAAAGCCTACAGTCAGGAGGTGGCACTTGCAAGGAGTCTAGGCGGAGGCTTGTGAAGGGGGTGAGCACCTGTTGGAAGACAGTCTAGGGAGGATGCTCACAGGGCTGGAACATGAAGCAGCAAAGTGTGTGACCAAGGAAGTAGCTCTGTGCGCCGGGATGGTCCTAGTGTGGGTGTGTGTAGATCAGGGAGGAGTGCAGGGCAGGGACACACAGCGAGGTAGGGCAGGAGCAGCCCCAGCAACAGTGCTTTGGGAAGGCTTTGCTATATTTAGACTCTCAGAAGCACAGCCCTGGCTGAGGAATAACAGGATCAGCTATGTGCCTAGGGCAGCTTGCCACAGGCTTGCATGGAGATTGCTGGAGAGGCTAAGAATGAATGCAGAATACTGACTGGGGGTTTTAGTAGTGGTCTACCTAAAGCTGATGAGGATTAAGCTAAGACTAGAGAAAGAAGTGAAGGCATTTGTGATGCTAACGAGAGAGAACAGCTAGGTCCTGGCATCTGACAGAATCAGAGGAATGTGGGACAGCTTCTAAGTGTCAGACCTGAGTGAGACCATTCACTGAGACGGGGCAACTGCCCCCTCCATTCCAGGTCACATCTGGATCCTGGGACCTAGAATCACCTATGCACACAGCTGAGCCTAATTCCAGGACCTGCGCAGGCCTCACCCCTAGCTGAACCCAAGGGGGCCTGTGAGGCCTTAGCCCTCAGTGGCTGGAATGGAGCTGTTTGGACCAGGTGTGCATGGCTTAGTATATTGTGTGGTGCGCACATGCACACACAGGGTGCCGCTGTTGTGGGAAGAAAGGAAGGACATGAGCTGGGTCTGGTCTCTGCACTGCCACAGGCAGCCTGGGGAGCTTGAGGATTTTGAAGCTTGCTGTGAAGAGGCAGGAAACACGGGCTCCCTTGCTTCCTGGAGATAACTGCAAAGCCTAGCTCTTCTAGCCTTGCTTAGTGTCCTGCTGTGGGCCCTTCCTCAGACGACTCTGCCTGAGCCAGGAGTCTTGCTCATTTTCCTCCTCTTGGCCATCCCTGTCCAGGTCAGTGGAGTTGAATCAATCTATCACTGCCACTCACATCTTCCCTATGGCCCTGCTCCTGGTCTGGTCCAGTCCCTCGTTCCTTATACCACATGTTCTTGATATATTTTTGGGAGGCAAAACCCTCCCCGGCAAAATCTTATTCTTTATTAATTTGAATTCATGAATAAACTGAAATTCAATTTCTCCCCTTAGGAAACAATATTAAGAAAGTTGAAACTGCTATCTTACACCAATACCATGGCCTTAATCCTCCAAAGTTACTTTGCTGCACCTCCCCACCCCCCATAGTCAGGTTCCCCAGTGAGACTCCAGGGCTCTCCTTCGTATCCAGAGTATGAGATCAAACCCTCTTCCCTAGCTGGACCCCCACGACCCCCCCCCACACTTCTCACCCCTGTCTCTGGCCTTTCACCACCTGGTAGCTAAGGAGAAACCTGAATCCTCACTCCTGCTGCATTTTGTTCATTGACTGGATCACAAAGGTCCACCTGGATTCCTGGGGAGGGGACTTAGATTCTGTCTTCTCGCAAGAGCAGTGTTAAGGAAAATCACATGCAAGGCTATGCTGCCTAGTTGCAAACCTCAGCTTGACCAGTTACTAGCTGTGTGAGCTTGGGCATACTCCAGAGCCTTTCTGCTCTTCAGTGGCTTCCTGTTTAAAGTAGGGATAATAAAAAAAGGAAAAAATAGAAACAGAATCTTTGTAAATAAGGACAGTTTGAAGGGAGGGCAGGGGCACAGTGAAAAAATAAGAACCAAGAAATGTCATGTAAAGGCACAAGTTCCCAATGATGAATGTAACTGTACTGCATACCTAGAAAGTACCAATGAACAACAACAACAACAACAAAAGTAGGGATAATAATAGTACCAGCTCAAGGGGTTGTTCTAAATATTGAATAATATCTATGGAGTTCCTAGTAGTAGATGGCACCTTAGAAGCACTCAATAAATGCTATTTTTGTTCATTAAGAATGCTCTGCAATGGGCCGGGGATTTAGCTCAGTGGTTCGGTGGCCTGCCTTGCAAGGGCAAGGACACAAATTCAATCCCCAGTACCAAAAAAAAAAAAAAAAAAAAAAAAAGATTGCTCTGTGAGAATCTAGGTGTGGTGGTGCATGCCTGTAATCCCAGCACTTAGGAGGCTGAGGCAGGAGGATCGCTGTGAGTTCCAGGTCAGCCTGGGCACCACGGTGAGTTCAAAGCCAGCCTGAACTGTGGGACCTAAATTACAAGCCCTTGCTAAATGGCAAAGGGCCTAGGAGACAGTGTCCTGAACCCCTCCCATTGTAGCCACAGCCCCGACCTTTGTTCTTGCCCTGGCCTAAGAATGTGGATCACTCTTGTATTGTTTGGAGTCCGGATCTGAATCTACTTGTAAATTAGAGACTCCAGACATAGAGCCCAAGCTAATTGACAAACTGTTTGCTCATCCGGAGTGTCTTGGTGACCTTTGAGACATCCTATAGGTGGTACCTGTTACTCATCAATATGTGACTGTTGAACATGTGACTGCTGACCACTGGCTCAAGTCAGCAGACCTTTGTCCCCTGTCTGTGAGCCCAAAATGTTAACCCCCTCTTTTACTCCCTATAAGAGGACCTCGGCCCCTGAGCTAGGTGCCTCTCTGAGCCAGCCACTTGGTTCTGAGAGTGCCGTCTGGCCAGACTAATAAAGGTCTTTTACCATCTAGCCTGGTGTGTTCCTTCCTGGGTTTCTCGTTCTCCGTCGAGCTCCCGGAGCCTCGCTGGGTGTTGGGCCCAGCATTGTGGAGGCCTTTTTGGCTGTTCACGCTCCGTGGAGTGGAAGTGAGACTTTAGGTCTTACAGAACTACATAGTGAGACCCTCTCTCAAAAACAAAAAACAAAAAGACAAAAACCACCACTACAACAAAACCATAAAACCTATGCCTTCCCGATATACCTCAGCTCCTTTAGGATCCCTGGGGAGAGGGAACATACTGCTTAGGTTACCGCCGAGCAGTTGGCAAGAGGTGGATTGAGAAAGTTAATTGTGATGTCAACTTGAGTGGATTAAGAAATGTCATTGGATTAGAGGCTCACAGTTCTGCATACCTCTGGACGAGTGACATACATGTAAGCCACAGACTGAGGGGGGAACACCCACCTTGGATTGGGTGGCACCAACCAATAGTCTTATAGCAACTTTCAGGTTATTGAGGAGTTGCTTCCCCAGTTGGACTGTCTCCAATGGGATGCCTTCCTAAGTAATTCCCTAGGGTAATTCTGACACATGGTTTTCACCTTGCTCGAAGCTTTAGTACTACCACATGTCATGTAAGGTTCTCTGTGATTGTGAGTACAGACTCTCCCTAGGCCTCCCTGGCTTTCATGGTGTTTGATTCTCTGGACAGTTCTCTAGAAGAGAATCAGCCCTTGAGCTTGGTCTCCAAGGCCCAGGATGCCACTCATCTGGGCCAGTGAGGCCCATGGAGCCAGCTAAAGCAAAAGCATGATGGCCTCTCCTTGCTTTGCAGCTAGGGCCTCCCCTTTTGAGTACCCCTCAGTGTAGGGAACAGGGAAAGGGGACATTACTAGAACCTCTGCAGTAAGTCCTAGTCTCCTGCTAGCCATGATAGCACAAGGTGAATTAACTTATTAAACAGAAAAGATAGAAAAAGTGAGACTTAGGGAAGAAGCTGAGCTTTGGGCCTACTCAGTGCTGCTCTGTGGCAAAAGCAAAAGCCCCTGAGCTTGCTACCTTTTGTTCACTACACGAGGAGAAACAAATTATAACAGATGACTCAGGACAGAGAGTTCAGTACACCGGAGAAACAGATTGTAAAGATGACTCAGGACATAGAGAGTTCAGTATATCTGGAGAAACAAATGTAACAGATACAAATATAGAACAATAGGAATTATGCAGATGAAGAATTTGTTCCTTCCAGGATGTCTCCAGCTGTGTAATCTTGCCCTGGAGCATCATAACTTCACCAGACCACTGAGCTGTGATTGCAGGCCAAAATGGAGCTATGTCTGGACATGCCGTAGCTGGCCGGTAGGCAGGAGAACTAGGCCTAATCATAATTTTAATCTTGAAATGTTTTTTTCCCCAAAATTATGTAGAATTGCTCCCGGCACCTCAGACTTTCTCTACCTTCTTCTCTTCACCCTGGATGAAGCTAACAACTACTGTGCTTGTGTGTGAGTGGGGTGGGAGTGACGCTAGGGAGAGAACTTACTTGCTGGGCTACCACAGGCTTTTTTCTGGGGCTACTATCCTGGGAAAGCAGGGTCCTTGGAGCTTTCCTCTGGAGCACAAAGCTTCCCACGCCCTGCTCCTACTCCCTACTCACTTCTCTTCCTGTCCTCTGTCCCAAACAGCTCCTCCTCTATAGCCACCCTGTGGCAATCCCCTTCCTTTGCCTTGTGTTCTGTGACCCCACTGGAAGGCAGGTGTCCAATGAGGTCACCATGTTCCTGAGGGGATGGATGTGGGGTAGTGAGACAGGTCTGGGCTCCTACTAGATAGGTCTGTTGTAGGTGTTTTGTTGTTAAGAATTGTTAGTTATCTTTTAAATTAAAAAATCTTTTTTTTGGCAGTCTGGGATCTAGTGTGGATGCCCTAAACACAGGCACCTTACATGAGGGCTTCATTCATAAAAGAACACTCAACCACAAAGCTACATCCACAACCTGGGTTTTTTTTAAAATTAATTTTTCAGTTTTGAGGTATAATTGACAAATAAAAGAGTTTAAATATTTAAGGTATACAGCTTAATGCTTTGATACAAATACATATTATGAAATGATCACCACAATCAAGCTAATTAACATATCCATCACTTCAGTATTTCCTTTGCCCGTGTGTGTGTATGTGTGTGTGTGTGTGTGTGTGTGTGTGTGTGATGGGAACACTTAAATTCAACCCTTTCAGCAATTGTTAAGCATACAGTACAGTAATGTTAATTATAGTTCTCAGATCTCCACAACTTCTCCATTTCACATAACTGAAACTGTACCCTTTGCCCAATACCACCTCATTTTTCTCATCTCTTGGCCCTGGAAACCCCCCTTCTCTTTGCTTCTGTGAATTTGACAATTTTAGATTCATACCATACTCAGATCTGTCTGAGACATAAAATTTAAGAAATTTGTCAGACCTCTTTTAGGCATTTAGAGAAAGTTGGAGTTTGGTCAGAGATCAGGCCCAGGAGAAGGCTTGTGAGTTACTAGCCTCAGGCAGGAGGTGTGTGTGTGGGAATGGGGGTTGTGAAGAGTAGGTCACCCATATCAGTTAGGGTTTGCCAGAGGAATTTACAAAGTAGCTTTACAATGGCTGCTCGCGGAATCAAGGGTGGAAAATGAAAAATGGCAATCTGTGTACTGGAGAGCAAGAGGATCCAGTCAAAATCAAAGGCCTGGAACTCACTGCAGTCTGGTGTGAGCCTGTATGGGAAAGCTAAAGGATTTGCATTGGAAGACTGAAGAGCCTGCATTGAAAGCCTGAAGGAATTAGAGATGAATTTTCAAAGACATTGGTAACGACTGGAGCTCTTCTAAAGAAGGGAAAGGGAAGACATCCTTCTCTGTTCCCTTTTTATTTCATCTAGGATACAAGCCTATTAATTGATGCTCCCCACATCCAAGGTGGGTTTTCCCTTCTCAGTTTGCAGCTTATGTGTCAATCATCCAGACACACCCAGAACTGCACTCCACTAATCTGCTTAGCTTCTTGATCCATTCAAGCTGACATCACAATGAACTATCACAATCCACTCCTTGACAACTTGACAACTAAACACATTTCCTATACTTAGTCTCATAATTATACCTAACATGATACAACTATCCTGCCTATAAATGGAAATGCACTAATTCTTTCTCAGAAACAAAGGTACAATTCTTCTTTGGGTGATGTTTACTCTTCTAACACTTCATATCTTAAACATCATAACATTAATAATACTTAAATATCAATATAAAATCCATCAACATTATGTTACAAAGAAAACATACCTGCTTAATATATGTACATATATGCACAAGCATATTTAATAAAATAGGAAAAACAATAATAATTGCAATCCTCATTTCTGTAATTGGTCATGTGCTCATAGTTGGTATTTATAACTACCTTCTACCACTCATTCTGTATTCCCTTGACTTCAGCAAGTACCTCAGCAGGTCTTGTGTTTTTCACTTGGCAGGATGACCCATAACTTCATTCCTGAAGGTTCTGGGCCATTTGTCATCAAGCCTAGATTGGGTTGTGGTAGTTTCCCATTGACCTTAATAGGGCAGGGTAGGGTAATCCTAGGATAAGGGTAGGGTAATACTAGGAGGCACCCCAAGGCATCTTTTGCACTACAGATGTACTCTTCCTTTCCTCCACTGTGGTGTAATAGTCCAATTTCTCCTTGTTAGTCTGGATCAATCACCTCTGCCAACGCTGTAACTTCTTTAGCTTGTTTACTCACAGAGAGCAAAGCCAGAAGCCTGGGAAAAGTCTTCACTCTTTAGCAGGTGGAGTAGGAATGAGAGAAGCAGAGATGAAAATACCAACTCTGATAAAAATATGCTAGGGGAAGTTGGAGAGTAAAAGGAAATGACTACCAGGACATAGGCTACTCCTGGAAGTCTACTTAAATAGTCCAGCAGTTCTCCAAATTGAGTGCAGGTGAGCCTCATCTGACAGAATCAAAATCCAGAGTCCTTGACCCTGCCTTTAGTAGGCCTGGGTGGGGTCCTAGAATTTTAATCTCTAACAAGGGCCTGTGGTGCTGAAAGGGAATTTTGCAAGGAAATTTTGCTCATGTAGTTCAAGCTGGACTTGCTACTGGAGACTCCCTATTTGAAATTTTTCTTTGTTCACCATGCTGGGGCCTGCCCTGCCTTACATGCTTGGACAGGTCCGAGCCAACTTCTGCGTCTAAGCAAGGTCTCCAGAAGAGTTTTGTCATTTCACCAGAATGTGAGTGAGATAGACCTCATACCTTAAATCACCCAATAAGCATGTTACCAGTATTATGTATGAGCCAATACCATGACTGAGCCCACTTGTTAACCCATGTTCAATTTCTGTAACCAATGAATGTGTAACAAAGTTGCCTCACTTGAAATGCCCCCTCCTAGAATGTATATCGTCTTTGTTCAGGTGTGGGACAGGGCCAGTCTCCCGCCTGTGAACACAGACTGGCCCGCTAGCATAACTAAACTCACTGTTCTGTCTCTATGGCTTCTGGTGTGCTTTCATCCTACTGGACTAGCAAATACGAGCCATAGAAATCAAACAAAAGTTTGCCGCTTCAGTTCTAACGCTGTTGTGGAGAGAAGAGACCCTCCTCTCCCAGACCCCTGCAGTCGGTTAATCAGATGCCTGCTGGGGAACCCATGTTCACCATGAGTAGAACAAGGCATATTTTGAAACCATGTTCAAAATATGACCCACCAACAAGGGAAGAAGTCTCAAAGCCACAATTTCAAATTAACTCCAACTCTGCAAGACACCCTTAAGGAAAAGCAAGAAACCAGGAGAAAATGTATAGTCAAGGCTTACAACCCTCAGTACCAAAAATTCTCCAGCAATGGCCACCCCAGGGCCATCCGTAGGAAGAATCCTATCTGACCGCGTAGGGCTTGATGTTTCGGAGGACAATCAGTTCTCCAACCTTGCAAAGGCAGGGAAGAGAGCACCTCCTTGACTGGGAGTCTCTGTCCTCCAGCTCAGGCCCCTCTCACCTGTCTTAGGCACAGGGGCACCTGAGATGGGTCCCAGCTGAGCAGGGAGGCAGGTGGAGAGGGCAATCTGCTTGCAGGCTCCTCCTGTTCAGAGAAGTGGGGTGCAGGGCTGTCCCCTTGGAAGGAGAGCTGTAGCTGGAAACACTGAATTTGACCATATAGTCCACAAACACAACGAGTACAGGTTAGCAAGGCCAGCAGCACCTGTGCTTGTGCTCTGCTCACTCCACCTCTAACATTCTCTTTTTGTAGGAGGTGCTGGGACCTGGGGCCTCATGTGTGCTAGGCAAGCACTCTACCAGAGATGCACCCCCAGCCCTTAAAAATTTTTGAGATAAAATATTGTATTCATTTTCTATAGGTTTTATAGCAAATTACCACAAATTTAAAGTAACACAGATATGTTATCTTACTGTTCTGCTGTTCAGAAGTCTGGAATGGTTTTCTCTGGGCTAACATCCGGTGTCAGGAGGGGTGTGTTCCTTTCTAGAGGTTCTGGAGGAGAATCTGTTTTTTCATTCTTTCTGGCTCCCAACCTCTACCTTCAAAGCCAGCTCTTCAGGGTTCTTTGGACTTCGCTTTATTCTGACCTTCTCTTCCATGTTTAAGGGTGCTCATGATTACATTGGACCCACCTGGATAATCCAGGATTTCTTCCTTAATTGAAGGTCAGTTGATTAGCAACATTAACTCTGTCTGCTACCCTAATTCCCTTTGCCAGGTCGCTTTCTATGTTTGCAGGCTCTAGAGATGAAGATGTACATATTCTGTCAGCTATATAGAAAGTAAAGTGTACACATCTAAAGTGCATGGCTTGAACTTTTACATATGCAAACATTTATTCAGTGCAAGGTGTGCTACATTTCCGTTCTTCATATCCCTCTCCAATGATACTTCCTAAGGGTAGTCATTTTTTCTGACCTCTATCAACATGAATTAGTTTTGCTTATTGTGTCTTTTCCCTCTCTTCCCGCCACCCTCTGTCGGGGGCACTGGAGATCAAACCAAGTCTTATGCATGCCAGGCAAGCACTCTTCCACTGAGCTATATCCCTA
Source organism: Fukomys damarensis (assembly GCF_012274545.1). Classification (NCBI taxonomy): domain Eukaryota; kingdom Metazoa; phylum Chordata; class Mammalia; order Rodentia; family Bathyergidae; genus Fukomys; species Fukomys damarensis. The sequence continues at coordinate 54,241,408 of NW_022900926.1, read as the reverse complement.
GCTCAGTTTTGCTTATTCTTGTGCTTCATTTAAATGGAATCGTACCACGCATGACACTATTTCCTAAAGCAACCTGGTTCATCTTGGGAGTGGTAGGATTGTTGGAGTTTGCTTGGTTTTTTGAGACAGGGTCTCTCTGTGTTGCTCAGGCTGGCCTCAAACTTTTAATGTGATTCAACCTTTCCAAGTAGTTGAGATTATAGGTATGTGTTACTATACTTGGTGCATTAGAGGGTTTTTAAAAATCATTTTCAGTGCCAATCTTTATTTGTGAGGCTTCTATGTATACACCTTGTGTGACATAGTGATGATGCTATTCAGAAAATCTCCTTTGCATGTGACAATCTTTCAAATGATTCAAGGGTGTTTCTCCATAGTTATCAAGATTAGTATCACATACTTTTTGCAAGATTGATATACTCTCAACAGTTCCTAAGGTGATGTAACCATGAATATACCCACCACCCACAGTTCCCCCTGGGTCTATGTTATTCACAGGGGTCTCTTCATTCCAAGTGTAATTTTCTTCAGACATGGTTGCATCATGTAGAACCAGGGACATGATAACCCTTCTGCTGTTCTAGATGCCTCTGAAATTCTTTTAATTCCCTTCCAAACTAATTTTATGTATGTATAAGTAAATGTGCACATGTGTTCTCCCATCACACTTTTTAGATTTTTTAGCTACGCCTTTTCTTAAACAGTTAGGGGCCCATATTCTTCTGCACTTTTTACTCTTTTTTTTTGTGTATGGCAATACTAGGAATTGAACCCATGGCCTTCACACTGAGCTACATCCACAGCCCTTCTTATTTATTTATTCTTTACATTTTGAGACATCACTAATGTCATCACTAAGTCTCTGAGTTGCCCAGGCTTGGCTCAAACTTACAGTCTTCTTACCACAGCCTCCAGAGAGTGCTAGGATTACAAGTATGCACCCAGGTATTTTTAAAAACTTAGCAATATATCTTACGGGTCTTTCCCTATCAATTCATAAGAAAGAATTCTTCATATTTTTAATGGTTGCCTACTATTCTGCTATCTGGATCTACCATACTTTACTTGATCAATATCTTATCGAAGGGCACTTACTTACAATATTTTTCTATCACATATCATATATATATATATATATATATATATGTCATTTTTGTAACTTTATTCATCTCCAATTTTGATGTTTGTAGGATTCTCTAAATAGACATGGAAAAAGCTATACATAAAAACAGCACCTATTGATGACAAGAATACTTAGCAAAGTAGAATCTCCTGACAACAAGTCACAAAACTAAAAATCCAGGAGAAAAAAAGGGCAAAAGATAAAAAGTGGACGGTTCACAGAGATGATCTTGAAGGTACAAAATAGAAAAATGCTCAAACTTGTGTAATTAGAGAGAGGTGGAAGTTGAAAAGCTGGACTGTGGCAAGAGTTGGCAGGCACTGGGCTCCAGAGGGCTGTGTGTATGATTATACCTGCAGCACATTGGATGGTGTTGGCACTGTTCTTGCCACGACCCATGGGTGCCTTCCATCAAGAAAGCAGAGCAATCACAGGAGCCTGGGAATAGAAGGAACCTGGGAAGAGCTGGTGAATGAGGGTCTGGAAGCAGGAGATCAGTGTGCAGCCACCACCTGAGTCAGCCTGGAATCTGCTTGGGTGGCATGTTGACCTTGTAGGAAGCAACATGTGGCTGGTGCCTCTGCAGGCCTGGTGATGGGTGTGGGACACTGTTGGTCATAGAATCCCATCCCAATTTATTTGTCACACTGGCTCCCAAACAACAAGCTTTCCCATGCCCTGTGCTACTTCTGTGTATTTTGTGCCCAATTTCCCAAACATAGCCAAACCTTCATGTGCTTCACTGTGACAGGGATGACAGTGGATATTGAAGCAATATGTTTTCATCCACAGTAATCACTAGTCCAAGTCACAGTGGGCTCTTGTAGCAACTTCAAGTTTTGAGGTGAAATTAACACACTATTTCTGTCCTCAAGACAGTGGTGGGAGACAGAATGCTCTAGAGACTAGACAGGATCTCCTGACAGACAGGAAGACGATGAGGGAAGCCATCTCCTGACAGGCTCTTGGTGGAGGGAGACAGATGAACAGGGCAAAGAGGTCACAGGCACACACACCTCCTTGTAGAACATGGGGCTCAGTGGAATGTCTGGACAGGTGTGAGGGAGTCCAGGAACTTTGTGGGTTTGATGGGGAGGCTGGTGATCCACTGCCTGAGCACAGGGTGGGAAGTTGGGTGTGTGAGTCTATGTGTGTGTGTGTGTTTGTGCACTTACTCATTTGTTGCTATACTGAGTGTGAGCAGGGAGTGGTGATGTAGTTGTAGTGTCAGGAGGTGGCTCGATAGATGATTGGAGGCTGAGCTCCTGGCCATCTCAGGCCTGGGAGGGGTATGATAGGCTGCTAGATGTCTACACATATATGGTGAGCAGATAAAGGTGCCAAGGTGAATAGCAAACCAGCCCAGGCTTTGGTCTGCACCCAGAGGCCAGTGTGGGAGGATATCCCTCCTGGACATCAAAAGTCCACAGATTTGTCAGTACAGATTACAGCCGTTGTTCCTCAGCAGTCAGCAGCCCAGATCAAGCACTTAGTGGTAGAGACCAGATGGCATGGATCTGAAGGTCCCCTTGCTCTTCTGTGCCACAAGGTCACCTAAAGTGAAAGGAGTCTAAAATGCTTAAAGCGTGGATTAGACTGAGCTGCTGTTAATTGGTTAATAAAAATTTCCCACACTTGCAAGGCATAAGGGCTTGTGTAAAAGATCAAAGAAACTGCCTTTTAAGGAAATGATTACTTTGCACATCCAAGAAACGTGGGTTAACTGTCCATTTTGCTACAATAGATTATGTTCTTTACATAACCGAGAGTGCCTTCTTTCTTCCTGTTATAATGATCAGTGCTTCAAAGTCCAGCCTTTAGGTCTTTAGTGATACTTCCTCTAGGCTTGAATGCATCAGAAGGTGCCTCTGAGGAATTTTCACCACTGCTTTAGCTTAGATTTGATTGAGCCCTCCTTTGGCCTCCTATTGTGTCTGCAGATGCTCCTGTCATTACTTCTGTGGTGTGTCTGGAAATAGAGCTAGTTGTCTCCCTACAGGGAGAAAGGACCTGGGGCTCATTCACTTCCACATTCTAGAACACACTGCTCAGGATTTGGTCTAGTGGACCTAGTCAGTATACTATTAATGAATGAACCAGTCAGTCAGTGAAGGGTATATGGATCCAAGGAAGTACACACTAAGGTTTTATTCAAAATACAGTAACTTTTGTCTTAGTTATTCTCTGCAGCACTGAGACACAATGCCCAACATCCACAATTTAGAGGAGAGATTTATCTTGGCTCTCAATTTGGTTCATGGTCTGACGGCTCCAAAGAAGAAACAGCATGGCAGACAGGTATGGCAAGGGAAAATCCGCTCACCTCAGGGCAGCCAGAGAGCGAAGGGAGGAGCCAGGAAGGGAAATATACCCTTCTAAGCCATGCCTCTAGTGACCCACCTCTTCTGAAAAGGTCCCACCTCCTAAAAGCACATTTAGCTATAAATTCCTTGGTGGACTAATCCACCGAGGAACGTAGCCCCTATGATCCAATCATCTCCCTATAGCTGTGCCTATAATTGCATGAGGTTTTGGTGGGGCATCTAGATATAAATCATAAGACCTGTGTTGCTAGTTTATTTCTTTAGATATATAGCAAATAAAATATCAAATTAAAAGTAATAAAAAGAAATTGTTTTGCAGCTTTTTTTCCTTTCAATTAATTTCATAAGTTTGAGAAAATCTCATCATAAAAATAAGCCTTGTACAAAAACCTGAAGGGCTCACCGACCACAGCATATATTACCCTCTGGCAAACCCTTGATTTCTTTGTTCATTTTAATATCACACATTTTCTTTGGCTGGTAATATAGAACTATACAAATAGTCTTTCTAAAATCTCCATGTAACTGTGAGTGTGCATTGCTAATGATTAGTCACCTTTCTTTGAGTGTGGCCCACAGATTTTTCTGCTGCTGGGCCTCCCTCATTCTGTGGCACAGTTTGAAACCCTCTGCTTCTGCCTGCTTTGCTGGAGATAAGTGAAGCTGCATGTCCCAATGGCAGCAGCTGGGTGTTTCTGATCTCCTTGGAAACATAAGAGGTGGGCAGACATTCCTTCCTCCAGTGCTGCCTAAACCCTCTCAGGCCAGCCTTTCTGCCCTCCAACAGGCCTCTTCTTTCCTCTCGTTGTCTATAAGAGCAGTAGTTTTGCTCTACCTACCAAGCTCATGATGACACCTAGTCTCCTTGCCACAGATTGAAAACAATGTATCTGCTGCATCATGGACGGGATCCTCCAAAACTGTGAGCAAAAACAAGCGGTTCTCTTTATAAGATGAATTAAATTAGGTATCTGTTACAGTAAGGTAAATCTCACTAATCTATGGTATGAGATGAACAGGACACAGAGGGGCAGTGAAACCTCACCTAGGGGGTCAGGCGGTGTTTAAACAGACCTGGTCAGTTTACTAGATTTAAGAGTTTGTCAAACTCATCAGCCTCACCTTCTCTGAAAAACTTTTAAGCCACTGATTTCCCAATATATTAATAGATATTATGTTTTTAACTATTTATTAACACTGAGCTATAATATACACTGAGCAACGGGCACTAAAAACGTATGATAGAAAGGCTTAAAATAAGGATAAACATCCAGGTAACCAACACTCAGATCTGGAAAAAACCTATACCCTATCAACATGCCATTAAAGTTAGTTATCTCATGGTAATCACTTTCTCCCTTTTATTTATGCTTTTAGCACCAAGGTGTGTAACCTTTAACCTCATAATTTTATTTTATTTAAAAATTTTTTGAGACAAGGTCTCACTAGGTCTCCCAGATGGGCTCAAATTTGTGATCACTTGCCTCAGCCTCCAAGAGTGCTGGGATTACAGGGGTGTGATTACCTGGCTTATTTGTGGATATTTTATATAGGATTTTTGATTCTCTGTCCCAGAATAAGGTTGACTTGTACTTTTGCTTTTTCATGTAGTCCTTTCCTGATACATAAAATAAATTGATATCATTTGATATCTCTTTTGGTTTAATATTCTTTTAATATTCTCCAGAAGAGTATATATGAGATTGTTGTCAATACTTCCCAAGCCTTGAGTAGACTGCTAGTGAAGCCATCTGGAGCAGTTATTTTCTTTGCAGAAAAATTTTAATTACAGACTCAAATTTTAAAAAATAGTTATAACACTTTTTGGGTTTTCATATTTGGCCTTTTATCAATGTTCATTGATATTTTATATATTTCTGATAACATCCATACCACCTACATTTTACAGTTTATTATAAAAAATTTGTTCAGAAGAACTTCTATTTTTTTTATATGTAAAATATATAGTGATATCGTTTTCATTGCTGATATTGGTTATTTTTACTTCTTTCTGTTTTTCAAAATTAATCTTGCCAAAGTTTTATCAGTTTTATTCATCTTTACAAAGAACAAATATTTGAATTTATTAATCTTCCTAGTTGTATATTTGCTTCTATATGAATACTTTTTCTATTCTATATTAATACTTTATAATTTCCTTCATATATTTAATTTGTGGTATTTTCCTAACTTATAAGGTGGATGATTAGTATATTAAGTTTAATCATTTCTGCTTTTCTGATGGTTTTTCAGTTAGTTATAAATTTCTCTATAAGAAAAACAGTCTATGTTCCATGAAATTTGATATGTATTTTTAAAATCACTGAGCTCACACTTTGAAATGGGGTTTTGAGTATATTCCTTAATTTCCAAATATATAGAGATTTTCTACATATATATTTTTATTGCATTTGAGACAGAATCTCACTATCTCACTAGTTTGCTCAGGCTAATCTTGAACTGCTGGTCTTTCGAGAAATCTTCATGCCTCAACCTCCCTAAAAACTGGGACTACAGGTACGTGCTACCATGCTTGGTTTTAGTAATGTTTTTGTTACTAATTTCTAGTGATCATTAGTCATATCTTATATAATTCTAGTCCTTTAAAATCTGTTGAAGTGCTCTATGGTAATTACTATTCCACTATATCCTTTTTATTGTCCAATCCACTCTTTGTTTTTATTCTTCTCTCTGCTTTCTTTTTTCAATTATTTGTATTTCAATTTGGAAAGTCCATACCCTTACCATTTCTTGGTGAAGTGCATTCTGTCTATTTCTTGGTGTCCTGCCAGAAGTGAAAATGACATGAATTGTTGGCTTGTCATACTTGTATGTTAATCAGCTACTTTTACTGTTCTCCTGGATAATGCAATCCAAAATTGTTTTAGGTTTCTCAACCCCTACAATAAATGCAACACTCCCATAACCCCCGCTTGCAGTGTGTCCTAGGGCTTCCCACATGCCAGCAAGTGCTCCACCACTAAGCTGAACTGTCACAAAGTGAACTTGCCAAAGTAGCCATCATCCAGCTCAAGGAAAAGGTCAGGAACCCACAGAGGAATCCAGTTTTAGAAATCTTTTTTTGTTTGTTTCCAGTTTTAGAAATCCTACTAGGGGCCAGATGAAACCGAATGCTAGTTTCTATGCTTCATGTCCTAAAAGATTTCAAACTCTTGCACAGTATTGTCTCTCACTATGATCCAACTTTGCAGAGATCTTGTTTCCCACTAGACAGAAGGCTTCTAGAGGACAGGATGCCTGCTCCATGTTGTATTCTCTGTAGAATGAATGCCAATGATTGAATGAGTGCAAAACCCAGGCACACCGCATTCTGTGCTTTTGGGTGTTGGAAGGAGCTGTGGTTTGTGTCTGAAATGTCCCTGCAAAGCCTATTGTGCTCAGAGGCAAGGTTTCTGGAAGGTGATGGACATGGGAGTGCTACTGTTCCCCTCAGGTCCTCCCTTCATCTCTCCTTCCTGCTCTCATTGATATGAACAGCTTTCCTGAAGGGCATGCTGTTCCTCCATGCCATTTCTACCTTGGAGCTAGCTGACTATGGACTGAAACCTCTTTTAAAAAGTGAGCCAAGATAAACCTCTCCTCCTTTAAGTTGTGGGAGGTTGGGTATTGGGTCTCAGCAACAAGAAAGTGAATAGCCCAGAGGAGAGCAAAACTGTGAACCACTTTGTTACCTCTGCAGCAGTCAAGGGGTGGGGCAATCTCATAGCTCAAGGCAGAGAGGAATTCACTTTAACCAGCTGTCTCTGCTCTTCTGCAGGCCCTGCCATCCCCGTGGGTGTGGACGCACAGGTGGAGAGTCTGGACAGCATCTCCGAGGTGGACATGGTATGCATGCCCTTGGCTGGCAGTCCCAGGGAAGATCATGTGGCTGAGGTGTTGTGAGGGCCTTGGTGGTGCAGCTGTAGGTGGGAGCTGAAGGTGATAAATAGGAGTTTGGAGGTTGACTTAGGTACAGTAAAATCTAGAGCAGAGTTCTCAAGCTTCATGGATAAAAATAACTTTGCAGAGCTGGTTAAAATGCAGGTTCCCCAGGTCCCATCCTGTACTCCTCATTTTCAAAATCTCTGGAAACGAGACTCAGACTGTGCTTTTGGAACACACACCCTGAGTGAGCAAGGGGGCCCATGAAACACACTTGGAAGAGCATTGGAGGCAGATATTTAGGTGGAAATCCTGCAGTTCTTTGATCTTCATCTCCATGGCATCTCCCCCACTCTACTCTATCTCTGCCCCACTGCCACATGAATACACCTCCTGGCTGTCCTTCAGGGGCTCACCTTGGAGGGGAGCAGCCTTCTCCCACTTCATTTCTTCCCTCTTCTGTACCATGTTTCAGGTTTCAAATTTTCACTTTCTTGTGCCTCAGGGACCTCACAATGCTCTCCCTCTGGTCCTCCCCAGGATGTCTCCTGCTTATCCTTTAGGTATCAATGGAGATGTCTTCTTCAAAAGGTCTCCTTGACCACCTGGTCTAGATGGTTTCTGTTTTTCCTTCATAGTTCACATCATCATCATCATCATCATCATCATCATCATCATCATCATCATCATCATTTATAATTGTGCAATACTATATGTTTATTTGGGGGTTTCTTGTATATTGGCCATTTTCCACACTTAACCAAAAGTTCCATCAATACAGGAAGTTATTTTCTCCCCAATATCTCCAAGCCTAGCCTAGTATGGGACCACTGGGGGCCTTCAAAACATGTATGGAATGAAGACAAGTGGGGAATGCTCCTCTCCCATGTATACGCTGTCATGTGCCCTTGAAGGGAGGGAACTTCCTTGGTTCTTAATTGACCCAGCACAGCACAGCTGATATGGTACTGATGTCATGCACCCCTCAGAGCTCCAACACCTGGTGAGGATAGGGTTTGAGTGTGAAAGGTATCAGTGTGACACTCTCCAATATGCTAGAGTGTATACTACCAGCTCCTTAGAATATCCAACAGCCTGACTGCCCTAAGCCTGAGTTAGCACAGCTGTCCTCTGGAGGTGTGAAGACCTTTCTCCAAGCATGGCTCAAGATACCAGGGAGAGGTGGCCAGATTGTCTTGCCTCTCTTAGAACAACCAACAACCCATGGGAAGGCAAGTAGACTTCAGTACAAAAATGGTTGTCTTAGTTCCTTTCCCATCACTGAAACAAAATATCTGACACCACAGCTTAAAGAAGGACAGGTTTATTTTGGCTCACTGTTTCAGCCCATGGTTGGCTGGATCCAAGGCAAAAACAGCATGGCAGTGGGGCTTGGCAGAGGAAAAGGTGCTCAACTCATGGCAGCCAGAAATCAGAGAAAGAGGGAAGGAGCCAGAGACAAGAATATACCCTTTCATGTCACACCCCCAGTGACCACCTCCAAATAGGCCCCATCTCCTAACAGCACTTTCGGTTATGAACTCATCAGTGGATGAATCCACTGATGAGTTTGGTGTTCTCATGACCCAGTCATCTTCCAAACACACAAGACTGTCACAGAGGTGGAAGGTAGGCACCACTGAGACTCACCTTGCACAGCTGCTTTGTAAATCTGCACTCTGCAATGTGGCACTTCCCTGGCGGCAGTGTCCCCAAGGGCAGGCCATGCCCTGAAGCTGTGTGATCCGCAAGAGATGTTGGCTGCTCTCTTCCCACTCATGTGCTAGATGTTCTCCTTGTGAGTGGAAGGAAAGTTTAGGGCCAGTGCTGGTGCCTTGGGGGCCAGAATCAGTGCCAGGACAGATTTTCATATAAGGAATATCTCAGGTTCTTTCTTCCCTCTGGGCTTTCTTTTGAATTAGCACTACCAGGCATGTGCTTTTTCCATCCTTCCTCCATCTGCTCCTAGTATGGGTCTTCTGGGAAGTTTGCTACTTGTATCTTGTGTCTTAGCCCTGGCTATGGCATAAAGGCAAAAACTCTTGATTGAGGGCATCAATTACCCAGGCAAGGGATAGGTTTAAACAGAATAAGCTTCCAGGCTGAAGTTATAGTAGGTATGTAGTTGATCATCCATCTGTCTCCCCACTTTTCCATCTAATACATACATATGGAGCACCTAGTATGTCCCTTGCTAGGTATAAAATTTAATGGTGAATGGGGATTCAGTGGTGAGCAGGACACAATTCTGCCTTTAAGGATCTTACAAGTCTAATGCAGAAATTTTCCTTATAGGGATATTTAAATGCCAGATTTTAGAACTGAGCACTAAGCTGAAATGAATGGTTAACTCAGCAGCTAAGGAGTCGTGTGCACAGAGTCTAATCACAGAGAACAAGGCTTTGGGGAAATCTCACCCTGCTGGCCACCAACACATAACACACAACGTTTTGTTTGTTATGGTACTGAGGGTTGAACCCAGAGTCTTGTGCCTGCTAGGCAAATTCTACCATTGAGCTACATCCTCAGAACCCTTTTAAAATTTGTTTTAAAATTATTCTATTTTGAGACACAGTCTTGCTAAGTTACCCAGGCTGGCCTTGAACTTGGGATTCCTCTGCCTCTGTCTGGTCTTGCCCTTGGTTCCTCAGGACTTCACCATGACTCTATATCTGAGACACTACTGGAAGGATGAGAGGCTGGCCTTCTCCAGCACCAGCAACAAGAGTATGACCTTCGATGGCCGGCTGGTGAAGAAGATCTGGGTCCCCGATGTCTTCTTTGTTCACTCCAAAAGGTCATTCATCCATGACACCACCACTGACAACATCATGCTGAGGGTGTTCCCAGATGGCCATGTGCTGTACAGCATGAGGTAACTGTTCATGAAGCCATACCATGCCAATATTGTGGTCAGTCCCTTTGTCCCTGAAGAGTTTATCACTGTGGTTGGGTCTGTGGGATGGTATGACCTTTCAGATGGCAGTCAGATTTGTCTAAAGATGAAATGGCCACCCCGGTAGGTGGTGACTTCCTCATCACTGCAGCTTATAAGCTTAGATTAGAAGACTACTTTGGCCAGAATGAGTTGCTGGACACAAATATCTTCTATGATAGTCTATAATTCTAGTTGATTGGTAATAAAGATGAAAAAAATAATAGTTATATGTTTTGAGTGCTGTTCTAGATTGGCTTATGGGCTAACTAGAGTGATTTAAACCATCACATTTATTCCACAGCTTCCTGGCCTGCTTGGATAGTTCACCAGAATTAAATGCTAATACCAATCACTTTGTGGCCTTGGGTGGAGATTAGGGCATAGGGCACAAAGCTCCTAGGCATCTCAGAGGGGAGGCAGCCCTTCTGGCTGAGGGTTGTTACCAGAGAAGGGTTCTTGGGTAGGTCATTAATAGCTGAGACTCCCCAGTAGCCAGAGAGTGGAGCAGCAGCCCATTAAAGGGGATCCAGCAGGGCAACAGTAACCTCTGCCATAGAAGACACAACTAGAAGTGAAGGTTATGAACCTATGCTTCCAAACTTCAGAAGTAGACATGAAAAGCTTCTCTTGGCTGTATTCTGTGTCTTCCTAACTCTGGCAGGTGCATGAGCTGGTAACTCGCTGCACAAGCCAACATTTGCATTTGGGTTGTGTAGGATTACTGTCACTGCCATGTGCAATATGGACTTCAGCCACTTTCCCCTGGACTCCCAGACCTGCTCATTGGAGCTGGAGAGCTGTAAGTATCAGTGTTTTTAATTCCCTTGCCTCTTGTCTTTCTGTTAGTTGAATAACCTTGAGACTGAGTACTGCCTCCCAGCACTAGATCCTCTTTCCCCCTCAGCAGGCATAGGATTTCTCTGATGCTTCACACTGCATCAGAAGCAAAGGAGTTAAAGTAACTTATTTTCCTCTCCTCAAAGATGCATATACAGATGAAGATCTGATGCTATACTGGAAGAATGGGGATGAATCCCTGAAAACAGATGAAAAGATCTCTTTGTCTCAGTTTTTGATTCAGAAAATTCATACAACTTCCAGACTGGCCTTCTACAGCAGTACCGGTAGCTAACTTTTGCCACAGTTTGATTAAATGTGGAGGGGGAAATCCACTACAGTTCTTCTTCAGCTGTAAGCTCTTCTATTCCCAGTGAAAATAAAGTCTGAATGTTAAAATACTGCATAGTTCCAAAATATAAAGAGTGTTTAAAAGCAAGGAGCAGAGGCCAATAAAAACAAAAACAAAAACAAAACCATTGCTCTCCTCTGAGATCCCATTACCAGCAGAAACACTCTTCAGGGTATCTAGCTTTATTTAACTGTATAGTTTTCCAAGGAGGGAGTCATGTTTTAGATGCTGTTCTATAACCTGATTTTTTCTGCTTACTAATATGGATGGGCAGATGGATGAATGGATGGTTTCCCAGGGAATATATTTATTAGGTATATTGAGACTATAGGTTATTTTGATTTTGATTGTTTCTGGAAATTTAACCCAGGGCCCTGAGTATGCTAACCACATGCTCTACCACTAACTTCCCTGATAGGTACATTTTTTCATGCCTAGTTTAATCTCTTCTTTGGCCTTGGGCTACATTTGAAGTTTTGAGAGGATCCATTGGTCAGCTCTTCTCTAATCTCACCTTTAACTCTAGGATTCATTTATGATTGTTGTAGCACAGTACCACAAACCAGATGATTAAAACAGTAGAAATTTGCCTCTTATTATTTTTGAGGCCAGAGATCTGAGGGCCATGCTATGCTCCCTTTGAAGGATTCTCTTGGGAGGAATCCTTCCTGCCTGTTCCCAGTTTCCGAGGGTTGCCAGCAATTCTTAGCATTCCTTGGCTTGTAGCCGCATTGCTCCAATCTTTGCCTCTATCACTGCATGGCCTCCCACACCCCACACACCACAGCCTGGAGACTGTGTGACCCCCACAAGCTATTCTTCCTGTGTGTCCAGGCCCAAAGGTCTGTCTTCTGTAAAGTCACCAGTCATTGGATTAGGGCCCATCCTAATTGTAAATGACCTCATTTTACCTTATTCAGGTCTGTAAAGACCCAATTTTCAAATGAGGCTTTGGGTTAGGACTTATAAGTATCTTTTTAGGAGACACAGTTAAATCCCAGTAGCTCCTCAATGACTACAGAACCCTTGTGAAATGATGGCAAACCTTTTAGAGCTTTCAAGATAATAAACAGCCCTCTGTGGCCACCACTGCCCTAGGGGGCTTCTCACCTCATTACTCTCTTGTTTGTTTGGTTTTTTTGGTACTGGAATTGAACTCCGGGACCCTTAGGGCAGGCGGCAGAACCACTGAGCTAAATCCCTTACCCTGCACCTCATCACTCTTTGTCCCAGCACTGAGTGACCTGAGTCCTTCTGTGGGAAGCACCATGATCCTGCCTACTCCTGCAGGGCCAGCATGGCCATTTACTGTCTACCCACAGCCCTCTATCCATAGGATCGAACAAGGGCAAAAGAATAAGCCTAGCCAAGGTCTTGTGGCTATTAGGATAATTCCTTCCACTGCACTACAGTTTACGTTCACAGTGTTCATCTTCACTGATCTCTTTCACTAAGATACAATTTCCTTTTCTTCTTCTTACTTAGTTCAAATCAACAGTCTACCACTTTCCTAGTCCCTCCCTCTATCTCAGCCTTGCCCTCCCCTCTCCTGACTCAGTATCAACCTTCCACTCCAGCGGGACAGCCCTTGTCTCCTCAGCCACTTTTCTCTGAGTGTAACCTGCCACTCACATGTATCCACACCTTCAGAGGAATGTGTTCAATAAGCAGATTTCTGCACCCACAACAAGCAGGGGGAGTCAGACCTGAAAGGAGTGAGGGGCTGGCATGTGAGCACCTGCCCAAGTAAAGAGACATTGTGTGAGAAGAGCCCTAGGCTGTAGATTAGATACCCAGTGTGACCCAAGATCAAATGAGATTCAAGCAGAGGTCAAGGAAAAGCCTCTGAGAGTCTCATTTCACTGATCCCAAGTAAGACAGACTTAGCGGGAAGCTCCCTTTTTCAACACCCCTACCATGTTTGTCTTACTTAATATGCCATACATATGTTCATCAACATAATTTTTTTCATTGTTTATTGGTATTTTTTAGGTATACAGTACAGTTACATTCATCATTGGGATCTTGTACCTTTACATGATGTACCTTGTTCTTATTTTTCCCCATACTCCTGCCTTCCCTTCACCTCCTCCACCCTTCCCTATTTACAAAGTCTCTATGTCCACTTTTTCCTTTTCTCATATTTTTTCTTTTCCCTTGTTTCATTTCCCCTGCCCTTCCCACTTCCCCTACTCCTTTAGCCCCTTTATTCCTATTTCACATTATCAATCATATAATTCATCATCTTAATTTTTCTTTCAGTCAATTTTCCTTTGTAGTTTACTTTGTAAAAGAACCATAATTAATGGAAATCACTGTAATCAATGGAAAACTGGTATCATTTGACATGAATATGAGATAACTTTAGTAGTAAATGTAATAAATACACATGAGCAAACCATATCTGCTTCTGTACCCCTGAAGGCACTGTGTTACATTGCTGTTGTATGTCCTTCAGGTGTGCTCTGATGAGATGGGGAAAGAGTTGTACACAGCTTTAGTTAACTTTGTATTCATTCACACTGTCCTTGGATCATTTTAGGTCCCAGTGGTTGTGTAATGGTCTTCTGAATCTCTTGAAACTTTACAATTTGAAGCCCTTTTTACAACTTCAATCAGTGATTCTCAGATTGCCCTAATGAGAATGGACCTATATTGTCTTTTTTTTTTTTTTGAGCAATGACCAAAAGGTAAAAGATTTATATAAGAAAGGTAGAGTGTTAGGAGAAGAACTAATGCCAGACTTTAAGATCATGTGAATGGTCCGTTACTTGAGAGGAATACAGAGATTGGGGGAATGACCATCTCACAATTAAGAGGACAGAGAGGAAATCCCAGATCTCCTGATTCCTACTTCAGTGATTTCAGCTTCAACAATAATAACACAATCAACTCCAACTATGCTCCTGAGCAGCTAGTCACTCAGGAAATATGGTTGTGTTTTGCAAATAACAAATATTAAGCCAACAGCTATATCTGTACCTCTATTTTATTCTACCATTCCCCAAACTACTGTGAATAGATAGTAGATAACACAACCTAAGACAGGAAATGTACTAGCTATTGACAAAATATTTATTCATTGAAGAGAGACCTTAGATTTTGAAAAAGAAAGGTATTGTGTTAAGCCAACCAATCACTCAGTTTTAACTTTTTATTGCTAATGAGAACAATGTCCAGGAGAATGGCTTCTAGGGAAGGAGTTTGTTTTTACCCCTGATGGAACCTCACTGGCTTCTCCTTGTGTCCCCCAGGCTGGTACAACCGTCTGTACATCAACTTCACATTACATCGCCACATCTTGTTCTTCTTGCTGCAAACCTATTTCCCTGCTACCTTGATGGTCATGCTGTCCTGGGTGTCCTTCTGGATTGACCACAAAGCCGTGCCTGCCAGAGTCTCACTGGGTGAAATATTTGATAAAGTGTGGTAGAGCGGCTATTTTTTCAAATGATTACTAAGGAAAGGAAAACTAACATGATTCTTCAGCAGTCTTAATGGATGGGGAGGTGGTCAGAAGGAGCAACTTTTTTTGCCTGCCTCTTGCCTGAACCATTAAAGTGAAGTCACAGTTTCCTCTACATTATGAAAACAATGGGGAGCTAAAACTACACCAGCCTGAACTGAATTCGTAAAGACAGCCTATTTGGGGTACAGATGTCTGCACCTGACAATGTTAGAGCTCAGGAAAGATGATTTTATATATGACAAAAATTTATTCTGTAAATCTAAAAACTTTCCTTGTTGGCCTTGTTTCGACAGGCTAAAAGTCTGGAGGCAGGACCCCCACTATACAGTTTCAGGGGAAAGGAAGGGCTATGTTTGCTGGAACTGTAGTTTTAGCCCTTCCCAGACCCTGAATTCCAACTTATAATTTATGAATGCAGTTTGGACAAAGTCAAATTGAGCTCTGAGAAATGGAGGATTTCAAGAGCAAGACACAGCAGAAGAGTATAGGAGGCTTCCAGGAATCTGCAACTTCAAGGACTTAATAAATGTAGCTTAGAGAGAGGGAATATGCTCATTCCTTGAGGTTTGGAAAAATTCTTTTAGAAGGGTCTTTTGCTTTGTTTTGTTGCACTGTGCATTGACCCCCAAGCCCTTCATACTGAACTATATCCCTAGCCCTTTTTAAATTGAAAAGACAGGATTTTGTTAAATTGTGCAGGCTGGGCTTGAGCCTGTGATCCACCTGCCTCAGCCTCCTAGAATGCTGGGATTGCAGGTATGTGCCACCATGCTCAGCTTCAAGTCACTTTCTGGGGGGTACTTGGGATCAAACTTGGGTCCTTCCACTTGCGAGGCAGGTGGCGGAACCACTGAGTGAAATCCCTGGCCCTCACGTCACTGTTTTTATTTTTATTTTTTTTTCAAGTCACTTTTTATTTCCATATCAGAGCGGCTCCTTTTTGAAGCACTCCTAACTTTTTCAGCCATAGCACAGAATCTACTCAGTATCCCAAACTGCTTGAGAACAAACAGCCAGCTAATGTGGTGTAGGAAAGCCCTGGTTGCTTGAGGAGCAGAACCCTACATCTCTACCAAGTAGGAACACATCTGGGCAATTTCTTATTCCAGTTCAGAAATAGAGAATGTGAATTTTGGCTCTGTGAGATTTGGGGGTAGCTCTGTGCCAGTATCAGTGGCTGAGTCAAGACTGGGTTTTGCAGGCATCACGACGGTGCTGACCATGTCCACCATCATCACGGGTGTGAACGCCTCCATGCCCCGCGTGTCCTACATCAAAGCCGTGGACATCTACCTCTGGGTCAGCTTCGTGTTCGTGTTCCTTTCGGTGCTGGAGTACGCGGCTGTCAACTACCTGACTACCGTGCAGGAGCGGAAGGAGCGGAAGCTGCGGGAGAAGGTGAGGGAGGTTTCATTATTTCCCCAGATCAGCCAGCGCTGCTGGTTGGAAGAAAATGAGATGGTCCATCTAGCAGGGGCATTATGGGGATTTTGTGTGTGGCAGAGTCAGAATCATCTTGTTTTAGAATAGGCTCTAGCTTCTACTACAAAGGGCCTGAGAAAGCAGAAAATCTTTGGAAAAAGACTAGAAATTGGAGAAGATTTGGGTGTAGGCTCAACTTGCCTCCTAAGCTGGGCCTCAGTTTCCTCATCTATAAAAAGAGTATCACCGAATCCTCATCCCACCTTCATCCCAGAGTTATTGTAAGAGTCACGTGAGATAACGTGTGAAGGCTGCTTTGAAAACATAAGGTTTTTTTTTTTTTTGGTACCAGGGATCGAGCTCTGCTCCTAGTGCTTGTGAAGCAGATGGCGAAACCATTGAGCTAAATCCCCAGCCCATGAAAACATAAGGTTCTTAACACATATAAAGTATGCTTCTCTCTCATGTGACCAGAGGAAGGTAGAGTTCTAGAACAAAAAGCTCTTTTATTAATAAGTGCTCTGGTCTAGTGAAAATTAAGCCACAGTAAAGATGAAGGTTAAGTATTATATTTTACCTTTTAGACTCTTTTGAGCTACTACACTATCTATATACTGTACTGTGCTGTATCACACTATAGAACGAAACAATGCAAATGGGAAATTTTATAAAGCAATGTTCATGGGCCTTGGGTACAGAAAGAAGGTCTATTTCACTCATATTCCAATTCTTATTAATTGCAATAAGAAATAAAATGCTGCTTTGTCATCAAATCATTGCTAATCACTGCATTAATCCAAATGGAGATCACCTGAAAGGTATAGTGATTAGGGAACTTAAAATCCCACATTTGTGTACATCCAGGTGACTCCTGGCCCCTTAGCATAAGGGCACTTTACATTTTAGGAAAAGTGGGCATATTTCCTTTTAAAATCAGTCTTTAATGCCCACTTTATGCTGGTCACATATGTCTACATGGTTGCCAAATGTACCATCATTTAAGAATTTCTTTTTGGGGAAAAAAAAGAATTTACTTTTGGGCCAGAGATTTAGCTCAGTTGTTCTGCCACCTGCCTCACAAGTGCAAGGTCCCAAGTTTGATCTCTGGTACCAAAAAACAATTTTTTAAAAACTATTCAACGCTTTTTTACTTGAGTGAGTTTTCAATAATTTGCACATTGATTGTTATCAAATGTCTTTGGGTTATATTGAAATACCTTTGATTTGTAATCCACGAGACTTTTCAAAGAACAGCAAAGCCTTCGTCAGACAAACGTGGGCTTTTGATCCATTAACAGCATGGATCTTACATTCAGGCAGTTCATTAACCTACTGCTGTACCATGGGCCCTGGTCTTTGACAGTGATTGTAAGACACTGAACAGGGAAATCATAGGAGGAAAAGCCATTGGGTCCTTAAGTTTATCTTGCCCTATGTGAGGACAGAAATGGGAGTGGGTGTGGTGGGAGTGAAACCTTATATTCCATTGGGCTCACATGTTCAATTTAGAGGGGAGGAATTGCAGCTGCTTCAGGGTAGACAGCAGTGGGAGACACAAAATCTCTCTCCTGCTGCCCCACAGAGGAACCAATGCTGCTGATCACTAACCTGACTCCAGTGAAATCCACGGTCCTAAGTGGGAGCCAAGGAGCACCTGCCTTGAAATAAAGGCCCATCCATGAGTGTTAAAATAAAGATTCCAGGCTGGAGGGTTAGCCCAGTGACTGCCTAGTACATGCAAATCCTGGGGCTTGGTCTGCAGCACTGCAAAAATAAATAAATACAAAAGAAGAAAAAGAAAAGCCTCCTTTCCTTAGCTACTCAGTAACAGGAGCCAATTATCCAGACCCATCTAACATGCCAAGAGCCACTTCTTCTCAGGAACAAGTTGATATGGAAAACAGGAACTTATTATCATTTTTCCATTTCCCAATTCTAACTCTAAATCTCAGGCAACAGATCTGTTTGCAGTGTAGCAAAAAGAATTTCAGTTTAGAGCAAAGAAAGAAAGTAAAGACCTATGCCTTTATTGAATCAAGATATACAAAATCTTAATGACAAAACCTCACAATTTTATCAAAGTTTGAGAGTTGAATAGATAACCTCTTCCTCTGGGTATGCATCTATGTTAATTATTCTGGAATGTATGATGGATTACTTAGTTATTGGTATGACAAGGCATAGATATAATGAAACAATAATAACTGAGCTTTCTAAAAAAGCCCCTAAACCACAAATGATTTCTTCAAGTATGAGAATGCTTCAAGTAATTCTAATTTTGCACACAACCATCTGTTTCTGCATTCAAAAGCCTCAAAGTATTTATCTGGATATTTTACACAGAAATAGGAGGCCCATTGTGAAACTGCATTATTTCACTTGACAGGATGATAAAATCCCCAGCCCTGGTCAGAAGCAATTAAAATCAACAAGATGTAGAGAATAAGCCCATAGCCAGTTGCCTGTACCCAGTGGGTCTCATGTTTCAGCCGACACAACCAGTGAAGTATTCACTGAGAGCCATGCTCTGCTGACTCAGATTGTGGGCTGAAGTCAAAGGAAATAATTTTTCCCCTCCAATTTAGAATTTCTTAAAAACATTTCCATGCTTGAGGAAATAATTGAAAGAATGGACTGTAATCCAAATACTCCACACCTAGATATAATGTTGCTAATGTTTTGCCATTTTTGTGTGATCTCTTTCCCTATATAAACATTTTTTTTGGTTCTATTCAACCATCTAAAACTAATTATAGCTAGGTGTGTTGGTGCATGCTGATGCAGGAGGATCATTGCATTCAAGGCCAACCTGGGCTACATAGTAAGTTGAAGGCCAGCCTGAGTTACATAGCAAGACCTTGTCTCAAAAAAAAAAAAAAAAGCCACCGTGACCCTTAATTCCTTTTTTAATTAAAATTTTATTTATTTATTTATTACTTAAATGTAACTCTTTAGAATAAGGAAATTTTTCTACCTAATCATCTTCTGACTCCTGCACTGGGATCAGAATATGTGATTTTTTTTTCACTGAGTTTATTGGTACTTTGTAGATATACAGTACAGTTACATTCATCATTGGGATCTTATACCTTTACATGACAGATCTTGGTTCTCATTTTTCCCCATACCTTCACCCGCTCCATCCTCCCTATTTACATAGACTTTGTTTTCCTTTCTTCCTTTTCTCATATTTTCTCTTTTCCCTTCTTTTCTTTCCCCTACCCTTCCCACTTCCTATACACCTTTAGTCCTTTTCTTCCTATTTCACATTATCAGTTACACAATTTGAATCTTATTTACACTTTTAGTTTTTCACACCAGAAATTCAGTATTTACATGTGTGTCCCACTTATTTCACTAAGAGTATGATCTCAATATGCATTCATTTTCCTATAAATGACTCTAGTTTCTCATTCTTTATGGCTGAGTAGTACTCCATTTTATAGAAAAACCACATCTTCTTCACCTAGTCTCCATATGTTAGGCAATTGGGCTTTTTTCCATCCCAGCCAACATTTGTTATTGGTTGATTTCTTGATAGCATCCATTCTTTTGGGGGTGAGGTGGAATCTCAGTGTTGTTTTTATCTGCATCTCTCGAATGACCAGTAATGTGGAACATTTTTTCATATATTTACTTGATGCTTTTACTTGTCTCAGAAATGTCTGTTCATTTCAGTTGTCCATTTTTGAATTGGGTCTTTATATTTGGGGGCCTGATTTCTTTTGAGTTCTTTACATAGTATAGATAATAGTCCTTTATCTGAGGAGCAGCTGGTAAAATATTTTTCCCCACATTGTAGGTTGTCTCAGCTCTGTTGGTGGTTTCTCTTGCAGTGCAGAAGCTTTTTAATAAGATGAGATCCAAGCCCATCAGAATCACAGCAGACTTTTTAACACAAACCCTCAGGTCAAGGAGAGCCTGGAGTGAGGTATTTCAGGTCCTAAAAGGAAACAACCTACAACCTAGACTGAGGTATCCTGAAAAACTGTCTTTCAAAATGGATGGGAAAATAAGATACTTCTATGAGAAAGAACAACTCAGAAACTTCATGAGTACCAAACCACCACTACAAGGAATTCTAAACAATATCCTAGAAAAGACAATGAAGGTCACAATACCATGAGGCCCAATAGAGCAAATCAAATAGGCAAGGCAAGAAATTAAAGGGAGAGGGCAAAAAATTAAAAAGAGTCAACAAAAGGACAATAACATGAAAATGATAAGTCAATACACATCAGTTATAACCATCAATGTCAATGGCCTCAATTCACTAATCAAGAGAAATCGACTGGCAGAATGGATTAAGAAACTAAATCCAACAATATGTTGTATACAAGAAACACACCTAGTGCAAAAAGAAGCCAATAGACTGAAAGTGAAAGGATGGAAAATAGTTCTCCATGCAACAGAAGCCCAGAAAAAAGCAGGGATAGCTATCCTATTGCAGACAAAGTAAATTTCAAACCAAAACTAATTAAGAGAGACAAAGAAGGTCTCTACATCCTTGTAAAGGGAACAATTCAAGAGGAAGATGACAATCATAAACATGTATGCACCAAATATTAATGCCCCAACTACATAAAACAAATATTAAGGTACATGAAAAACCAAATAAGCACTAATACAATTGTACCCCACTATCACAAATAGGCAGATCATCTAGACAAAAAATCAACAACAAAATACTAGAGCTAGGCCAGGCATGATGGCACACACCTATAATCCCAGCACTTGGGAGGCTGAGGCAGGAGGATTGCTCTGAGTTCGAGGCCAGCCTGGGCTAAAGTGAGTTCCAGGTCAGTCTCAACTATAAAACGAGACCCTGTCTCAAAAAAAAAAAATACTAGAACTGAACCAAGCTTTTGAACATATG
>NW_022900926.1:54187091-54219761 GCF_012274545.1 Fukomys damarensis | reverse complement strand
AGAAATCAATGCAATGGAAACTAAGAAAATGATACAAAAAAAAAAAGAATCAAAGAGTTGGTTTTTTGAAAGAATAAATAAAATTGATAAAACCTTAGCTAACCTTGTCAAAAAAAAAGGAAAGAAAAGGCTCAGATTCATGCAATTAGGAAGGAAAAAGGTGAAGTCACAACAGATCCAGCAGAAGTCCAGAGGATAGTCAATACCTACTTTGAGAACCTGTACTCTAATAAAAGGGAAAACAAAGAAGAAATGGACAGATTTCTATATATTATAAATTACCAAAGTTGAACAAAGAAGATAAAAATTCTAAACACCCCAATTACAATCAGTGAAATGGAAAATGTAATTAAAAGTTTACCAGTGAAGAAAAGCCCAAGTCCTCATGGATTCACTGCTGAATTCTACAAGCCATTTAGAGCAAACTACTGCCATTACTCTTTAAACTTTTCAATGAAATGGAAAGGGAAGCAATACTTCCAAATTCATTCCTGGAAGCAAATGTTACTTTGATTCCAAAACCAGGGAGGGGCTGGGGATTTAGTTCAGTGGTTCCACCACCTGCCTTGCAAGTGGAAGAACCCGAGTTCAATCCCCTGTACCAAAACCAAACAAACAAACAAAAAACCAAAACCAGGGAAAGACCCAACTAAAAAAGAGAACTACAGGCCAATCTCCTTAATGAATATAGATGCAAAAATCCTTAATAAGATACTGACAAGCAGAATACAGAGGGTCATCAAGAAGATTATATACCCTGACAAAGTTGGATTTATTCCAGGGATGCAAGGATGGTTCAACACATGTAAATCAATATATGTATTACATTATATTAAAAGAGTCAAGGACAAAACCATATGATCCTCTGAATAGATGCAGAAAAAGCATTTGACAAAATTCAACACCCATTCATGATAAAAACCCTGCAGAAAATTGGAATAGTGGTCTATATCTCAACTTAATAAAGGCTATCTATTAAAAACCAACAGCCAACATCATAAATGGCTAAAAACTGAAAACCTTCATGCTAAAATCAGGAACAAAACAAGGATGTGCACTATCACCACCCCTCTTCAATATAGTTCTGGAAACATTAGCCACAGCAATTAGACATGAGAAAAAAATTAAAGCAATAAAGATAGGAAAGGAAGACGTTAAATTGTCATTATTTGCTGATGATATGATACTCTACTTTGAAGAACCAAAAAATTCC
The DNA here is from genome assembly GCF_012274545.1 of Fukomys damarensis. Classification (NCBI taxonomy): domain Eukaryota; kingdom Metazoa; phylum Chordata; class Mammalia; order Rodentia; family Bathyergidae; genus Fukomys; species Fukomys damarensis. The sequence continues at coordinate 54,218,548 of NW_022900926.1, read as the reverse complement.
ACCAAAAGACTTCTAGACTTAATTGACACTTTCAGCAGAGTAGCTGGATATAAGGTCAACGCTCAAAAATCAATAGCCTTCTTGTACACAAATAACAGACTCACTGAGAGAGAAATTAGGGAAACAGTTCCTTTCACAATAGCATCCAAAAAAATGAAGTATCTAGGAAGCAATCTAACAAAGGAATCAAAAAATCTCTATACTGAAAACTATAGCACTTTGAAAAAAGAGATCAAAGAGGATATAAGAAAATGGAAAGATATCCCCTGCTACTGGGCAGGAAGAATCAACATAGTGAAAAATGGCCATGCTACCAAAACTGCTATACATATTCAATGCAATGCCGATTGAAATTCCAACAGTATATTTCACAGAACTAGAAAAAATTAATCCAAAAATTCATCTGAAACTAGAAGAGACCTAGAATAGCAAAAGCCATCCTAGGGAACAGAGACATGGCAGCGAGTTTAACAATTCCCAATTTGAAACTATACTACAAAGCCACTGTGATAAAAACAGCATGCAGGCTTATTCTACGGCCAATGCTCAGAAATGGCACTGGCAAAGAAATAGACCTGAGGATCAGTGGAATAGATTGGAAGATACAGAAACAACTCCAGCTAGAATAGCAAAAGCCATCCTAGGGAACAGAGACATGGCAGCGAGTTTAACAATTCCCAATTTGAAACTATACTACAAAGCCACTGTGATAAAAACAGCATGCAGGCTTATTCTACGGCCAATGCTCAGAAATGGCACTGGCAAAGAAATAGACCTGAGGATCAGTGGAATAGATTGGAAGATACAGAAACAACTCCAGATGTACTCAGCTAAATCATATTTGTGAAGACTTTATGAACAAATCCTCAGTAGCACGGGAACTAGCAGAAAGAATCAACAACTGGGATCTCATCTTATTAAAAAGCTTCTGCACTGCAAAATAAACCATCAACAGAACTAAGAGACAACTTACAATGTGAGAAAAAATTTTACCAGCTGCTCCTCAGATAAAGGACTATTATCTATACTATATAAAGAACTCAAAACAATCATCCCCCCCAAATATAAAGACCCGATTCAAAAATGGGCATCTGAAGTAAACAGACATTTCTCAGACAAAGAAGTAAAAGCAGCAAGTAAATATATGAAAAAATGTTCCACATCACTGGTCATTTGAAAGATGCAGATGAAAACAACACTGAGATTCCACCTCACCCCAGAAAGAATGGATGCTATCAAGAAATCAACCAATAACAAATGTTGGCAGGGATGTGGGTAGAAAGGAACCTTTCTCCATTGTTGGTGGGAAAGCAGACTGGTGCAACCACTATGGAAATCAATATGGAAATACCTCAAAGAAGTAGGATTAGAGGTTTCATTTGACCCAGCCATCCCTCTGTTGGGTATCTTTCCAAAAGAATTAAAAGAATCATACCACAGTGTTATATGCACACCCATGTTTATAGTGGCACAGTTTTTAATAGCTAAAACTTGAAAATAGCCCATTTGCCCATCAGTTGGAGACTGGATGAAGATTTGGTTTTTCTATAAAATGGAATACTACTCAGCCATAAGGAATGAGAAATTAGAGTCATACATAGGAAAATGGATGCATATTGAGGTCATACTCTTAAGTGAAATAAAAAAGTCACACATGTGTACATACAAAATAGTTTCTCTGGTGTGAAAAAGTATAATTGTAAATATGATCCTAATGGTATAATTGATAATGTGAAATAGGAAGAAAAGGGCTAAAGGTGTAGGGGAAGTGAGAAGGGTAGGGGAAAGGAAGGCAAAAGATAAAAACATGAGAAAATGAAAAAATGGAAATAAAGTATTTGTAAATAGGGAAGGGAGGAGGGGGTGAAGGGAGGGAAGGGGTATGGGGAAAAATGAGAACCAAGATATGTCATGTAAAGATACAAGAGCTCAATGATAAATGTAACTGAACAGTATGCCTAAAATGTACCAATAAACTCAATGAGAAAAAAAGAAAAAGATGAGATTCCAGTTGTTGATTCTTTCTAGTTCCCATGCTACTGAGGCTTTGTTCATAAAGTCTTTTCCTATGCCAATTTCTTTGAGAGTTCTACCAAACTTATCTTCCAGCAAGTTTAGTGTTCCTTTTTTAATATTTATATCTTTAATCCACTTGGATTTTAGTTTAGTGCACACTGAAAGATAAGGGTCTAGTTTTAATCTTTGGCAGGTTGAAATCGAGTTTTTCCAACACCATTTATTAAAGAGGCTATTTTTCTTCCAGTGAGGATGGTTGGCTCCTTTGTCAAAGATGATTTAGCTGAGTACATCTGGAGTTGTTTCTGTATCTTCCAATCTATTCCACTGATCCTCAGATCTATTTCTTTGCCAGTAGCATGCTCTTTTTATCACAGTGACTTTGTAGTATAGTTTCCAGTTGGGGATTTTGATACCCCCCTGCCATGTCTCTGTTGCCTAGAATTGCATTTGATATTCTATGTCTCTTCTAGTTCCAAATGAATTTTTGGATTGTTTTCTCTAGTTCTGTGAAATATGCTGTTGGAATTTCAATTGGGATTGCTAAGTGTCTGTTCATTTCAGATGCCCATTTTTGAATCAGGTCTTTATATTTGGGGGCTGATTTTGTTGAGTTCTTTATATAGTATAGATAATAGTCCTTTGTCTGAGGAGCAGCTGGTACAATATTTTTTCCTACATTGTAGGTTGTCTCTTAGTGTATAGCAGTTTTGATAGTATGGCCATTTTCACTATGTTGATTCTTCCTACCCAGGAGCAAGGAATATCTTTCCATTTTCTTATATCCTCTTTGATCTCTTTTTTCAGAGTGCTGTAGTTTTTAGTGTAGAGATCTTTTGTCTCCTTTGTTAGATTGATTCCTAGATACTTCATTTTTTTTGGATGCTATTGTGAAAGGAATTGTTTCCCTAATTTCTCTCTCAGTGAGTCTGTTATTTGTGTACAAGAAGGCTATTGATTTTATTGGATGCTAGTGAAAGGAATTGTTTCCCTAATTTCTCTCTCAGTGAGTCTGTTATTTGTGTACAAGAAGGCTATTGATTTTTGAGTGTTGGTCTTATATCCAGCTACTCTGCTAAATGTGTCAGTCTTTTGGCAGAGTTTTTGGATCTTCTATGTAGCGTATCATATCATCAGCATGTAATGACAATTTAACATCTTCCTTTCCTATCTTTACTGCTTTAATTTATTTCTTGTGTCTAACTGCTATGGCTAATGTTTCAAGAACTATATATATTGAAGGGTAATAGTGCTAGTGGACATCCTTGTCTTGTTCCTGATTTTAGTGTGAAGGTTTTTGCCATTTAATATGATGTTGGCTGTGGGTTTTTCATAGATAGCCTTTATCAAGTTGAGATAAAGACCATCTATTCTATTTTTTTGGTAGGGTATTTTTTTTATCATGAATGGGTGTTAGATTTTGTCAAATGCTTTTTCTGCATCTTTTGAGAGGATCATATGGTTTTTGTCCTTGACTCTGCTAATATAGTGTATTACTTTTATTGATTTACATATGTAGAACCATTCTTACATTCCTGGAATAAATCTGATTTGATCAGGATATATGATCTTCTTGATGACCCTCTGTATTCTGTTTGCCAATATCTTATTGAGGATTTTTGCATCTATGTTCATTGGGGAGATTGGCCTGTAGCTCTCTTTTTTAGTTGGGTCTTTCCCTGGTTTTGGAATCAAAGTAACATTTGCTTCCAGGAATGAATTTGGAAGTATTGCTTCCCTTTCCATTTCATTGAAAAGTTTAAAGAGTAATGGCAGTAGTTGTACTCTAAATGGCTTGTAGAATTCAGCAGTGAATCCATGAGGACTTGGGCTTTTCTTCACTGGTAAACTTTTAATTACATTTTCCATTTCACTGATTGTAATTGGGGTGTTTAGAATTTTTATCTTCTTTGTTCAACTTTGGTAATTTATAATATATAGAAATCTGTCCATTTCTTCTTTGTTTTCCCTTTTATTAGAGTACAGGTTCTCAAAGTAGGTATTGACTATCCTCTGGACTTCTGCTGGATCTGTTGTGACTTCACCTTTTTCCTTCCTAATTGCATGAATCTGAGCCTTTTCTTTCCTTTTTTTTTGACAAGGTTAGCTAAGGTTTTATCAATTTTATTTATTCTTTCAAAAAACCAACTCTTTGATTCTTTTTTTTTTTGTATCATTTTCTTAGTTTCCATTGCATTGATTTCTACTCTAATCATTATAATTTCCTCTTGTATGAGCTTTGGGTTTGTCTTGCTCTTCTTTTTCTAGGAGTCTAAGATTCATCATTAGATTGTTTATTTGAGCTCACTCTGTTTTCCTAGTGTGGGCATTAACTGCTATGAATTTTCCATGTAGAACTGTTTTCATTGTGTTCCATAGATTCCTGTATGTTGTACTGGCATTATCATTTATTTGTAAAAACTGTATAATTTTTTTCTTTAATTTCCTCTGTGACCCATTGATTTTTCAGGAGAGTGTTGTTCAACTTCCACATGTTTGTGAAGTTCTTGAGGTTTCTTATGCTGTTGATCTCCAGTTTGATTGCACTACGATCTGATAATATACAGGGATAACTTCAATTCCTTTGCATTTATTCAAATCTGTTCTACAAGCTAGTATGTGTTCTATCTTGGAGAATGACCCATGTGCAGCCAAAGAGAGTATATATTCTGATTTTGTGGGGTGGAACATTCTATAGATGTCTATTAAGTCCATATGTTCAAAAGCTTGGTTCAGTTCTAATATTTCATTGGTGATTTTTTTGTCAAGATGATCTGTCTATTTGTGATAGTGGGTATTTAAGTCCCCCACTACAATTGTATTAGTGCTCATTTGGTTTTTCATGTACCTTAATATTTGTTTTGTATAGTTGAGGGTATTAGCATTTGGTGCATATATATTTATGATTGTCATCTCTTCCTCTTGAATTGTTCCCTTTACAAGGATGTAGTGGCCTTCTTTGTCTCTCTTAATTAGTTTTGGTTTGAAATTTACTTTGTTTGCAATAAGATAGCTACCCCTACTTTTTTCTGGGTTCCTGTTACATGGAGAACTATTTTACATCCTTTTATTTTCAGTCTATGAATTTCTTTTTGCACTAGTTGTGTTTCTTGTATACAAGATATTGTTGGATTTTGTTTCTTAATCCATTCTGCCAGTCAATTTCTTTTGATTGGTGAATTGAGGCCATTAACATTGATGGTTATAACTAATATGTATTGACTTATTATTTTCATGTTATTGTGCTGTTGTTAGCTCTTTTTAATTTTTCACCCTCTCCCTTTTGTTTCTTCCCTTGCTTAATTGATTTGCTCTGTTAGGCCTCTTGGTGTTGTGACCTTAATTGTCTTTTTCTAGGATATTATTTAGAATATTTTTGAGTGCTGATTTGATATTCATGAAGATTCTCAGGTGTTCTTTGTCATGGAAGTATCTTATTTTCCCATCCATATTAAAAGAGAGTTTTGGGGGATATGTCAGTGTAGGTTGTAGGTTGTTTCCTTTTAGGACTTGAAATACTTCACTCCAGCCTCTTCTTGACTTGAGGATTTGTGTTGAAAAGTCTGCTGTTATTCTGTAGGGCTTCCTTTGCATATGATTTGTTCCTTTTCTCTAACTGCAGTATTTTGTTCTTCTGTTGGTTTTCTGGGATCTTGACTATTATATGTGTAGGTGTAGATTTTTTTTAATCATGGCTAGTTGGAGTCCTATATGCCTCACTTATCTGTATGTCAAATTCTTCCACTCTGGGAAGTTTTCTGCCATTAATTCTGTGAACATTTTTTTTAATGTCATTTGTACTCTTCCTGCTACTTCATGGATTCTTACCGGTCATATTATTCTTATTTTCATAATCTAGGAGTTGTTGGATAGATTTCTCATGATCTCTTATTATTTTTAAGAGATCTCTCTTTTTATGGTCACTGACCGCAACCTATCTTCTATATCTGAAATTCTATCTTTACATTCATTCATTCTGCTGCAAATTCTTTCTATAGAGTTTTTAATCTGCATATTTATTTGAATCTGCTTCATGAATTGCATTTCTTTCTTATGTTGGGCATTCATGGTTTCCATTTCTTCCCTATGCTGGGTATTCACGTCTTTTATCATGGTCCTGAACTCATCTAGTTTTTTGTCTGTTTCTGTTCTAGAGTCTCTAATCATGTTTTTTACTGTGCTCACCATCTCTGTAGTTATCTGGGAAATTATTTCTGCTTCGAATTTTTCTAGAGCCTGATTGATCTGTTTTGTTATTTCCTGTGCTATATGGTTCAGTGTATCCTGGTGGTTGATTGTCACTTTTCCACCTCGTTTCCCCTAGAATTTGCTGTTGGTGAGATGAAAGTCTGTATTTGTGCCTTTCTTAAGTGTTTCTCATTTTTATTTTTGTCGTTGGTACTGTCCTTGGTTTAACTTCTGGGTTAGTACTTTGATCTTCCTAATATAGCTGCTCTTTAGGTTTTGAGTCTTTAATGATTCAGAGACACTCTCATTTTCTTCATATCAGGAAGGAGAACTGATTAAATCAATCACAACCCTTTAGCCCAATTGATACAATTGCAACACAATAGCATAAAGCACACTTAGGAATTGATAATTTGTGGTAGTTATTAATCTATCAACTTTGTGTGAATTAAATCAAAATTGAGGACCCATTCACAATATGTTTATAGTGAATAAACTCTTCAATATAGCAACTTTACCCTTCAGGATGGGGAGTTAGGAGTTGGGGAGAAAGGGATAGATAGGTAGAAAGACAGGGAAAGGTTAGAAGTGAAGACAGAGGACATAGGAAGACCATGCAAACTTTAGGAAACTCTTGAAGACAAGCAGAAAAGAAAGATTGAAAGAACAAAACAAGAATAGAACTAATTAACAGTAATAGGGAAGCTATAAATTGTACTCACTTTCCTTTGAAACTAATGACAATTGAGAGAAGGAAAAAGAGAGAAGAAAAAAAATGAAAATCCAAATTAGGGCAGGAATAGGAACAAAAAGGGAGATGAAGAACAATGTGGGGGGACAACAGATTGAGTGGGAAAAAGAAGAAAGAAAAAAGGAAGAATTTGAAAAGTGAGAAAAATTAAAAATAAGAGGAAAAGAAAGAAAAAATTTTGAAGGGCCTCCTTCAAGGTATATATCTGCTGTCACAACAGATAATGTGGGCAGCAATGTGCAGAACTAATTCAATTAGTTTCAGAGAGCCAACAGTTGAATTCTGGCTGCAAGGTCCAACTTGAGCTCTCTGACCTCCTGCAGGGTTAAACTCTGCAAGGTTCTATGGCAGGTTCCAGCTGACCTTCCCTTGAAGATAGCCCAGGTTCTGATGAAAGGTGATGATCTCTACAACTTACCAACTATGGAGGTCTGGTGTGCCTTTATTATAGTTGTTCACTTCCATTCTATCTTCTGGAGTTCAGTACAATGGCCTTTATGACCACCTGTGCCTCTGCAGTGTGGTTCCAGGTACTAGGAGGCATGAAAGCATGGGTGGGGCAGATGCTGCAGGGGTGCCCATGGCTTGGCAGTCCTCACTGGTCTGCTCTGATGAAGGCCTGGGGCCCAGAATATGTGAATTTAAATTCCTGGCTCTGATGTGGTATGGTCTCAGGGGAAGAGTATAGTTCTTTGGGTCTCAGTTTTTGTCTCTGCAATTGGATTAGATTAGAGGTTCTTCATTCTGGCTGCATAATAGACATGGAATATTCAGTTAATTATCTAGTGTGGGGCCTGGGCATAGCCCAGGTAACTGATATGCAGCCAGGGTAGAGAATCATTGGACTAAATGCTCTCTGGAAGTTCCTTTAGCTCTGCCTTTCTGTGCTTCTGAGTAGCAGTATGGCTTTGCTTTTGAGCCAGGCCATCTCAGCTACCCAGCTCATAGGCTTCACTGAGCTCTCTGTGTTTGCTGCCCATAGTTTCCCTGCATTTGTGGAATGACTCATTCAAGAACCATGATGCTAGACAGAAGCAGCAGTGAGTCTGAGGCCAACAGCCTGGCTGAGTACTCACGAAGTCACATTCTGACAGAAGAAGAAAGGCAAGACAAGATAGCAGTCCACCTGGCCTTGAGCAGTGAATCCAGCTCCTCCAGGAAGAAGGGGCTTCTCAAGGGCCAGATGGGGCTTTGTCTCTTCCAGAACACCCATGCCATCGACAAATATTCTAGGATGATATTCCCTACCTCCTACATATTTTTCAACTTAATATATTGGTCAGTATTTTCCTAGGGGGTCCAATGCTGTGAAAGAAAAAGGCACGGACAACTGTTGGAGGACACAGGGACCTGTTGTCCATACTCCACACACTAGATGGAACAGCAGTACTTGGATCACCAGGAGCAGCACCTCCCTCTCAGAGGAACCTAGGGGCCCTCTCACTATCTTCACCCTAACTTTATGGTTTTTCCTCTTGTTTATTCTGTGTTCTGTGTCATACTTTACATTTCTCTGAACAGAATTGTCTTTTGTTTTAGCATGTGAACTTGCTCACAAGAACTCCTTTCCTATTAAAAAAAAAAAGAGAATCAAATGCCTCCCAGATGTTCTGAGACCCCCATGAAGCCCAGACTTCAGTTGTGGAAGGGAAGGCAAAATGAAGGGCAAGCTTAGGGGAATTCTGGGTAGGAGACAGGAAACCAGGAACAACAAACAACAATAAAAATCTGTGATCTCATATAACTGGATTAAGTGCCTACCTAGGAAAGAAAAACATCCTTATTACCCCACCAGATTCTTTCCAAGGTCTACATGTTTGATCAAGAATTTAAAAAATGGCCATCAAAAAAAGAGGGTATAAACCAGCCTTAAATCAGGTTACAGCCTGTAAAGTGTGCTCCACATTCCACTCTGAGGACTGAGGAGCCTCCAGGAGTTTCAAATTAAGGGTTGTGACTACCTGACCCTCCCACTTCTTCTCTGTCAATGGCCATGTGGTTGCTGTATGCATTTCTGTTCCTCTGTTCCTTCCCTGGGTCAGTCCTCCACTCATTTCCTATATTTTCTTGTATACATATGTGAACCTGGTCCCAGACATTTGACTCACCAATCCCTTGTCCATGTCGAAGCCCACTCTCCAGCTACCACCCTTGATCTGAACTGTGGCTTCCAGCCCACCAGTCCAAAGGCTGTGTGATGGGGCAAAATTCAATAAGCTGAACTCTCAGCGAGACTAGTTCCAGGCACTATTAGGGCATTTATTGCCTTGAGTGACTGCAGGTTCAGTAGATTCTTGAAACCCATCCTCAAGATTAAATATTCTCTAGAAGGACTCACAGACCTCAGAAAAACCACTGTGCTTGTGATTATGGTTTATTACAGCAAAAGAATACAGACTAAAATGAACAAAGGGAAAGTAGTTCACAGGGGGAGGGTCCAGGAAAGTCAGTCACAGAACTCTGAATTGTGCTCTCCCATTGAAGTTATTTAGAATTGTCTTATTTTTTACAGCAGTGATGTGTGACAGTGTGCGTGGGGTTTTGCCAACTAGGGAAACTCACCTAAGTTCATCAAGGTGTTATGGAGTTTGGCCACAGAGACAGCTGACTTCATATCTGGCTGATCTTGTTCTCAAGCCCTTCCAGAGGTTGAGCTGATACCTTGTAGCCCAAGGCCCACATCATAAATTACATGCTTAACATAGACCATCTGGTATAGTGGTGTCCAAATTAAGATGGCAGAAAGGTCTGTCAGACAGCACAAGGGCACAGAGGGAAGACAACAAGTCAGGAATTGTTGAGTATAGACTGTGAGACAAATCATCTATTTTGCTTGGGTCCTAGGCTATGAGGAGAGCAGGTAAGAGGCCAACTCTTTCCACAGTGCTAGGACTCATGGCAGGTCCCCCTCCATGCCACTGCTGATGAGGATAGCTTCTCCTTCATGGACTTACCAGGCCCAAGATCACCTCAAAGATCAATGAAAAATGAAAGTATATAAACAGGATATTCATGTAGCACAGGCATCTGGATTTGTTTAAAAACCTTTAATCTCCAGAGACTTTCCCAGGCCACAATGCTACTCAAAGAATGATAATTATATTGTGATTGACTATATTGTGTTGTTTTGGTTGTCTTATTTAATTCCAACATTATTCTACAACTACATTGTCTTTATAAACTGTGGCTCATATAACATGGTTGCCTGTTCACAAAACAAATAAAGAGTATTTTTGCTAGCTGATATATTTGAGTTAATTCTCTACTGAACATATTTAGAATCATTAAAAGTGTTTAGTCATGTTGGACTATGATACAAGGGCACCATTGTATTCAGCAATGATTCATTGCAATGTAATAGTCTGACTCTGCTTGAGAAGAGGAGAAAATCAAAGGTCGGAAACTGGAGGCACCAACAATAGGAGTAGAAACTACACTAAGGAAATGTTGAAGCTGTGGAATGATTCACCCAAGAGGCCAGAAGACCCAGGATTATCAAGGATACTTGAATGATAGATTATTTCACTGAATCTAAGGTATCATCAAATATAAGATGCAGTCATATTTTATGTATCATTAAGAAAGAAAAAAGTTGCTAATTAAATCAGACATGATACTAAATTAAAAGATGAATCTTGACTTCACCAATATTAAATTATGGGAAAATGTATATGTTAAAATAAAAGAAATGGGAAATATACAAAAACTGGTGGCTGAATGTATTGACTCAAAAGGAGCCAACATTTATCAAGCACTTGCCTCCAAGGCCTTGTGCTGGGGGACGAAGCGGTGGTAGGTAAATAAATGAGTGAGAAACACCCTAAAGTCAGTAAGAAGTGTACACTGCAGTGGGCATGGTTCAAAAGAGGGAAGGACCACAGAATTTAAGGAGTGCTGTTTATAGTAAATTTTGAGCAGTACTGAACAACTCCTCTGTGCAAGTGCTCAGTTGGTGCTGTACACTGATCTAGGTGCTTACATTTTGTCATTTTGTGTTAGATATTGAGGTGTCTCATTTATGTTAGTATAGAGGAGGAGCCTGGAGATTAAGAGAATGCATTTTGCTAACAGTGTGACCTTGAGTCATTCACTTAATCACTTTGAGCATTAGTTTCTCCATCTGAAAAAAAAAAGTTGTTTAAAAAGATGGTATTCTTGGATCCTGGGGTGGTTGGGAAGAAAAACTGAGTCTAAAGACGCATCCAGGAAAGTGCAAAGTAGAAAAAAGAGGAGTGAGACAGGAGGGAAGGGCCCAACAACTCCCCATGAAGTATTTTTATTATTTTTATTTTTATTTTTGTTTATTTATTTTTTTCCTGTAGCTGCCCCATGTCTTGAATCAGCTGCCCCATGGCTGCTCCAAGAGACCTGGACTTTAGCTTCAGCAAACTTTGGTCCCAGATGACCTCACCCATAGCCTCTCTGGACCACTCTGACCCTCAACCAGGTCCTCGAGGAGCCTCTCCCCTATCTGTGACTAAACAGAAAGCCTACAGCTAGACAGCAGGACATCCTGCGTTTGCATTTATTTTCCTATGTAAGCAATGGCTCCCAGATCTGTAAGGAATACCTCTTTCAGAGGGCATATTTTTTGCACCTACTCATGACTTCTCTTGAAGAGAATATCATATTATTCATTGTTTCCCAGAGCATATTTTCTTTGAAAATTTGTACTTGATATTATGAAATGCCACCAGATTTATACACTTGCTTTTAATGACTCGTTGAAAGTCACCTATACCAGTTTTAATTAGATTCAGCTACACGTAACAGGATAAAAATAACACAGGGGGCTGAAGGTATGACAATATACACAAGATAATTGATTCAATCCCTAGAACCAAGAAAAAACAAACAAACAAATAAACAAAACCATTCTTGGAGGAGGAGGCAGAAGAATTGCCAAATTTCAGTCCTCACTGAGCAGCTAAATGAGAACTTGTCTCAAAAAATAAAAGGGGCAGGGATGTAGCTCAGTGCAAAGGCCCTGGGTTCAATCCCTAATACCAAAACAAAACAGCAAAAACACAGGATTGAAAAGTTAAATAAGACAGAAGCCCAGAAGTAGGTAACTGAGGATGGCATATTAGCTCTCTTCTACAAAGTACTCAAGGACCTAAAAGTCAGGCTTTACCAGTTCATTGATCACTGCCACAGAGGGTCCAGTGGTCCTTCAAGTCATGGTCCAAGAGGATGGCAGGAGCTCCAGCCATCATTTACGCATTTGACAAAGCAAAGTAGCCAAAGGGACAAAGAGGGGGGCATGCCAACTGTCTTTCAAGGAAAGCTCCAGAGGCTGTCACACTGCCTGTGGGCCACAGCCAGCTGAAAAGGATGCTGGGGGAAGTTTTTGCTTTCAGTAGGCATATGTCTAGATAAAAATCGAATTCTAGAAGAAAGGAAAAAAACATCTAGTGGAGGAAAGAGGAGCTCCTGCAAGAGATCCAAGAACACAGCCACTTGTTTCCATGAAGCACCAGCTGAGAAGCTTGTGTTTTAGGACAAGACAGTTGGCCATCACCCTCTTCCTCTATTCTTTTCACTCAGATACTCACTGGTTCCTACCTCAAGGGTAAAGCAGATGTCCTAAATCAATGGGTCTTTTGGAGCAGTGTGGGCACCAGATGCTTCTGTTCAGCTGAGTTCAAAAAACCTAGAACATTTTTGTGCTTAGAAATAGGACATGAGTATTAAGTCCCCACCATCATTTATTTTGAAAAGCATAGGATTTCTTTCTTCTCCCTCCACTGTGCCAGTAAACCCAAAGCAATTCTCTTCAGGACAGACTGAAAGCGCAGTCTTCTTCCTGGCATAGACCAGCAAGTCTTTGCCACTAAGTGCTTATGCATTATTAGGTAACTGTTTAACTACTCATAATTGAAAACTTTTATTAATGTATGATTTGTATGCAATGAAATGTACATAGCATTAAGTGTGCATTTCAGTGAGTTTTGACAGGAGTGTACCATTAACTCTTCTTCCAAACCAGAGACAGAACATTTCTGACACCTCATAAAGTTCTCTGATGCCTCAGATCAATGCTATTAATAACTTCCCTTTACTTCACCACCATCGTCTGAGTTCTATTACCAGTAGATTCATTTTTGTATACTTTTTCTGTGGTACTGGGGATTGAATTCAGAGCCTTACACATGCTAGGCAAATGTTCTGTACCTACAGGTTATCCAGGTTATCTTTATACCTACAGGATATCATTCTTTCCTATTCATCTCTGCAAATTTTATGACAAGCAAATGGAACCATCAAATCCAAGCCATTTCTCTTCAGAACAGGCAATGAAGGATCAAAGTTCTTTTTACTTTTTATTTTGAGACAGGGGCTTGCTAAATTACCCAGACTGGTCTTGAACTTGCAACTTCAAGTCAGCTTACTGAGTAGTTGGGATTAGAAGCATGTACCACTGTGCCTAGCCAGTATATACTTTTTTCTTTATTTCTTTAGTATGTACTTTTTAATATCTGGCTTTTTTCACTTGGTACTACATTTTTGAAATTAATTTATGTTGTCACATGTATTAGTAATTCATTCTTATTTTCATTTGGGTAGTATCCCATTGTATGAATAACCATAATTTCTTCATTCTTCTGTTCATGGACATTTGGGTTATTTCTGATTTGGAGAAATGAAGTTTCTTATAATAAATTGTAATAACAATAAATTAATTATAAATTTACTTCCAAAAACATTTGTGTACAAGACTTTGTGTGAATATAAGGTGTTATTACTCCTGGGTATACACCTGAAGACAGAATTATTGAGTATTAAGTCAAAATACATATTTTTTGAAGCAGCCTTATTGACATACAATTCACACACTGAAAAATTTAGCTGTCTGAAATATCCAATTCAATGGTTTTTATATTCATTCACAGATTCATGTAACCATCACAACAATAACTTTAAAACATTTTCATCTCCACAGAAACTTCTTGTCCTTCCACCCCCTAATTTTTGCATGCCTTCTCTGTAGACAACCTTAGTCCACTTCCTGTTTCTGTATACTTGCCTATTTTGGACACTTGATATAAATTGAATGTGCTATGTGTTCCTTTGTGACTGACTCATTTCATTTTTTACTATGTTTTCAAGGTTCATCCACATCATAGCATTTTTTAGCACTGAAGAGTTCATTTTATGGGAAGACTGCATTCTGTACATCCATCCATCAGTTGGTGACCAGTTGGTGGTCATTGTTTCTATGTCTGGCTATTAGGAATCATGTTGCTATGAATATATGTGTACAAAAAAATTTTTTTGTACTGGGGATCAAACTTGGGACCTTGTGCTTGTGAGGCAGGTGGCAGAACAATTGAGCTAAATCCCTGGCCCACAAATTTTTGTATAGACATATTTTTTACTTCTTTTGGGTGTGAATCTAAGAGAATTGTTGTGTCACATGTTGACTCCATATTTAACTTATTGAAGAATTTCCAGATTACTTTGCAAAGTGCAGGCACCGTTTTACATTCCTTAAAGAAATATATGAATTTTTCCCTTTCTGCAGATCCTTGCTGATGCTTGTTATTGTTTGTCTTTTTTATTTTAGCTATCCTAGTGGGTTTGAAGTGGTGCCCCATTGTACTTTTGATTCATATTTTTCTAATGTGGATGCAACAATGATTTTTGGAATCTTCTCTTGCTTATTTGTCATAGACTGCCCTATTGATTATACCCAAAGCAGGCTGTAAGCAGTGCAGGCTATAAAGCATTAACTCCACAACTCGTTTATAGAAATGAGTCTGGCTGAAGCCTAGAGTGACTCTTAGCCAAAGTCTGTTCCCAAAGTTAAAACCTTCTTTACTAAAAAGACAAGGTTAATTATTAATCACAACCTATATTTTGTCTGTTCTGTTCCTAATTCAAGAACGCTTTGTGTTTTCCTTTACAAGCCTTGCCTGCATCAGCAATGAATCCAGAGCAACTCCATGTAGCCCCTTTACCTCAATCTAATTATGATGTCACCAATAAATATCAATGGTTCTGGGTGTTCGGGGCTTTTGCTTATTCAAACCTCTGACTACTCAAGGAGTGGTCATCCTGACTACCTGTATCTACTTCTTTAACTCTGTCTCTATGTCTTTCTTTTTGCCATGTGTCATAGCACCAAGCAGGAGATCAGGATCTGCTGCAGGGGTCACCAGTAACTATTATTGGCTATTTGTATACTTTCTTCAGAGAAATGTCTATTTGGATTGTTTGGCTTTTATTATTGAATTGAAGAATTATTTATATAGTCTAGATACAAATTCCTTATTAAATATGCTTTGCAAATATGTTCTCCCAACCAATGACTGTCTTTTCACTTTCTTTTCTTCTTGTTTTTTTGACATTATGGTTTTTGTTTTGCTTTTAGTACTGGGGTTTGAACCCAGAGCCTTGCCCTGAGCTACATATCTAGAACTTTTTATTTTTTATTTTGAGATAGGATGTCTCTACATGGCTAAGTTGCCCAAGCCGGGCTCCAATTTTTGATCTTCCTGCCTCAGCCTCCCAGAATCCTGAGATTATAGTCATGTAACACCACATTCAGCTTCTTTTTGCTTTCTGAAGGTGTCTTCTGAAGCACAAAGTGTTTAATTTTTTTTTTGGTACTGGGGATTGAACTTGGGTTCTTGCACTTGCAAGGCAGGCCACCAAACTGCTGAGCTAAATCCTCGGCCCACAAAGTGTTTAATTTTGATGAAATCCAATTTATCTGTTTTCCTAGGTTAATTGTGTCTTTGGGGACATATTTAAGTGAAGTGTTCACTTAAGTCTTTAAAAAACTGACACGTGTGTGAGAGATGTGCATTTCTTAGTGCAGAAACATGCCCACCCAAATACAGATACTCTTGGCTGGCAGAAATGGCAAACCTACAACTTACAATCTAAACCTTTTTTTTTTTTATGGCTACAGTGTTGAGTAGGGAATTTATGGAAAAAGTTTATTAGAAAGAAGGAAAACCAAAAACCAATTCATGTATTTTTTTAAAGTTGTGAAGCACCAACTGCAATGAAGAAAATAGGCTTGGTTTGAAACACATGTTTATAATCTGGAAACTAGTTGTTTTTTGTGAGCTATTATTGCTGCATTATAAGGTAGAGAAAATCCTTAGACTCTGCTTCCTTATGTGTAAAATGGAGGAACTGATTTCTACCTCAGTTATCTCACCAGTTACTGTGAGAAGTGAAGGTGAGAATGTGTAGAAAAGCATCTATCAGTTTAAAAGCCTGAATAAGTGCAAAATTGTAGTTGTGTGACAAATTTGCACAGTTTTCCTGTTAGCAATCATAGCAGAATAATGTCTTCATCGCTTCAGTTTGCTATGACAGAAAGTCTTAGCTGGGGTAGCTTAAACAACAAACATTTATTTGTTACAGTCTGGAAGCTAGGAAGTCCCAGATCCCAATGCTGGCAAATCCAGTTTCTGGTGAGGTCTCTCTTTATCCTCCCATGGAGGAGGGAGAGGGAGAGAGAGAGGGAGAGAGGGAGAGAGGGAGAGAGGGAGAGGGGGAGAGGGGAGAGAGGGAGACAGAGAGACAGGAAGACAGGGAGAGAGAGATCGTCTCTTTTGTGTCTTATTTTATGAAAGCATTAACCATTGCTTCTTGGCCTTTTGGCTAAGATCAAGTATATAAAAGCATTAACCCCACTCATGAAGGGTTCACCCTCATGATCTATTTATTTCCCCAAAGGCCCCAGCTCCAAACATTACATTGAGAATTTAAGCTTGAGCATAAGGTTCTAAGCATTTTACATTTACAATTCATTCATTGCTCTTATAAATGAATACTCTTGCTACCATTCTCATTTTACAGATAAAGAATTTAAGGTCCAGTCAGTTTTATCTCCCAGAGGCCACACAAGTGTAAATAGCATTCCTGGGATTTGGACCTGGGTAGAACTGACTCAGCTCAGCTGTTACTACTTGCCATCTGCTTTTCTAAGAAGATGCTGCCTTTCCTCCTTTTCTCATGGGAGGGTTGCTACGTTCATACTCTTTGGTGTATTACCCACTAGACATAACAGAAGAAAGCTGAAAGTTCTCCTACAGTATTTCCCATTTTTGTCTTGGAAATTTGTAGTGAGACTACTGAGTCAACCACATTGCTTTTGCACACACTATTTTTCACATTTATGGGACAATTGGAACCACCAACATGATGGAACAGATGCCAGGAACTCCAACATATGGCTGTCTTTCTCAGGACACTCCACAGAGTGTTCAACTAAAGTGGAAAAAGCCTTGTGACATCAAGTGACAAGAAGGGATAATTCTCCACCCAAGGATTTTGTCTTTTACTTGAATCTTTCTGTGCTTGTTGCCTGGATAGTTTGACTTTGCTTCTTACAGTAGCCTCATGCTCTTCTCTAGTGCCTCACGCTCTGCCTCCCTTAATGAGAAGCTATGGAAACTGAGTTTAAAACACACCTTGTATGAGGGGGACATCTGTAGATGAACAGAACAGCATTTCTTTTCTGGCTAGGATCAACAGTTAACACTTGTAAGTGGTTGTCTAAAAATTACATATTCCTATTACTGATGTTTCAGACCATGAGTTGTAGAAATTCTAAACTAGGTGAAACTTAGCAACTCCTGAAACTACTGCATATTCAACCCAAGAAACACTAACTGAGAAAACCACCTGCACTGCTATAATTAGCATTTTCTACAAAACAATTTCAAGCAGAAGTCACAGCCCCAAAGACCATATCACTAGGGATTGGCCAATTCTATCTCCAGCATTGATGAAGACAGATAGGAAATTACCAGTTTTATCTACATGGAACTGAAAACTGAGAACTTCCTATGACTTATGATCACTCAGAAAAAGCAACTGAAATCAACCCATTTAGACCAGTTTTCTGATGGTAATTTAAAAAACAAAGACAAAAAATCCCAAGGTTTACTGCTTTGTTTTTACTTTTTAAAAGATTCAAAGAGATGTGCTCACTTTGGCACCACATATACTAAAAGATTCAAAGAGAGAGTAGGAGTTAACTGATTTTAAGAAATTATATGCAAAGTCAATCTATTAGTCAAGTTCGTTGCACCCTGAAAAAGTTAGTTATATGTTAAATTGTACAACTTATACTATGTTATGTTCTTTTCTATTGTGCATTTCCACACAAGTCTAATTCGAATCTGTTATTCACGTTATCATAAAATTAAATTACATTCTATGATGCTTGGAAGAGTTAACAATTCCAAATGTGGCTTCTTGTTCAAAGAATTCAGTCTTACCATCACAAAATGTTCCTCTATATTAATCACGTGTCCTGGGCAAACAACTTTCTGTCTGTGGCCTCAGTTTTCCTTCAGACAAAATGCTATGCCTACTCCAGGGATTGTTCTTGGCACCAAATGATACATGGATATGAAAATGCTTTCTAAATACCAAGGATCATTCAACTACATACAGTTATTATTTAGCAGCAGCTGAGTTGTTTTGGGGCAGTAGAGAAGAAGTCTCCATTTTATATTCAGTCCTCAGACAACTTGAAACACTGCTGAGGAGACACCACATCCCTACCCTACTTCATCCAGCAACTCCCACAAAGGGCTCAAACCATCACTGCGGCTTCACCCTATGCCTCAAAAGATCTCAAATTTCCTCTTTTTACTACAAAGACTGCCACATGGATTTCCTGGAGATGAGACAAGCACACCAAACTCCATAAATAAGAAACCAGGGGATTTTATAAAGTTATATTTAAGCCTAGAAGCCTATGGGTTATGGGTTTTGATTAAAGGGAGATTTGCAAATGAATAAAAGTTTATCTTAATTTTTCTAGAATTCCAGCAGAGGGAGTCAGGATTACACTTTCCCTCAGAAATACAAGTTGACATATAGAGCCAGTCTGATCATCTTTTTCTGTTTCTATCAGGTGATGGTAGTTATAATTTTAATATCTATTGGTAGAGGAATTACATAGCTGAAATTCAATACAAATTCAGCTGTACTTTCCAAATGGATTTGCTTGTTATTAATCACAACAGCTACAAAGCCATTAGGTAGCAGCAACCCAGGAATGTTATGTATTCAGTGTATAGACAGTGGGTACCATTAGTGGCCAACTCACCATCCACCATGTCTTCCTCCTTCTTGCTCACAGAAATAGTATTGATCAATATCTGTCCAATTATCAGTCCTCAAGGGAACCCATTAGTGTAGGGCAATCAGAGCCCATTTCCCTGCTGGTAAATGTAATTAATTGGGAGGTGAACTTGTGACCTTGCTTAGCCCAGTGAGCCTGAGGGGTAAAGCTTGTGTTCCACACTCCAGGAAGATGTTTTTCTTCTCTTGCCTACTGGATATAAACAAAGAAACATATAGTTGTTGGCAAGCATATTTAAACCTTGAGGAAAATGGCAAAAGAAGAAAAAGAAGTAAGAAGGAAGAAAGGAAAGAACACATATTTTTTTGACATTTCTGAATCACTAAATCAAATGACCCTGTTGTTAGGGAATTGATCATGTTAAAGTATTTTGTGACACCACCATCACAAGCTGCATTTTCCTGGTGCTTCTTGGCTCTTAAATTGATCTCATGCTCTTATCTTTAGTTTCCCTCTCCTCAAGGCCACAGCAATTCCAGAGAAGTTAAAACCTGCTTCTGCAGGGCTAAACCCATAAAAGACAACCTGGCCTGTGATAGGTTAAAAGTAGCCCACTCCTCATGAATAAGCAATAGCCTGGCCCAAAACCAATACAAGGACCTTCCTTTCTTTGTTCTCTTCTTCCCCCTCCCCCCTCCCCCCCTTCTTCTCCTTCTTCTTCTTCTTCCCTTCCTCCCTTTCTGCTCCTGCTGCTGGAATAAAATCTCCAGTCGGACCTCTTGGTGTGTATGGCCTAGTTGTTGAGCATCGCTATCTCCCTTTCATTGGTGTCAGAAGCGGGATCCGGGATTGCCAGGCCCACAGGTCAGAACACCTGGGGACCCAAAACCCAGATACCAAGACACTCCAACTCAGCTCCCACTCTATGTCCTTGACCACCTTTGTAGGCGCCATTCTTGCAGCCAATATGGATCCACCTGTTTTCAGGCCTACACCAGATATTGGGTAAGTTCAGCCATTCTGAGACGTCTTTTGGGTAATGCGAGGTCCAGGGGTCCCAGGCCTCCAAGAGGTCATCCACCTCCAGAAGTGACTGGCCTGGCACCAGGCCCTCCATCCTCCACTGCAAACCACTGGGTTTGCTAGATTGAGTCCGGGACTCAACCAGGCCTCCTCTGCCCCTGTTCAGGATGCCTTGAGGGAATAGAGAGGCTTTCCACTTTAAACTTCCTTCCGCACGAGAGATGTCTTTGCAGGAAGCTTGAGTTCCACTCTTCAGACACTGGTCTGAAAAGGGAGATCTCATCAGAGCTCTCAGAGACATCTGGACTTCTGATAACCTCCTCCACTCTCCTGGTGGTCATGGGCTCTGGCTCTTCCATACCCGTAGACTCTCCCTTGGGATGCTTACTGAAAAATTTGGAGGATCTTGACCTAAAATCCAAGCAGTTAGTTCACTTATCCACTCAAATTTGGCCCCAATATCAATTAGACAATCAAAATGTCTGGCTGCCTAAAGGCTCCCTTGAACTGGGTCTAATTAGAGACCTATATAACTTTTGTGAGCATCAAGGAAAGTGGTCAGAGATTCCATATGTCCAGGGTTTTTCTTACCTTAGCAAACAGCCCTCTCTTTTTTCTACTGCCCAGAGACTGTCTCTTCTATCACCTCCTCCCACACTTCTGCTAGCCTGTGGTCCCTCCACCACCAACCCCCTCCCTCTTAATTCCCCAGACCAGCTGGACCCGGTTGATGACCCTTCCCCATACCCGACACCAAGAAACTGACCCATTTCCCCTACTACCCGTCTAACTCCTCCTCTTCTCCTAGATCTCCTACTCCTCCCATTTCCTCAACACTCCCTGCCTCTCTGCCCTCTCCTCCAACCCCACCTCTCACTGGGTCCAAGTCTCATATGAACCACACGATGGCATCCTTGCACGAAGTAGCAGGGGTTGAAGGACTCGTCCGAATTCATACTCCCTTCCCCATGACTGAATTGGCCCTCATCCAAGCCAGACTTGGTTCTTTCACTGCTGACCCAACAACCTTGGTAAAACAATTTCAACTCTTGACACAGTCTTATCAATTAACCTATCATGATCTTTTTGTTATTCTTTAACTCCTGAATAAGGCAAAAGAGTGCTTGATCAGGTTTGTGCTCATGCAGATCAAGAACATTTGAGAAACAATCACCATCCAGTAGGTGCTCTCATGGTCCCAGAATGAGACCCAGAGTGGGACTACAACACTGAGGCGGGGATTGAAGCTTGAGACAGTTACATTAACTGCCTCCTTCATGGGCTCCGCAGAGCCACCATGAAGTCTGTAAATTATGAGAAGCTTAATGAGATTATACAAGATAAGAATGAAAATCCACCTGCCTTCTTACAAAGGCTGACTGATGGCCTCCGCCAACATACCAAACTTGACCCTGAGTCTGTCAATGGCCAGAGATTAATTATGATGCATTTCTTTTCTCAGAGCTACCCTGACATTAGACTCAAATTAAAAAGGCTCAAGAAGAGACCTTTGACTTCCCCTGAAGAGGTTCTGGCCACAGTATTTAAAGTCTATCATGGCCATGATGATCTCAAGAAAACCAAAAAATACCAGTTATTGGCACAAGTTTTCAATCCTGCAAGGCCACAACTGTCTCCAGGAAAGGGACCCTTTAGGGGGTCTTCTCAACCGCTGAGACCCTGCTTCTGGTACAGCCAGGAGGGACACTAGGCCAGTGATTGCCCAAATCCAAGAGTGCCCACAAAGCCATGCCCTAGGTGCCAACAGAGGGGACATTGGGGTATCAACTGCCCCCTGGTATCTACCCACCATCGGGCCACAGGCCCCACCACTCCCCTGAGTAATGACCTGATAGAGCTGGCGGCAGCTGAAGGGCTATGAAGAGGCCCTGGCACGACTGGCCCAATGCGGACCACCCAGGAGCCCAGGGTGACCTTAATTGCAGCAGATAGGACTATTGTTTTCTTATTAGACACTGGTGGCAGCTTTTCTGCATTGAGAGAATATTGGGGACCTACCTCCCTGTCTCAGACCTCTATTGTTAGGGTAGAAAGTAAAAAACAATGCCCTCGACAGACTCCCTTACTGTCATACACAATTGGGGACTTTTCATTTCTCCATTCCTTCCTAGTCCTCCCATCCTGTCCCATTCCCTTATTGGGTCGCAACATTTTATCCCAAATTGGGGCATCCATTCATTTTTCTATGCCGAGCCCTTCCAACACTCCAGTGTCTTCCTTTTGACTTCTGTTATCCCAAGCTGTTGAACCTGCAGTCTCCACATCCAAATGGCCAATTAGTCCCTTTTAGACCCCCAGATGTGGGATGTTCAATCTCCCTCAGTGGCCAAATGCCCCCCAGTTAAAGTCCTCCCCAAAGACCCCTCATGATTTCCAAATCAGGTACAATATCCCCTCCCTTGTACAAACCTTGAGGGATTAGCTCCCATCATAAATAGCCTATTACAAAAAGGATTTCTGAGACCCACAAACTCTCCATTCAATACCCCCATCCTGACAGTAAAAAATCTAATGGAACATATTGTTTGGTTCAAGAACTACGAATCATTAATTCTGTCACTGTTCCCATTCACCCCGTTGTGCCTAATCCCTACACTCTCCTGTCCACAATCCCGTCTGATGCCACCCATTTCTCCATTCTGGACCTCAAAGATGCTTTCTTTTCAATCCCTTTACATAGATATTCCCAAGATATTTTTACATTTACCTGGACTGATCCCTTCTCTAATACATCTACTCATTTACCTGGACTGTATTGCCCCAGGGTTTCAGAGACAGTCCCTACCTCATTGCTTGCCATATCTGCTGTTTTTCACTTGGTAAACTTGCCTCTCAGAAAATGTGCTTACCCTCTGGAAGAGGTCCAATTGCCTCCCCCTTTTGTGTTCTTAAAACACTTCTTGTACATTACACATTCTTAAATTGTGATTATAGGGTTAACTTGCTCTTTTCTAAAAACTCAAGGTTAATACTATTCTATTGGCAGCCAGTCAAATTTTAAGATGTAACAATCTGAGAACAGAAAAAGGACACTTTAAGCTGAAGTTTGTTATGGAAGGTTAATAGTAAATGAGACAGAAAAATATTAGGAAAACTATAAATAAGAGTTAAACTTTTGACGGGAAAGGTTTTTGTATGTTTGTCTTGTTAAAAACAGGCAAAGAAAGATATACAAGACCAGAAAGCCTAAGTATATAGAAAAGGTGTGTGGAAATGATTTAATAATAAAATATGTATGTTTGCTTGTTGGTTTCAAGTTTGTTATAAAAGGTTTACATTCACAGTCATAAAGAGCTTTCATTCCTTTTAATCCTAATTCCACAAGAGATCTCTGTTAATTTTGACTTGCAAAGGTTTTGACTAGTTGCAACTAAAAGATTTTATAATTCAATTGGCCAAAACCATCTGAATACACTCTAGTTTAAATTATCTTATATGTTTGTCTGTCTAAATGTTATCAAAATGATGTCAAATACAAGTAGATTGTTGATTTCTACATCCTGCTTTTATAGGTTAAATAAAAATTTAAAGATAATTGAATATAAACTTTTAAGTTTGGGTACACGCCTGTTGGTAAATAAAGAAGCAACTGCTCAGAAAATTTATTCTGATCTTTGTTCACTAATGGGAGCCCAAATAATTTTTATAGCCTTATAGAAAGATGTGCCTTATTAAATATGTTGTCAAAAATGTTTACATTGGTTATCATCAAAGGGCTGAGTTCTAAATATGTTATTGTAACATGTTTATGATGGTTATCTTCAAAATATATTTTCTATGTAAAGAAATTCATATTGTTTATGACAATAACCTTTTGATCCAGGTATTCTTCCTTCTCTTCTGCTCCACCTACTTATGATTACAGGTACCTTTATAGGCCCATACACTTTCCTTAGATGGCACCATATCAAAAGGTAATAACTTAAATAAGTTTCCAGGGTTTCATTTTTGTCTTTACATATATATTTTTTAAAAAGATAAATACATTTAACAATGGCTATTCTATACTATGATACACATCTAAGTTTGTCACCAAGATGTCATCATGATTGTCATGCTAAAATATTATCATTATGTGTGGCTCCTGATTACAAGTTTTTCTGTTAATATTCTACAAAAAAATCAATTAAACAACCATTATTGATAAACTAATAGCCCTCTAACTGTATTTTAAATTCCAGGATACTTGCTATCTAGATAGTTATGGTAGTTAAACCTCTACTGTACTATTGATGTCACTGATCTTCTCTTCTGGATGCTCAACCACTCAAGTACAGAGACCAACATAAAAGATAACTGGGCTAAAGAGATGGCCAATATTTTGGCTCTGTCCCTCCAAAGTCATCAAAGATCCAAAGTATGAAGGAACCTTTTATACAACATCCTACATCTTTGGTAAGTCACCCAACCTCCTGAACAGGGAGATTGCTGGACATCAGAGGACAAATGTAATGTGTGCTAAAGGAGGATCACCAAAAAAATCTTCCATGCTTTTACTAAAAGCACCATGGTCAAGCAAGGCCAGGACCCATCCTAACAGCTGACACTGGGTGCTGAGAGACCCTATATATGGTTCCAAAATAATGCCTAAAGAGACTTAACTGACTTTGACAGATATCAAGAGGTTCATACTGATTAACACAGGTCTCACTTTAACTTGGTCTTGAACACCCAGCAGAAAAGAATAACCAAAAGAGGTAATCAATAAACAGGCACTAGTGATAGACTTTTGAGGCCATTTCTCCTCCCAAATATTCCTCGTGATTAAGACACCCACCCCCTGAAAGGTTATAAATGTGTTTAGTATGAGTCTATACTTTTTCTAGAGGGCCTGAGGCCTTCCCTATAAAAACAGAGGTTGTGCAAGATCTAGCTAAACTGTTATACTGCTTATTGACCTCAGAGTTCTTGTAAGGTTAAAAAATGATAAATGGTACCATTAAGATAAATATTGTCAAATAACACCAGGTTATGATTTGATCAGCTCCCTTTGGCCTTCTTTAAAATAAGAGATACCCTGTGTCATACTGGGTTCTCCCCATATGAGGTCTTGTTTGGAAGGCCACCCTGTATCTTGAGAGACTTTATATATGAAAAGGGCCATATACAAGACACTTGTGGTTACTCCCACAGCTGTCAAGGTAACTAAAGTTCAGCTACCACCACTCTAAAGTAAAACAGGTCTGTCCAGAGAACTTCATGGACTTTGACTCCAGGAGACAATGCACTCAAAGCCCTGCTGTAAACTTAAGTCCCTTCCAAGATAGTTCCATTACTCTCATGTTAAACCATATCTTCATGCTCCTCTCCCATCATGTCCACAGGACCTCATCTACACTATTCAGCCACCTCCATGGGACCTCAGAAGGTCAAACTTACTCAGATTCCAGAAGACCTGGTTGCCCAGGATCCTTCACCATTATCCAGTCCTGAGTCAGATAAGCCAACCTGCTTACCCTCTCATCCTTTCATGGGGTATTATGACACATTTCATACTACAGTACCCACTGATATCCTAAGTCTTCTTATATTAGTACTCCTGGGACTTGTCCTTGGGATAGGATTGGCCACAGTATCTCCCCCCAGTTATAATTTTACTTCCAGGTGTTTACTCTCATTGACCTATTACCTCATAATCTCATTCTTTGTCATTCTTAATTGCTGGAGACAATAATGGTTCCTCTCCTGCTCCTGTTTTCTCTCCTAACCTTACCCAAGCTGATAGGCCCCTGGTATATACCTTGACTCACTCCCAGCCTAACTCAGCAATCCTTCAGACTCACGTAGGATCTTCTGAAATCATGTTCCAGCCACCTTGTGCCAATGCTTTGACCAAACCCATCAAATTCCAGCCACTCTTCAGACTGGCCCACCGCTGATTTCTGCTGCCCTTTCTACCTATGCTCTGCCACTGGTCCACACACTGCCATTCACCCGGCCAATACCACTGTGCCTCTTGGGGCTGTGAGTTCTTGGCTCCATGGAAGCCAGCCCAATCAGATCAGCACAGCCTCTCCTCCACATCATTCAAAGGTCCCACTGATCCCTCATGGCACTCTGGAAAGACATGGGGTCTCAGGCTTTATGTGGGGGGATGGATCCAGGTTTAGAGTTCACCATCACCTTCAGGCCTTGAATAACCAAGACTGCTTCACCCCCGTCCGTTACCCAGGTTGTACATAATGTCTCCTCCGAACTCTACCAGTTAATCCCTGGCCCAGCTACAAGGCAACCCAAATTAGACAGAACAAAAACTGTTCTGCCTGACAAAAGGCTTAATACAGACTATAGGCCAAAAATTTCATTTAATCACCCAGGCCCCAGTGTGCCTCAGTCTCACAGAAAACATCACCATACTGGAGTTACAGTCACCCATTTATCTTTAAACAACTCCCTCTCCAACATAACCACACTGTATAAAACAACTGTCTGGTCAAAAATTAATACCTCTTAAAATGCTCTCTGTGCTCCAGTTCTTTTGGCCCCTGATTTCTATGTAATACCAAGAGATGAGAGAGTCCCCATCCCCATAACTAGGATGGCCCAAGCCCAACAAAAAAGAGCATTAAAGGTGGCCATTATGCCCCTCATAACAGCACTGGGCATAGCAGTAGGTATGGTTACAGGAATGGCAGGATTGTCCCACTCTGTAGTCCAAGGAAAATACCTGAGAGAACAACATGAAAAAGACATTACCCAACTTTCTAAGGTGATCCTGAAACTCCAATAACAGATCAATTCACTTTCTCAGGTGGTCCTGCAGAACAGACGAGGACTTGACCTTCTATTTGCAAAAAAGGGAGACTTTGTTTGGCTATCCAAACAAACAAACAAACAAACAAACTGTTTTTTCTTTGATAGCCAATCAGGAGTGGTACCCAACCAAATCCACCAACTTCAGGAGAGCCTACAAAGGTGACACAGGGAGCGTGAGTTGGGGACTAATGGAAGACTAACTAGCTGATTCAACAGTCCTCTACTAACCTCTTTACTTCCCTTTATGATCCCTCTATTGGTTATCTTTACTCTGTTGGCAGTTGCCCCCTGTGTTCTCCGTTTTATTCAATCCCAGGTCAGTTGCCTCTACACTCAAGTCTCCTGACAGACGGCTCATCAGCTGATACTTCAGGCCAGAGACCTCAGCGAGACCACTGTGTTTACATGACAGCCAACCAACTAATCATAGCTCAGATCTCGGCTCAGTTTAAACATTTTCTAAAAGATCTTTAGATTGATATTTTCTGGTTTGCTCCCCACCCTCATCCTATTACCTGCATAGCCAACTGGGTCCCTAATGTGTGGCTCCAAAAAACTTTATCAGACTTCACCCCGACTGAAGTCACAATCTTTACCTTTTTACTTGTTCTTCATAATCCTCCAACCCAGTTCACAGCCTCATACAAATTATCTTCTACCCCTCTCTCCTCCCTCATTTACTGATTTGTGTGCTTGGACTTTTCTCAGGAGGCCCCACCAACAATTCCAGTAAAAATGCTACTGCTGTCAACAATTCCATGTTCATAAAGGACAATGTGGCCAGTCAGCCTCCATGCCTGCCCCTAGGTTGTCTCATCACCCCTGTATGAGCAGGAAGAAGTTACAGAAGACAGATACACTGCCCCCTTCCCCTGGTGTGTGGTTTACACTGGCCGACATTTCTCATCTAAAACCAAAGAGGGGGGAATGTTAGGGAATTGATCATGTTAAAGTATTTTGTGACACTGCCATCACAAGCTGCATTTTCCTGGTGCTTCTTGGTTCTTAAAATGATCTCATGCTCTTATCTTTAGTTTCCCTCTCCCCAAGGCCACAGCAATTCCAGAGAAGTTAAAACCTGCTTCTGCAGGGCTAAACCCATAAAAGACAACCTGGCCTGTGATAGGTTAAAAGTAGCCCACTCCTCATGAATAAGCAATAGCCTGGCCCAAAACCAATACAAGGACCTTCCTTTCTTTGTTCTCTTCTTCCTCCTCTTCCTCCTCCCCCCTCCTCCTCCCTCTTCCTCCTCCTCCTCCTTCTTCCCTTTCTCCCTTTCTGCTCCTGCTCCTTGAATAAAATCTCCAGTCGGACCTCTCGGTGTGTGTGGCCTAGTTGTTGAGCGTTGCTGTCTCCCTTTCACCTGTTGCCTGCAATTCTTGTTTTAAGAGAGAATACTTTTCTGTTTAAGTCAATTTGAGTCAAACCTATATTTTGTATAAATACAATTAAGAGATGTAGTACCTATATGGAAAAGAGTTCTTTCAGTTTTCTGAACCTAATCATACGTCTTCAGCCTTTAAGCTATTTGTAGAGGAGAGAAAGCAGCAGCATAACGACCAGCAGCATAACACAGCCCTACCCAGACCTGGAATCTAGACACCTAGAAAACAGCAACTTAGCAAAGAGAAAAAGAAGGGCTTGGGATTTAGCTCAGTGGGGCTGTCCCTGCCTTGCAAGTGCAAGGTCCTGAGCTTGATCCCTGGTACCCAAGGGGGCAAGGGAAGAAGAGATCTAAGAATCAAGAAAGAGCTGGGGAGGGGAGGAGGGGGTGAAGGGAGGTCAGGGACAAGGGGAAAAATGAGAACCAAGACCTGTCATGTAGAGGTACAAGATCCCAACAATGAATGTAACTGTACTGTATCCCTAAAATGTACCAATAAACTCAATTAAAGCTGAAAAAAAAAAAAGCTAACAGGAATACTAGAAATTACAGAAAATCTGGAAAAACTGAAGACCACACATAGAGAAGAATGAGGTAATCTGGAATGCTAACCCCAGTTCCCAGGGAAAGGACTTGTGTTTGAAAACACAATATGAACCCAGAGAGGGTTGGCAACTTCTGGAAGAAACAAAAGACCAGCAGCATTAGTCCCAAGAAAAGTCCGCAGAATTATAAGATGCAAACAGTGTGGAATTTTACTCTGAACATGACTCCACATGATACACTGGAGTGGGAGAAGAAATCCAGTGTACCGCTAACATGTTTGGGAGTAATTAAAAAGGAGTCATTTGGGGAAGGGGATAATTTTTTAAGGCTATGATACTCTGAGAATTGCAAGTAAAGGAACAATTACACTTCAGGATTTCTGGGACCATCCCACTACAGTGACTGAGTGGGAAAACAGCCACAAAAGACAGCTGTAGAAAGGGAGCAGGCTAGTCACAGACTTGCTCCGAAGTTTAAGCAGTGGCTAGCTCAGATTGGGAAGGACATGATGATCCCACCATCTGGGTTAGAAGCCAGGCCAATGCTTGTCATTTTCTGAGGGGAATGGGTCTGATAGTGCTGGCCTTAAGTCCAGTGGATAGCAGGATACCCCTACCTGCTGCTGCCTACATCCAGCACAAAGCTCAGTGGTCTGTTTGCTTTCCCCATCTGCCAAGGTAATCCAGAATATACGTTAGCTCAGATGATTACCATACTCTGAAATGTACAGACAGAGTGGCCTCTGGAACAAGGGGGCACCTCACAAATCAACAGACCATGGAGCTTGGCAGAGATAGCAGCAACTGAGGGTAATGCAGCCATGGACACTGAGAGCTGCTATAGTGAATATAGCCTTAGAGCAGAAATTGACCCTGCCCTGCAGGAAATGTGGGACAGGACTCAGTACACACACACACACACACACACACACACACACACACACAGTTGGTGTGGAAACAAGATAGGTCCTAGTTATTATTCACTATCCTTCCTGCTTACTTGGTAGATTCCAGTTCAACAGGCCCTAAACAAAACAAAACAAACAAATAAACAAACAAAAACAAAAATAAAACACTCAGCCAATGTATGGAGAAAGTTTTAAAAACTCATTTATTTTTTTCTTTTCTTTTGCTTTATTTTTTCTTTTTCTTATTTTTCTGTTCCTTTTACCTAAATATATTAACTCATCACTTCCCCCAAAACAGATGTGACTGAATCTTCAGAGAGAGGCAAAGGCCTGTAGTTAGCCATGCTCAGGGTGCATCACAGAAGAGCAGACCCTAACTAGTCTCCACACTAGCAAAAAAGACTTTGAATATAATATTTCCACAAAAAACAAACAAACAAAAAACAACAGAATCATGGGAAGACAAGGCAATAAAATGCCTCCGAAAACTCCCAACTCTCCCAAAGCTGATACATGAAGTCTTGAGGGGAAAGAAATCAAAGGCCACACAGCTGAACTTTCCAAAAGGATAATAGGAGACAAAAAAAAGAGACTTAATGAACAAAATTATCAGCAAGTTTACAGAAGATACTAATAAAAAGCTAGCTGTGCTGAGTTGATAAAAAGGATATAAAACATGAATAACCAGTTTTATAGAGTTAGAATCTTTCAAAATTGGTGGAGAAATAAGGTATTTCCATATCAAAGAGCACCTCAGTAAATTGATGACCATCAAGCCAGCACTCCAAAAATTTTTCAAGGATAAAGAGAGACAATGAAACTAACAACGCCAAAATGTCTAAGAATAAATACACAAGGCAGGGCAACAGTTAAGTAGAAAGAAAAAAAGAATCAGCAAGAACAAAAGAATGCAATGACAGGAATAAGTCAATACCTTTCAGTAATAACTCTCAATGTGAATGGTCTCGATTCTCCAATCAAAAGTCACAAATTGGCAGAGAGGCTTGAGAAACAAAATCCAAAGGTATATTGTATTCAAGAAACACATTTAACCCAAAAAGAAATTCAGAGGATGGAAAACAACACTCCATGCAATGGGAGCCAGAAAACAGCAGTAGTTATCCTACATTCAGAGAAAGTGGACTTCAAGCCGAAAGTAATCAGAAAAGGCAAAGAAGGTCACTATGTGCTGTTAAGGATACAATTCAATGGGAAGTGATAACAGTTATAAACAAATATGCACCAAACACCAGCATAACCAACTTCATAAAACAAATGCTGCAGGACATAAAATTCCAGATATACATCAACACAGTGATAGTGGGTGACCTTAATACCTCACTGTCCCAAATATACTAATCAACTATACAAAAAAATCAACAAAGAAATATCAGAGTTTAACCAAACCTTCAAATAAAAGGACTAAATATAAATCTACAGAGTATTCCACTGAACAACAGAATACACATTCTTCTCAGCAGCACATGTAACTTTTTTCATAATACACCATATACTAGCCAATAAAACATGCTTAGGTAAATACAAAATAACTGAATTTATCTCATACATATGATCAGAACAGAGTATAATGAAACTAGAAATCAATGGCAAAAGAAACCATAGAAACTTGGCAAACACATTGAAATTAAACAATGCCAGCTGGGCATGGTGGCACACACCTATAGTCCCAGCACTAGGGAGGCTGAGGCAGGAGGATCACTGTGAATTCAAGACCAGCCTGGGCTACATAGTGAGTTCCAGGTCAGTCTCAACTACATAGTGAGATCCTGTCTCAAAAAACCAA
>NW_022900926.1:54164006-54187055 GCF_012274545.1 Fukomys damarensis | reverse complement strand
CCCAACAAAACAAATCAAACAAAAAAACCCGATTAATCCAATAACTGGCAATGAAATCAAAGCAGTATTTTTTTAAAAAACAAAACTATCAACTAAAAAAAGCCAGGGGGCTACCAAGACCTGTCATGTAAAGGTCCAAGATCCCAATAATGAATGTAACTGTACTGTATACCTACCTAAAATGTACCAACAAACTCAATGAGAAAAAAAAAAGCCAGGGGGGTTAGGGATTTAGCTTAGTGGTTCCACTGCCATCCGTGCAGTGTAAGGTCCCAAGTTCGCTCCCCTGTACAAAAAAAAAAAAAAAAAAAAAAAAAAGTAGGAAACAAAGGAATACAACAAAGAACTTTATGGAAGATATTAATGCCAATACTATTCAAACTCTTCAATGAGGTGAAAAGGGAAATGGTACTATCAAATCCATTCCTGGAAGCTAGCATTACCCTGACTCCAAATAGGGGCAAGGACCCAACCAAAAAACAGAACTACAGGCTGATCTCTTTAATGAACATAGACACAAAAAATCCTCAACAAGATATTGGGAAACAGAATGTAACAAATTATCAAAAAGGTCATACATCATGACCAAGTAGGCTTCATCCCAGGAATATGGAGATGGTTCAAGATACACAAAT
The DNA here is from genome assembly GCF_012274545.1 of Fukomys damarensis. Classification (NCBI taxonomy): domain Eukaryota; kingdom Metazoa; phylum Chordata; class Mammalia; order Rodentia; family Bathyergidae; genus Fukomys; species Fukomys damarensis. Next base: position 54,186,420 of record NW_022900926.1, on the reverse strand, counting down.
CAATAAATGCAATACATCACATAAACTGCAATAAAGATAAAAATTACACAATAATCTCAAAAGATGCATAAAAAGTCTTTGACAAAATCCAATATCAATTTATGAGTAATAACCCTGAATAAAAAAGTATAGAAGTATCTTAATCTGATAAAAGCCATTTATGACAAACCAATGGCCAATATCATAAAAGATGGGAAAAAGCTGAAAGCATTCCCTCTAAAATCAGGAACAAGACAAAGATGTCAACTATCACCACTCCTATTCAATATAGTTCTCCAAATACTAGCCAAATAAATCAGGCAAGAGAAAGAAATAAAAGGGATATGTACAGATGAAGAAATCAAATTATCATTATTTTCAGACAAATGATCCTCTACATAGAAGACCCCCAAAATTCCACCAAATGATGACTCCTAGAATTAATAACCAAATTCAGTAGCATAACAGGATACAAAGTTAACACACAAAAATAATAGTGTTTCTCTACCAATAATGAACTGAGAAAGAAATTAAGAAAATACCATTCCCAATAGAATAAAAAAATTAAGTACCTAAGAATCAACCTAACCAAAGAAATGAAAGGTATCTATAGTGAAAACTACAGTACTCTAAAGGAGAAAAGAAGACATGAGAAAATGGAAAGATATACCCTGTTTCTGGACAAGCAGAACCAATATATTAAAAATAGCTATACTTCCAAAACTGGTGTAAAGATTTAGTACAATTCCAAGCAAACTACCAACAGCATTCCTTACTGTACTAGAGAAAACTCTTAAATTTAAAAAAAATTTCAAAAGCAATCCTGGATAATAAGCACAAAGTGGGAAGCATCACAGTCCTAGATTTTCAATTATATTTAAGGTTATAATGACAAAACCAGCATGGTATGGTCATAAAAACAGCCACATGGATCAGTAGAACAGAATACAGGGTGCCAAAACAAGCCAGGCACATTTAGCCATCTTTGACAAAGGGGCCAAAAACCTATGCTGAGGAAAAGATAGCCTCTTCATCAAATGGTGCTGGGAAAACTGGTTATCCACATGCAGAAGATTGACTCCAGCCACATATATCTCACTAAATTAAGATTAAAAATAACTCAAAGACCTAGGTACTAAAACAGAAACATTTAATCTACTGGAAGATAAAATAGGAAAAACTCTCTGAAACAGGTATAGGCAAGGACTTTCTCAACATAATTCCAGAGCTCTAGGCAAGGCCAGTATATATATCCTACTTTATTATGTGGTTATAGGGGCTGGTAAATCTGTAGTTTGCAAAGCAGGCCAATGGGCTGAAACTGTTGGGCAGAGCTAATGCTATACTCTTATGGCATAATTTCTTCTTCCAGGAAATCTCAGTTTTTGTTCTTAAGACTTTTCAACTGTCTAGATGAGATCCACCCACATTATCAGGGATAATCTCCATTATATAAAGTCAACGGATTGTAGATATTAACCACATTCACAAAATACTTCACCAGTAAAACCTAGATTAGATTTTGATTATACCATGGTATAGCTATGTTGACTGTTAAACTACTGAAGCAGGAAACGATCACATCTAGCACAGTATCTGGAGCATGGTGAGACATACAAAGAAACTACTAAACTTGAGAAGCTGGGAAGAGGTATTAAAGCTAAGTAAAGAATTTATATTTTGTTCAAGTACATTGGGAAACCACAGAAATATCAACATGTAGTAGATGATTCAGTCATCCTATACCTAAAAATCTATTTTTCAAGGGAGGAGTGGTGGCAACATGCATGTAGTCCCAGCTACTGAAAGTGTAAATGAGGATCAAAAGTTATAATGGATAATGTGAAATAGGAAGGAAAGGTCCAAAGGGGAAGTGAAGGTAGGGGAAAGGAAAGAAGGAAAAGAAAAAAATACCAAAAAAAAAAAAGGAAAAAAAACAGAATCAAAGTCTTTGTAAATAGGAAGGGGTGGAGGGGTTGAAGGGAGGGCAGGGGAATTTGGAAAAATAAGACCTAAGATATATCATGTACAGGTACAAATTCACAGTGATGAATATTATCATATTGTGTACCTAAAATATACCAATAAACTTAAAGAATAATAATTTAAAAAAATTAAAGCAGTAAGAAGAAAAAGACAAAGCCTGTCATCATGGTGGCTGACAAAAGGAAATATAGTTTTTAGGGTCAGCCCTAGAATCACAAAGCCAAAAAAACTTGGTAACTGGCCAAAGAGTTAAGGTTGAACTGGAGTTTGGAATACAGTTAATAAGCTATTGCAGTGGTCAAAGGAAGAGAGTAGTGGTAGTAAAACTGGAGAAATAGATATCTAAGTTACTTATTGGAAGTAGGATCCAAAAAATGTTAGTTTGTCTCCTTATTCATTACAAGAGAAATTGAAAATAAGAGAATTCTACAATATGATACAGATTCTTAATATTCCACAAATCCTTTCAAACACAAAGTATTGGTGGCTATACTATTAATTCATTTATTCATATGCTGAAAGAAACCAAGAAAATCTAATTAAATGGAACAATATTCCACATCCTTGAATAAGAAATCTCAGTATTAAGGTTTTAACTCTTCCCAACTTGACCTATAGATTTAATGTATATGATTTCCTCATTGCTGAGACTCAATACCCAATACCCACAATTTAAAGGAAGAGAGGTTTAATTTGCTCACCGTTTCAATCCATGATTGGCTGACTCCAAGACAGAGATGTCTTAGCAAAATGGCATGGCAGAGCAAAGTTGCTTAGTCCATGGCAGCTGAGAATCAGAGGAGAAGAATGGATGAGGGACCATATATAGCACTCAAGACCATGCCTAAATGATCCACCCAGATACACCTAGAACTATGCTCCCCCAATCCCCAGGAAGGATCCCAAAGCAGTCAATTTGAAACTCCACCATAACAGCTATATGCCACCCCTTTTCAACTTGCTATTCAAACACATCTCCTTAAACCAAACTTACTCTCCAAAGAAAGATAATAAAAGTTTATAATTCCACCTAACATAATACTATCCTAGCAAGGACCCAAGTTCAATCCCCAGTACCAACAAAACATAATACTATCCTATATACAACCAGAAACAAAGTAATCCCTTTCCCCAAAGTGTCAACAGTTTCAGCATTTTTTAGAAGTTCAAGTCCAAGTCTCTCATGAGACTCAAGGAAAATTCTTAGATATGAGTTTTTGTAAAAATCAAAAGCAAGTTACTGAAGAACATAACTGTACTGTATACTTAAAAAGTACCAATAAACTTGATTTTTTAAAAAAGCAAGTTACATAATCCCAAAGTATAATGGCACAAGCTAGGCATTCCCATTCCAAAGGGAATGAATAGGGGAATAGAAGAGAATCAGACTAAAGAAAAACTGAGTCTCAGAAGGGTAAATGTTAAGTCCTTTAACTCCAAATCTAGTATCTGGGGCACACTATAGTGGCCTTGTTTTTTTTTGTTTCTTTTTTTTTTTGGTACCAGGGATTGAACTCAGGTCTTTGCTCTTGCAAGGCAGGCCACCAAACCACTGAGCTAAATCCCCGTCCCTATAGTGGCCTTGTTGATTGCAGCCCACATCATCTTTTGGGTTGGCTCCATTCATAGCCGGCAGATTTCCTCCATAGACATCCATATTCCTGACATCTAACTCTGCTGCATCTTTGGTTTCATTCCCGCAGGTTCACATACAGCTCTCTCAGGAACTCTTTGCCTGGCTTTCCAGGCTTTCCTTTGAAATATGAGAGAAAGCCTCCCTGACCCCACAACTCTTGCATCCTGCATGCCAACAAAACCAACAACACATGGACAATGCCAAGGTAGCTGTCAGTGGAAGCAGTATATAGAACCCTGGGATCATGGCTGCAGGGACCTCTGTCTGAGTCCTGAATGGCTAAGTGTGGTGAAATGAAACCCAAGGAATCAATTCTCTAAGAGGCCCAGGGATTCTCTTCTCAAAAACAAAACATATTGAGGATATACTCCTAAGTGAAATAAATAAGTCACACATGTGTAAATACCGAATAGTTTCTCTGGTGTGAATACACTATAATAGTACATAAGATCCTAATGATATAATGGACAATGTGAAATAGGAAGAAAGGGGATAATGGTGTAGGGAAATTGAGAAGGGTAGGGGAAAGGTAATAAGGGGAAAATATGAGAAAATGGAAATGAAGTGTTCATAAATGGGGAGGGGAGGAGGGGTGAAGGGAGGGTAGGGACAAGGGGAAAAAATGAGAACCAAGACCTGTCATGTAAAGGTACAAGATCCCAATGATAAATGTAACTGTACTGTACACCTAAAATGTACCAATAAACTCAATGAGGAAAGAAAAAAACCAAAAAATAAAACAAAAGTTAACAGTTTTTGCACCCTTGCACCTGGTGTCTTTTTTATTCCTAAGATGCCTTAAAGTCATCTTTCTTCTTGTCCCTGTACAAGGTACTTAGTTTTTCTCTTTAACAGTGACAATCTTTTTAACAACCACTCTTTATTTTTCCAACTTTACATGTGATTCCTTCTGAGCCAAAGTTTAAGTTTTTCACATTTTCAAGATCTGTCTTTTGCCCTTTATTCTCACTATAAACCTAATTAAAAGCAGGCATCGATACCTTGAATGTTGTGAAATTTCCTCTACCAGATTAGTTTAGCTCTGTTAGTTTCAGTCACCTGCAAAGTCTCTGTACATGAGCAAAATGTAGACAAATTTCCTATCAGAATGTAACACACATGCCCTCTCATTCTATAGCCAATGGAGTCTCTGTTCCCAAGTGAAACCTCCTGGCCTTTACTATCCATAGTCCTATCAGCATCATAGTCTTCTGATCTCTAGTCAGAATTACTCATCATGTTTTCCTTCAGCCTGCATCTCCAAAATCTCCCAAATTCCTCCTATAAACCAGTTCTAAAGGCTTTTAAATCACATTGTCAGGTATAGTCAAAGCAACAATCCCACTTCTCTGGTACCAATTTTTGGCATCAGCTTTCTGGTCACTGAGGCACAATACCCAACACCCCCAATTTAAAGGAGGGGAGGCTTAATTTGCTCATTATTTAAGTCCAAACTGGGCTGGGTTCAAAACAGAAATATCACGGTAGAATGCTGTGGCAGAGCGAAGCTTCTTAATTCATGTCAGCTGGGAAGCAGGGCAGGGGAAGAACGACAGAGTGGAAAGGGTGAGGGACCAGACAGGGGCTCCAAGACCATGCCTGTGTCAGCCTCCCCCGGCCCCCATCACACCGAGAGGTGTGCTCCACCAATCTCCACGGTGGATCTCAAAGCTAATCCTGCTGAAACTCCACCCTAACCACCATATAATGCAATCCCAATAAAAATCTCAGCAAGTTTTTAAAATGGATACTGACAAACTGATTCTAAAATTTATATAGAAAGGCAAAATGCCTAGACTAGTTAATACAACATTGAAGAACAAAGCTGGAGCACTGACACTACCCAACTTCAAGACTTACTGTAAAGCTATAGTAGTTAAGACAGTATGTTATTGGCAAAAGAATAGACTATAGATTAGTGTAACAGCAAGTTAAGACAATGTTATTGGCAAAAGAATAGACTATAGATTAGTGTAACAGCATAAGAATCTCAGAAATAAACCCACACAAATCAGAGCCAATTGACCTTTGACAAAGGAGCAAATGCAGTTCAATGAAAAAGGATAGTTTTTCCAACAAATGGTATTGAAACAACTACATGCTCACATTTAAAAAAACCTAAACACAAATGTTTATTCATGTAGCAAATATTCATTAGTTTTTGATAATTGTCAGACAAAAGTATGTGGTGGCACATGATGAAAAAAAAAGTATGGTTAAAATTAAGGCTCTGATATCAAGGTCTTAGTTTAATGAGCTATTGGTCTTCAGCACTGTAATAGTGGTGGAAGCAGTTATAGAATATTGGGCTGGGTATATTCAGATTGTAAAACTAAAATTAACTGCAGCTAACTGGGTCTTCTTATTAATGTAGATTTCCTATCAGACATGAAAATTCCCTTTTTTTTTGAGACAGGGTCTCACTATGTAGTTGAGACTGACCTAGAACTCACTAAGGCAGCTAACTGGGTCTTATTAATGTAGATTTCCTATCAGACATAAAAATTCCCTTTTTTTTTGAGACAGGGTCTCACTATGTAGTTGAGACTGACCTAGAACTCACTATGTAGCCCAGGCTGGTCTCGAACTCACAGCGATCCTCCTGCTTCAGCCTCCCAAGTGTTGGGATTACAATTGTGCACCACCTTGCCTGGCTGAAAATTTCAATATAGACAGTGGGCAATCTGTTAGGAAATTGATCATGTTAAAGTATGCTGTGACGCCGCCTCACAGGCTGCATTCTCCTGGTACATCTTGGCTCCTAAAATGACCTCATGCCCTTATCTCTGGTTTCCCTCCCCCCCAAGGCCACAGTGGTCCAGGAAAGAAAGTTGAAACCTGTGTCTACAGGACTGGGCCCATAAAAGCAATCTGGGCTGTGATAGGTTAAAAGTAGCTCACTCCTCATAAATAAGCAATAGCCCACCCCAAAACTGATAAAAGGACCTTCCTTTCTTTGTTCTCTTCTCTCTCCTTCTGCTTCTTCCTCTCTCTCTCTCTCTCTCTCTCTCTGTCTCTCTCTGCCTTCCTGCCTCCTGCTCACCTCCCTACAATAAAGATCCCCTGCTGGACCTCTCGGTGCATGAGTGGCCTAATTGGGAAGGGGCACCCGAAAGGGCACGCGAATCCCCCTTTCACAATCAATCTCCAAATAGCTTCTTGTCACCACCACATTCAATAATTTAAGTAAGTTAACTGCTTTCAGTATGGCACCATTTGGTCGACAGAATTGGAAACAGCAAGGAAAAGGTGACAGAAATGACAGAGAGAGCATATTACAAATAGGCTTTGAAAGATCTAGAGATCAAGGACTCTGACCTGAATCAAAATAGCAGATGCAAAACAAGGGTGGTTACTTTGGAAGCAAACTATAAATACCACAGCCTTCCTGTCATGCCTTATATTGATGGTCAAACATTTTGTTTCCTGTTTTATTCTGATGTTCTGACTTATCCGAGTGGTCAGCCCCAGATGGAAAGTAGGCCAAAGGGAAAAGGAGCCTAGGAAAGCTGCCTGACTCAGAATAGAAAGAAAAATTGGCAAACTCAGCAGACTGCTGAATAACTTTATTCTTCCTTCATTCCGTAGAGATAGAGTTTTAGTCAGGTAGAACATGATTTACCCGAGACTGCATTCTTCAGACCCCTTGCAGTTAAGAGTGGCCATGAGGCCAGGTTCTTACCAATGAAACGTGAATGCAGGGATGAGTGCAGCTACTGTGTCACTCGCTGAAAAGGAAGTAGCTTGTCTTTTATTTCTTCTCTTCGCTTTTCCCCATAGCCTAAACTGTAGTTAGGGTGAAAATCGGAATTTAACCATGTATGTAAAGGGAAACAAGATGGAAGGAACCTCATCCCAGAGCAGACTTCTCTATCAGCCTGAACTACTCACTTCTGGATGTGACATATAAATATATTCTATTTTACTTATTGATCTTTGAATGTTGCTACAGTTCAAGTCTTAAATGCCATCCAATGTTCCATCTGTTAAAGGTTTGTCCTCGGGTTCTGATGCTCTTTGGAGGGGGTGGACCCTTTAGGAGGTGAGGCCTGGTTAGAGGTCTTTGAGCCATCAGGTTGTGTTCTTGAAGGAGATTGTGGGAACCTGGTCTCTTCCTTTCTCTTTTTTTCCTTCCCAGTCATGAGATGAGTGGTTTTGTTCCACTGTGTGCTCCTATTTTGATGTAGTGACACAGACCCAAAGTAACAAGGAAAATTACAATGAACTGAAACCTCTAAAACAGATTCAGTTTTTACAAGGTGATTATTTCAGGTATTTATTTCAGTAATGGGAAGTCGACCAACACAAATGTCTCAGTTACCACTGCAGTTTAAATTGTAAGCTAGATAATGTAGTGATGGAGTTGTATCAGAGACTGAGAGCTGACTCTTCTTGTCATTGTTTCATCAAATCCCTTTCCTTTGCTCTTTAACTTGACCCTAATTCCCTAAATGGCCAGGTCTAGCCCAATGCTGGGAGACCATGTTTAGTAATGAGTAGAAAGAAATAACTCGTGTCCTTACACCTAGAAATGTGCCAGAGGGAGCAACTTGAAAGCAATTGATGAGTACCTGGGGCTGTTGTCTTGGACCAGGCTAGGTGTGGAGTCTGAAGTTCACCCAATCAGTCAATTAGTACCTTGTGTACAGTGTTGGGCTGGCTTTGAGGGCTATAAGCAAGGGTACACTTGACCAAGGGACACTTGAAGTCAGCTAAAGTCAAGCACTGTCTGGTCTTTCTTCTGCTGAAATAATTTCTCCCTGGATGCCCTGTGCTGATGTGGGGAAGGCTATGATGGTTGAGGAATAAAAAGAAGAGGGAGAGAGAAGACTGACATACTTGTTAACAGAGTTTTCAGCCAAAGCCCTTCTCCAGGGGTCCCAATACACCAGAGTCAGTCACTTATCTCAAAACACCAATCAAGTGTTAGGAATGGTGGAGTCTACCTGTAATCCTATGACTTGGAAGGCTGAGTCATGAGTTTGAGGCCAATCTGGGCTACACAGTGAGGCCCTGTCTCAAAATAACAACATCAGAAACATCAATCAGGAGGGCCGGGGATTTAGCTCAGTGGTGCTCCTGCCTGCCTTATAAGCACAAGGTTTTGAGTTTGATCCCCAGTACCCCCCCCAGAAAAATCAATCAAGGAGATAAGCAGCAGTGAAGGGCAGGAAAGGAACTTTCATCAGCATGGCAATTTTAGGAGAACAAATCAAAAAGTTCAAGATCATCTTCAAGGGGCTGACAGAAACTTTGGGGTTTATAGGAAAGGGCAACTGTTATGGCTTGTGTGTAGATGTCCCCCCGTAGCTTCATGTGGTCATGGATGGAGATTTTCAGAGGTGGCTGGATCTAGAATATGTTATGGTAGGACTGATTCATGGTGTAATGTTAGGATTAAGGGTGTTCCATTCTGGGTGTGAGTGCTACCCACCCTGGGTAGTTTGGATAACATGTAAGGGATAGGAAAAGGGCTGCTGTCATTGCTTGTTGCTTGCTGCCTTCCTGACTTTTGCATTTTGCCTGCCACGCACTGTTTCTTCTTTGCAATGCCCCTCTGCCATGCCACCCTGCTGTTGAGCCAGCCTACTATGAACTGAAACAGGTACATAATATGAGCCAAATAAACCTTCTCTTCTTCAACTTGGGTTTCAGGCATTTTTGTCTCAGCAACGAGAAAGGTAACTATGACAGTAACAAAGGCAAGTCTTAGGGGTTTAGATAGCTGGCAGTGTTGGGAATCCTGGTCAAGCACAGGCTACTTGACTGTATTTTAGGACAGGTTCTGTGAGGTTCCGGGAGAGCCATCATTGCTTGAGGAGGCAGTTCAGTTCCATTCATGAGATGACAGCTCTGTTGCAGGGGTAGGGGTAGCCCCAGTTTCTGTCATGGGATAATTGCTCCTTGTTAGAGGGAAATATCGTCAGGGGGTGGCCTGAAAAGCTCTGCTTTTGCTGGAGTCCAAGGTGACTACACGTTTAGGACAATGACTGAAGACTACTAAGCATACTCCAAAGGGCCTGGAACTGGACACTCATAAAACTAGGCAATTAGATGTCCCCACAAATCCTGACAAATTACTTTAGTTAGCCTTATTTTAGTGTCCTCAGTCTTGAAGGAAGATATGCTAGGTAATTTAGCACTAATGAACCTTGTATTAGTAACACTCCTTAGTGATTAGCATGCCTATGTACAGAGCCAACCAGGAATCAAACCTAAAAAACCCTCATTTTAAGGTAATGAGGGCACAGGTACAAAAATGAAGGTAGATATAGCAAGATTCATCCTGCTTTTAGTTACCCATTGGGTATCTGTAGGTTTAACCTCTAGGTCTCTGTTATATTTTGAGTAAAGGGAAGAGATTGAATTTAAAATTTATAACCAAAAAATTGGTCTTAAAAATCGATCTGGAAATGTGATACTTCAGTCTGTCTATATCCTTCATAAGCTTAGCGTTGGTCCTACTTGCTATATCCTTGTCCTATAAAGATGGCATAGATGTTCTCCACAGCAGAGCCTGTGGTGTTAATGGGAAGTGAAATTTGTTTAAAATGCTTATAATCATAGGAACAGCAAAGGGTACACACCTTTCTGGGCTCTTGGATCACAATGAGAGGGGTGGTTGGGCTGGGTGTGGTCAGTTGGTGGATAAACAGAAGCCTTGAAGAGGGGCCCCTCTTCCCAGCACTCTGCCCTGAAGGCTCGGCAGCTAGTATTAGCTTGTTTTTCCATTGAGCTGACTCAACTTGCTGAGATAGCTCTCAGCTAGGCTACTGAGAGGGAGACTAGGAGATGGCATGTCTGAGGACTTCTGGATTTGCTCTCTTTGATTATGGCCCAGATTTCTGAACCCTAGAGCTGGCCCCTAAACAATAGAGAAAGGTATTTTCCAACCTGGCATCAAATATCCATTCATGCCCTTCCATTCCCTGACTGATTCCTTACTGCTCTGGACATTTTGATGTACTCAGCCCCAGAATATCCCCCCTTGGTCACTTGGTTTTTCAGGTCAGTAAATCACTACAAATTATCTAATCATGACAAGCTCACATTTACCTCTGCAGGCACCATGTGCTCTGCCCTTATTTCTCTGTGTACCAACATCTATTTCTTGACAGTCTTGATGACTTATAAAAGAAGACTCTCAGATTGCTATAAAATAAAAAAATATCAAGTTTTTTAAAAATTCATTACTTACTGAGGGGATCAGTAAGCTGTTATAAATGATTCAAATAAGGATTTGATCCACAGAGATATTTATTCTCTATCAGACAAAAGAGGTAATTTGTACAGCCCCAGACAGGAAAGATATGCATTGATGTCAGTTTTCTTCATTTTAATGTCTACCTTTACAGAGTTGTAAAATAGCCTAGTCAAGGATAATCAGAGGCACACAACCTATAAAATCAGGTAATTCTGGGAAGATCCACATTCTGAATAGAATGTTCAGCATTCAACTGAAAGGACCTTCAGTAATCTCTTTTGCCCATTTTAAAAGGTAATGATTTTTGTGGACCAGCTTCCTTATCCTTGTGATTGTATGTAGTTTCAAAGACAGGTTATTCTTGAACACACACACACACACACACACACACACACACACACACACACTCCTTTGGTTTGGCTGATTTCTTCCATAGACTCATCAAAGAATGTCATCACCATAGAGACTTTTATCAGCTGTTTTGCAAAATCAAGAGCCATATGCTATTGAACAATTCCAAATTAGCTTCTGTCTAGAAGCTACCACAAGGAACATTAGATTAGACTTTTAAAAGCATCTATTGCTTGCTATCATTCTGAGGATAGAAAACAAAGCCCAAGAAGCTCTACAAAATTTTACCTGCAAATTCTTTTTTTTCCCCTAGCTTTCAGAAAAATAAGGGCTTGCCTGGAGATGATCTTCCATACTGCCTATCAGTCTAGACTCTATTATCTAGACCTAAGCCAATTTTATAGACATATGGACTCCATAAATACAGCCAAACTTTGTCCCTTAAAATGGCTTGTCATACCTAGTTACATGAGTGCCACTTTCATATATGACATTCTTGCTTAAGGTCCTGATTGCATAATTGATTCTTCCAGTTATATCCTGGCATAAAGGAAAACAGATTCTTAACTGAACCTATGCAAACAACTATTGCCACGAAATGTAAAGAGATCAGGTGCTTCTCAATTTGGAGGGAGGGAATTGCATCAGTGGGGAATCATATAGCATTTTTAAATGTTTCATTTTAGTTTATGAAAGCAGAATTTACTAAATCATGGTGAATTATAGATAGCATAAGAAGGAAGAGGAAGGGCTCTTTTCATATCTGGGAAATAAAACTTTAAAGTACATCAACAATGTTCTAAATAACCTCAATAAAATTCCCCTCATTAATTCTTTTAGTCCATTGTAATTGTTAGCCCATTTTCTGTTACTGCAATAGAATATCTGACTAATGCATTTAGAATGAGCCTTATTTAGCTCACAGTTTTGGAAGCTAAGAGTCCAAGGGCAGGAGGAGTCATCATTTCAGGTCATGGTGAGGGGCTTCCAGCCACATCACACCTTGGAAGATAATGTCATGGCAGAAGCATGCGTGACAGAGAGAACGGTCTCACTGAGGGAGAGAGAGACTCAGGGGCCAGGGTTCTCTTTTGGTAACAACTCACTGTCTTGGGAACCAATAGGATCCCCTGAGAACAATATCAATCCCTTCTGAAGGCAGCCTCTGCACATAACCTAATTACCTTTCATATAGACCCGGCTCTTAAAGGTTCTACCACCTCAACACTGCTACTCTGGGGCCCAAGATTTCAGCACATGGGTATTTAGGGGATGCACTCACCATATCCAAGCCATAACAGCACTTAATTTTTGTTCTGTGGGATCTTGGATTAGTTGTTTTTTCAGCTACAGATTCTAGGAATCCTTACTTGGTCCACCAAGACAGTTTGGATGTTACCAAAACCATGTCAGCTGACTGTGAACAGTCCAGTTTGGAAGATCAAGTGTATCTTTCATCCACAAGGCTGTGAGACTGTCTTTTGATGGAAACGCAAACTTGTGCCTATAAATTATTGCAGTCTTCGAGCAAGCATCAAAGGGAAAGAAAAACCATCTGTACATAACAGATTTGATGTTTACAGCTCATTTATTACTGATATTTTTTCAATGAGGTTCATAAGAATTAATACTCTGGCAGGGCAAGGTGTTGCACACCTGTAATCCCAGCACTTGGGAGGCTGAGGCAGGAGGATCGCTGTGAGTTCAAGACTAGCCTGGGCTACACAGTGAGTTCCAGGTCAGCCTCAACTACATAGTGAGACCCTGTCTTAAAAAAAAAAAAAAAAAAAAAAAAAAAAAAAAAAAAGATAATGCTCTGGTTTCTCCTCAGACCATATAAATCTTTTGCCTTTTACTAAAGAATAATGCAACTGACAAGGAAATTTAATTCTTTCTGTACAGAATAAGGTTTTTTTTTTATGCCTCTACTTGCTTTCTGTATATCTCTATATAGATTCCTGCCTAGTTACCAATCGATCCTTGAGTCTAGGGATTCAGTCACAGTAAGATGTGGGGGCAGGGAGCTGTCCAAATCCAGCCCTCAGCCCAGCAAACAGTAGTGGCTGACAGCTTAACATAGACCTGGGATGGAGATCATTAACAGAGCATGCCAAGCAGTTCAGCACCATGGGCCTTTTACATTTTGGAAATTACTTTGATCCATTTTTATTTCCTTCTAGTCAATGGGTTAAAAAATGCAGACCTTTATCAACATACTTAACGCATTTTGATGATTAACTAATTTAGACTGGACCAGATAATTGTTCTACAGGGACACAGAAATTCAACCTCTTTTCAGAAAATCCCTGACGTCTGATGTAGGAGGATTTATAGATTTAGTGGAAATTGCTTTCTCTTGCTCACCAGATTATGTACTGCTGGCGATTTTTTTGCATGAGTAAACATCCTTCTACTAATGAACAGACCAATAATGTCTTAAGAAAGAAAAAGAACATCCGTTTCCTTTTCTAGGTTTCTGGAGAGGAATTTTTGGATTTGGAAACCCATGTTGGCCGTCCAGAATATGAAATTTGGCATCTTCCTTTTGTGGTGGGGCTGTGTTTTAGCCACTGAAAGCAGAGTGCATTGGCCGGGAAGAGAAGTACACGAAATGTCTAGGAGAGGCAGGTGAGTGGATGTTGGTGGACAGAGGACTTAGGGAAGAGGATGTGCAGAGCTAGCTTACAGCATTGTTCTGGAACCCAAACATCATTTCCAGCTTCTGTGCTCGTGTGGACACCTTTATCCTCCTTTTCCCTTTGTTCCCCTGTTGCCCCTCTTTTAGGGAGTTAAAATTATGTTTTCTTTTATAATGAATTTCTTTTATTATCATTGTATATTCTTAAATTCTTTATTATCTGCCCTGGGTGAAAGATAGATTCTGGAAAAAAAGAATATGTACATTTTCCTTAGAAACTGGGGACAATTTTGATGTCTGCATCCTAGGGTTAGAACAAATCTGTGCATTATCAAATCACTACTGGGAACCTTGCAATCTGAGAATGATTCTGTTAAATTGTTTGTTACATATGCATGTGAGTTCCTTTTGAATCTTAACATTTTTTTCAAGCTGTATGGCTAGAATTATTATTAGATTGTCTCCTACCTGTAAATTGGGAGGGGGCAGGAATGGAGCTGCCAGGATGGTACGTGCCGCCCAGTCCGTACCAGCCTGCATGGATGGGGCTTAGACAGGAGCGACTCTCCATCTGCCCCTGCACACGAAGCCTCACCTGGGCGCCTCTGATGGCAGCACTGGTGTGTATGTGGGCTACACACCTGCTTTGATGGCACTGACCAATAAAATAGGACACCAGAGACCACCTAAAGGATTTTCCAGACTGTATCTTTGCTGATAAGGAAATAGAGTCAGTGAGGGGATATGATTTTTGAGCATCAGCCTTAACTCCAAATCCAACTTTAGTTTTCTCTATATGTGGATGTAAATATGAAGGATTAGAAATATCAAATAATATGAAAGGAGATCCAGGTTTTGGCAGTTTGGGGCAGCAGGAGGGCTGTATGTCTTGCTCCTTGGTTACTCCTCCCTGAGGTCTGGGAGAGGCCCTCACATATGGGCTCCTAAACAGCAAGCTGAAACTCACAGCACTTATTTCAAGCTGTTACTATAATATCACAAAGCTAGGACTTGAAATATGCAATAGTCACAATGAGGCACTGAGAAAGAACACTGTGTCCACCAGAGTTAGTAGCTGCTTGAGCAAACAGCAAGGTCTGTGCAATGGTGCGGTCATAGAGATTATTTGTCTCAAATATGCTCACAACAGGAACAAACCCTATTGGTTGTTTTATAAACGTTCTCAGCTTTTCTTCTAAGCCAGAGTTAGAGTGGTAACTTATCAGCAAATGCCAATGATTAGAAAATCCCAGAGAATGAAAATGGCTTTTGTTTTTAAAATTACTTTTAATTAAAAATTGTTCTTCTTTAAATTTTTTATTTTTAAAATTTCATTGTAAATTGACAAATTATAATTGTATGTACTAATGGGGTACAAAGTAATGTGAAATATACAGTGTAGAATGATTAAATAAAGCTAATTATCATATCCATTACCCTAGAATGGTGGTGCAAGTTTATAATCCCAGCACTCTGGGAGGCTGAGGCAGAAGGATCTCAAATTCAAGGCCAGCCTGGGCATTTTAGTGACTTAGCAAGATCCTGTCTCAAAAAAATTTAAAAGGACTTGGGATGTAGCTCAGTATGAAGGCCCCGAGTTCAATTACAGTACTATAAAATGAAACAAAAAACACATCTACCACCTCAAATACCATTTTCTTGTGGTTAGAACATTTTAGATGTCTTCTTTTAGCTGTTTTAAAATGTACATTATTAACTATAGTCACTGTACCTTGTAATATATGTAAAAACCACATTCCTTTTGTCTAGGTGAAATTTTGTAGTCTTGGACCGGCGTCTTCCCCCAACCTTCACCTCTGGTAGCTACCATCTACTCTGCTTCTAGAAATGCAGTTATTTTAGACTCTAAGGAAAAGGTGAGACCATGTGATATTTAGACAGGTCTATTTTTGGACATTAAATTTAAGAACTTGATCAGATACCCCATGGAGACTTCTTTTAGGTGTTTAAAAACAATTAGGCAATTAGAATGGGGTTGGAGCTCTGGCCTATAAAGGAGACTGAGAGTCTGAGGTATTTGTAGATCTGTGCCTGGCTTAGTGAACTTAGCATAATGTCTTCCAGGTTCATCCATGCTGTCACAAATGGTAGAATCCCCTTCTTTTTAAAGACTGGATACTGTCCCATTGTGTATATATATCTTCCTTATCCATTCATCCAATGATGGACATTTAAGTAGAGGCCATAAATTAGCCATTGTGAATAGTGCTGCAGTGAGTATGAGAATGCAGACAACACACTGAATTCAAGTGCTTTGGATATATACTTGCAAGTAAGATTGCTAGGTCATACCGTAGTTCTAGTTTTCTTTTTCTTTTTTGGTACTGGGGATTGAACTTGGGTCCTTACGCTTGCAAGGCAGATGCTGGAACCATTGAGCTAAATCCCCAGCCTAGTTTTCATTTTTTGAAGAACATCCATATAATTTTTTAAAGAACCTCATATAGTTTCTATGATAGCTATAATAATTTACATTCTCACCAATAGTATAGTATATACAAGGATCCTCTTTTCTATGCATCTTCTCCAGCCCTCATCATTGGTCTTTTTGATGATAGTCATTCTGATGTGTGTGAAGAAATATCTCACTGTTTATCAATTGAGTTTCTCTAATGATTAGTGATATTGCACATTTTTTAATTTATCAGTTGGTTGATTATATATATATATATATTTTTTTTAATTGGGGTTCAAACTTGCAGTCTTCCTGCCCATGCCTCCTAAGTAGATGAGATTACAGCAGTGTGCCGTGTGCCACCATACCTGTCTCCAGTTTGTCCTTTTAAAAAATCTGGGGGGAAGGCCGGGGATTTGGCTCAGTGGTTCCACAGCCTGCCTCCCAAGAACAAGGTCCTGAGTTTGAGTCCCAAGTACCAAAACAAACAAACAAACAAACAAATAAACAAAAAAACCTGGGGTAAAAAAAGCAAAACAAATCTGAGGTTTTTTCTGGCTGTTGGATTGACTTCCTTGTATGTTCTGTGTAGTCTTTAATTCTTAATTGTTTCCTTTGCCGTGCAGACCTTTTTTGTTTGGTGTAAATCCCACTTATCTACTTTGCTTTTGTTACCTGAGCTTTTAGGGTCAAATCTAAAAAAATCAGTGCTTAAATCACTGCCATGTAGTTTGCCCTCTATATTTTTTTCTAGCAGTTGTATCGTCTTGGGTCTTCCATTCAAGTCTTTATCTCACTTTGAATTGATTCTCTCTTTTGTGTGTGTGTGACAAGATTTTGCTACATAGTTCAGGCTGGCCTTGAATTCATTATGTAGTCCAGGCTTGGCCTTGAACTATGACAAACCTCTTGCCTCAGCCTCCTGAGTGCTTGGATTACAGAGATGCACCACCATGCCTGACTAAACTTTTTTAACATGAGAAAAAAATTTTAAAACACAAAAAGTCACCCCATAATCCCCAAACTTAGAATGAACCTTGTTAACATCATTTATATTTTCTTTTGGTCTTATTTTCAAACATATGTTGAATATTAACTAATTTGGGAATGTTCTATGCAGTTTTATAAACTTATTGTATTTATTATGATATTGTCTACATGGTTTCTTAAAATCTACAGAATTATTTAGTGATGCATAATGTACTGCCATTAAAGCATTATCCTCTATTTATGAATATTTACTTCCTTTCTCTTTGTTATTATAAATATTCTTTATGTATATAATGTAAGAATAATTGTCAATATATATGATTATTTAATTAGATATATCTAATTGGATATATCCTGGATCAACTGGCATAAGATGATTTAAATCTTTGGGTATATTTAGCCATATTTCTCTGCCAAATGGCTAATGGACCCAATTCATACCCAATCATCCAAGTTAAATTCTATTATGTGGCCTATCCTCTGAGCACACTTGGTTTCATCTAGAGTCTAAACCATGAGCTGTTAATAAGTTGTATCATGACTCTTTTCCATAGTTCATGCTAATAAAGTAGGAAGCAAGGTTAATAGAGACACATGGGGTAAGGTAGGCATGGCACCTAGGGTACAAAATGTAAGGAGAAGACTGCACAAAACAGCTGGTGACTGTCCCTTTAAATATTGTTCTGTGGTCACCTCACTTGCCTTCCCTCATCTCTGCCCCGGGAAACAATTCATGTTTTCACAAAATCCTCATGGAAAGCATAATCAGCTAGGACTTTACCTTCATGAATCATACAGGGTAAGATCAGAATTCTACAACATTGGGCTGTATTTGTAAAATGAATCAATACTTACTATCTCCTTGGGAAGAATGGAAACATAATCTGTCTGTATGGCAGGACCCTGAAAATACCAGTCCAGGTCCTGGGAGGGCAAATGGACCCTACCAGAGAGAGAAGAACTGTTATCCGACATTGATACTTATACTAAGAAATTCACAATATATTGAGAACCAATGAGGATCTGACCAGCATATTTCCATTTGCAGTTCAGAGAGCACATGCTTGCTTGCTCTCTTGGTGTGTAGATGGGAAGGGTGTGAGAGGAAAGAGAAAGTAACTCAGAGCCTATATCTGAGAACAAGGTGAGATACAATGAAAGCCTGAGCTAGGATAATAATAGTCAGATGAGCAGGCATGGGAGAGATAGAGCTCAGAGTTTTGAAAGAGCTAGAATTGCTAGAATTTGATTGGCTTCTGGCTAATAGAGAAATTACAGTATTTAAATCGCATGATTGGATTGATGGCGCAGGGGCTAGAGAGTAAGAGAAGGAGCAGTTTTTAGAATAAAAATAGAATAAAGTGTTCAGTATATCATACAGACCTGGATGTACTTGCAAGATACCAAGAGATGCCTGATGCGTTGAAGGAGATACAGGTCTGCAGCTCAGGAGGTAAAGTGAACCAACGGATGATGATGTAAAGATCTCGAGTTCAGTCTCATGAAGGGAGTACTCATGATCAGAGGTATATGAAGTGCCCAGAGAGATTATACAGCATGAAATAAGAGTAAGGTCAAAGTGATCTTTTCTGGAATACTTCCTCGGCCTGCCTCTCAAGTTGCAGGTGATTTACTTGAGCTTCCCCAGTCCTCAGCCACTCCTCTCTAGGAAGATGAATCATTAGCACTGTCTTTCTCATCGCATTTGTTACTGCTTCCAGACTATGAGTCCTTCAGGGCTCAACCTGCACCATTTATCTTTGTCTCCCATGGTCAACGTCCAGTACTTGGTAAATGCTCAAGAAATGCTGGGCATATAAGCAAGTGAGTGAATCCTACCCTATGTTAATCCTGAGCTTCATTAATTCATCCATTTCTCCATTCCTTCAACAAATATCTGTTGGGGCACTATGCTCCAGTACTGTGCCTATGGCTTGGGAGACAATGGTGAGCAATGTAGACCTGCTCCTTCCTCCAAGGCACTGACAGTCTAGTGCAGGGAGACAGACATTCATTCATCAAATAACTTTTACAAAATGTCAGACCTTCAAGGACCTTAAAACCCCCATGCTTTAAAGATGAGGACGACAAAGCCCAGGAACATACAAAAAAACTTGTGCCGTCATCTCACAACCTACCTGGAGTTTCCTAGCCCTCACTTTTCCACTTCCTATATGCTCTCCATCATAAAATGAAAACAGATATTTATATCGACGGATACTAAACAAATTGAACCATTAGAAAATGTTTTAGTAAGTAAAACACTGAATGTCAGCTGTTTCATGTGGTTCAATGTTTCCTTGCTTAATCCTTACTACAATCCTATGATTAGTGTAAGTTAGTGTTATTGCCCCATTTTATTGGAAATAGAGGTACACAAAGATCAAGTAACCGGACCAAGGTGAACCCCTAGTGTGTGGCCTCTTTGGGAGTCAAACTGACTAAATTTGTGCTCTTTCCTGTACTGTAAGCTGTCTTATCAAGTAAGTGTAACTTCAAGGAAGCAGTTGGAACCCTTGCAATGACAATGACATCCTCCTGAGCATCCTCACCCCCTCACAATGCGACTGTGCTCACTGTTCCATTCCCTAGGAAAGAAGGTGGGAAACAGCCAGGTAGAGAATTTTAATCAGCACTGTGACAGCAACAGTAACCTGGACCTCTCCTTGACAAACACTCTCTTTTATTTATTGTTTTGTTCTTTGGCAGATGATACATTTGATCAGCTGTGAGAATCTCAAAAGAGATTTAACAAGAGTTTTAAAATGTTCAAACTTACATAAGTACATAGTGAATAGAACTTAATCAATAAAATTTGCTCATAAAGGAAGTGATGCTGGTGTTAGAGACAAATGATATCTACCAGTAAAAAAATTAGTCCTTTCTATAACAAATGGGAAAAATATAATCTATTCTGTCAAAGTGAATAGATGGAAAAAATTCAGAGCTCTAAATTTTGAAAACGTAACCCAGTGTTCTCCAGAGAGAAAGCATAGAAAGCTTATATTCAGAAAAATCCTAAAATTCATATGGAGCCAGAAAAGACCCAGAATAGAAAAAGCCATTTGGGGCAATAAAAGCAAAGCAGGAGGCATAGCAATACCTTCAAGCTATACCACCAAGCAACAGTGACACAAACAGTGTGGTACTGGAACAAAAACAGACTGTGGATCAATGAAGCAGAACTGAAGATACAGAAACCTCTCCAGATATATTCAAGTGTTTGATCATTGACAAAGGGGTCAAAAGCACATGCTGGGAGAAAGACAGCCTATTCAACAAACGATGCTGGGAAAACTGGTGATCTGTTTGCAGAAGATTGACACTAGATCCTTATCTCTCAGCATATACCAAATTAAAATAAAAATGGAGCAAAGATCTAAACATGAAACCAGAAACATTAAACCTATTGGAAGATAAAATAAGTAGAACACTTGAAGACATAGGTGTAGGAAAGAATTTTCTAAATGGAACCTCAATCACACACGTAACAGCAGCAAGAATCAATAAGTGGGATTATACAGACTAAAATGCTTCTGCACAGCAAAAAAATCAATCAGCAGAGAGAAAAGATAACCTACTGAATGGAAAAAAATTTGCCAGTTACTTCTCAGACAGAGACTAATGCCTAGAATATAGAAAGAGTTAAAAAAAAAACACCCAAAATTAAAGACCCAGTCAAGAAATTGGCAAGAGAAATGAACAGACACTTCACAGAAGAAATACAAATGGTCAACAGATATATGAAAAATGTTCAACATCTCTGTCCATTAGAGAAATGCAAATTAAAACAACGCTGATTTCATCTTACTCCAGAAAGAACAGCAATCATGAGGAAATCAAGAAATAACAAATTCTGGCATGGCTGTGGTGAAAAGGAACCCTCCTGCACAGTTGGTAGCAATGCAAACTAGTACAGCCACTATGGAAATCAGGATGGAGATTTCTCAAAGGATTGAAATTAGAAATTCCATATGACTCAGCTATCCCCCTGGTAGGAAATCTTCCCCAAAGAGCTTAAGTTATCATTACAGTGATACATGCACACCAGTGTTTATAGAAGCACAATTCAAAATAGCTAATCCTGGAAGCAGCCTGTATAGCCATTAGCAGATGATTAGATAAAGAAAATGTGGCATTTATATAGTGGAACACTACATGGCTATAAAGAGTGACAAATTTGAAACATTTGTAGGAAAATGGACGCACCTGGAAAATATAATGTAGAGTGAAATAAACCAGACATACAAGCTTGTGGTATATTTCATTTGAATGAGGCAAAGTACAAACAAAGAAAATAATAAAGAATGGATAGACAGGGACAAGGGGGTGGATCTCGTGCAATAGGGAAGTGGTCTCAGGGAACGAGAGGGGGTGAGGGGAAGGGGAAATGAGAGGAATGAAGATGTTCAGATGAACCCAACTAATGTGAACACTATATGCCGTACTGTGAGCTGAGTCAGACAATATCAACAGGAAGGAAAACCGGGGTAGGGCAACTGGAAAAGGAGTGAGAGGAGAGGGAGGGAAGGGAACTTAAAACAAGAAATATGCCGTAATCTGTATGTGTAACCATTCCCCAAGAGGATTGTAAACTACATGAACTGCAAACATGCATAAAGAAAATGAAAAATTTTTAAAAGAAAGGATGAATTAGAAAGAAAGAAAGAAAAATAAAGCTTATATTCAGGCACATGTACAGAGGGAAAAAATGGCCTAAATTGAGATTTTTCCTAAAAAACAAACAGACAAAAATATTCTCAGTGTACCCTAACTACTCCCTAGAAGGGTAACGATAGGCTAGTTTTATGAGTTAGTGAGCAATCAGGTTGGTAGGAACAGAAGCTAGTGAAGTTGGCAGACAGATGAAAAGATGATCCCAAGATAGGACAGAGATGGTAGTCAAAGCTAGGCTAGTTGTTAGCAGAAAGAATCAACAACTGGGATCTCATCTTACTAAAAAGCTTCTGTACTTCAAAAGAAACCATTAGCAGAACTAAGAGACAATCTACAATGTGGGAAAAAATTTTTACCAGCTGTACCTCAGACAAAGGACTATTATCAAGGATATATAAAGAACTCAAAACAATCAGTCCCCCCAAATATAAAGACCCGATCCAAAAATGGGCATCCGAAATGAACAGACATTTCTCATACAAAGAAGTGAAAGCAGCAAGAAAATATATGAAAAAATGTTCCACATCACTGGTCATT
>NW_022900926.1:54162258-54163027 GCF_012274545.1 Fukomys damarensis | reverse complement strand
AACTCAATAAAAAAAAAAAAAAAAAAGCTAGGCTAGTTGTACCCACACCATATAGCCACTGCTGTCTCCTTTGGATCCAGATACCTCAGACCTCCTTAGACATGCAGACCTTGGGTATCAAGGGGAGTTCATGCTCCGTACTAGTCAGGGATCTTTAGAGAAACAGACCGTTAGTGTTTACATATGTACATCTACATCTAACACACCAATAGTGTATATACGTAAGGAATAGGGAAAGGGGGCGTTACTAAAACTTCAGCATTAAATCCTAGTCTTCTGCAAGCCATGACAGCACAAAGCAAATTAATTAATACATAGACAGAAATGAGACTCACAGAAGAAGCTGAGCTTTGGGCTGGATCAATGTTGCTCTGGGCAGCAAAGACCCCAGACTCTGAGCTTGCCACACCTTTATTCAGTACATCAGGAGAAACAAAAGTAGCAGATGACTCAGGGCTGTGGCAATCATCCTAGAACAGTGAAGAGTTGTGCAGAGGAAGATTTGGTTCCTCCCAGGACGTCTCCAGCTGGTGTAGTCCAGCCCTGGAGCATCACAGCGTCACCGGACCATTGAGGTCTAGTTGTGACCGGAGGTGAAGACGGAGTTATGTCTCAACATGATGTAGCTGGCCTGTAGGCAGGACAACTAGGCCCTGATCATGAATTAATTGTGAAATAATTTCCCCACAAATCATGTAGAGTTGCTCCCGACATGTGTGTGTGTGTGTAGATCATACCATTAGTGTGTGTGTATATATATATATATATA
>NW_022900926.1:54152090-54162245 GCF_012274545.1 Fukomys damarensis | reverse complement strand
ATATACACCTCTCTCTCTCCATCCGTCCATGAGGGAGTGAGAGGGAGGAGAGATATAGACTAGGAAATGTGTGGGGGCTGCCAAATCTGAAATTTGCAGAGCAGGTACAGGCTGGGAACTGTGGCAGGGTCCAACTCAAAGGCAGACTCAAAGTAGAATTCCTCCTCTTTTGGTAAACTTCAGTTTTGTTTTCTCTAAAGGCCTTCAACCGATTGGATTGGATTAGGGCCCCTCCATTATGAAGGGTAATCTACTTTATTCAAAGTCCACTGACTGAAACATTAATCACATCTTTCAGAATACCTAGACTAATGTTTAACCAAAGACTGGGCACCATGGTCTAGCTAGGTTGACCCATAAAATGAATTGTCACACATTCTAGAGGTGGTAACTTGAAAAACAGTTTACTAGTTACCAAAATCTCCCAAGTAAGGAATGAAAAGGGATGAACCATTTAAACCCAATGAAAAATACAGAATACTCATTATATGAAAAGGTGCAGCTCCAGTTCTTTTTTGTTTTTTGTTTTTTTAATTTTTATCGCTTCTCAGCCTTTTGGCTAAGATCAAGTCTATTTTTTTATTTTTAATTTTGTTTTATTTTATTGGTACTTGGCATCAAACTTGGGACCTTGTGCTTGCAAGGCAGGTGGCAGCAGGTGAGCTAAATCCCCAGCCTTAGGTGCAGCTTCTATAAAAATCCAAGAAATGCAATTAAAAAGCAGTCTGAGAACACCCTTATGAAACAAATAAGAACCAAATGCACAGCTCCAGTGCTGCTGGTGGGTCCTTGTAGAAATCGGTGGAGTTTTCAGCCTTACCTTCAGACAGTAGGACTTTAGCTGTGACATCCCTCACACTTCAGTTATGCTGCCACTTTTGGGAAAGATGTGAAGCTCTCTAAGCTACCTTGAAGCCCAATCCTTCATTTCACAGCTGAGGAATAAATCTTGAGAGAAGAAACTTATTGTGTCTCCCATCAGTCAGAAAACCCGGGGTTTGGAACAGCATGCTAGCTTGCTAACTGCCTGCTGTCCTCCTGCTGCATTAGGTCATTGCCTCAAAGAGCAGAGTGTACAGAATGGCATAGCAGGGTCACGTGTGGTGGAGAAACTAGGGACCAGCACCTGTGCTATCACGTACGTGGGGAAGCAAACCCAGAGTATCTGACCCAGCCTGCTTTCTGAGCTGCTCTCTCACTGGCTTAGTCACATTGGCCTCCTCATCGAGGGAACTCCATCTCATGGCCTTTTTCCTACTCATCACCTTCTCAGGGAAGATTCCCTGGCCACCACATAAAACAATCTCAGCTTCCAATGCCCACTCCCTAACCCCTATCTGTTTATCATCAGAGCTTAGAATTCATGTGCCCATAAGGTAAGGCAGAGCCCAGGATGTGTGTCCTTGAAGGTTTCCTTTGGGGTACAGCTTGTGTATATAACAAATAGTTATACCCAACGCCAATAATTTTTCAATAAGCCTGAAGATCCAATGGTAAGAAGACTGCCTACATGCAGTAAGAAGGACCAGCTCTGGAACTTGGCACGGCAATGTACTTGCTCTGTGGCCTTGGGTAAGTCACTTGACATCCTTGAGGCTATTTCTTCTGTACCGCAGGGCCAGTTGTCTGTCACTTCAGGGTTGTTACCAGGCTTTTGTGAGCCAATGTACACATAGTTGGACTACTGTAAACTCATTAGACTCACTTATGCCATCCTGTGCTGGGCACACATGAGACAAGTTTGGGCAGGCCTTCATTCTTAGGGTGTGTGTGTGTGTGTGTGTGTGTGTGTGTGTGTGTGTGTGTTTGAGGGACAGTTGTACTGTGAGTTCCTGTGGCAATACTTCCCTGCTCTGCTAACCTGGAGACCCCTCCCAGGAACGTGAACAGCTTAAGGTGTCTTGCTCTGACATCAGTGTCACCAACATCATCCAACACAGTAATGTTTCTGACTTGTTTTTTAGTCAAAGTTCTAGTATATAGCCAGGAATCAACCCGGAGTCTTACCCCAGCTGTTTGCACAGTATTCTTTGGTGAAAATCAAGAAAGTATCTCTCCATCTCCAGTCTTCTGGCTTCCCTCTTGTCTTCCAGGTTTTCTATGCTGCAAGGTCCTTAAATTTTGTGAGATGTCATTCGACTTAGTCTGTAGTCTTGAGTCCCATTTTTACAAGTTAGAATCTTCAACACTGGCTAAACAGTGGAACCATCTAAGGAGGTAAGAAGACTTTTGATGGCTGGGTCCCATCTTCAGGGGCTCTGGTTTAGTTGCTCTGGCATGTGGCTTGGTATCTGAACTCCTCAGACGTGCAATCAGGGCTGAGAGTCAGATGATCTCATTTAATCCTGTTCATCACATGGTGATGTAACTAGCTTTATACTTTCTTCTCAATTTGAAGAATATTCCCTTTGACAGGGAATATAAAAATAACATTAGATTCTGTTAGCAGACTCTCAGCCTTATTGTCATTGTTAACACTCATATCTTCTCCAACCAGCATATTTCCTTCTCCTGACTGCTGGCTAGATTTCACCTGTATAAAATATGAGATTGTTTTTTACATGTCTCTTGATTTTATAGAATTTGGATTGTCTTTCATGTGGCTCTTGAATCTCACCTCATATAGGCAATGGCTTCTTTGACACATTTTTATGGGTCCTCTCAGCTCTCAGGACTAGAGTGCTAGGTTTGTGCTTTTCCTTCCAGATTTTGTGTCTGTCTATAAGATCAGCTCTACACAATGCTAAAGGACTAAAGAGAAGTATAAGATAGAGTTCCTCCTCTGCTGAACTCACCACAAAGTGAGAGATCGTCCAAAAGACACTTCTATGGAGGAGGGTACTTTCTAATCAAAGTACCCATGTAAAGAATTCAGGGTGAGAAAGACAGGGAGGATGAGAAGGAGAGGCTGACCATTAGGTCACTTGGATAACATGCAAGGATTTCTTTCACTGGCGATTACGAATGCGAAGAGAGCAGGACCATTTTCATTAGGTAGTTCTTGCTAGCTTGTCAAAATTAGCTTCTCTATCTTCTCAACGATGGCGTAGTCAGTAAAATGAAGTAGAACTTACCAGGTGCCCTGCTGGTAACTAAATGAGCCCTGGAGCAGCCCTTCATCGCAGGCCCCAGCTCTCTCACTCCACCTCCAAGAGGGTTCACAAAACAGCTGTGGGAAAACATCACCCACGCACAGACTTACTAGGAACTCACAAGCAGTAGATACCAAGGAGTCCCACAGGTGGGAACCTTTCATTTTGTCCAAAATAAAATTGAATGTTCAAAAAAATATCCATCCTCTGATCAGTGCCAAGAGCTGTCTCAAATGTCACTCTGTATCATCTTAACTTAGGACATGTCTATCCTTTCTTCATACCTTCCCAGGGTCTCATTCGATAAATACTTGTTGGCATCAATTTTCTGCAAGGTTCTACTAACAACTTCTACATAAGGGAAAGACAGACAAGCTCAGCCCTTCTGCACTGAACCCAAATTCCTGCCAGGGGGAGGCAAGTCTCCCAATGAGATGCAGTGGCCACCTGTGCTTCTAACCCCTGGAGACAGAGCCCCTGAGTCTGGCCCCTGGCTAAACTGCTTTTAAAAGTTATTGAAACCTCTGTGTCTTAGTTCCCTCATATATAAATTGGGGATAATAATAAGGCCTGCTTCACTGGGTGTTGGGGGGAATAGTTTAATACATGTTACATGAGTTAGAATAATACCTAGCAGATAGTAACTATTCCAGCAGTGTTAGTTGTTCCTATTATTTATTTAGTGTTATGCTTTATTTTGACATTAATAATCATACTCATGGCTGGTAGAAAGATGCCAAGGACATGAAAAAATATCCCGTAATCTTGAAACTTGAGTTTAAAAGCAAGTTACAGTATGCCTTCCCTCTAAGGATCTCTATAGAACGACAAAGATTATTTTTGTGTTGTTTACATCTCTTTTACACTTAATCTATTTTGTAATTGTTTATTTACAAATTTAGAAATTTAACAATGATGTCTTTCCCAGGCTAGAATCTAAGCTTCACAAAGGCAACAGCAAGGTCAGCTCAGAGTGTTTAGTCAGTGTGGTTACATTCCCCCTGGAAGCTAAAGGCAGAAATGGGCCAATACTCAGGAGGCAAGTTTATTGTCAACCCCGTCAGCCTAGCAACACTGTCTCTCAAGATAAACGGGTGAGGGGATGTAGTTCACTGGTAGATCCTCACCTAGCATACTTGAGGTCCTGGGTTCAATCCCCAGGATGAAAAAGATGAGACTGGGCCAAGTTTGTTTTCTCTTTGACCTCCTGGTACAGTCTCATCCATCTCTCTTTTCAGGTGCCTGTTAGGTGGCCTATTCCTTCTTTCCTTCACTTAACAAGTGTTGATAATCCAGTGGGCCCGGCTCTGTGCAAGGTGCTAGAAGTGAAGAGGACTCTGCTTTCAGTGGCTTATCCCTCCTGTAGTCTTAAATTTCCCCTCTCCTGACTCAGTCCTGCACAACTCACTCCTGCCTCTGCTCCACTTTGCTACAGATAACATAATCCCTGCACATCTGCTCTAATGTGTCCCTGTGGATCAGTGGGTCCCAGCAGAAAAGAGTACTGCACTCAAAAGGCTTAACTAATAATAGTGGAATAAAGGACTACTAACAGAGATGTGGGCAGTGAACTGACCAGGTGTGCGGATGTCAACGCTAGGAACAGCAGGCAGCCATGCCTGCCCTGGGCAGAATAACACAGGCGTTGCTAGTGCCTGGGGTCAAACAGGGGAGAGAATGAAGCCTAAACTTTCAGGCTTCTCTTTCGTCTTCCTGTTTCATCTTGCATCATGAAACCATGACCAGAAGGCAAGAATGGCCAAGAGAAAAATTTACTAAGTTACAATGTGCAGTCTTTAAGAACTAACCATCTGCAAAAGTGGGATCAGTTTCAGGCCGGGTCCATCAGTGAGGGGATTATTAAATCAGACACTGTCAGATCAGCTTTTCTAAACAATTACTCTTCCAGTCCCTATTCTTGTGGGTAGTTGGGAAACGCTCATTGAAATGCTAAATTAATTCGCTGAAGCTTCGTTTTATTCTGGTTAGATTTGAGGTGAATCTGGAGGGGGAGGAGTGCATTGTTGGTTTGAGTATCTGTCTCTAGGATGTCTTTATTTTTTATTTTCCCAGTAGGCCTCAAAGACAGAGACAAGAAGCACACGAGGATGCCCACAAGCAAGGCAGGTAGGGCCATCAGTACACATACCGTTCTAAAGACGTGTCTGCCACACACCTGTAGTGATTTTCAGCAAGGACCATGAAGCAATAGTGGGGACAAGAGAAAGGGAGCCAAAGAGGAGGCAGGGGCTCCTGGATCAAGCTGCCTGAGAAAAGGCATCTGGGCAGCAATGTTTCCCTCCCTTGGTGTTTCCGCCTTCCTCCTCACACCCACAAGCAGGTGGCCCATCTTCCTTGGCTACCGGCAGGCACCTTCCTCACTGCGTAGGATGCTTGCTCCTTGACTCCTTCCCTTTGCGAACCACTTTACAGTTTGAAATCCTTCCACATTGTCCCTTTTAACCCTTCTACCCCTATCCAGCCACGAAGCTCTACCTTTAATCAGTTGGGAGAATCAAGTTTCAAGGAAGCAAACAAGTTGCCCAAACGCAGGTAGCAGGCGTTTTGGGTAAGGGACTGAAGGGTGAGCTGAGCCAGTCAGAAGAGAGGAGGAGGCCGTGTGGGCGGGACCCTCCCCGGGCGGGACCTCCCCGGGCGGGACCCTCCCCGGGACCCTCCCCTCCCAGGGCTGTCTCCAGATTAGCAACATCGGCAGCCTTGAGGCCTTGCTGGTAATACAAATTCTTGGGCCTCAGCCCGGACCTGCTGCATCAGACACTGCAGGGAGCAGGGAGGTTAGAAATGTAGGTTTTAACAGCTCTCCAGGGGATGCTGACAAAGCATTCACACCAAGTTTGGGAACCTCAGCACTGGGGAGGAGGACGCAGCCTGATGTCAGCGCAGGGAGGAGCTAGGGAAATAATTATCTCTGAGGGCTCTGAGGGCTCCAAGGATGAGTGCTGATGGGTAAATGAAACATGGTCAAGGCCATTGCGGTTTTGCTTGTATAGTAATGGCAAAATAGTGCAAGTGACTTCATGTTGTCTGCCACAGATTATGATGTGTCCTTTCCAGAAGCCTATGCAGGTGAAAACAAAAACAAAACCCCAAGGCATATTAATAAAGGAAAGGTGTGGAAGAGTTTATATAATATGAACTGTGTACAAAGCAGGAGAGAACTAAGAATATATATTTATATTTACTTATCTCTAAAAGAAACTTTGATTATATACAGCAAATGTACTAATAAAATTAAAAAGAAACTCTAAACACATAACCTAGACACCAGTAAGAGAGGAACCTGGGGATGGGGTCAGGGGTGGGACACAGGCAGAGGAAGTAGGTAGAAGGGGAAGACTTACTTTTGACTGCATGTTATTACAAATTATAAAACCCTATAAATATATTACCCATTTAGAAAAGGTGAAAGAACACAACTCCGAGGCTGCCTCCCACAGAGATGGGGCAGTTGACTTGACAGTGAGTCCACCCTCCCTCCACAGAGTGGTCCAAAGAGCTCAAGGGCACCCAGGCCCAGCCCTCTGGCTTCCTCTTCAACCCACCTCCCCAGAAATGGCTGAGGCCCTTTGGAGGAGTTCAGGTTCATTAATAAAACCAGGAGAATCAGCTGTCAGTCTTGGTTACCCATTCAAAGCATCTGGGGAGACTTCAGCCCATGAGCCCAGTGGTGCTGAGAATCAGAACCACAGCTCTGCACATGCTAGGCAAGTGTTCTACCACTGAGCTGTACTCCCAACCTTGGGAAGCTTTTAAAAAATACCAGTTTCTAGGCCCGGTTCCCTGACCACTCAATTCAGAATCTCTGAGGTAGGGAGGGTCTGGATATCTTTATTTAAAAAATTCCTCCACTGTGGTTAAGAATCACTGTGTTGGACTTTCTGGGCCAGTTTATTTATCCAGGAAGCTGGAAAAAGGAACAGGGACTGTAGAGTATCTGAAGGAAGAAATAGCACATCCTGTCAAACCTCTCAGGATCGTCAGAATGCAAATGTTTTCTATCTGCCTTGGTTCGAATATGTAATCAAGCTGTTCCTCCCCTGGCCCTTGGTAGCCCAATTCTGAAGCGGAGCCCTGACATCACCAAATCACCACTGACAAAGTCAGAGCAGCTGCTGAGGATAGATGACCATGACTTCAGCATGCGGCCTGGCTTTGGAGGTAAGAAGCGTACACCTGGTGGGGGTGTCTTCTTTCTTAGGGTACTTCTTGGGCTCCATGAGCAGGAAATCAAGCCCAGGAGTTACCTGGTTCTGCTCTCTCTGGATCAGATCCGCTTCAGGTGTACATGATGGTTAAAGCACCAAGCCCACAGCATTTTCTGAGTGTCCATCCTCCTGGATCTGGCTCTGCTGACCGCATTCTTGGGAGCACCTGCCAGTGGGCAACTAGACTAGGCCAGCCAGCTGCCCCTTGGCCACTGCTGCTAAGAACAGCTCAGAATCAGCGAGAACAACAGCTGGCTTTGGGAAGAAAGGGCAGCTGCAGCACAAAGCTGCCTCCTGAAAATTTCCTCCAACAACCTTGGACTAAATTTGCTCTCATCTGGAAGCTGGCAGATGAGCTCTGTATAGAGGGTACAGTGTGGTCTGCTGAGTTTAATTAAATGAAAATAGCTTGAGAAAATAATGATTCAGTGCAGAAAAATGCCAAAGCCCTTTGAAGCTTAGCCTGCAGCTTCTGGGTTTCTGGCCGCTTAGTGTCAGAGGGTTTTCCTCCTTATGGGCTTTTTTTTTTTTTTTCCCCTGGAGACAAATTTTTGCTTTAGAAATAATTTTCATGCTTTTATTTCCTCCAATCACCTTTGCCCAAAGGACAAATAGGTTCTGGAAAAGGACCTCTACTCCATTATCTGCTATTGTTGGCTCTATCCCCCTTTTCCATCCCATGATGACTCAAGTGTGCTCTATGCCTGACCCACATCCTGAAAGCAGAGGAAAGGGGCTGAGTCTATTTACTTTATTAAGCTTTCTTATTCCTTATCCATAAGTTTTTATAGCATCAAAATAACACCAAATATAGCATCAGATTATACCAAATATAATATCAGCTGACCTATTATGTAGCAAGGCCGCAGATCTGTGTTTGATAAATGATTTGAATATGAGTATGATATCAGTTCTGGGTACTGTTACCAAGCAATGCCTAATAGCCAGGAAGGAGCCACTGGCTTCCATGATGAAAGAGGGTGCCAGACAGGAAGTAAATACAGAAAGTAAAATGGGTCATGTTAAGGAATCACATTAAGGAATAAATCCTTAGATCAGACCCAGCCTTTACCTAGGTCTTTATCACAGTTTTAGATTAGTATAGGAAACAAAAGTTGAATGCTATATATTAACCTCATAGTTTTAGAATCATCTGGATGATTGAGTCCAAAACACTTTGGGAGGGGTACAGAAAGGGCCTGGGATATGCCAAGGAGCCAGCCCATGAGTTCACTCTTATCTCTGGTTTAACTTCAGGTTGGCACAACCAAACCTTCAAATCTGCCATGACGCTGAGGTTCAAAGTTAAACACTTTTTTGCCTATGTTTTGCATGGTTGAAAGTTCAAGTGAAAGGAATGAGTATTCTTGTCATGCCCTGTCCACAGGCCCAGCCATTCCTGTTGGTGTGGACGTGCAAGTGGAGAGCTTGGACAGCATCTCTGAGGTCGACATGGTAAGTGCCTCTCTGACAAGAGCTGTGGACAGGGAGATACACATGGGGCTGTCCCTGGCTAGGACCTCCATGCACTTGAATCCACTTGGTCCCATAATTCCCCTGGGAGGTGGGAATTCCCACATTCATTTTACAGATGGCCCAACCAGGTTATGACACTTGCCCAAAGCTACCATCTTGGAAGGGGAGAGGGCCTGGTGACAAACTTGACCTCTCCCTTTCCAGTGTCCAGGACTTTGCTATCAGGATGCATGTTCTGGGCAAGAACTCTCAGATGTAAATAGCATGGTCTAAGATTGGGCCACCGAATAGCCAGGTAGAGTTTATAACTGCTGATTCTATGTGAGTCTATGGAAATGCAAAAGCAGAGTACCTGCCTTTTCCCCCTTTTGGTGGGTCAAATAAAACATGGAATATTTTACACTTAAGTCCTAGGACTTTTTAGGACATTATCTTGGTTTTGGTCCCCCAACAAGCAGACTTGAGACAAGCATTGCAGCATAACAGTTTATTGGGAAGGTGACCCCAGGGTACATCAAAACAGAGCCAGGAAGTGACAAGGAAGGGAAAGAAGCAAGCAGGGCTGTGCTCTCAATCCAGCCATTTCTTTAGCACTCAGTCTGACTGAGACTCCAGGAATGAGCAAAGAAGAGAGCTCAGGGTTATAGAGAGCTGGAGCATTAACCCACTACCTTCTCTGGTTGAGGGTGGCTCAAGTGCATGAACTCTCATATACTTGCAGCTTGAATGTCAGATGTGGGCAGCAACAGCTTCCCCAGTATAGAGGCCAATGCCAGGGTGGTATGGAGTTCCGGACATTCTCAGTGCAGGCTTCTGGCTGAACCTCTCTGCTTTACAGACTTCTTCCTCTTTCAGCAAACCTAGGATCCAGAAGCAAGGCCTTGATGGGCTCAGTTTCCCAGGCAGGTGATGGCTTTTCCTGGTAGAATCTTCCCCTGACCCACTCTGGTTTTCCTCTGCCCTCTGCACCCCAGGATTTTACCATGACTCTCTACCTGAGGCATTACTGGAAGGATGAGAGGCTGTCTTTTCCAAGCACCAACAATCTCAGCATGACATTTGATGGCCGGCTGGTAAAAAAGATATGGGTCCCTGACATGTTCTTCGTGCACTCCAAGCGCTCCTTTATCCACGACACCACCACTGACAATGTCATGCTGCGCGTCCAGCCTGATGGGAAGGTGCTCTACAGCCTCAGGTGGGAGGAAAGCCAGTCCTGCAGCTCCGCCAAGACAGACATTGCCTTACACCAGCCATTTTGCTTTTGGGCTTTGAATATTTAACTTTTCAGCAGCTGCTAAATTTGTCAAGATCAGGGAAAATTAACTCTACGTACGAGTAAATTTTTTTTTTTTTTTTTT
>NW_022900926.1:54121223-54151880 GCF_012274545.1 Fukomys damarensis | reverse complement strand
GAACCGCTGAGCTAAATCCCCAGCCCACGAGTAGAAATTTTAAAGAATTATTCAATCTTGGAAACACATTTGGGAACTTTCTCAAGATGATACTTATGGTTTATACCTTATCCTATATATTTTAATGTTTAGAAATTTAATAAAAATAATTTAGCTTGGTGTGGTGGCACACACCTATAATCCCAGCACTTACGAGGTTGAGACAGGAGGATTGCAAGTCTGAGACCAGCCTGGACTACACATAGTGAGACCTTGTCTAAAATAGACAAACAAACAAACAAAACTTGCTTTTCTGATCTCTAGTCCCTGGTTTTGAGGGGGTATATGTTTAGGGCTTCAGTTTTTGTTTTGTTCTGTTTTTGTTATTTTGGTTTTTTGAGACAGGATTTCACTCTGTAGTTGAGACTGACCTGGAACTCACTATGCTACCCAGGCTGGTCTTGAACTCACAGCAATCCTCCTGCCTCAGCCTCCCAAGTGCTGGGATTACAGGCGTGCACCACCACGCCTGGCTTAGGGCTTCAGTTTTAAAAAGCCCTTCACCCCATCTGGCCAGCCACATGCATATTTTTCTATCCTGAAAAACTATGGAGCTCTGGGCCACTTTATGACAGTAAGTGACACTATGAGCATCATTTCCGTGATTTACAGTATAAAACCTGTTCTCGTGAACACAGATACCTTAGAAATGTTTCACTGCTGCTGGAGCTCTGAATCACAGAAGCTTTCCCTCAACACAGCAGGCAACATGGTGTCATTTCCCTGGGAGGGAAGGAGGAAGGATGGAAGTGAGCTCAGGTCCTCGCAGAGAAGGGATGTGTTATCTGCTCTGATTTACTCCTCTTCTGTGGCACAGATGGTGCAGTTCAGGTTTATGAACTTGCTTTGGCTTATGTTTCGATGAATGATAAAGATGAACCACACTAACGTCTAAGAAGAGGCTTCCCGGATGACTGCAGTTTACCTTTGGATTCGGAAATGGTGAAACCAAGTTTCTGTTCACATCCCCCAAAGGAATATTTACAGTGACCCCTCAATACTCATTCTGGCTTGGAATCTAAGCAGGTACCAGACTTAGAATGAGATTATGGAATTTTCATCTCCAGAGCTTAAAATGTTGTCACCTCCAGGGGGTCAAGGATGTTGAACACGTTCTCCCTGGATCCTCTGTTATGACAGGTTGTCAAGGTATCTTAAGGTTCAAAATCCCGAAAGATAACACAAGCCCAGGGTAGTACCAGGGCTTCAAAGAACTAGACCGTAAAACATTATGGTGTGTTAGTGAATGTTTAGCAGCTGCTTGTCTGGGGTCATACACAGACATAAAATTTACTATAAAATTACTGACATAAAGCACATGATTTAAATTTGAAATAATACTGAGTGGTATATATATTAATTATAAATTCCATAAACATATAACTTGAGCATGATCACCCTTTTCTTGTAAAAACCACTGTCTTTATAATTCTATCACCAACAATAGTTCTGCAAAGTCAGATTACGAGTAAATGTTTATATTCATTTTTCTCACTTATGTGATTGACAAGAGAGTATAGATTTGATGAATGAATGTTGGTTGATATTTTTGTGTACATTAATACGAAAAGAATGGGACAATGAAGTGCTGTGTGAGAACTTCATTCATTCACCAAAGAAATGTGCAATATTTTTGCTAAGTTGGATGATAGTTTTCAAATACTAAAGAATGTTTCTTCAGTGTACGGCACTATTAAAAATCTAATGATATCAGACACAGATCACTTTTGGTTTTAAAGCACTTTCTTAGTCTAGACAATCAATAAGCCAATAAACCAAGTCCTGGTGTACTAAGTTCCATAGTGCAGATGCTCCTATCATGGCTGATTTCAAGCTGCCAGACTGAAGTCACTGAAAGCAGAGCTGGAAAGAGTTGTGGGCAGCACAGCCCTGAACCGCACTCCCAACCCGCGGACAGGAGCACAGATGATAGACGGATGGAGTTACATTAACTGGGAAGTGATGAGTTTTGAGTTTTATTACTCATGTTTTTAATGTAACTGTCTTAGTCTACTTGTGCTGATGTAATACCAGAGTATGGGTAATTTATAAAGAACAAAAATTTAAACTGGGCATGGTGGCATATTCCTATATCCCCAGCTCCTTCCTGAGGCAGGAAGAGCCCAAGTTTGAGCCTAGTTTGGGCAACTTAGTGAGACCCTGTCTCAAAATGAAAAATACTACTAATGAAGGGCTGAGGGGATAGCTCCATGGAAGACCACTTGCCAGGGATATGTGAATATCTGGGTCAATCCCCAGTACCATAGAAAAACAAATAAACGAAAAGAATGGAAATTTATTTTCTCAGAGTTCTAGAGGATGGGAGTACAAGATCCACATGTCAGTGGCTTTGGTGCATGGTGAGGGCCTGTTCCTCACAGAGCACCTTCTTGCTGTGTCCTCGCGTGGCAGAAGGATGGACAGTGAAAAAGCTAGGTGGTTTCCTTTAGTCCCTTTGTAAAGGCACTAATCCCATCCATGGGGGCAGAGTCTTCATGGCTCAGTCACCTCCCAAAGGCCTTCCTTGCCTCTTAATACCACTTTGTGGTTTAAGTTCTAATGTATGGATTTTGGAGGGACACATACATTCAAACCGTAGCAACAACTTATTTAATTTTAAATTTAACTTTCAGTGGTGGCTCCGCTTAACAACTGGAGTACAAACTTCTGGAAAATCCAACAACTGTAGAAGTCTAGTTTGGTGCACCTCTAGATGTGACCACAAGAAGCAGAACAGAGGAAACAGGAAGTGGAAAACCCACTGTATATTCAGGAAAACCTTAGTGAACTTCACCAAGGGAGACACCTCTTTCTTGTCGTTGTGCCGGAAAACAGATTATTTGATTTCTTGTTACAAACAAAGGCATATGTTTGTTTGATTTAAATTTTTTAAATGAGGCCTATGTTACTGGGGAACTACCACTATGAGATTCATTTTTGGAACGATGTGGCAGCTCTCTCAGCAGCTAGTCAGCTCCTAAAGTTCATGCTGAGGTTATTCTCCCACCTCATCCACTCACTCATTCGTTCAACAGATTTTTGTTTGTTTTGATTTGTTTTTGTGGTGCCGGGGATAAAACTCCAGAGCCTCGTGCACGTAAAAAGCTCTCACCACTGAGTGACACCCCAGCTGCATTCAACAGTTTTTAATAAGAGCCTTGTCAGGTCCTGTCTCAGACTCTGAGGATGTAAAGATGAGTAATACAGTCACCACTCAATGTGGCTGCAACATAGGGGAGGACAGGGATAGAACCAAATGAACAGTGAAAGTTGAGATGTGGCTGCCATCTAGTAGGCAGAGGGGCAGGGAGCAAAGGGAATAGTGGCAAAATCAAAGTTTTCCAGGCATTGAACTAAAACTCAAAATTCACAAAGGAAGTGTTCCATCACAGTGGGTAGATTTTACTAAGGAATGTTGAGAAAGTAATTCCATGGCTTTTGAATTCAAGGTATAAAGAGTCAATGATTGTGGGAAGAAGAAAAGGTTTGTGCAGTGTTTCTTGGTGAGTGGCTCCTCCCCAGGAAAACTTGGGGAGCTTGGTATGTGTGTGCCTACAGTTGGGGAGCACTGTGCAGTTCGAAGGGAGAAGGAAGCTGTCTAGCCACCCTGGGGACAGAGCCAGAAGTCCTTGATGTATTGGGTTCAGTCTGCACCCCAGGAGTGTTGGGAATAGTTAAGAGTGTGTGGTGTGATGGTGAGTGAACCAAGAGCTGGGAGGGAGGGCTGCTACTAGAGAATTGAGACTTGTAGTATGGGGTGCCCAGCTAGCTGTGGGCATGAAGATCCCAGGGAGAAAACTACCGGCTTCCCCCATGTGGCAGGTCCATAAAGCATGAAGCCGCTCAGCCCAGACACTCACCCCACCTCCCTCTTTCCTCTCATTTCTACCTGTCATGACGATGATCAGACGTGGACAGAAACCAACTGCTCAAATGTCAGCTGTGTATCTCCATATATAAGAAGGAGAGCAGAATTCTTAATTTGAATGAAATTTCAAGTATTGATTAACATCTCAGACCAAAATGCTTAATAACTGAATTGAGACGTGGTTTGTGACTTGCAAGTTTTGAGGTTCTGCCACCTGCCTCTCAAGTGCAAGGTCCTGAGTTTGATGCCTGGCACCAAAAACAAAAAACAAAACAAGAACAATTTTGACTATCATGTGAGAGTGAGCAGAAAAAACACAGGTCTTGCCAAATTCCCATGCAGGGCAAAGGATGATCTTCCCCAGTAAACTGACTTAAAAGCACATAGAGAAACAAAAAGAAGCATGGGTTTGGGTTACACGACAGACACTTATTCAATATATAGGTTATGAGTGGAAAAGTATCAAGTCAGAGCAGGAAGAGCTAGTCTGAAGATGTCTGTGATTCTCAAAACATCTGTTTGTATATAAGCTAATACAAAGAGGTGTTCAATACTGATTCGTTTAACAAAACAGTCCTGCATTTGATATTTCATGTCCCTACAGTTAGCTCCAAGTGTCCCCAAACTTAGTTCTTGTTTTTTTCTTGCTGGTTATGCCATTGGGCAGTTTTACTGCACCCAAAACCATGGAAGTCCACCCATCAGGTGTCTGAGGCAAGGAATGCTTGAATCCCCTTTCAGTACATCCTGATACACCTAGATTTTCAGGATTTTAAGCGGGCATTAGCCCGCCCAGCTGCCAGTGATCCTAAATACCCAATAAGACACAAGCATTTCACACTCACAGTGGGGAAAGTGGGGAAAATATTTGGATAATTCCATTTTGAGAATAATTTTGAGAATAATTCCATTTCAAGAATGTTCTTTACCTTTTTCTATTTAAATTGCCTAACGAAAGAGAGAGAGAGTGTGTGTGTGTGTGTGTTTCTTTTTAGGCATAAATTATGCAGATTATTTTCACAATTTATACATACCAAACTTTGTGTGGTTGGAGGAAAAAATAGTACATTCAATATCTGCCAACAGTTAATTGTGTCCTGCTATACAGCTTCCTACTGGATGGGAGCCTTTTCTTCTATCTGTAATGATTTGTATTGTTTGTTCTTTGATGCAGATGCCTATGTTCCTGTGTAAAGTCTGAAACAAAATCATTAGATGCTAGCAAGTACTTGCATGTTAGCACAATAGATTTTTTAGTGATCCTAACATTCACGAGGCTCAATCCCCAGTGTAACACATGCACACATGCAGGCCAACTACATGAGCGTTATTTCACACAGTTATATTGCTTGAGACTATTGCTTCTTTAAAATGTTGAATGTGGGGCCAGGGATTTAGCTCAGTGGTGCCATTGCTTGTCTTCCAAGAGCAAGGCTTGAGTTTGATCCCCAGTACAAAAAAAAAAAAGAAAAGAGGCAATAAAATGTTGAATGTGCCTGGATACTGGGACACATTTTATTTGCTGCATACTGATCCTAATGTTAAATATAAATACCTAAGAGTCCTCCAGAGAGGGTACTTATGAGCTTTTTATCTAAATTCTGAGACATGACTTATGAGTTATAAAATAGAGGCAGTTAGGGCCAGGGGTTTAGCTCAGTGGTGCTGCTGCCTTGTCTTGCAAGTGTGAGGACCTGAGTTTGATTCCCAGTACCCGCCACCTCAAAAGGAAGAGGCAGTTATATTGCAAGGAAGTGGAGGCCTTTCTGTTTGCTTATCATTCTGTACTTATCTTACAGGCTCTGAAAACTTACGCTTTGTCTTTTTGTTTCTAGGGTTACAGTGACTGCTATGTGCAACATGGACTTCAGCCGGTTTCCCCTGGACACACAAACATGCTCACTTGAAATTGAAAGCTGTGAGTAGAATTGTGGCTAGGCATGGGCATACAATT
Source organism: Fukomys damarensis (assembly GCF_012274545.1). NCBI lineage: Eukaryota > Metazoa > Chordata > Mammalia > Rodentia > Bathyergidae > Fukomys > Fukomys damarensis. Next base: position 54,146,019 of record NW_022900926.1, on the reverse strand, counting down.
TCTCAGTAATTCTAAATACCTCTGACTGTCAACAGCAGGAGCAGTAAGCCTTTCCCACCCATGGCTATGCTTTTAAAATTGAATTTTTTTAGGTTGAAGCTAATTCAGTTTCAAACCATGTCACCACATTGGATGCAGGTGTTTTCACAGCGCCCCAGGGTAACTGCTAGGGAAGGAGAGTTGATGGCTTTGTGAATGTGGGTCTCCTTCCAAGCTCTTGGCTAAACACACACACACACACACACACACACACACACACACACAGACACACACACACACACACACCATCTAGAGAGCTTGTTTTTTGCTCTGTTTCATTGCTCTTCTTTTTTTTTTTTCAGCTTTAATTGAGTTTATTGGTACATTTTAGGGATACAGTACAGTTACATTCATTGTTGGGATCATGTACCTCTACATGGCAAGTCTTGATTCTCATTTTTTCCCCTTACCTCTGCCCTCCCTTCACCCCCTCCTCCCCTCCCCATCTACAAACACTTTATTTTCACCTTTTCATTCTCTCACATTTTTTTCTTTTCCCTTTTTACTCTTCCCCTACCCACCCCACCTTCCCTACACCTTTAGCTCCTTTCTTCCCATTTCTAAATGTCAGTAATCTTATTAGAATCTTATGCATTGTTGCAGATTATTCACACCAGGGACACTATTCGGTATTTACACATGTGTGACTTATTTATTTCACTTAGGAGTATATCTTCAATATGTATCCATTTTCCTATGAATGAATCTATTTTCTCGTTCTTTATGGCTGAGTAATATTCCATTTTATAGAAAAACCACAACTTCTTTATCCAGTTTCCAACGGATGGGCAAATATGGTTTCTGCTGAGAAAGGATTTCCTGGCAATAAGAAGTTTTAGCAACAACTGTCCTAAGGAACAGTGCTGAGTTCATGTGCGAGTAGAAACTCATGTACCACCAACAGACCTCAGGAAACCTGCATGTACATATAAGCCCTAGAAGAGTTTAAAAACCAGGGTCCATGATTTTTCAGGCACAGGCAATCAAAGAAAAAACAGACAAATCCGATTTCATGAAAATGTTGATATTTTGTGCATCAGAAGATAGTATCAGGTAGCTGGGGATGTAACTTAATATTAAAACACTTGCCTGCAAGGTCCAGAATCTCTCTCTGTCTCTCTCTCTCTCTCTCTCTCTCTCTCTGTCTCACACACACACACACACAACAGCACTATCAACAAAGTCAAAGGCAACCCCCAAAAATGGGAGGAAATATTTGCAAATTATATATCTGATAAGGAATTGATAGTCACAATACAAAAGAATTAAAATTTAAAAGACTCAAATAGATATTTCTCCAAAGAATATATATATATATATATGGCTAAGAAGCACATGGAAAGCTGCTCAGCATCACTAATTACCAGAGAAATGCACATCAGCATAGCAAGATACCACTTCACAGTCACTATGATGGCTACCATTAAAAACCAGAAAACAGTGCTGTGAGGATGTGGAGAAATTGGAGCACTGTACCGCTAGAGTGTTATGATCCCTGACATTCAAAGAAGGGTGGAACTTGCTTTGGACACAGAGCTGAGAGCCAAAGCTGGGCTGAAATACCAAATGTGTTGGCTCCAGAGCCTTATTATTCCCACTTGGCCAGGCAGCCTCTGCCCCCATCTGTAGCGTAGTTTAGTCCAGGCTTTAGTAGTCAAACTTCTGCCAGAGAAACAGAACCAAGATTCTCTTAGTAAGAAATGTATTTCAGGGAATTGGTCCCCAGGGTTGTAAGGCCAACTCTGTTCTCCTGTGCCTGCAGAACAGGCCATCAAGAGGGCGGCCTAGGAACTTTCAGGCAGGAGCTGATGCCACAGCTCACAGGTGGAAGCTCCTTCAGGAAACCTCAGCACTGCTCTTCAGACTTTTCACCTGACTGGACTGGGCTCCTCTAGATCATCCAGGAATAATCTCTTCTACTTAAAGTCCATTAGTTGTAGATATGAGTCACATCTATAAAATTCCTGCACAGATTAGCGTCTGATTGAATAACTGGGTAGTACTGCCAGCCAAGCTTACACAAGATATATATATATATATATATATAACATAGATCAAGGGTTGGAAAATGGGAAAAACATGGTATCAGGGAGCCCCAAAACGAATGTTTTACACATGAACAGATGGAACTGGTGACTCCATTAGATTTTACCTCAGTCATGTCTGGGCTGCAGGTAGGTTTGTGCAACTGGACTCAGAAGTGGATTCACCTGAAGGGCCTGGGGTTGTGGGAAATGGTAGCACCAGAGAGCATGATGATCATGGAATCAATTCAAATTTACCCTGGGTGGGCTGGCACAACTCGAGGCCTATAGAAGGTGGTCTTGTTCTACCCCTGTTACTTCATAGGTCCTCTCTTGGTAGAACATAGTCCTTATTGCCTGCTAATGTTTAAAGGTATTTGCCACCCATCAATGAATTCCTATACTTTGAAAGAAAGAAAATAAGGGTTAAATGGCCCATGGTTTATAAGGCAGAATTATGTGAAATTCTGCAAATATTTAACCCCTTCTGACCTACAAAATAGCAACTTCATTTTGTTTAACCTAACAATTATAGGCTAAACTGTGGGGCTGGGTCCTTTTTCAGGAATCATGAGCTTTTAAACTTGAGATTTTCTGATGACTTTCAGAAGAGCAAGGAGAATTAGATTTGTCTTTTTGCATTTTGTTTTGCTTTGTTTAGAATGAAGTTTGTTTATGCAAACTACCTTAACATAATCCCAATACAGTAGTTTGTGTGGGAGATCAGAATACCCAGCTGCCATGTAGCCCCTGCCTCCAGACAGTCACATCTTGTCTGACGCTGGCTCCTATCTTTTCAGATGCCTATACAGAAGATGACCTCATGCTCTACTGGAAAAAAGGCAATGACTCCTTAAAGACAGATGAGCAGATTTCACTCTCCCAGTTCCTCATTCAAGAATTCCACACTGCCACTAAACTGGCTTTCTACAGCAGCACAGGTGAGCATGGAGTAGGGGCTAAGTACCCAGGAAGCTTCAGATTTATCCTCTATTAGGAAAGGTATGATTTTGTTATCAAGTGGGCAGAGCCTGTGTCACTTGATTTGAAATCAAAGTGAAGTCTAGTATGTGGCAAGCATAGGGTGGAAGTCACTTTCTTATACCACCAATGCATCAGAAGCAATAACCTAGGAAATATTAGTAAGGACTGAAGCATAAGCCAAGTCGTAGGTTTGAGACAATCACACTGAGCTTAGCAGATGGTGCTCATCCCTGATATACTCACTAGAACCCCCCAATTTCAATTCATTGCTTTCCATTCATATTCTCCCTGTTCCAGCCAGCACCCTGGGGGCTCCACTGTTATCCAATCATTTCTGCTGCACTGTCTACACAGCCCCTCTGTATGACCCTCTGTTAAGGCTGAGTACAGGAACTCCCATCATTCCCCTGTGCTCTTGCTTTTTCCTCTTGGGGTCAAGGGTCTTGAACCTACAACAGTCTGTGCATCTCCTGTTCTGCCAGCTTGAACTCTGCTCCCTGCCCACCAGCTGATTTGAACTGAGCACCTGCACTGAGGCACCAGAAGCCAGTAGATAGAGTCCTCCTGCAGCTGTTCTGAGTTAGTCCCTCTCCCAAATGGCTACCAACCAGTCTCCCTCTCCTGGGTGAGGTCTAAACAAGGATAACTCACCAGCTGCTGCAATCTGGTGTATCCACTGCTCCATTCCACTGTGCATTTCTCCGTGGAGGCCTCTGGGGTCGTCAGTAGTCACTGTGGGTCTGCAGGTTCAGCCTACCATTCCCTCGAGGAGAGTCCAGGCTCCGGGACCTTCCTTCTCTTCCTTAAAGTCTCTCTCTTCACTCTCCCTGAAGACTTCAATTCTCACCTCAGATCCTTCTTGGGTCCTGGGGACCTACTTCCCTCCTCTATCTCCTCCTCAAGCAACTATATCCCAGTGTCAGGACACCAAATCTTGGAGAGGCTCTTTCTTTGCTGCTCACTACTCTGCCATCTTCCCGGAAGTAGGAGCTCAAGGGTCTTGACAGGCTTGTCAACAGTCTGGCTCCTACAGACACCTTTCACTTATTGCCTTGAGGGCATGCTCTGTGGCCTTTCAGGCACTCAACCAGTGCTGTTTGAACTGCAGAGGTTAACTCTCTCCACCCAAGCCTGTGTTTTGATCAAGCACCTTTCAGGATGATTTTGCTCCATCTTTTTGCAGTTTCTCTTGCTAAAACGAAGTATGACTATACATGGATGGACAAACTTTTAAGTACACTTAGTCTTCTAATCAATGAGAGAACTGTTTTACTCCAGTCTACAATGACAATCTGTGTTCATTGCTCAAAAAGGCTTGGTTCTTTTGACCCTCAGCCTTCTGATGGCCTCTCCACAATCATTTGCTGGTTCCAAGAGGCATGCCCAAGGCAGTGCCTAGGATGCCAAATTCTGAGTTAGTGATGCCATGTCCCCACTTATTCTCAGTCCTAGGCATCTCATGCTTACCCTGCCTTTTCTTTTTCCTCCCATCATCCTTTCCCTTCACCTCTTCCTTGCATCTTTCTTCCCTGTAAAGAACACAAGGGCAGGGGCCAGGGATTATCTCAGTGGTTTTGCCACCTGCCTTGCAAGCACAAGGGCCTGAGTTTGAACCCTGGTACCCACCCCCCAAAAAAACCCCAAATAAACCCAATGTAAGAACACAAGGGCAGAGCAAGTCATAGCTGATCATTCACTCTGTGCCTAAATACAAATATTGTGCTCAGGTGTATATCTTCACTCCCCCCCATTAAACTGCTTAAATCAGTGCCTCTCAATCTTTGGCTGCATACAAATCATGTGGGGAAACTATTAAATGGAGAGTCTGCTTTAGTAGGCTGTGGTTAGGAGTCTGAATTTCTAACAACCACTCAGGAGACAGAGAGGGCTCTGGATCCTAGACCAGATCTTGAGTAACAGGAGTTTAAATGACCTTCTGTAGGACTTCCCTTTGTGTTTAGGATGTGTGTGGGGTGGATGGATTCTTGAGATGGATTTGCTCAGTGTGAGTTATCATATAATCCTTGGTTCCCTGACCTTTTCACTTCCACCCTATAAAGGTATGATAAAGCTCCAGTGGAATGGCTAAGGTGTTTGATTCTCTGAATTAAATTTCTTATATGAAGGAGCTGAGTAGCTATATGTGTTATCCTTTTTTCTTTGTGTCCTCCAGGCTGGTACAATCGCCTATACATTAATTTCACTTTGCGTCGCCACATCTTCTTTTTCTTGCTCCAAACCTATTTCCCTGCGACCCTGATGGTCATGCTGTCCTGGGTGTCCTTCTGGATTGACCGCAGAGCTGTGCCCGCCAGAGTTCCCTTGGGTAAGAAACCTCTCAAGTGTACATTCCAAGTACCTGAAAATAAAAATAATTCCTTCCAGGTAAAACCATTCTTTTCAAATTGATCCTATATTCCTTTTGGCATTCTAACTTGAAAATTCCCCAAGATATTGATTCACAGGCAAAAATCCCATTATTAAAACTCTATACAGCAAGACTGTTTCCAGGTTTCCACGCGTGCCTGTCCAAAGAGCTCACCTTTGGTGTGGTAGAGCTGTGTCTTAGGGTGGAGGATTCTGTCTTTGGATGATTTATCTGATCATCTATATAGGGGATACTATTCTATAACAGGGCTTGTTAAAAGGTAGCCCAAGGGATCTTAGTGACAGAATCTCAGAGAGAAATGATTAAAAATGAAGAGTCTAGTATCTCTTCTCATCTGCAGAATCAGAATCTGAGGGAGGCTGGGAACTTGCATTTTTAAACAAGCTCTCCCAACTATTTCTTGTACATGCTGCAGTCTGAAAACTCCTTCTCTATAAGCATTCCACCAGGGGCAAGTTGCCATCAAATTTTCCTCACTTTAAATGCAGTAAATCACACATACCACTAATTACACTTACCACTACTGCTCAGATGGTTCAGAGGCAACAAGAGAGAGTGAAAATGGATGGGAGCTGGCTTCTGGGGTGACCCCAATCCCCCTGTGATTTGATGTTTGCCAAGCAAATGTTCTGAGCTTAATTTGAAATCCTGGGCAAACTTCCATGGATGGTACCCTGTTCTCTAATAGTTATTCTGCTGCTCAGTTAGTGTGCTAAGTAAGTGTACACTCAAGTTTTTAAGTTGGTCTCCTACAAATGAAGTTCAAACCATCATCCTTTGTAAAAATGAACTGTAAGTCCTCAAGTAAACATTGCTGGATGCACAGCTGGGTCCTCTTTGGGGTGGCTGCCAGAGGTGTTCAACAGCTAATAAGACAGGTCCAGGACTATAGAACTTTGCAACAGCATCAAGGGAAAAGTTATTATAATAAACTTCACATGCTTTCTTCCCTTTGAATGAATAGTTATAAGAAACATAATGCAAATAAATGTGGATTTCTACCCTCAGTACTGGGAAATTGAACCCAGGGGTGCTCCGTCACTGAACTATACCTCCAATCCCTTCTATTTATTTATTTTTTACTTTGGATACCATCTAGTTAAATTGTCCAGCCTGCCTCAAACTTGTCATCCTCCTCCTGCCTCAGTCCCCTCACCCTGGCTCACAGTGGTGTGAGCCACTGTGCTCAATCCAGCAATCTTGTGTCTTATTTAAATGATTGAGGGACGGGGATTTAGCTCAGGGGTTCCCCTGCCTGCCTTGCGAGTGCAAAGACCCAAGTTAGAACCCCCAGTACCAAAAAAAAAAAGTAAATGATTGAAAGTAGTACCTTAATGTCAAAATATTCAAGGTTCTCTGCAGAGGGATAGTGATTCAATAGTGTGATGAATATACGAGCTACATGTGGAGGGGCAGGAGGCAGAGAGGTGATGAAGGGGTGAAGGAGTAGTGTGTTTTGGAGAGGAACATGGAAATTTTCCTAAAAACAAAATCTTGAAAGATAAGTAGGTGTTTGCTAGACAGAGAGGCAGGGCAGAGACTTTCTAGGCTGAGGGAGCAATGGTGACAAAGAAAGGAACACCTAGTCATCTCGAATTTAGTGAAAGACAGCACATGCTTATCCCTCACTGGATGCTTGTTGCAGGCATCACGACGGTGCTGACCATGTCCACCATCATCACGGGTGTGAACGCCTCCATGCCCCGCGTGTCCTACATCAAGGCCGTGGACATCTACCTCTGGGTCAGCTTCGTGTTCGTGTTCCTTTCGGTGCTGGAGTACGCGGCTGTCAACTACCTGACTACCGTGCAGGAGCGGAGGGAGCGGAAGCTGCGGGAGAAGGTGACTTTCCCAGGCACTGAGAGGGTCTGGGCAGGTTGGGGCCTGGTCCAATTCTGAGATTGTGGGCAGAACAGACTCTGTAAATTGGGACCATAATACCCTTCCTGTACTCGCTTCACAAGTTTGCTGTGAAGAGCAAGCAAAATGATGTATAACAGTATGAAATCTAGTCTGGGCTATAGCTTTCATTCACTAAAACATTTATTTGGCACCTATCCTGTACCAGAAGCCACTAAGCCAACTTAAGTAAGACATAGTCTGTTTTATCATGGTGATGTTCAGAGTTTAATGATAGATTCTCAGAAGAAAAATGGCAGTTTAACATTGTGGAACAAACTGTATGAACATAGATGTAAAATAAAGAATACTTCAGGGATGAACATCCTCCATACTAGGGCATTTTCCCTAATATTTGACCTCCTACATCTCCCATCATTTCCCACATTACCTTCCTTCCACCTAGCTTTCCTTTTTCCCTCCAGTCTGCAACTCAATGGTTATTCAGAAGAATCTAACCAGAGTAGTAAGCTAACCTCATAATGCCATGTCTTTCCAGTTCCCAACCCAATACCAAAGGCACAAACTCATGTGTTCTTAAACATTTTGTCAGTGTCAGTGTGTTTACCATCTCATGGAGATCAGGGCCCATACTCTAACCAAATAGATTGTTGTTTGTCGCTGGTATGAACTTGTGCTGTTTTCTGTAAGTCACTATATAGATTTTAGTTTTTTAAAATGGATATGTGCTATTTAAGGATGTTTACAGTGGCACCACCATTATTTTCCTACCTTTCCCCCTAAGTGGGAATTAAAGAAACTAGAAAAAGATGACACTCTGAACCCTGCAGCTGCTTTGGTGGGGCTTCTGAGGGATGCTGCTGAGCTCATGCCAGTGTGTGTTTGCTGTGTTTGCAGCTGCCCTGCACCTGTGGGCTACCTCAGTCCCGTGCAGGGATGCTCGATGGCAGCTACAGTGACGGTGAGATGAACGACTTGGGTAACTACACACCAGAAAATGGGGAGAAGCCCGACAGGATGATGGTACAGTTGACCTTGGCCTCAGAGAGGAGCTCCCCTCAGAGGAAGAGTAAGAGAAGCAGCTATGTGAGCATGAAGATCAACACCCATGCCATTGATAAATACTCCAGGATCATTTTTCCAGCAGCATATATTTTATTCAATTTAATATACTGGTCTATTTTTTCATAGATGCTATACTTCAGTAAATTCCTTCTTTAATGGTATGTACTACAGGAAAAACCTGGCATGATGAAAATAATTTAAGACTTTTTTTTTCTAAAAATATCTCCACCAATGTCTTCCCTATCTCTTCCAAAACTATATTGACAAGGCACTTCTTCCACTCACTAAACACCTGTTGTATACACAGCATTATACAAGATGCTGCAGCAATCTGACACCAAGCAACTGATGTTGTCACTCAGATCTCCTGAAAAAGCTCAGTACCAGTGTTGTGTGCACAAGTTCAATCTCTTTTAGACCCCATATGCTTACTCACATGAGTGATTTCCTTCATGAGTGTCATTATATTCTTTGAACTACTTGGAATTGGGAAGCACCTAAAGTTCATGTGCGTGGAACCTACATGCACTAAATCCCCTCTTGCAGAAACTCGTGCTTCAGTTTATAGTCTATTACCTATTTTTATGCATCTCTTCATGTTTAACAAAAGGCAATAATATTCATTCACAAGCTGAAGTTCACAAGGTTTTGTGTCTTAACAAGAAAAGCCCTTCAGATTGGCACAATAGTTTCTGAGTTGGCGGAATTTCTCTGGTAGGAAAACTTTGAAGATAGGGATATATGCATTCATTGTTGTTTTGTGATAGAGATAACTAGGCGAGAAAACTTGTGTTTGTGTTCCCTTCACATAATCACTGCTCCATGCATCTCTACTTTGGAGCAGGTCCTCATTCAAAATGGATGTGGTATCATCACTGAGAAACTTGGGAAGAGATTAATTTCTTCTGTATTAACAAGACTCAAGAAAATGCATAATCTGGGACTACTCATGAGAAACACATGGTTTCTTAAAGAGAAAAAGAACATCACAATGCAAAAGAAATGGAAAGACATCATTGGACATCTGCATTTATATTCAGTGGATACCAGCATGTTCTACGAACCAGCAAACAGTCATCATCTGGACCAGACAGCTTCTGTGCAAGGCAGAAGGTTGGCCCAGTGGCAAGTGCTATAAGGGAATTGGATATAAAGAGGGTTCTAATTTAATGTATTATTTTAAAACAGAGCTCTTTATGCTATGTATCTATGAAATATGTAGATCAACCCTAACCGAATATATCTAAACAGCATTTGTCATATTTAAAACTTACTTTCATAAAGTGAATTATACACACAAGAACATTTTAATTTTAAAGGTAATTTGATCAACACAAAATAATATGGCAGGGAACTGCCTGGAGATAGTGTGCAGCTCTTGCCTCAGCCCCCAACCTCAGCAGCAGACTGGTAAGAAGCAGAGCCACACAGGCACCTGCAGCACCCCCACCCAGACTTCTGGCTGTGCTGGTAATTGGAATCATACCACAGAAGCACAGGGGGGTCATAAAGGCCACTGTCCTGAGCTCTAGCCTCAATTTTGATTTAATTCACACAGTTTAGGTGATAGATTAATAACTACCACAAACTGTCATTTTCTAAGATGTGCTTGATGCTTTTTTGTTGCTGATTGTATCACTTGGGCTAAGATGTGATTGATCTAATCAGTTGTCCTTTGTGGTATAATGAAAAAAGAGATTGCCTCAGAGTCATTAGAGACTCACAATCTAAAGACAAGCTAACAGGAAGATCAAAGTATTAACCCAGGTATTAAATAAAGGACAGTACCAACAACAAAAATAGAAATGGGAAGACATTCAAACAAGACTTAAGCACAATCACGGACTTCCAGCTTACCAAGGGCAACTCAAAAATATCAGGCCCCCCCAAAATATAATTCAAAAGTAGGTACCTGAAAAATGAACAGCTGGTAAAACATTTTCCCACATTGTGGATTGTCTCTTAGCTCTGTGGTAGTTTCTCTTGCAGTGCAGAAGCTTTTTGGTAAGATGAGATCCCAGTTGTTGATTCTTTGTGTAAGTTAAATTAAAAAGAGCCAACAATAGGATAATAACACAATGATGATGTCAGTACATATCAGTTATAACCCTCAATGTTAATGGGCTCAATTCACCAATCAAAAGAAATCAACTGGCAGAATGGATTAAGAAGCAAAATCCAATTTATTTAGAATTAAAAGAATCATACCACAGTGATGTATGCTCACCCATGTTTATAGCAGCACAGTTTGTAATAGCTAAAACTTGGAAACAGCCCAATTGCCCATAAAGTAGAGACTGCATAAAGATGTTTGTTTTTTTTATATAAAATGGAATACTACTCAGCCATAAAGAATGAGAAACTAGACAGATTTATAGCTAAGTGGATGCACATTGAAGATATACTCTTAAGTGAAATTAATAGGACACAGGTGTAAATACCATATAGTTTCTCTGGTGTGATAAACTAAAAGTTTAAATAAGGGTCACAATGTATAACTGATATTTTGCAATAGGAAGAAAAGGTCTAAAGGTATTGGGTGAACGGGAGGTGTAGGCGAAAGATAAAAAGGGGAGAAAAAAATAAAAGGAAAAAAATGGAAACAGAGTCTTTGAAAATAGGGAAGGGAGGCTAAGGGAATGGGGAAAAATTAAGAACCAAGATATGTCATGTAAAGGTACAGGATATCAATGGTGAACATAACTATACTATATATTTTAAAAGTACTGATAAACTCAATAAAAAGAAAAATAAATAAATAAAATGTACCAATAAAGATTCAATTTATATAAAAATGTGACAATTTTTTTCTGCAGGGCTATATTTTATTCTAATTAAAAAAAAAATCTTCATTGAATAAGTCTGAATTATAAGAATCTTCCATTTCCCCCAGTGAAAGTTCCATCGACAGTGTTTTAGGCACACTCAAGAAAGTAAACTTAAAGGAATATGGATGAAATCATTAAATGTTAACTTTTGATGTTTAAAAATATTTTTAAAACATTGCTTTTCCCATTCTTATTTTATGAAACAATTGCAGCCAAACTCTCCACAGACATTTTTGCTACTGTATTCTTTCTCATAACAAAGACCACCAAGTCATCTAGGTTTCCATGACACAAAATCTGAACCTTCACCTGCTTTATTTGGGATACTCCACCATTTGAACCAGCATATATCATGACTTATTAGTCTGCTAAAACCATCACAGCAAAGTACCATAGACCACATGGCTTAAACAACAATTCTGGTGGCTCAAGTCCAAGGTCAGGGATTGGCAGATTTGGTTACTCCAATCACAGCATAAAATATGTTTTCCCACATATTTTTTTCACATTCTTTTATAGTGTTTAAGAAATTCACTCTGAGGAACCATGAAAAACTTCTAGTAAGTTTTAATAAATACTGGGCTAGCATGAGGCCTAAGAAGGCTCAGAACTCTGTGGAGTTGGGTGAGCCAGGCTGGCTTCCAAGAAGACACTAGTGGGGGACTCCGAAGATTTCAGAGTAAAGCAGGTGCCAGCCAGTGTTCCTCTTTCAAGTTCTCCTAGAATGTCCTGGGCTACCACACAAACACCTTATAGGAAGGGTCCAATCTTGTTGTTCTGTAATATTTCATGTTACCATATACTGCATTAGGAATTACTTTAGTGCCACTTCTGAGTTAACTACATGTAAAAAAAGAACATTCTCATTTCCCTTCAAATGGTAAAACCAAAGCTTATTCTTTGTACCTGAGTTCCTAGCTGTTTCCACAAGCATTTCTGATTAAAAGGCTACTTTTATTACAAATGAAGAATTTTTCTAAACCAAAGCAACTGTAGTCAGATATTTGAAACAAACATTGCCTAAACTTAAAATGTGAACTTTAAAATTACTTCAGAGAATATGTTTCCCGCTCATACCATAAAACTCATAGGTGAAAATTCAAGGTTTGAAATTCCTTGGACCTTTCCAAATATACAACATATACATTTATAAAATATTATCAGCGATAAATCATGTATCATCTAGCTTCTTTTAGGAACTGGTTTCACATACCAACTCCAGAAATATCACAATTCCAGCAAGTATAGACTTGCAAATATTTTAATTTTTAGATGAGTGTTTTCTCCTCATCCTGTCCTTACCACATAAAAAAGCCTGTCTTTAAGATTGAAAAATGAGGGCTGGGGATTTATCTTATTGGTTCCGCCACCTGCCTCACAAGCATAAGGACCCAGGTTTGATCCCCGGAACCAAAAAAAAAAAAAGATTGAAAAATGAACGTGTTTTCTTTAGAAAGATTAAAGAAAAATTATCATTTCTTCTTGATTCATAAATGACTTCTAAGTCTTCCTTTTATTCTACTGTATTTAAAAATTGTTCTTCTTGAAGTTTCAATCTAAAGTCCTCTCTGATTCTCTCCAGCAACCCTGGTTTAAAAACAACATCCAGTGCAGTCATTGCCAGAGCTTTGGCCACACGTAAAGCATAGAACTGAGCTTCTTGTGATCCTAAAAGATAGAAAAAGTGAATTAAAATATCTCCATAGTTATTAAAAATTAATTCAAGTTATTTCACAATATCTATTGCCTCTCCAACTGCCTGTCACACACAGTATAGTACTTTCTCAGGTGATGTTAGGTAGTGAAATAAGAAAAGCAGCTACTACCAGTAAAAGAGAACACACCAGATAGACATTCAAGTCTGACACTTACCTGCAGCTTCTGTGTATTGTTCAGTATGATTCAAGGCGTCAGATCCGATGTAAAAATATGGATGAATTCCAGGAACCACAAAAGTAACATTTCCGAAATCGGTAGATCCTTAGAATACACAGAGTACAAAATGTATATTTGGTTAAATACTTTTGAATGATGAAATTATAACCAGAAACCTGTACTCAGCTATAGTTTTCTACCCTGTTAAGAGATCTAAAGAAGTGAACTTCGTGGAGAGCTGTCCGTGCACTCGTGCTCTTACAGCCTCCCCTCCACTTATTTGCTTCCACCTCCATCACTGCCCCACAGGCCTCAGAACATCTCCTGGATCTGCTCACCAGCCCAACAGCTACTCTCACTTGCCCTCCAAGTAGCACTCCACTGTTGTCCTCCCATCTGTGAACTCTGACAGCCCTTCTTCCGTCTCTCTTGGGACAGCCACCTCTAACCATGAAGTACTAATTATTCAAGACTCAATTCTAGGCCCTTTCCTTTTCTTACACCTCATTCTTTCTCAAGATTCTGTCCACTGAGTATTGCTTCAATGACCACCAAATCAAATTAATTAATTCTTAGTCTTCTTTAAGATTCAATTGGCAACCTGGTATCTCTTGTTGGATGTATTGAAATTCATGATATTGAGGTCTATTTCCTCTGTCCACCTGTTGGCAATACCTCCCAAACAGCTCAGAATCATAACACTTTTCTCATCACCTTCACCAATACCTGTCTTCCTTTTCCAAGCATTCTACACTAGATCACTTCTTCCTGAACTAATATAACAGTCTCCTAATTGGTCTATTTGCTAATTTTTTTTCAGTCTTACATGGCCTGATCTGACTCCATTCACCTTTCTAGCCTGATCTCATAACAAGGTCCCACTTATCCTCTAGCATCCAGCTGCTCTGGACACTCTCCATGCTCTGCTCCACCACAGACTTTGCACACGATGTCTTGTCTTTAACAACTTTACTTGTTACCCTTTGGATATCATGTTAAACACCATTTCCTTGGGGAAGGCTTACTTCACCTCCCTAGTAAGGCCAATTTCCTCTAGCAGAGACACTCACAGTATTGTATTAATTTTCTAATGTACAGAACTTTTCAGTGTCAGTTTTCCATTTATTGGATTATTGGTCAATGCCTGTCTTACAAACCAGATCATGAATCTCAATAAAGTAAGAAGTCAGAGGGCAGGCACAAGGGGAAAAAATGAGAACCAAGACTTGTCATGTAGAGGTACAAGATCCCAACAATGAATGTAACTGTACTGTATCCCTAAAATGTACCAATAAACTCAATTAAAGCTGAAAAAAAAACCAAAACAAATCAGCATGCATCTAACCTTTTACATGACTGAGACTAACTTTTTTTTCAGTAAATCATAGTGAAAACAAAGCCCTGTGTCCACTCAATGTATATTTACAGACTGCTTATTATGAATCAAAAACTGCCAGGCATAGTTAGACTACATAGGAATAAGTGATAAGGGAATGAAAGCAAAAATATGTAACAGGAGCTAACATTTGGAATCAGCACATCCTAAACATAATTCTACATGCTTCATATTTATTAATATTATTAATTAATATTTTGAACAGTTCTCATTTTATACAGGAAGAAGCTGAGGTTTATAGATATGAAATAATGTGCCCATATTCTCATAGTTACTAGTTATGTGGTAAAGGCAGATCAAGACCAGGCTTTGAGGTTCTATAATGGCTCCATATACTGGGAATACATGAGGTGGTAGAGCAGTAACAAGATGGACAAAAGCCTACTGCATATTTTAGCATCTTACTTGTGGGCATGGCCCTAAAGCCTAGAAATCATATTCAAATCACAGCCCCTTTATTTTAATGTTTTGTCTATTATATATAAGGCAAACCTTGGCTGAATCTGACTATGACTCCTTCCGCTGATAGCGAGAATGCAGAAACATGCTAGGGTACAAGCATAGAACTAAGAAATTGCCTTGACAACAAATTCATAGTCTTTAGAACGGAGCTGAGCTCTCAGTACCGTTCAGAAAATGCATGTGCACAATATATACCCCTCTGATGGGCCTGGCCAACTTCTTTCCACAGCAATTCTCTAGCAATCCTCCAGCTAACCATCTAACATTCACCTTGTACTACCAACAGCTTCCTAGGAAGGATGTCTCTCCACTCCTGCCCTCCTTCCTAAAATTTACCTTCAACTACTTCTGTCAATATTTCTTTTAAAAATCTTTTCCAAGTCTCCCTCAAGTTTGCACCTATTCTATTTTACTTTAAAGGTAATTTTCTTGGAAAAGACTCTTTCTTTGCTATTTCTTGAAAAAGAAGAGCCTTCCTTTGCTATCTCTACTGTTTCAACAGCAAATAAATACAATGGGTGGAGAAGTGAGATTTTATCTGCCCTCCTTCCTAAAATTTACCTTCAACTACTTCTGTCAATATTTCTTTTAAAAATTTTTCCAAGTCTCCCTCAAGTTTGCACCTATTCTATTTTACTTTAAAGCTAATTTTCTTGGAAAAGGCTCTTTCTTTGCTATTTCTTGAAAAAGAAGAGTCTTCCTTTGCTATCTCTACTGTTTCAACAGCAAATAAATACAATGGGTGGAGAAGTGAGATTTTGCATCTGGTCTCACCTGGTCTTCAACTGTCTTCCAGACCATCTATAAATTTCTTATTGCTGGTCCAACAGACACGGACCACACTTACCTTATTCAGTCTCTTCAGCACCTGACATTATTTATTCCTGGTCTAGAAGTTCTCTACTCCTTTGGCTTCTGTGACTTCACTTTCCCATGAATATCCAGCTTTCTCTAACTATTCGATCTCCTTCTCAAACTACTTTCTTTGCCATATCTTAAATGCTATTGATCCCAACATTTCACTTTGGGCATCTCTGAGCTCTCTGAGCTCAAGACAATCTCATTAATACCTTTAACTACCTCCCATATATTAACAACTCCTAAGTCTTCAACCTAGATATCTTTCAGGGTTCCAAACTCAAAAAGGCTATTAAACAGTTCCACTTAGAAATTATACAAGCACCTCAAATTTAACATGCTAACAATCTATATACCAACCCACCTGGCCCCAAACCATTCTTGAATTCCTTCTCTCAGTGAATGACAATGACACTCCATTTTTATCACCAAGTCCTTTGGGATCTACTTCATTAATATTTATTATATTTAGGAGAAACATCTCTAACTTGCAAATGTATAGTAATAATATGATTATAAAAGGAAGTAAATCTAAAATAAACCCAAATATGATTATTTAAATTCTAATAATCATCTGTTACTCCTTGAATCTGAAATTGCTAAGATAACCAAGTACTTTATAACTTGTTTATTGTGATGACTGAGAACAAGTTAAAATTTATTTCCCATTTTATTATATTACTTCAAAATTTTAAGTGAATTTAAACACTAGAAATATTTAAAATGTAGACCAAAAAGTGGGTTGGCTATTGCTAAAAACAAATCTGTTAATTTGACATTTTACACTCATTGAAAAGTATGTTGGCTTCTTTCCCCTGACCATAAAGTTTGCGAAAATACCGTTTAAAACATCAAACTGTACTGTTTGCTTTAAATGTGCCAAAAAATTAATGCGGGGAAAACACATCAGCAGAACCTCTTCACCTCCAAACCATTAATCAAAGCCATTTGACCAAAGATGGCATTTCTCTTCCTCAAATAACTCAGTAAATAAAAGAACTTAATTACCTGAAGAGCCATTCAACATCGCATCTTCTGAAATGAATTCTATACCCAGTTTTTTTCCATTTTCCATATAAGTTTTCCATAGGCTCTTATTAGGAAGAACATTGTAATAATCATGTGCTCCACTTTTAATTTCTACCTAATAAAAATTATAAAACAAAATTTGAAATAAAAAAAACTCAAATAAGTAATTTCAAACAAGGGTTGGGTTTCAAAAAGGAAGAAATATTAAGAGCAGGCACTTTCACATCCAGATACATATTCTCTCAAATCTCTTACATATATTTTTATTTTTTATAAAGAGTCCATAAACCCTATCTTATTTATGCACCAAACCTTATAATGTCACCAAGCTCTATACTACCAGCATGTGCCAACTTCAATCATCTAAAAAGGGTTTGGATAACCCAGAAACTTCAATTTTGATACCCCCAAGTAATTTTGATACAGATGGACAAAAAAACCACATTCTTTGAGGAACACTGCTCTGTTTCATCTCCAAAAGAAAGAAATTCTGCATTACTAACATTCAATACACAAACAGACACTGACACCACTGCCTCATCTGAAAGGGACCCGAGAAATACAGAAGCCTCACAACAAGGAAGAGCTGAAAATGATCCTCATTTATTAATTCAAGTGTATGAAAACACAGAAGCAGTTTATGTGTGCCCAGCTACATAGACTAACAGACTTCATTTTGATGGAATCAAAATGTGCACTATTCTCTCAAACTAAATTCCAAAAGTTAGCAAAAGCTAATCATAAAATAGCAGAGATCACATTTGGCGATAACTAAGGTAGAAATAATGCCAACCTTGTAATCAGATCTTACAAGTCAGTCAAAATTATTAAAGAAATTATTTTAGAAATTATTAAAAGAATGTTTAAAATATAGGTTCAAATCTAACAACAATAAGCTCTACACTCAAAGGCTATTGTACATTTTCAGATACTAGTTAATCATAATAGTTCAGCATGTATTTTGTTATGGCATATCCCTAGATGTCCCCCCAAAACCTCGTGTACTCACAGGTGGGGCTTTTTGGAGCTGGCAGGATCTAGTGTGCGATACTGAGATTAAGACTGTATAGTGCAAACTTAGTCCCTGATTGATTTAGCATAGTTCTGGGTACAGACAATAGGAAGGCCCATCCTGGGTGTGGCTGGCACTACTCAAAGGCTGATAGCCTGGATGGAATGAAAGGCAAAGCGAAGCTTGCTCATGCTGTTGCTGCTTCCTGCCTATTGCCAAGGACTGTTTCTCCTCCGCCTTGCCACTATGCCTTGGAGCAGTAGACTAAACTCTGTAAACTGCGGGCTGAAATAAACTTTTCCTCCTTGAACTTGTGGGTGTCAAGTATTTTGTCCTAGCAACAAAACCTAAGACAGTTTTATAAATATTTAAAATACTGACCATAAATTTTTACATTCTTATCTTTGCTGACTACATTCTCTGAGACCTCTCATTCTTTCACATATCTGAAAGTAGTACTATCATCCTTCAAAGTTCAATTCAGATGTACAGTCTTCCATGACACCTTCTTCTTAATGGTCCCAGAACACAGCTTTCTTGTTTCAGATTCTTCCTGCCATTTACTGTCTGTGCCATTCCTAGAACACTTGACATACAATGTCTGGAAATTACTGCTACTTTGAGACAATGTTACTATGTTAATAAACCATACATCACTAGACTGTTAAGTACAGAAAAACCTAAGTAATACATATGAAGGCTAGGCTCTAATGTCTTCACAACAACTGGTTTAACCTCTCTCAAGAATCCCAAGATAATATTGTCTCCCTATGTTTTTAAGTAAGAAAACAGAGGTCCAGAGATAGTAAATGTTTCTACAGGCTACAGAATAAGCAAGGCTGAGAGGCACAGGTCAAGATTCTATTTGTCCAACTAAACTAAGTACAACATTCTTATTTTGTATAATTCTAAAACTCATCTACTTGACATCATATAGTCTGATATTTTCTGTTCAACTCAACAAAACATCATGACTACCTTCTGTGTATACTTTAACTTCCGTTCTAGCAAACCATATTTATATCACTAATACACTTTCATATCACTACACCGAAAACAGCTTTAGTAGGTTTTGTTATGAAGTCTTTTTTTCAGGAACTACTGTATATAAAGCAATTCTAAAAGCATATCTGCCAATAAGGGAGGATATACTTGCAAAAAGTCAGGGATTCTAGTGTAGCAGTATCTAAACTATTGTAGTTAGTGTATAAGTGAGGTGACCTATAGTTTTCATATTGCAGACACTGAATAAAATACATAATTAAAGGCTTTCACGTTAACTATTCAGCTAACTCATTTTGCATATTCAAGACATCAGCAGCAAACACAAGGCCCTGTATTTAATCTCCATCACCCAAAACAACAAAAACCATCACCAAATGAAAAAGAGGTAAGTTGGGTTTCAATTTAACTTCATAGAAACAGCTTAAACCCACATATATACCCCTGATTATAATTAACTCTGAAAGTTCTTACTGTGCACCCTGTGGCCAAAGCTGCAGCTCTGAAGCAATCTTCTGCCTTTTTGGTCAAAACTTGAAGTTCTTTCATTGAGGGTGCACGGAAGTAATAGATTAATTCAGAATAAGAGGGAATGATATTGGGTTTTACACCACCATTTTTTATTATACCTATAAAAAGAACCAAATTACTGGAATTAAGCTTGGTGATCATTATTTTAAGCTTTAATACATCCATAAAGAAAAATAATATAAATTTCTTAGCTTCACAGATATACTAATTGAAGATGTTGATATCGTGTACAAGTTTCTATACAGGTAGTGATTATTCACAGCTAATGGGAAAAAACTGACTATATTATGTACTTTAATCTAAGGAATCTAGATAATGTGAAGAAATTATGATGAAGGCATATGATGTACCTGAGCACTAGCTTGCCTAGTATGTGTGAGGCCTCAAGTTTGACCCTCAGCACTATAAAAAGAACAAACAACAAAATTATAATCTACACTATATAGAAACTGTTAGAAATTACCTAACTACAAAAAAGTACTATCTTAAGCTTTCTTGAGACCATTAGTTGTATGGTTTGATAAACTTTGACCTAAAAAAAACAACCAAGTCAATATGAGGGTGTACCTGGAATCTCAGTACTGAGAGGCTATAGCACGAGGATGGTGAGTTCAAGGCCAGCCTGACTACACAATGAGACCATGTCTCAAAAGGATAACAAAAAGCTGGGCATGGTTACATATCCCTAGAATCCCAGCACTCTGAGAGGGTGAGGCTGGAGCGTAATAGATTTGTGCTGCCTGGGAAGTTTACTAACCATAAAAGCTCTTGGTTCAGCCCCCAAAACCACCAATGAAAAAAGTAAACAACAACAACAACACAAAAACAAAAATGAGAAACCTACCAAACAAATCTTCTATACTGAAAAAATAAAATCCTCCCCCCAAAAAACAATGATATAGATTTTATAATTACTCTCATACTTTAAGAATCCCATGAATATTTTAAATGGCATCTAGGATTGGGAAAATAATTTTTACACCAAGAAGAAACCAATACAGATAAAAGATCACTAGATTCTATAATCTGCCCCCCAAAATCCCACATTTATTTAGAATTACATAGAATGAAGATTTACCCACTCAAAGTATTAACTAGAGATACAAAATTTAATTCCATATGACCTACTTAATAATAAAATATGTCTGCTCTAAAAAAATCTTATTTGTCCCCCTCCCAATACTGGTTATTGAACTTAGGACTTTGCACTTGGGAGGCAGGCGACTTGCCACTGAGCTAAATCTCCAGCCCTTATTTGTTCCTTTTAAGGAAACTAAGACAAGTAGGTAAAAGTCCAGTTACAGACTGACTTTAGCCTACAGCAAAATCAGTTAAAGAAATTATATATAAGTAAAACAGTTTCCTAAATCATAAGGAAATAAACTAAAAAATGACATTTGTACCTTTGAGATAGTACTTTATTAATGGATTTATATTATGGCAATGAGCATAATTTTAAATGATTTTATTCAGGATTAAACAGCACATGTGTTTTAAATAAAACCAGCAGTCATTACATATTAAGGAAATGACAATACCTTGAAATTATTAAGACAGTGGAAAATCAATTCCACCCTTTAAATACCCACAAAAAGAATGTAGCCACCTACATAAAACCTTTTGTTGTATTACTCCAAAGATGACCATTTCAATTTATGTACAATGATCCTGTCTTCCTACCCATATACAAACATTGTAGTCACATAATTTTCTGAAAATATGGTTAAATTTTTTAAAATATTCATATAAAGCACTTAAAGTATTTCCAAGTGTATTTTTAAATCTAATATTACATAATTATGTTGCAATGAAATATATTAAACATCATCTATTATACAAAGTATTTGATATTCATACCATGAACTCTCCAGGTTGGTTTCATTTGCTGTCTTAACACAGACAGATTGTTATAGGCAAGAACAGCAGCATCTAAGGCATTTACTCCTTCCCAAGGGTAAGCAGCAGCATGAGATGCTTTTCCATAGTATTTCACAGTCACACTAGGAAAAAAATCATCTGAAATTACTTTCTCCATATCCCTAAAGTAAGAAAATCCAGTTAGGCATGTGGCACACACCTGTAATCCTAGCACTCAGGAGGCTGAAGCAGGAGGATCACTGGAAGTTTGTGGCCAGCCTGGGCTAAGTAGTGGATTTAAGGCCAGCTTGAACTACATGTCTCAAAAAAAAAAAAAAAAATCCCAGAAGAATTGCAGTTATTCAAAACTAATTCAGATTGCTAAAATTTTGATTTGCAAATCACTTATAGTAAAAGCATTGTAATTTACTTATGTTAGTTTATTATTTTATTATGTAACAGTGTGCCTGATGCAAAGAAAGCATTCCCACAAGAGAGGCAACTTTGCTCAATCACCTTCTGCAGATCAAATATTACACAAAAGAAGATCCTGTCTTCTTTTACACTGCATTGTAATGGTTCATTAAGTTTGCAAAAATTCAGATAATTCTGTCTGAAGGTCAGAAGACAAAAAGTAACATTTGAAATTAATACAACATCTGAAAATCAGATTATAGTCACAATGGTATTCAGGTTCTATATTCTGGCTCAGGACATAATTTATCCTCTTTGTTAAGACCAAACAGAAATAAATAAAATGGAGATGTGTGTTTTCTTCCCAACTGTTTCTTGCAAATCTTTTCAGTCAAAAAAGCAATTTCATTTCAAAGGACACATATATTCCAAAAATCATATTATTCTCAGAGTTCAAAATAGAACATGAATATCAATATTTTTTGTTTTTAATTTTTGTTTTATTTATTTTTGGCAGTACCAGAGACTGAACACAGCTTTCACATAGAACTATTAACCCTAACCATTTTATCTTGAGACAGGGTCTCACCAGTGGCCACGTGGGGCTCACTTTCAATCCACCTGCCTCAGCCTCCCAGTGTACTCAGATTATAGATGTATGCCACGATGCCCAGCTAACTATATCATTCCTATGTTTTAAGGTATTATTTCGATAGCTCACTTATGAACACCATAATAAATATGAATTAAAAGAGCCTTGTCAAAAGTCATCTAATGTAAGTCAAGATAGCCTATCATTATCTTTCAACTTACTATTTGTTTTTTTTTAAGATACAGGGTCTCCTGATATTGCCCAGGTTAGTCTGAACTCACAAACTCAAGTGATCTTCCTACCTCCTGAGTGGCTCAGACTAGAGGCACATGCTACTGTACCAAACTCAATTTATTTTGCAATACATAAATGTGAAAGTTTAAATCTCTGATTTAGACATACAAGACACATCCTGTTTTCCACTAAGAAGTTTACCTTCAGCTTGATTACTTACTCATGTTCAGCTACATCCTGTAGATAAGGAGCATTCTCTTGGGATGGATGGGCCATAAAAACAACATCAAGGTTTTTAAAAGCACCTGCTTCAATTAAATCAATTTTGCCACCACCATCTTCTTCTGCAGGGGTTCCCAAGACAATTACCTAGAAAGAAATATCTGTATCAGAGCAAAAGCACAAAAAGTCCTAGTAGGAAAATATCAAACAGGTTCCCTAGCATATGCATTCACAATCTACATCAAAGCCTATAAACTATGGAGAGAGGTTTTGTCCTATGCTTATACAGTTTGTGTACATATACAATGCTAAATCACAAATTTAATTTACATTGTTATACTAATTTGGTGCTAAGAATGAACTCAAAACTGTCCCCAATTTTTAACAGCAAAAATTAAAAAAAAAAATGAATATCACATACTTAGTTTCTCAAAATTTGTTAGGACTTACTCCTTAAGGCTTCTTCATGGCTATGCTATTTAGTATACGTATGTAATTATTTATAAG
Organism: Fukomys damarensis; assembly: GCF_012274545.1. Taxonomy (NCBI): domain Eukaryota; kingdom Metazoa; phylum Chordata; class Mammalia; order Rodentia; family Bathyergidae; genus Fukomys; species Fukomys damarensis. The sequence goes on along the minus strand of NW_022900926.1, from coordinate 54,122,839 downwards.
CATTTTATTGGTAAGGAACCTTCCAATAAAGGTCTTAGTTATCCTCACAACAACCCTGTGAGGTAGGTAAGTGATCATTTCAGGAAGGGTGATTCTGAGAAAGAGTGAAGTGTCATGCCCCAGGTCACAGAACAATTCTTCAGGCAGAATCTATTTTGCATAGATTATCTTAACCTTCTGGCCTGAACTACCTACTTTAAAAGTCTTAACCCATTAGTGAGATTATTTTGCATAGATTATCTTAACCTTCTGGCCTGAACTACCTACTTTAAAAGTCTTAACCCATTAATCCTTTAAGAAGAGCATCAAACAAGTCTTAATACCATGGTTAGAAATGGCCAACTGTTACACAACTTACTAATTCGATTCCACCAGTTCAATCAGGCAGATTTACTGGTCCCCAAACACCTAATTGAACAAAAGAGAACTTTACAGAATAAACATTTTACTTTGATATTTAAGTTTAAATTCTTCAAACAGTTTCAAAAAGCAAAGAAAAATATGTATAAACAACTACAATACAATGAAACAAGCTAGAAGTGTCTTAGCTTGTAAAGAGAATCAACATAAATTCCATTTTTAGGTAAAACAGTTAACCTTACTAAACTGAGAAGAGCTACTCGAAATTAGAAGTTAATGAGTTTTCTTTGTAAGTTATACCCAAACTCTTAAACTGCTCTTTACTCTTTATCTTTGACTTATTAAGTTTGATGGGCCTCCAGAGGACAGCTCAGAACCTTTATATACCTGGTTAACGGTAAATCCAGGATTCCATCCAACAGCAAAGGCCCTTTCCCCTCCGTAAACAAAAAAACCTAACCAAATCCAAAAACAAGCCCTCAGAGGCAGAAAATAGAACAGAGCCTAAGAGAAAAAGCTATAAGAGATGGAACTGTTAGACTAAAAGAGAAAAGTTACTGACATTGGCAATAATGGGCCAAAGAACATTAAAACATTTGTCTTCCCCTTAACCTGAGTGATGATCACAGAATGAAGAATATATCATCTGGAAAAACAGAGTAACACAAGATTAAACTTGCCTATGACAAATATAAATGACATTCCCCTGTTGAAAGAATCCAGATATTAAAAATCGTAAAAGAAGGGACCAGTGATTTAGCTCCGTGGTTTCGGCGCCTGCCTCTCAAGCACGAGGAACTGAGTTCAATCCCTGGTACCAAAACAAAAAAACAAACATCATAAAATCGTAAAATAAAAAATTAAGACTTAAGGATGAACTCATCAATGTAGTACACGTTTATTAGCTTTCCCATCATGTGTCTATTTCTAAGAGGTTTGGTGGTTTCAGCGACTGAAAACTTCCTATCCGAAAGCGATACTCAAATTACAATAGCTCCTTGAACTGCCACAAACCAAAGATTTGGGGAAATCTGTAAAGGAGTTCTGGGTTTTCCCACTTCATCCAAACATTAAACAACCTCGTCAGCAAACTACAGTTGCTATCAGTTACCTAAACTATTCCATAACGAAAACTGGGCTTGGTTCTAAATTCTTTCCTAAGAGTTCAATGAGTTGTTTACAAATTCAGAGATGAAGGAAAGCTGCAGAACGCAGCCGGGGGCAGCACGGGAGCCCGCACTCGCTCGGGGCCGCCC
>NW_022900926.1:54108462-54120850 GCF_012274545.1 Fukomys damarensis | reverse complement strand
CCCAGCCGCTCGGCTGCCTCGTCGATGCGCTCCGCCGCGCGCAGCTTCAGCAGCTCCAGCAGCTCCAGCAGCTCCAACTCGGAGACGCCATCGGGCGCGCCACCCTCCAAGGGCCGATCCTCTCCAGGTCTCATCCGGATCTCGGCTCTACGCTCGCTCGCTGGCTCTGAAGGTGGCAGCACACTACGCCTACGTCCAACGCCGCCGGCCGGGAGAACTCTGCCAGAAGAAGCCCTAGGAAGCTGAGGGTCTCCCAGGAGCTCCGCCCAGGACCCCTGAGGCCCCGCCCCTAGGCCCTCCTTTACTCGCTTAGTTCTACTTGGATAGCTTGGCTATTGAATTATGCTGTAAATCATTATTACTTTTCCATTGCTGCTGCTTTCCCTCAGAAGCAGAAGGAGAACAGTTTTACTGATTAATAGCCATCAGAAACAGGCCAACTGGAGCCTTGTCCTCTGAAAAATGCTCTTATCTAGTTACAATGATTTTTTTTTAATGGTACAGTGCAGGTTGTGGTGGTGCACGCCTGTAATCTCAGCATTTGGGAAGCTGAGGCAGAAGGACCAAGAGTTCTAGACTATCCCGGGTTACATAGTAAGATCCTATCTCAAATAAATGTAATAACAGAGCAAAAATAGTATGAGGTAACTGCTAAAAGATAGCATCAACAGAAATGCTACACAAAGGACACTATAGCATCATATATTTAAGTTTTTGGTACTACCCCTCCTTTTTTTTCCTTGAGGTTATGCCATTCAAAAGCTGCAACTACTTTATATAGTTTTCTCTTAGAATTAAACCTACTGACATCTAAAATAGCACCTGTGTGTTAGCTATATTAGAGTTCATCTGAATAGAGTAGAACTCAGAATTTGAAATGTTAAAAAATCATAAAGTTAAAATATTTATGGCAATATTCATGCTATTGTGTTGATGTGGACACTTTTTTTAAAAGTATCAGCTTTGAAAGGTAACATATGACAAGGCTTATTTACAATTTTAATTGATGCTGAATTCAAGTAACATGGTATGTATAGCTGGTGTTCACCACATAACTAGGTTTTAAATTACCCAGTGAAAAAATTAAGATGTCATACTCTTGTTTTTCTACACAGTGTACTATAAAGTCCAAAAAACTGTTGTTTACTCTATGCCTATTAATAACACTGTGGAGATTTATAGTCTGGGGTTTTCCACATAGTAAAAGCTTCTATCAACTATTCCTACTCTACCATCTGTTTTTTTTTAAGCTAGATTAAGACAAAATATATTAAAAAGCCAAATGTATCTTTTGAAAAGAAGTCTGTAGGAAGCTAACATACAAGAAAACTATGAATTATGGTTTTTACTATTTTATATGTTAACAGTGCCAGATTAAGAGTTATTTCCTAACATTAATTGAAAAGTAATATGATTCTTAGCACCCTAACTGAAATTCACCCTAAAGACTACAAATGTGGTATTTAATTCCCGGGCCCCCACAGCTGCACATAGTAAACCTCTGGTATATTTCTGACAAAAATTCTCCCCTGTGTCTGAGATTCAATATTATTATGCTTAGTTGGCTAAAAGCCCAGGGCCCTATTAGAGTAAAAACAATGGATGACATTTGTAGAACATTTCCTCTGTGCCAGGCGCTGTTCCAAGTGCTTTACTATTAATGCATTTAATCCTCACCACAATCTATGGAGTTGTTAATGTGATTATTGATCTTCACTTTACAGATGAGTGTCTGAAATTACACAGCTAGTAAGTAGTGGATCCAGTGTTACAGAGAAGACAGACTCCTTAGCCACCACACTCAGCTGCTTGTGTAAACAGATATTCAAATTCATAAATGTATCTACAGCTCATCTATTCATATAAGACCTACAATAATCACTCATGTTGGATAAATTGTACTGCAGCAACTCTCCCTGTTGACATCAGTAAAAGCCATATTTATTCTTATTAGACAGCAACAGAAAAGGAGTACATATGAATTTTATATATAAATTGCTATTTCTATTGCTTTTCATGAATTAATAAGGCTATCACTTAATATTATAGTTTAGGTCTAAAATGGCCCCAAAGCCTCATGTGATTGGAAGATGACTGGATTATCAAGGCATTATAGTTGCTTGTTATTAGGAAGTAGGATTTGGTTGGAAGAGGTAGGTCACTGGAGGCATGACCTGAAAAGATGTATCACCCTTCTTTTCTCCTTCCTTCGCTCTCTGCTTGTATGCCATGTGGTGAGCAAATTCCATTGGCAGTTGGACTCCAGACCATGTGTGCTATGCTCTGGCAGAAAAGTTGTCTTCATTTTTCTCTTTCTTGGAACTTTGTAGGTGATTGAGATTAAGGGCAGTGGATGTATTAACCTGGTGGGGGAAATTTCGAATGTTCAGGCTGTAGCATGGTTACTGCTTGCTCCTTTTTTGGTGGTGGTGGGGATCACACTCAGGACCTTGCACTTGCAAGAAAGGCAGCAGCACAACTGAGCTAAATCCCCAGCCCCCTACTGCTTGCTACTTTTAGTAGATCTACTGGGAGAAACAGTGGGTGAGAAGGGGTGAATAGAGATAGTTCTTTCTCACTTGAGGTCTGGCTTTAAAATATAAAGATGCTTCTTCGCTGGTTGCCAAAAAACAAAAACAAAAGCCAGCTGAAATCACAACTGACTTAATGTCGAAACAAGAAATTCATGACAGCCAGGAATTTAGTTCAGTGGTTCCACTGCCACCTGCCTCCCAAGTGAAAGATCCTAAGTTCGATCTCTAGTACCAGATTAAAAAAAAAAAAGAAAAAGAAATTCATGACAAATTAGTGCTTTGGTAGAAAGAGTTGAGAAAAATTTATTTTACCATAGAAAGCAATGTTATTCATGGGTGAAATACTACCTAGACTGTACAAGACTATATTGCATGTTATTTTGGCCTTCAAATTTAGATTTTCTTGTGATAAGACAACGTGCTTTGGCATGGTTTATAATTTTTTAACTAAGATGTAAATAATAATAAATAAAATTCCCAATACAGACCAACAGATCATAACCTAAATATCTTTTGAGAACACAGAAAAAGGAATTCAATGAAGAAATTAAGGGTGGAGTAAAAGCAACTAGAAATACAGGAGGGAAAAGGAATGAAAGGTAATAAAATGCTTTGACATTTGCATGCAGATTTTTCATGAGAAGACAATAAAAGCAAAAATACCTAGAAGGCCCTTGCTTCTACTGAATAAGGTTCTGTTACAACTTGTTTTCAAGTTCTGTGTAGATTGTCGCAAGTGGCCATGAAATGCAAGCAGCTATTTTAGAGCACTGACCTGGTATGCAGTGACTGTGGCTCCCTTTGGTTTCCTTCCCTCCTACCAGTGAGATTAGTTGCTCTTCTCTCCATAACCATTCCTGGAAATGAAGACAGCAAGGTTCTCTCAGGGGACAGGCCTCTCATTTTCCAACTCTCCACCATGGCCTGTACACAACACTATAAAGACATACATAGCCCAGACTGTGGTAGACAAGAAATTTTTCCTCCTAGGGTTACAGCTCAGGAAAATGAGTGAAGTTTTACTACTCCCTCAACCCTACTTTTATAGTGCACCTTAGAGCCTGGTCCCCATGCAGTGCTTGCAGGTCTTCCAAGAGATTCCTGCAATGATTTCTCAAACAATGTATAAGAGGCATTATTGAAACCCTGGCCATGGGTCTCAGTCTCCTGAGAGCCAGTATGATGTCCATGAGATAGGACAGAGGGAAATAAAGAGACAGAGACAGAAACTTGAGAGAAACTGAGTCTTGGGCTGATCTAAGCTACTCTGGACTACAGACAAAGACACCAAGGACACCCAGTGTTTACTCATTATAAGCATGGGAAGGAGGGGAGCTCGGCAGGCCTTGGGACACCTGCTAATAACAAGTATCAAACAGGCAGAACTGTAGAATGAGGGCACAAGTGTATCTTTGCTGAAGAGAACAAACGGTTAATTCAGAGGGGAAGAATTCAGTTGGAATCAGTTGACCTTGGCTGGAAATGAACTCAGCCGATTGGACTACTTCCAATGTAACACAGCCATATTATGGAAGGGCAATGTCAGGAGCTATTCTACACAATTTTGGGGAAAATATCATTTCGCAGTTAAGATTAGGGCTGTCTAAGGCCTCAATAGTCTTGTGATGCTGTGACACTCAAGGGCAAGATTACATCAGCTAAAGACATCCTGGTTCTTCGAGAATCAAGTAGTACTACAAAAAGAGAAAGGTTTTCACTGTGGGGAGAGACAAATTCCTTACCTCCTTAAAACATCCCACCTACTGCTGTAAGAGTGTTTTGCTCATCTCAGGGTCCTAATCAACATAAACTTCTTGACCTAAGATCCTCATCAGCATAAGATCCTCATAGGATTACTGCTGCCCTCCGAGACATGTGATACTTTGATTATAAGATCCTCATCAATTTAGGATTATCACTGCCCTCTGAGTCATCTGATACTCTCTATGAACCCAATAAATAGTGGCCAGCTTGGAGTGTCTTTTGTCTTGCACGCTCAGAGGCACTGACCTCCTGGCCCTATGTATACTTTGAAACTACACAAGTCTCTATTGGCTTCTTGCCATCCCCCTTTCTAGGCAGTTGAAGGATCGACCTCTGATAGGGCAAGAAGCTTGTGCCGCTACAGCCTGCTGACACTGGGCAGAAGTATCTGCCACGGCAATGCATACACCATAACCTCAAGTATACCTGGTTAATAATTATCTTTACTACTCACTTCTCAAATTTCCCACTTATTTTGGCAGGACATACTTCAAAATCACTAGCAGGAATTAATAATGTACATGGTCAAAAGATGGTTAAAATCCCCAAGATGTTCTATAGAAAAAAATTTTTTAACAAATGACATGTTAAGAAGAACTGCTAATAACCCTGGAGGTATAGCTCAGTGGCAGAGCAGTTATCTAGCTTGCTAAGGCCCTGGGTTCAATTCCCAGAACCCAAAACAAGAGAAGATTCATTAATGAATAAAATATATGTAGATGAAAATTAATAAATATATATGTAGCAATTGTAGGAATGATAGAAGATAAAGCAAGGAGTAAACAATAAATTTCCAGCAAGCCTTGTTTGGAAAAAAAATTATAATGTTCTCAATGGTCTTCTACATCTAAAATGACTTTGCCTTTCTTTGCCTTCACTGTAGAGGGATAAACCAAACAAGAATTGACAAGACACTGGTGGAAACATGTGGCAGATAAGAAAAATTAGGAAAGGCATGTTGTCACTGTCACTAGCTAACATGTAAAAGTATTTAATGTTTTTAAATATGACACAAAATAAGCCTCTCATAACTGGTTAAATAGAAACTGGAGCAATACTGGAAGGTTGAAGAATCTCCAAGCCTTCAGAATGTTGTACTTATTTTCCCATATCATCGTGAATTCCAAGTGAAAAGTTATGGGGTACTCTAATCAATTGTAGGGATAACTCCTAGCTTAGCTTAAGTAATGGCTAAGAACATTTAAATATTAGTGGTTATGGGAACAAATTATACCCAAGTCTACATTTTAAAAACATGCTTCTAAATTGTGTACACCCTTTGGTAAATGTAGCAAATAGAGACAGGGATCTTGTCACAACCCCGACACTACATATGTCTTATCAGAAGATCCGTGTTCTTATATACACACACTTTGATTGAGCTGACCATGGGTGGGGAGAAGAGTTAGTCAAGTCTACACTCGGATTGTTTCTTCCAATTCTCATTTTCCCTTCCCTGCCTTGTCTTCCTCTTCTTTCTTTTCTTCCATCTCCTACTTCTCTTCCTCATTCTTTTTTGGTACTGGGATGGAACCCAGAACCTTCATATTGAGCTGTATGACCAGTCCTTTTTATCTTTTTATCTTTTTTTTTTCAGAGTCTCACTAAATTGCTAAGTTGCCCAGGTTAGGTTTGAATTTTTGACTCTCCTGCCTCAGCTTCCCCGAGCGCTAGGACTACTTTTCATCTTTGGCCAGACTTAATGCATTACCTTCAAATCCAAACCATTGGTGATTATTATAGATTTAACAGAATGCTTTGAAAGAATATAGAGCATTAGATTCTATTTCACACTGTAAAAATTTATTAAAACGCTTTAAACATTCTTTTTTAGCCCAAAGCCCCTCTTTCTCTGGCAACTGCCTCTTCTGTCCTCTCCTGCTCATCCATCCCCTACACAGCCACTCCAGCTGGGGCTCCACAGTGTGACCTAATTTAACCTTAACTACTTTCCTAAAGACATCTCCAAATAAAGTGACATTAGGGTTAGGACATCAGTCTATCAATTTTGAGGGGTGCACAATTCAGTCCACAATAGCTAACAACACCAGCAACCAAGATAATTACATATTAGCAAAGCAGATGATTTGTTCTGAATAAGGATCTCATTAGAGGCTAAAATATTATGTGTTTATAAAAATAGGCATTGTGGGACATACATGCACAGAACTATATAACTTCTTTTTTGGGGGGGGTACTGGAATCAAACTCAGACCTCAGCTTGTCGGGTAGGTGCTGCACCACTGAGCCACATCCCTAGCCCTATAACTAAAGTCTTTCCAAGTATTTTCCTTGAAATTTTGAAAATTTTAATAGACACAATAATGCTAGAATTGAAAGTGTTCATTACTTCTCAGGAAATCATTCCTTAATATTTTAGTGATAAATGTCAATCAGATTAATATGTTTTACAACCCTATTTGCTTCCATATTGTTTTTTATATTAACTAACAAAAGTTTCATTGTAATTAGAAACCATTTCATTAAACCAGCTGTCTTTGTTATAAATTAATTTGGCCTACAATAGTCCATTCAAGCTGAATTACAATGAAAGTATTTAATTCAATATTTTTATTTTTTTCAGGCCAATGTGGAAGCTGGCCAATTTTTTAAAAAACCTGTAACATCACTTCATTATCACTTCAAAAAAGCAAATATTTTATTCACTAATTCATATATAATGGCAACAACTGGTGACCTCATTGTTTTCTTTGTCTAAAATTAGTTTATAATTTTACCCATATAAAATAATCTTGATCTGACAGGTAAGCAAACCTCTAGAAACTGAAAAACCTTAAAAGCTGGCAGAACAATCTAGAGGAAGCATACAAAATGGCCTAAAAGTTAAAAATACTAAAGGATTCTACCCTTAGCCTCCACCATACATACCAAAAATTTGTCCAACATCCCTTTGCTTTGCTCACACTTTCTTGTGGTAACATACAATGAAGAAAAAGTTGATCACAAGAGAAAGTATTCTCAATAAATTCATAAGATTAAGTAATAAGTGTACAAAACATGGAGAATTTCAAATACAAAAGGATACATAATTCTGCAAATATGATCAAGCAGGCCCACACCAGATGCAAAGAAATCCTCCCCCAACACAAGCAAGCAGGCCCATGTGGAATGGCACCCCTCACAACGTGAGCAAGTACACCTGTGCCAAAGGGCACTGTCGCCCCGCCCCATGCAAGGCCAAGACCATCCAACAACTTCAAGCCAGCTCTACATTTTGCTTCCCCTTGACACAGGGAAGCAGAGGTAAGGACTAACCAACTAACCTGCTCCTGGAAGAGGATAACACCCGGGGAGTAAAGGGAGCAACTAAGTCCCATGACTGATGCCATCCACGACTGTGATATTAATTCAACAGTCCACTCAAACCCCCACCCTGCAGACCAAATCCAGCAGAGACCAAAGGGCTGATTGTATTTCCTATCTACCAACAGGAGCAAGAGTAAGGACATTCCTTGGACGCAATGGTAACCAGTCTGGGGTGAATGGACATTGGAGCCCCTAGTACAGAGAAGTTGCTTTAAAAACCCACCTGGCCTAAACTTTGGCAGAGAAAATGCCTGGATCTCAAGACTGAAGATCTTGGAAATAAACCACTCATTAAAAAAAAGCACAGGAGTTTTTTTCTTTGACTCAGTCTTTTTTGATTTTTGTATTTTTAATTATTTTTATCTTACCTGCTTTGAGTTTTGTGGAGGTTTATGAGGTTTTCTTCTCCCATCTCCCCCTTTATTTCTTTTCGCTCATTTTCTCTTTTTCCTTTTTGATTTTTTCTCTTTCTTACCTTTCTTTGGTTTCCTCTATTTTGCTCACTGTTTATCTTTTTTCTCCTTTTTCTTGTTCATTCTTTCCTGCACCTGTTCTCTAACTCAATTAATTTCCTTTTTACTCCTCAATATGAACCCCTATCGCACTTTTCTCTCCTCCTTCTCACACTCCATTGATTAATTTCTCAAATTTTGCTGTTTTCATAAGAACCAAGGTCCATCATGTAAAGGTACAAGATCCTAATGATGAATGTAACTGGATTGTATTCCTAAAAAGTACAAATAAACTTAATGAAAAGAACATTTTTGCTTTTTTCATTCTCTGATTTTCTGTCCCTTTACTTGTATAACTACCTTCACAGGTATAACTAGTAAGCTTTATAAATCTCTAGATGGCTAATTAAATTTGTGCTACTGCTATTGAATACTGTTATTGCTAGTAAAGATAAAATTGTTCTATTTAGTACATATTTACTGTTGGTCAATAGTAGGTCAATATTTGGCTTGTTTCAGTGTTCAGACTATACTTATATATCTCTTTTTTGTGAGTAAGTGGAGCAATTAGTGGTCCTTAGGTTTTGTCAATAGTTTGAATTTGGTATTATAATTGGAGTTGCTTTTATTAACTATTACCAATGTGATGTAGCTGTTGCTATTAATTGGTTTTCCTGGGATGCCAAGAAATAATTGCCCTGGAGTCATTAACAATATTGTGGACAATTCCTGGAGAAGTGGGGCCTCGGCCAGAAATACACAGTAATGTCCCATCTTAAGTAAACAGAGGTGGTTAGATCCTGGGATGGTTGCAAAGGCTAATAGCCATGCCCAGAAGACCAGTGAAAAGTTGACATTAACTAAAGAGGTCTCCAAACTAGCAACCAAGCTTTCCACTATACTCAACCCACAAACCTATAAAACAAACAGACACACGAGAAGACAAATCAACAAAATGTCTTTGAAAACGGCCAATTCCCCAAGTTGATCCCAGGGAACCAAGGGGGAAAAAACTAAAAGGCACACACCCAGATTATTTGAAAATAAAACAGATAAATAAGTCATTTGGCAAGTTTACAAAAGATATAAATAAGTAATAAGATATTACTTTTTTTTTTTTTTGCAGTACTGGGATGGAACTTAGGACCTTCCACTTGCGAGGTATGTGTGGTGCCACTGAGCTAAATCCCTGGCTTGAACATAGTAAGACATAACTAATCAAAAGCTAGCAGAGCTAAACAAAATGATGTCAATAATGTGAAGCATAGAGAAGAATTTGAGTCCATTACAAGCTTCCAAATAGAAATGTGGGAGATTAAAAATTCTCCCCAAAGTATGGGCAGCAAAAGTTACCAATGTGAGAACAGAGTATCAGAACTAGAAGACAGGACTGTTGCTAATGAACAATTAGTGAGGAATGCCTAAAACCAAAAAGAGAATGTGACAGACTATCACGGCTTTCCTTATGATAGCCTGTCCTGTGTTCTCCAGGGTGTAGTTTTACCTCGCTTTTTCTTCTTTTATTTGGCCCATGCTCACTCTGCAGAGCCAGTTTCTCTCTCTCTTTACTTTTTCAAATAAACTTTGTAGAAGGGGAGAGGAAGGTGGGGAGGGAGAGAAAGAGAGGGAAATGGATTTGATGGAAATGTAAAGAAAACTAATCTAAGATGAATTGGAATTAGTGAAAAATCAGAAGACAGCACATATGGCATAAAAAAACTACTGGAATAACAACAGAAAACTTTTTGAATTAGGGAAATAATTTAATATACAGATAAGTGAGACATATAAAATCCCAAATAGCCACAATCAGAAAAGAACCACTCAGGACACATCACAGTCTAAATCCCTGAAGTCCAACACAAGAACAGAATCTTAAAAATAGAGAAAAGCAACCCCTTAGAATTAGAGGAGACTTATCAATATAAACTTTAAAGGCAAGAAGAGCTTGAAGTGAAGTATTTCAAGCTCTAAAAGAAAACAATTTTCAACCCAAGCTGACATATCCTGCAAAACTATCTTTGAAAATAAAATACTTTCATGATAAAGAGCACCTAAAGAAATTCCTGACCACATCACCAGTACTCTAAAAAATTCACAAGGATATCTTAGCAAGATACAATGAAGCCAACAATAACAAAAGGTCTAATAATGAATACACTAGGTAGAGTGAACAGTTAATTAGGAGGCAAATATAAGGAATCAGCAACATGAAAATAAGGTAATGACAAGAATAAATAATACCTATCAATAATAACTGTATCATGAATCAAAAGACACAGATTGACAGAATGGATCAAGAAACAAAATCCAGCATTATGCTATATACAAGGAAAACATTTAACTACTCCCCCGCAAAAACCTCACAGATTAAAAAACCACAGGATAGGAAATAATATTCCATGCAATGGGAACCTGGAAAAAAGCAAGAATAAGCTGTCTTCTATTTAGACAAAGTAGACACCAAGCCAAAATTGATAAGGAGAAGCAAAGAAGGTCACTACATTTTGATTAAAGGAACACTAACAGGAAGAGATAGCAATTATTAACATATATGCAGAGAAAAATGGCACATCCAACTTTATAAAATGAGTACCACTGGACAGAAAAAGGCCAGATAAAAATGAACACAATTATGCTGGGGGACTCCAATACTCCACTGTCCCAAATATACAGATCAGCTAGGCATGATGATGCACACCTGCAGTTCTAGCACTATAGGCAGGATTGCCATGAGTTCAAGGCCAGCCTGGTTCACATAATGAGTTCAAGGCCAGCCTATACTACATAGTGAGACCCTGTCTCAAAAAACAAACAAAAAACACACACGCACAGCCATCTATCTAGACAGACATATCAGACAAAATATTCTAAAGAAATATCACAGTTGAATCAAACTTTTGAACAGATAATAGTTATCTACAGTGTTCCACCCAACAACAGAATACAGATTCTTCTCAATAGCATATAGAACGTTCTCCAAAATAGACCACATACTAGTCAATAAAGAAAACTGAAGAAAGTGTAAAAAACTGACATTATACCATGCATATTACCTGATTATGATGCAATGAAACTACAAATAAATGACAAAACATAGAAATTATCCAAAGTCTTGGAAACTAAAAAATACACTCAAACAAAAAAATTACAAAAAAAAAATCAAGGAAGAAATAAGACAGTTACTAAAACTAAACAATACTGTCATTACAAAGTGCCAGAAGTTATGAGACCCAGTGAAAACAGTTCTAAGGGGAGGTTTATTGCTGTGAATGCCCACATCACAAAATCAGAGTGAGCCCGAATTAAAAAAACAAAACAAAACAAAAACAGAGATGCACCACAAAGATCTAGAAAAACAAGAACAATCCAAACCCAAAACTAGTTCAAGGAAGGTAATTATAAAGCTCAGAGCAGAAATTAATGAAATTAAACCCCCCCAAAAAACTCAAAGAATCAATGACTCAAAGAGTTGATTTTCTAAAAGCATCCACAAAATGGACAAACCTTTACTAAACCTAATTTTAAAAAATAGAGAACAGACCCAAGTTAAAAGTTAATGCCAAGGAGAAGCACACCTGCTCCCGACCCAGCAGCCATCGCTCAAGCACCGGGAAGGTAGCCGCATGGGTGCCCCTGAACCCCCATAAGCCCCCCGCCGCCACTCTCAGACCTCCTGACTGTGCAAGTCTTTGGACCCACTCTGCAAAGACAGAGGTGGTCATCAAGGGTATTTTTCTGAGTTCCCAATTTTGAACATCTGTAAAGAAAGGGTGTGGGAAACCTGTAATAGAACATTGAGGAGTTCAACCATTCAGAAGGATGGGGAACTCAATCTGGGCCTTGCAGCCCGAGGTCAGTCAGCATCATGGGGTTCAGCAATCAGCTAACTGAGATAAGGGGTCTTGCATCCTCACTCTGTATGAGCCATTAAGTGGTAAATATACTATATTGAAAAGTTTGTTCACTGCAGACATGTTCTGGACTGCTTCTTGATTTCAATTTAATTCAAATGATTTAAGGGTGATATACACGTGACTATCACAGGTGGTCAGTGTTCAAGTTGTGCTTGATCTCAATGTGTTGCTGATTGTATCAGTTGGGGTAAAGCATTGCCATTGATTTGATGAGCTGTTTTCTCTGATGTTATGAAGATGAGAATGTCTGTGGGTCGTTAGAGACACAGAAGCTAGGGTGCAACTATATCAGGAAGATTTGGGTGATAATCCAGAGATTAGACCAAGGACAGTCCGACAACAAAAATTAAAATGAGAAAACACTCAAGCAAGACACAAGGACAGACTTCCAGTT
>NW_022900926.1:54107751-54108177 GCF_012274545.1 Fukomys damarensis | reverse complement strand
AAAAAAATAGATGAGCTCAGGACCATGATAGAAGCCATGAAGGCCCAGCATAAGAAAGAAATGGAAAAAATAAACACCCAACACAGGAAAGAAATGGAATCCATAAAACAGATTCAAACAGATATCCAGGAGATTAAACACTCTATTGAAAGTGTATGCAACAGAATGAAAGAATGCGAAGATAGGCTCTCAGATATAGAAGATAAGATTGCAGTCAGTGACCAGGAAAAGAGAGGTCTCTTAAAAACAGTAAGAGATCATGAGAAATCGATCCAACAACTCCTAGATGATGCAAAGAAGAATAACATAAGATTGATAGGAATACATGAAGTAGCAAGAGAAAATACAAATGACTTTTAAAATCTGTTTGCAGAATTAATGACAGAAAACTTCCCAAACAGAGGGGAAGAATTTGACATTTAGATA
>NW_022900926.1:54090404-54105952 GCF_012274545.1 Fukomys damarensis | reverse complement strand
GGGGGGGGGAGGGCAGGGACAAGGGGAAAAATGAGAATCAAGACCTATTATGTAAAGGTACAGAATCCCAATGATGAATGTAATTGTATTGTATACCTAGATTGTACCAATAACCTCAATAAAAAGAAAAAAAAAGTTAATGCCATTAAAAATGAAAAAAATGGGGTCACAGATGTAGCTCAGTGGTGCCACACCTGCCTGGCAGGCTCAAGGTCCTGAGTTCAATTCCTGGTACCAAAAAACAAACAAGCAAGCAAAAAGAAATCACAATGGACACTGCTGCAATAAAAAGATTATTGAAAACTACTTCACAAACTTGTATGCCAATAAACTGCAGAATTGGAAATGGATAGATTCCTCGATACATATGAATTACCAAAGCTTCAAAAAGATTTTTAAAAGTCTGAATAATCCAATACAGTTGATGAAATTGAAACAGTAATAAAAATCTACCAACTATGAAAAGTCCAAATCTAGATGAATTCACAGCTGAATTTTTTTTCTTTCTTTCTTTAGACAAGTTCTCTCTTTGTAGTTCAGGCTAGACTTGAGCTCATTATGTAGCTCATGCTGTCCTCAAACTTGCAGCAATCCTCCTGCCTCAGCCTCCCAAGTGCTGGGATTAGGATTATAGGCATCTACCACCATGCCCAGCTCTTGACATTCAGCTCTTCAGGAAAAGCATTTCCTTCTTCAGGATCTCATCAGCTTCCCATTGGTGTCGGCTAGGCTCTGCATTTCTGATGACTTCCTCTGTTGTCTTCCAAAGATAACTGAATCTCTGCATTTTCTTTTCAAATGAAACCAAGCTTGTCAACAGGTTGATGTTATTGCTGAATGAGTGGAGCCACTATGTGAAAGTGACACTTCTCATATCACATAAATTCAATTTCTAGCCAAGTGGACAAGTCTGAACAAAAGGTACACACACCACTGAATTTGTGGTGTGGAGGAAGTTGTGGAGAGCAGGTCCTGGACTTCCATCATCCAGCTATAATGTTACCATCACCTCTTGTAGCTGTCCAAGATCAAGCCTGAAGACAAGCTCAAGTGACTGGAATACCTTCCACAGCACTTGGAGACCACCAGAGTTCTGCTCAATGACCCCACCACCACCAATCCATAGCTTCTGTGACACCTTCAGTTATGTCTGTAACCATCCCACATTGGCAACCTACACAGACGTACTCTGCCATCTCATCTTTGACAAAGGAGCCAAGTACCCTCACTGGAGGATAGTCTTTATATTAAATGGTGCTGTTAAAATTGAGTATCAACTTGCCAAATATTAAAACTAGACCTATATCTCTCATCATGCACTAAACTAAAACTGAATTGGATTAAAGATTTAAATATTAAAACAGAAACACTAAACCAGCTGGAAGAGATGTTAGGTAGAACACTTGAAGACATTGGCATAGGAAAAGATTTGATGAACTAGACCTCAGTTGCACATGAACTAGCACCAAAAAAAAACAACAAGTGGGATTTCTTCTTATTAAAAAGCTTCTGTCACCTGCCATGCAAGCGCAAGGACCTGAGTTCAATCCCCAGTACCAAAAAAAAAAAAAAAAAAAAAACCTTCTGCATGGAAAGAGAAACCACCAACAGCATGACAAAATAATGCACAATGTGGGAAAAAACTTTTACCAGCTGTTCCTCAGACAAAGGTCTACTATCTAAATATATAATGAATGTAAAAAAATCAGACCCCCCCAAGTAAAATGACCCAATTCAATAATGTGCATCTGAAATGAACAGACACTTCTCAGAAAAACAAGTAAAAGCATCAAATAAATATATGAAAAAATGTTCAACATCACTGGCCCTTGAGAGATTCAGATGTAAACAACACTGAGATTCCATCTCACCCCACAAAGAATGGCTGCTGTCAAGAAATCAACCAATAACAAATGTTGGTGGGCTGCAGGGAGAAAAGAACCCTCTTCCATTATTGGTGGGAGTGCAGACTGGTGCAACCACTGTGGAAATCAGCATTGAGATACCTCAAAGAACTAGGGCTAGAGGTCCCATTTGACCCAGCTATCCCTATGCTGGGTATCTTTCCAAAATAATTAAAATAATCATACCACAGTGATATATGCTCACCCATGTTTATAGCAGCACAGTTTGCAATAGCTAAATCTTGGAAACAGCCCATTTGCCCATCAGTTGGAGACTGGATAAAGGAATTTTTTTTTAATGAAATGGAGTACTCCTCAGCCATAAAGAATGAAAATTTAGAGAAATTTAAATGGATGCACATTGAGGTTATACTCTTAAATGAAATAAATAGGACACACATGTGTAAATACCTAATAGTTTCTCTTGCATGAGAAACTGAAAGTGTAAATAAGGATTGAAAGTTTGTTTTTTTGTTTGTTTTGTTTTGTTTTTTTGAGACAGTCTCGTCTCACTATGTAGTTGAGACTGACCTGGAACTCACTATGTAGTCCAGGCTGGTCTGGAACTCATAGCAATCCTCCACCTCAGCCTCCCGAGTGCTGGGATTACAGGCGTGCGCCACCACGCCCGGCCAGGATCAAAAGTTATAATAGATAATGTGAAATATGGAGAAAATATGCAAAGGGGATGG
The DNA here is from genome assembly GCF_012274545.1 of Fukomys damarensis. Classification (NCBI taxonomy): domain Eukaryota; kingdom Metazoa; phylum Chordata; class Mammalia; order Rodentia; family Bathyergidae; genus Fukomys; species Fukomys damarensis. Next base: position 54,103,356 of record NW_022900926.1, on the reverse strand, counting down.
GGAAGTGGAAGGGGTAGGGAAAGGAAAGAAGAGAATGGAATTAATCAGGGAAATAAAGGAAAAATGGAAACAAAGTCTTTGTAAATAGGGAAGGGTGGAGGGGTTGAAGGGAGGGCAGAGAATTAGGGAAAAATAAGAATCAAGACATAGTATATAAAGGTACACATTTCCAATGATGAATATCATTATATTGTATACTTGAAATGTACCAATAAAATTAATTTTTAAAAAATACTTCTTTATCCTTTGCAAATTCAATATTTTTGCAACAGTATTTCACAGGTACTGACATGAATGTCCAGGAGAAATATAATGCCTTGCCACTTTATATGAATTTAGCATTCATTTTTGGCCATTGCCATTGTTTCATTAGGCTTCACTACAGGTTGAAATAGTTTTAGAAAAACAACAAACTTTGCTCATTAACCACTTGGATTACTCTGAGTTAAAAGTTCGCACAGGAAAGTTAGGATCTATTAAGATTATTTTTTAGTACAATTATGAACTGGTACACTTGAAAATATTTGATGTTTTAACTTACTGCAGTTGTTATTCTTCATACTCAAACTGTCCCATCTTTCAGCAGGTTTAGAGTTGCCCTTTAGGTATGACTCCGGAAGCTTTTAATGACAAGTAGTCCTAGGCTCATCCTGTATATTTTGGCCCCAGACCTGGAAGCACACACTCTTCCAAACATTCATGGTTTGTTTTTGAGGAAATGGTATCTGGAGACTATGATCTGGAGTCATGAGGTGCTGAATGCTACTAGGGTGGTCATGATATTTAAGGCTTTTCAGCGGACAAAACTAAGAAACGTTTTTTTAGAGAGAAAGTATATGCAAGAGGCCTTTCTTTCCCACGTTGGGAATTGAACCCAGGGCCTTTTCATTGAGCTACATCCCTGTTCCTTTTAAATTCTTTTTTGTTTGAAATAGGTTCTCACTAAGTTGCCAAACTGCCCAGGTTGGGCTTGAACTTGTGATCCTCCTGGCTTAGCTTCCCAGAGTGCTGGGATTATGGTTGTGTACCACCATGCCCCATTAGCAAGAGCTTTTTAATCTACAATTTATCCTCCAGCTACTCCTGCCAGAATCATCACTTAAAAATCATAGATCTCATTTTTTTCTTTTTCAGTGGTGGGGATTGAACCTGGGGCTTCACAAATGCTAGGTAAGTACTTTACCATCAAGCTACATCCCTCGTCCAGATATGATATTCTGGATTCTCTGCTTTAAAACTTCTGTTGGTGTTTTTAGGCAAAATATCTTAGATTAACCATCTTTAAAAATACAATAACCCAGGTGAGGTGGTATAGGAGGATCACCACAAATTCCAGGCCAGCCTGGGCACACAGTGAGCTCAAGGCCAAGCTGAACCTTGTTTCAAACAAACAAACAGCACAACAAAAAAAATACAATAGATTGGTCTTGTGCTTTCCTTCTGTAAAATGGGCCATTCACCTGTATGTTACCTGGGCTATCACTTTTCACCTGTAATCTGAGCCTGTGCTTTCTATAGATTCACCAACACCACATATTTCTACCCTTCATAACACATAAATATTCCTAGCTTTAGACCATAATGTGCCTCTCTCTTCAGGGCCTCTATGCATTCTCGCTGAGCGTGCATTTTTAAAAATCTGGGTAATAAAACCTTCCTATTCCTCTCAAACAAAGAAAAAACTACCCCTGATGTCTGGTGGAGTCTCATTTCCAAAAGAATAAAACCAAATCACTTTGGCATGACATGCATACACAGGCTCTCAGAACTTGCCTCTGGATCTCCATTCACCACCATTCCATTCCCCTAGTACAGCAGTACCACGATGCTCTTGCAACTGTGCCTCTGCTCACGTAGTTCACTTTGCCTAAAGGCTCTGTTTTTTCTGATCCTAGAATTTATTCATCCTCCAATAAAGAGCTCAAACATTGATTTAATCTAAAATAACTCCCGATATGCTCCTCCATAAAGAATTAATCTGTTTCTATTATGTCCTCCACAGTATTCTGAAATACCTTTATACAGCTCTAACAGAACTGTTTTATGATGATTTATTTACATGGGTAGCTAGGCTCACTCCCAAAATGTAAAGCACTTACCACTGGTGATACTTACAGTGATACATCGCTAAATATGGAATTGCATTGTGTAAGGGTTATTCTCTATGAATACTTTACATTAGGGAGAAAGTTTTAGTTTTGTGCCAGCATGCCTTCAACATCTCCCTATTGGGTGGTTAATTTTCCTTTTGTAAGAGAAAGCTCATGCTTGGAAACTTTGTGGCTGAAAATAAACACTTCACATGATATTTTCTAATGATTACATTCTGCCTATAAGATGTTTAAAATTAATACTGGTGACAGAATTTGCTTTAAAAATAATCCCAGCACTCTGCGAGGCTGAGACAGGGGGATTACAAGTTTGAGCCCAACCTAGGCAACTCAAAGAGATACTGTTTCAAAAAAAAATTTTTTTTAAAGGGTTGAGGACATAGCTCAGTGCAAAGTACCTGGGTTCAATCCCCAGTACACAAAAATAAATAAATAAAAATAGAAGTGAGCTAATTTAAACAAATTTTGGTTAAAGAGGTGTATCATTATTGCAAAATTCTCAACAGTTGTATGAATATTATTTAAGTCTGAGAAATATGGGGCTAGGTGTTTGAGAATTAGAGAGCATCACTTTTATTCTCATGCCCAGTTTCTAGGACTATGCTTAACACACATTAATTAGCTCAACACCAACATTTGACAAATTAAGAAGCAACACCCACCTCCAACACTTTGAAGCCCTAATTCCATTTTAGGGAACATATATAGTGACAGGCCTTCTTTAAACTGACTTTTCTGAAAGAGATTAGCTTGATTCTTCCTAATTGCATTATTTTCATATGAATGACTTTGTACATGATGCCCTATTATTATAGTATAAGAAGTTAAACTAGACTATATGGGATGGTGTTTTATAAATCAAAGTGAAGGGGCAACAGAAAAAAAAATGTTTACAATACATTCTACACAAATCCCCACAGCACTTTTTAACATGTTAAGAAAGGGTGGGCCAGGGCAGCTCTCACTAGAGGAGAGCTAGCACCATCTGTTGGGGAGTCCCTTCAGAGTGACAGGGTGTTCACTGCAGTGATTTCAGTGATCCTTTGTTAATTCAAAGTGCTTTTTATCACACACATTTCAAAACACTTGTACACCTCCAACTATGAATTTAATTTTCAGTCAGTTCTAGTTCTCCACGATGACACTCAAAACCAAAACTAGTTAATTAACCCAATTAAAATACACTAGTTCTTCATGTGACTCTTGGATAATTAGCCCATTTCAATCCATTTAAGAAATGAAAGAAGAGCCAGGTGTAGTGGTACATGCCTGTAATTGCAGCATTCTGGGAGGCTGATACAGAAGGATTATAAATTGGAGCCCATCCTGAACAAAGTGAAACCCTGTCTCAAAACATGAGTTAGGGATGAGCTTAGTGCAAAGTCCCTGGTTCAATCTCCAGTCAAAAGGGGGGGGAAAAAAAAGGAAGAAAGAAAGAAAAAATATGCTTTTATGTTACAGCCCCGTACAATGTCAGATTGGTTTAGAATAACAAATATGTTTTGCTCAGTATTATCAACTCTCCTTGGCATCTCTTGGTATCCATGGTAACTAGAAACAAGATAGCCTTGGAGTTTGATCTTTACTAACAATCTAGAAACAGTAATTTTCTACTCTCAAACTCCTCTCTTCAAAACCTACTGAAGAAACTGAGAAAGATTTGTTTCTCCCATGCCATAGGTGCTCTTCAGTGACAAAAAGTATAAGCTCAGGGTGTGGTCAATAGAGAATAAAAGGGAAAGATCTATGTGCTTAGATTCTAAATGATACTGCTTGCTACCAGAAATTCTCTTGGACATGTCAGGAGTAAACATACAAACATCAGGAATAATTTCATATGTGCCTCTATTTTAAACACAACACAGACTACTGATTTTATTTTAATTTATTTTATTCTTTATTAAGTTTATTGATACATTTTAGGTATAAAATACAATTACATTCATCCTTGGGATCTTGTACCTTTGCATGACTTGGTTCTTGTTTTTCCCTATTTCCACCCCTCTCTTCACCCCTTCCACCCTTCCCTGTTTATAAAGACATTGTTGCCATGTTTATGCTTTTTTTGTTTTTGAGACAGGGTCTCACTATGTAGTTCAGGCTGACCTGGAACTCACTATGTAGCCCAGGCTGATCTTGAACTCACAGTGATCCTCCTGCCTCAGCCTCCCATGTGCTGGGATTACAGGTGAGCACCTCCACACCTGGCTGTTTTTCCTTTTCATATATTTTCTGTTTTCCCTTTTTCCCTTTCCCCTACCCCTCCCACTTCCTCTACTCTTTCAGACCTTTTCTATTACACTGTATCAATTATACATTTTGATTCTTAGTTACACTTTTAGTTTTTCACACCAGAGAAACTATTTGGTATTTACATGTGTGACTTATTAATTTCACTTGAGTATGGCCTCAATGTGCATCCACTTAGCTATAAATCTCTCTAGTTTCTTTTTCTTTCTGGTGAGTAGTACTACATTTTACTAAAAAACAAAAACAAAAAAACTCATCTTTATCCAGTCTCTTGTTGATGGGCAACTGGGCTGTTTCCAAATTTTAGCTATTATAAACTGTGCTGCTATGAACGTGGGTGTGCATATATTGCTGTGGTATGATAATTCTTTTGGAAGATACCCAGCAGAGCTATAGCTGGGTCAAATGGGACTTCTAATCCTCATGTTTGAGGTGTCTCCATATTGATTTCCACAGTGGTTGCACCAGTCTGCACTCCCACCAACAATGGGGAAGGCTTCCTTTCTTCCCATAACCCTGCCAGCACTTGTTATTGGTTGCTTCTTGACAGCAGCCATTCTTTCTGGGGTAAGGTGGAATCTCTGTGTTGTTTTCATCTGCATCTCTCAAATGACCAGTGATGTTAAACATTTTTTCATGTTTGCTGCTTTTACTTGCTTGTCTGAGAAATGTCTGTTCATTTCAGGTGCCCATTTTTGAATCAGGTCTTTATGTTTGGAGGGGTCTGATTTTTTTGAATTCTTTATATAGTCTAGATGGTAGACCTTGGTCTGAGGAACAGCTGGTAAAAAATTTTTCCCACATTGTGGGTTGTCTCTTAGCTCTGCTTGTGATTTCGCTGGCAGTGCAGGAGCTTTTTAAAAAGATGAGATCCCAGTTGTTGATTCTTTGTGCTAGTTCCCATGCTATTGAGGATTTGTTCATAAAGACTTTCCCTATGCTGATATCTTCAAGAGTTCTACCTAACTTATCTTCCAGCAAGTTTAGTGTTTCTGTTTTAATATTTATATCTTTAATCCATTTAGATTTTAGTTTAGTGCACAGTGAAAGATAGGGGTTTAGTTTTAATCTTTAACAAGTTGAAATCCAGTTTTTCCAACACAATTTAGTAAAGAGATTATCTTTCCTCCAGTGAGGATGATTGGCTCCTTTGTCAAAGATGAGGTGGCTGAGTATGTCAGGAGTTGTTTCTGCATCTTCTAATCTGTTCCACTGATCTTGGTCTGTTTCTTTGCCAGTACCATGCTGCTTCCAGGCTGCCAGGAGTTGAACACCTTTTCCTCCACCATACCCCTCTGTTTCTGTGTTGGAGACAGCCCACAGTGAAGTAAAACTGTGAGCAAATTAAAACTGCACTCCTTTAAGTTGTGGCTATCAGGTACTATGCCTCAGTGAAAGGAAAGTAACTCAATGTCAACTCATGAAATTGTTTGCATTAATAAAGTATTTTTCTCTTTTGCATCCCTCTATTCAGTTTGTAGATAATTTTTCTTTTATCTCCACTGCTAAGATGAGGAGCTGGAGTCTGCAGTTTCCCAAGAACATGATCATTTTCCAGGTATTCTCCGTCACAGCAATGACAGCTTTGATCATGTAGCAGGGAGCCTGGGATATTCTTAGCTTTGGGCAGGAGGAGTTCCTCTGTTGGATCAGTTATGTGAAATTCTGAGTCTTATTTCTGAAGCTCAACTTAAAATTTTTAAAGGATGTTGTCATGGGCAATGCCAAGAGACAATAGGGACAGGGTGCACTGGTTTTCCTCCAATCTTTCTCACAACTCATCCTCTGCTTCCTTGTAATATGCGAAGTATTTTTTGAACTTTGATTATGAATTAGACAGTTTGCCCTCTGTGCAGGAAGATCCCCTTAGATGCTTCAGAAGATAGCAGGGAGCAGCAAAAATCAGGCCTCTTGTATAGGAGCTGTCAGCCAGGGGTGGTTCACTGCTTCCAAGGTACAGCACTCTCATGAGAAAAATCATAACCCACAAAAGGAAATTTTATTTTGACTATTCAGCTGGCCCCAGGCCTCCCACAGATAACTGCACCTCTGACAACAAACCTCTCAATGTTCATTTGTCTTGTTCTTTGCTAAATATGGTTAGACAGTTATCATGGATGTGCTATACCCAGATGGGATCATTTTAGTGGGGTGCATAGGTCCAGGGAAAAGAGAGCAAGAGTCAGAAGGGGACACAGTGGAGATAAAGCCACTGCACAAAGAGGCCATCAGAGTGAGCTGGCAGGCTTAGACTACTGATTTTAAATATCTGTCCATTAAGATAAGCTTTAAAAGTAGAAAAAAATCCTCAAAAAGTTTTTGCAATATTCTGTTGAACTGTGAAAATTTGAAAATTATTTACTTTTGTTGAAGAGTGAGATAAAGTAATGATAGTATTTAAATTAGAAATTACACTGATCTAAAATATTTTACAATTGAAGGCTATCTGTCTTAGTTGGGAAATTAAAAAGCATCAAGTATATTGTAATTTTTCAATGTGTTCAATGGAAATAATTACTAGAAAGAATAGTACATTAAACTCTGTAAAAAAGGAGCTTTAGTTATTAGACAACTGTCAGATTTGCCAGAGGTATATTCCTTGAGAATTCTCTGGGAATATAGAAAGAACATTATCTCTTCTAAGCTTATAGAGGATCATTTGCTGCTTTTAAAAAATGATTTGATAAAATAATACTTTTGCTAAATTGTACCTAGACTCTAGGACTTACACATACTCAGTGTAAATATGACTATGTTTTTGACGTCAAGAATAGGCAGAATGTTTATTTAGTCTTCAACTAAACTTTTGTCCTAGTGCTTCAAAAGGGCTATAAAAACATCAAAGGAAAGATAAAGTACAGCTTCACCAGTTTTTTTTTAGATTTTTAAATTAAAGACTGCATGATGATAAGAAATGAAGATACTAAATAAAAATTTCAAATATACATATATATGACAGCAAAAAAAGGATATGAAATAAACAAGAATTTATGTAACAGACTAATCAAAATACATTAGTTTGATATGATCTTCAAATATGTTCTTTCTCATTTTCTTATATTTTTGAAAGAATGTAATTATAATAAAAGTTACATATTATAGTTGAGAAACTGTCCTCAAAATTTTATGATTTATAAACTCCTTGGTTTAATTAATTGATAAAAATCATATACTTGTTGATTGTACCACTTACATTTTCTAACGAAACTTCCCACAGAAAAAAATATACTTATATTTGAAATCCAAAAGCAACTAAAAAATTCACATTTTTAAGATCAGGTTTTTCTGTTTCTATTTTATTATATCCCATACTTATTTTTATTATATTTTTATAAGCATAATGATAGAATTTAACACCAATAGATATGTAATATTCTTTCCAAATGAATGACTATGAATTAAGTCAAGCATGTAATTTAAAGAAATCATAAGTTTGCCAGAGAAACTATCAATATGCCAAATGTGCACAGTCCTACCACATTCATGCCCATGTTTCTCATTTAATAGTGCACACATATATGTAAAAACATACCCCCCACACATATACACAATGCATATTTTCTACAATACAATATATACTTAGATATAATAAAATAGTGCAGTGATGTGTGGAATGTTGGTGATTTGTGTAATTTGAGAAAAAACAAATATCATCTTTGAAGGAGTTGGAGAATTTGTAATATGTATCAGATACTAAATGATATTAATGATTAAGTATAGTTATAATAAAATTTACTTAAAATTAATATTTGTCATCGGTAGAAAATAGGTACAAAGATATATTGATAACATAACAACATTTATCTTAACAAATTTCCAATCAAACAAGCTGTAGTGACAGAAAAGCAAGTTTGTAGAAAGCAGAGATGAAGAGGAAAATGACAGATGGATGGGCCTTAATACTTTTTATACTACTCATATATACAGATTTCATAAATTCTCAAATAAAAAAGCGAAGAAAATGAGAACCAAAATAACTCATCAATTTGGTAGACCAATATATAGAGACAAGGATTAATATATTGATAAATTTTTAAAATATGAAATGTAAAGCCTGAGATTTAGCTCAATAGTGCTGCACCTGCCTAGCCAGAACAATGTGCCGAGTTTAATGCCCAGCATCAGAAGAAGAAAAAGAAAAAGGAAAAAAAGAAAAAAAGAGGAAAAAAAAAGCATATATACTTTCTGACATACTCAATAAATTAAAAATAAATTATTTGTTATCTCTTCCTCTTGAATTGTTCCCTTCACAAGGATGTAGTGAGCTTCTTTGTCTCTTTCAATCAGTTTAAGTTTGAAACTTACTTTGTCTATGAATAAGATTGCTACCCCTGCTTTTTTGGGGGGTGGGGGAGCTCCTGTTACATGAAGAAGTTTTCTGTCCTTTCACTTTCAGTCTATGGGTTCTTTTTACACTAGATGTGTCTTGTATACAACATATTGTTGGATCTTGCTTCTTAATCCATTCTGCTGGTCTGTTTCTCTTGATTGGTGAATCGAGGCCGTTAATGATGGTTATAACTGATATGTACTAACTTACTATTATCATGTTTGTTTGTTTGGTTTTTTTTTTTTTTCGCCTTCTCCTTTTAATTTCTTGCCTTGCCTATTTGATTTGCTCTGTTGAGCTTCATTGTGTTGTTACTTTCATTGCCTTTTTCTAGGATATTGTTTAGAATTCGTTATAGTGCTGGTTTGATATTCATAAAGTTTCTCAGGTATTCTTTATCCAGGAAATATCTTATTAACCCCATCCATTTTAAAAGTAAGTTTTGCAGGATACATCAGTCTAGGTTGGAGGTTGTTTTCTTTTAGTACTTGAAATATCTCATTCCAGGCTCTCCTTAACCTAAGGGTTTGTGTTGAAAAGTCTGCTGTAATTCTGATAGGCTTTCCTTTGCATGTAATTTGTTTCTTGTCTCTTACTGCTTGTAGTATTTTGTTCTTCTGTTGGGTTTCTGGGATCTTGATTATTATATGTCTAGGTGTAGATTTTTTTTGATCATGGCTAGTTGGAGTCCTATATGCCTCACTTATCTGTATGTCAAATTCTTCCCCTCTGTTTGGGAAGTTTTCTATAATTAATTCTGTGAACAGCTTTTTTAAGTCATTTACATTTTCTCCTACTACTTCTTGAATTCCTATCAATCTTATGTTATTCTTCTTAGTATCATCTAAGAGTTGTCGTATCAATTTCTCATGATCTCCTACTGTCTTTAAGAGACCTCTCTTTTCACAGTCACTGATTGCAAATTTATCTTCTATATCTGAGATTCTATCTTCGGATGCTTTTATTCTTTTTTGAACACTCTCAATGGAGTTTTTAATCTCCTGGATAACTGTTTGAATCTCTCCTATGGATTCCATTTCTTTCTTGTATTGGGCATTTATTGTTTCCAATTCTTTCTTATGTTGGGCATTCATGGCTTCTATCATGGTCCTGAGCTCATCTATTTTCCTCTCAGTTTCTGTTCTAGAGTCACGAATTATAACTTTCATTTTGCTTGTCATCTCTATGATTATCTGGGAAATTACTTCTGTTTTATATTTCTCTAGAGCCTGATTGATCAGTTTTGTTACTTCCTGTGCTTTGAGTTCAGGGTGTCCTGATGATTCACTATCAGACTTTTCATTCTCATTTGCCCTACTGTTTGCCATTGGTGAACTGGAAGTCTGTCCCTGTATCTTGCTTAAGCATTTTCTCATTTTTGCTATTGTTGTTAGGTTATCCGTAGTTTAACCTTTAGATTATTACTTAAATCTGCCTGATATAGTTGGGCTGCAGCCCATGGGTCTCTAATGACTCATAGACATTCTCATTTTCATCATACTGAAAAAACAGCTCATTGAATCAATCACAATCCTTTATCCTAATTGATACAATCAGCACCACAATATAATGAAGCACAATTTGCAAATTGACCACTTATGGTAGTCATCAATCTATCACCTTCAAACCATGTAAATTTAATTAAGATCAAGAAGCAATCCAAAATATGCTTACAGTAAATAAACTTTTCAATAAGGATATTTACCATTTACAATGGGGGCTTAAAACAAAGTTAAGACTAGAGGAGTAGACAAGTATAAGAATTAGAGAAGGTTTCATATGAAGTCAAAAGATGTAGAATGACCAGACAATCGTCAGGAAATTGTTAAATTCAAAAAGAACAGATAAAATAGAAGTATAATAACCCTTGAGTGAGGAAGAATAACATAAAAGAACATAAAGAAAAGAGAAAAAAATAATAAAAGAAGAAATCTGAATTAGGACAAGAGCAGAAACAAAAAGAGAGATGAGGGATACTATAGTGGAGTAAGAGACTGAGTTAGAGAAAGAAAACAGAAAAAAAAAAAAGATTTTGCAGAGTAGGATAAAAAAAGAAAGAAACAAAAATGAGTTTAAAGGGCCTCTTTCAGACTATATCACTGCTGTCATAATATACAATATGTGCTGCCATTTGCAGAGCCGAGTCTCCTGATCTCAGCTAGCTGGTGGCAGAACCCCACAAAGCAGACTGAGCTCGGGCTGCAAGGCCCAGACCGAGTTCCCCGACCTCCTAAAGGGTTGAACTCCACTCAGTTCTACTATAAGTTTCCCCCACCACTTCTTTAAAGATGTTCAAAGTTGAAAGTGCCAGAAAATACTCTTTATGACCATCTCTGCCTCTACAGAGTAGGTCCAAAGACTGGTACAATCTGGAGGTCTAAAAGCCCAAGGGGGAAGGTTGGGGGGGTTCAGGGGTGCCCGCGTGGCTACCTTTCTAGCACTGATGGTGGCAGCGGTGCCAGCAGGGGAGGGCCCGGCCGAGAAGACCCTCTGGCGCTGAAGATGTCAGAACACAGCCCGGGAGGGCAAGGCCAAAAAGACCCTCTGGCGGTGAAGATGTCAGATGCAGCCTGCAGGAGCGGGCACAGCCGAGAAGACCCTCTGGCGCTGAAGATGGCAGGACTGGAGACATTTTTTAAAAAAGAGATATAACTCCTGGTCTGTGACCCTATCTGGAACGAAAGGTTTTTGCAGGTGTAATTAAGGATTTCAAGATGAGATTGATTGTAGATTAACCAGGGAGGGCCCAAATTCAACAATAAATGTGCTTATAAGAGACAGAAGAGAAAACACAGAGGAGACCATATGAAGACAAAGGAGGAGGTGAGTTATGCAGCCACAACCAAGGAATGCCTAGGACAATCACAGGCTGGCAGAAGCAAGGAAGGATTCTCTTTTAGTCCTTTCATGGGGGGAATATGGCCCAGTGGACACCTTATTTCTGACTTCTGGCCTCTAGAATTGTAAGAGAGTAAATATCTGTTCTGAGCCATAAAATGGCAATTTGTTAGAAAAGCCCTGGAAATATTAGTTTCCATTATTTCCACATTATCCTAACATTTCCTATGAAAGACCTAGCCTGTTCTCCAGCCTCTTTCTAATTCTTTTCCAGCTTTACATCCCTGTTGGTCTCCTTTCCACTCCTCTATCATCCCAGGGCCCTTGTACATGCCATTCCAGTGCACACATTTGCTCTTATCAATTCTTCAACTATTTCTTCAAGACTTCAAGGAAAAGTTAAGTGACCTCCCAGCCATGTTTATCCCCACAGTAAATTCCCCTCTCAGCTGCACACACCCTCTGTAGTTCTTTTTATAGCCCTTAACATCGTTTGTATTTTTGCCAGTGTGATGCTACCTCTCTAGGGATGGGGTGAGGGTGGCATATTTCCGTGATACAGCGTTAACAAGAGTGAGGTCTTGGATTTGACTCCCTAGAACCACAGGAAAACAACAACAACAACAACAACAACAACAACAACAACAACAACAACAAAAGAAAGTTTCAGCAGATTCTGTCCTGCTACCAAATTAGAAGCTCCTGGAGAAGCCTTGATTTGGCCTCCTTCCCCACCATTGTATTCCCAGCCTACCACTGAGCCTGCTGTGCTGTTTGAATGAATGGCCATTTCCAAAAGCAGCCCAGACCTTGGAGACCTCTAGTAAGCCCCAGAAGGGCTGTGGGAGACGTCTGGTGACCATATCATACCCCATCTGAGAGAGTATGTAGTAACTGAGTCACCTGGCTATAACCCCAGCTCTGGGTAAAGTTTTGCCTAGTACAGGACCAAACAAGAAGGCAAGAGGGAAACTAGAGGGGGGCGGGTTACAGTACATATTTTGGAGGAACAGGAATAGGGCCATTTAAATTCGTTTAACTGCCAGGGCATTTTAGCCGCTTTCTTCCCCACCACGCATCCATTTGTCCATTCGTTTGAGGGTCCCCTCTACGGTGTGAGCTCCGAGGGACTTCACCTGTTTGCTCATCGCGGTACCCCATACCGTCAACAGTGCCTGCCGCACAGTAGGCGCTCAGTGAACATCTGGATATCACCACAAGCGAATCATGGGTAGGAAGAAAAATGCTGAGAGGAGAGCAGCGATCCCGCACAGGTCAAAAAGCTGGAGACCAGAGGGCGAGAGACCTTACGACTGCCAGGTCTTGGACACTGCACAACGCTCCGAGGTCCGGGCTGCGGCGCAGGCTGAGGTGGCCGTCACCCCGGAGCCCGAAGCCCCCCGCCCCCGCGGTCCTCCAGCCC
>NW_022900926.1:54079336-54088137 GCF_012274545.1 Fukomys damarensis | reverse complement strand
CGTCTCTGAAAAGAATGCGTATCTTGGGCCTTGCCATTCCATTTTGCCCAGTCTTCGTCTACCTGCGGAGAGTACGCACGGTTGAATTGCATTCTTTACACAATTTTATATTATATAAAAAAGATAACTTCAGCTCGTGAGATTTATTGCCTTTTTCTTCGAAGTTCTGAACCAAATCTGCTAGCTGCTAAGCCTCAGCTGATAGCTGCCCTGGAGACATTGAGACTCCTGCTTGCCACATCTCAATTTCCAGACAAATCAGATATACGAAGATTAACACCTTTTGTAACGGTTTGGATGGATTTAACTCTGATGCTCTGTCCCTATTCCTTAAACCCCCCTTTGAGAATTTTGTCTACACAGTATCTAAACATACATGTTAAGGAATGGTTTTTCATCTAGCACTTTTTCATTTAATGGGAGCCAGGGAGAATTAGGGGCAGGAGGGGCATTCATAGACTCATTAGTTTCACCGGGTTTTGCCTTCACCTTTCTAGTTACATACATAAAGAGATCTGAAGCTTAGAGTTTTAATGACTTACTATGGGCTAGACAGGAACCAATCAATGTATGCAGCTCTTGACTTTGTAATCATCTGGAATAGTCATAATTGACTTTTGAGGAGTAAATGTTATGTATCTTCTGTTTGATCCCTACCAAAATATGTCACAATAGTCGATTTTGAGTTAGTACAGTGTATCTTAGTTAATATCTAAAAGATACCCGTGTTGTTCTTTTTTTTTTTTCTCTAAACCTGAGTATCAGTACATTAGTGTATATAGCAAAGCAAAATTTTGTAATTTGCTCAGGATTTTTAAAAGTCTCAGTTAAACGGACCACCTGAAAACTGAATGAGCATCAACTCTCTTTAGCATATTTACAAAACAACAAAAACGTAGTGGTTTCCAATTCTAATAGGCACAGGAGCCAGCCAGAATAACAGAAATGAGTGTAGCTGTCAGATTATAAGGCACAATAAGATGATGTGGGCTGTACCAAGTCAATAAGGATATGTGCCATTTAAAGGGAACAGAATGTGCTACAAAGCATCAGGTGATGGCTGTCCTGATAGACATTTGAATCCTTGTTTCCACATCTATATCAAAGACAAACCAGAAATGTGTAGTCTGTATATAAACTCAGTTCCAAAATGTTAGCATTTGTTAAGCTGAAGAGTAAGAAATTCCAATTTTTATAGATTTAGAAACTGCACTATATTGGCATTTTCATACTTATACATGTTTTAAAAAACTTTAACATTAGGCTTGCTAAATAGAACATATCTTGGCTGGGGATATAAATCAATGTTAGAGCATTTACTTAGCATACATGGCTCCCTGTGTTTGACCCCTCACCACTGCAAAGAAAATAAAGACTTACTTAAACAAAATATATCTGCACTGACAACTAAATTTTGATCTAGGTAATCTGTCATTGAGTATTGTTTTTTTTTGGGGGGGGAGTGTACTGGGGTTCGAACTCAGGCCCTTGCACTTGCCAGGCAGGCTGTGGAACCACTGAGCCAAATCCCCGGCCCTGTCATTGAGTATTGAGACTAATTGGGATTTACTGATATCCTCTTCCATTCTTTCACTACTTTTTAGTGCTGCCACTGAGAAGATGACAATTTAGAAGATTATGTTATATTAATTATTAACATTTATTAAATATTGCATGTATGCTAGATGCTATACTAAAAACTTTATTTATGTTATTGATTTCCACATTAATCCTGTGCATTCTTTATTAACCTCATTTACAAATAAGAATTAGGATAAGAGAAATTAAATATCTTGCCTGAAAGTACATAGCTAGGGAGTGGTACTATGTAGAATTACCACATGTAAGCTATGCTAACTTTTTGTACAAGTGGTATACAGTGTAAGTTAATTATCAGTATGACACCTTGACACATCTTATGTTAACTTTAACATTCACCATACCCATAAAGAAAACAATTGGGATAAAATGTCAAACAAAATCAATAGAGTATAAAATTATATATGCAATCAGATTTCAGTTATAAGATGAGGAAAAGAAAAACTACAGAAAACAGATTGAGAAGAAAGTGAGTGGTAGCACATGACTTACTTTCTTTTATCCAAAACTGTTTTTCAGATTTTATTTAATAAGAATATTAAAAAAAATCACAGCTGGGAGTGTAACTCATTGGTGGAATGCTTGTCTACCAGGCACAGGGTCCTTGGTTCAATCCGCAGAACTTAAAAAAAAAAAAAAAAAAAAAAAAAAAAAAGCTTTGATACGTAGTTTTCAAATAAAACCAAATTTCAGTACATTTTTTCTTGTAAACCAGGTATGTGGCATATGCCAAAATCCCAGCACTTGGGAGGCTTAGGCAGGGGAATTCAAGTTCACATTCAAGACCAGCCTTAGTCCACAGAGTGAATTCAAGGCCAGCTTGGACTATATAGCAAGACCCTGTCTCAAAACAACAAAAATTATTTTGTCCAGGTGTCCATTTTAATATATATCATAAAGCAAAAGACGTTATGGATTAGTACAAAATCTAGTAAGTTAGGATGTAATTGGGAACAAAAACTGAAGAAATTTTTAAAATAAGGTTTAAATTTTGTGTTATATTTCTATTTATTTATTTATTTATTTATTTTGGTTTTTTGAGACAGGGTCTCACTATCTAGCTGAGACTGGCCCGGAACTCACTACGTAGCCCAGGCTGGTCTTGAACTCACAGTGATCCTCCTGCCTCAGCCTCCCAAGTGCTGGGATTACAGGCATGTGCCACCATGCTGACTCTGTGTTATATTTCTTTTCATAGGTGAAACAAAATGTAGATTGGGAAAATACTAATTTTAATGTCTTTGTTCCTTTTACTATATAGAGGAATTTTTTTTTTTTTTGTACCGGGGATCAAATTCAGGACCTTGCTTGTACAAGGCAGGTGGCAGAACCACTGAGCTAAATCCCGGTCCCTAGAGGAATAATTTTTAAATGGCAAATAATGTGGAAATTAATGGACCAAAGTAATATAGCATTCCCATTTTGATATATAACATCTTGTTAGGTTGGGGAGCAATGCCTCTTGGACTACTTAGCATTCTTTGGTTACAGTGTATATGAGGCTATATAGTTTGATGATAGATATAGAAAAAGCATTAAACAAACTTGAGCAACATTTATGATTAAAAAGTTCCAGAAAAAAAAATAGTTCCAGAAAACTAGAAATAGATGGGAACTTCTTCAGCCTAATAAAGGGCATCTCTAAAAACCTATAGCTGCTGGACATGGTGGTGACCATCTGTAATCCTAGGTGGAAGGCTGAGACTGGAGGATCTTGAGTTTCAGGCTAGCCTGGACTACATAGCAAATTCAGGTCCAGCCAGGACTACATAGTGAAACCCTGCCTCAAAAAACAAACAAACAAACTTAAAGCGAACCTAAAAACTTGATGGCAAAAGTTTGAATGCTTTCCCCCTAAGATCAGGAAGAAAACAAGGATGCCTATCCTCACAATATCCATTCAACATATTCTGTTACAGATCCTAATTAGTGCAACAAATCAAGAAAAAAAAGACATAAAATTTAAAAATGTAGAATTAAAGTTGTTCTTCAGTTTTAGTTGTCTTTTACATAAAAAACACAATACCAAAATTACTATAACTTCTAGAGCCTTAAACAGGTAAATGGCCTGTTGGGCCAGGTATGGTGTTGCATGCCTGTGATCCCAGTACAAGGGGGGCTGAGGCAGAAGGACTGTCATGAGTTTGAAGTCAGTTTGGACTACATAGTTAGTTCAAGGCCAGTCTGAATTATGTAGCAAGATCCTGTCAATAAATAAATAAATAAATGGCTTTTCATGCTGTATCCCATTTGTCATTAGGTAAATTAAAAGTAAAACAAAGCTGGGTACAGTGGCTCTTACCTGTAGTTCTAGCTGTTTGGAAGACGGAAGCAAGAGGGTTGCTGGAGCTCAAGGCTAGACTGGACAACATAATGAGACCCCATCTCAAAACAAAGCAAAACTTAATGAGATACCCACATACTCCGTATCCTTCCACATGGCAGGAAATGAAAGATATTAATGCAGAACTGGAACTGCATGAATTCTAGTGGCATGCTTTAGGAGTGTGTAAGTTGTTTGTACCCTTGGAATAGTGAGACTGAAGATAGGCATAATCTCCATCCCACCAATTTCTTTACTAATGATACATGTCAGAAAAGTAGAACTCAAAAAAAATAAGTAGAAATCTAGGAAGCACAGACAATGTACACGGCAGCACATTTGGCAATTAAAAAAAAGTTTTGAAGGGGCTGCCTTGGCATATACAAGGCCCTGTGTTCAATCTCTGGCACACACACACCAAAATAAGGCCATAATAAATCTTGTTGGTAGATTCATACTGTTGATATTTTATTATTCTCTATAATATGTACAGTTCTAAATATAATTTCTGAATGTTGAAGAAGATCACACCCAAAATGTAGAAATAGATGAAAACAAAACAACAACTAAGAAATAAGGGATGTGAAGATAATGAATGGGAGTCAGCTATTTTGGATTTTCTCTTCAGACTATCACCCGTGCTTTCTAGGATTCCAAGCCTCTGTGATACACACTGTCCCAGACTTTTCCCTTATATTACCCAGGATCTCTTTCCTGTTAGCTACCAGCATTTGATGGGATGAGTTACCTTAGAAGATCTTCATTTGAGTTCTAGCTTTGCTGCCTGGCTTAGTGAATGGTTGTACTGGTCTAGGTAACTTAATTTCTTATCCTGTCTTCTTGACTCCTAAAAATAACCATAATATATTCTTAACTCATTAATAGGCAAATATATATATTGACTGCTTTACTCTGTACCCATCATCTATGCTAAGTACAGAGATATGTTGGTGAAGATTCCTGATTTAACAGTGATTCTCAATCTTCAGTCTTAGAATTGCCCAATGAAATTTTTTCATTTTTGGTAATGGTAGTGGGAATTAAACCCAGGGCCTTGTGCATACTAGGCAAATGTTCTACCACTAAAGTCCTTTATTAAGGGCTGGGATTTAGCTCAGTGGTTCTTCTGCCTGCCTCGCAAGCACAAGGTCCTAAGTTCAATCCCTGGTGCCAAAAAAAGGTCCTTTATTAAAAATTTTAGAATTTTGAGACAGGGTCTTGATAAGCTGTCCCTGCTGCCCTCAAACTTGCAATTCTACTGCCTCAGCCTAGTGAGTAGCTCAGATTATAGGTGTGCACCACCACTAACTAGGTCTACAGTTTATGCATCAGGCTGGGGTGCCTAATTCTGTAGCATTCCCTTCACAGATGATTCTGATATTCATGAGTGGTTGAGAATCTTTATCCTATATTTTATGTATTATGGGAGCAGGAATTATGTGTTTATATCCCTCACCATATCTCTAGGACCTGACTCACAACAGGTGCCCAGTAAGTACTTGTTGAATAAATAAGTGAAAGAGAAAATAAAAACAAAAAGCAAAACATTATCCCTGTCCTTTAAAACTAATAGTCTACCAAGGAAGGCAAAGAAATGTTACTGTACTAAAGTATGTCTTAATATGGCCTGCTCTGCCTAATGTAGATGGAATGCTTAGTCAGTACTAGTTAAATCATTATGTAATGAAGCCTAAATTCTCATCTCTCACCTTTATCACTTGTTTTCTAGTCTCAGAGAAAATAAAATTAATATAATTTGTATAGTCTTAATTTCCAGTTGCTCATAGAGCTCTTAAGAATGCTCCAGCATCACCTCAAAGTCTGCATTTCTAAATCTGACAGCTGCTATTTTTGCCTCTTTTCTCTTTTCATTCTACCTCTTTTCCAACTAATTTTTTAAACTAATTTTTATCATGGATAACTTTCTTCTGTTTGCCCAAGCAGAAGCTTTGCAGTTCTTTGATTCTTTACATGTTTTGAATTACATGATTTTTTAAAAATCCATGTATTGTACTCAAAACTTGATGGTAAATCCAAATGATTTTTTTTTTAAAGATAGGTTCTTTTTATGTAGTCCAGGCTAGTCTAACCTCACCATCCTCCTGCCTCAGTCTCTCAAATGCTGGGATTACCAGCATGCACACAACACAACCAGTTTCCTGTAATCTTCATGAGCCAGTATGGTACATGGTTAAGGACACAGACTGGTGTCAAACTGTAGAAGTTTATTTCCAGCTGTGTCATTGCTGGCTTAATGACCTCAGAAGGATTAATGTATGTCCTCATCTGTTAACACCCATAGGGTTGTTGTGAGAACCAAGTGGTTTTTGTTTGTATGTTTGTTTTTTGTTTTATTTGCTTTGTTTTGTTTTTGAGACAGGGTCTCTAGTGTAAGCTGATCTCGAACTCATTAGGATAAACTACATAAATAAAATTGCATACATAGAAGCTGGGTGTGGTGGTCCATGCCTGCAATCCCAGCACTGAGGAGGCTGAGGCAGGAGTGATGGCTTTGAACTTGTGATTCTCTTACCTCAGCTTCCTAAGTGCTGGGATTACAGGTGTGGGCCACTACATTAGGTGAAAATTACATGATTTTAAGATTTTTAAGATAACCAGTGGCTACTATATAAATGCACTGTAACTGTCAGCTTATTACTGCTAAGTATTTTTATCTCTTTAGATAAACTGTAGCACCAAGAAGACAAATACACTATGTATTTCTTTGGTATCCCCTCTTCAGTACCTATTACAGTAGAAGGCATTATAGGAAGCTCAAAATTCCTATCAGTTTTGAGAATACAGTATTTTGCTTTATGTTTAATAGTAAAACATCTGTTTTCCCTTAAAGCCTGAGAAATAATTTTAGGACTTTTTCAGAATCACATTATTGCTATCTGAAAACAAGACTAACAGAAACGTGAAGTGACAGTGAAGCAAATGGATATGTTCTTAATGAAACTTTTAGGTCTCATAACTGGAATAACTTTCAAAGGTTGATGTGCTGGATCAGTGTTTCTCAAAATTGAACAAGAATGACAGTCACTTAGAATGCTTGTAAAAATACAGATACCCAGGCCCTAATCCAGATTTCCTAAATAAGAGTGTCTAAGAAAGAAGATTTTTTTTTTTCCTTTCCTTTTACTTCCATTTTAAAACCTTGGATGATTTTTATAAAAAACAGTTTCAGATAACACTGGTCTGGATGATATACTTTCTTTTGAAGGTTTTCAACTAGATTTCTGTAGGCAAAATATTTTAATCTAGCTATTCATATTTCTTTGCCCTATTTCTAAAACACTTCAGGCCTGAGGACTTGCGCCGTGAATTTGGTCGATATGGCCCTATAGTAGACGTTTACATTCCACTTGACTTCTACACTCGCCGCCCAAGAGGATTTGCTTATGTTCAATATCCTTTATTTTGTGTGCATGTTAATGTACTGTATACATGTGCATATATATATATGTTTTCAGGAGCATATGTTATAAGATTAACATTGCCTAACTGTGTTTATTTCTTTATCTCAGAAAATCTAAAGCAGTCCACAGTAGCTGGCAAGCACCCCCCAGTTTGAACCAACCTTTTAGCTAGAATTCAAGCATAAACCAAGCAGGCAAGACAAAAGGCACCTAAAGTTCAACCATCAAGGAGTAAAGAGGGAGGGTGGACACAGATATAAAGACCTGGAAGAGGGGAAGGAAGTCTTTATCAAGCAAAAAGACAAAGCCAACTTTGAGACTTCGGCTTTCCTACATTTACTCAGAGTTCCAGAGTCAAAGCCAAGTCTGATTTTGTTGGTTCTGCATCTCTTATAAAGTCCATCTTGCAAGTCTTAAAGAGTAAAGGTCAAGGTTCAAGATCAAGTGACATTGAGGTAATTGCCAGTCTCATTTTATATTGCATTTCTTGAGCTTGTTTGCTACATTTTAAAAACTAGTTAATAACTTACTGAAATATAGTTATTTTATCCTTTACATAGCTATTATCCATTATACAAGGATTAAAATATTATATAATTTATATAGCTAAGGGAGGTGAGTGGGTTATTTCAAACCAATATATGCAATTGCATGTGTTTGCAGATTGCTTTTGTTTCTTTTCTACTTATATCCCTAATAGTAAAAATATAAAGGATTGTTCAAATGATAGTTTCAAGAATACATAAGATTTCTGAAGGATTAAATCAGTTTGTTTTTTAGTAGGAAAAATTTAAAATTAAAGAGTATGAAAAAGATAGCTTCTATCTAAGAGAGACAGGAGGATGGGAAAGTAGATTGCCCCTTAAATCAGTTTTTATAAGCTTGTCTGTATGCAATTTTGTTTTGTTTTGAAACAGAGTTTTGCTGTGTAGTTCAGGCTGGCCTCAAACTCACTACATTCCTCCTGCCTCAGCCTCCTCAGTACTGGGATTGCAGGCATGCACCACCACACCCAGATTCTATGTATGCAATTTTATTTATGTAGTTTACCCTAAATGTCACAATTATAAATCCTTTTAATAAAAAAGTAATTTTAATTTCAGAGTAAAGGATTCTACAGGCTGGTATTTGCAGAGAAAAACTTGATGGATCCATTTTATGGAAAAAAGCCAGGCATGGTGGTGTAGGCCTGTAATCCCAGCACTCTAGGAGACTGAGGTGGGAAGATCACACATTCAAGCCCAGCCTGGGCAATTTAGCAATTTATTGAGATCCCATCTCAAAATACAGTATACAAAAGGGCTCTGAATGTAGCTCAGTGAGAAGACCCTGAGTTCAGTCCCTAGTACAATTTAAAAAAAAAAGCTGAGGATTTGGCTCAGTGGTTCCACTGCCTGCCTAGCAAGCACAAGGTCCCCAGTACCAAAAAAAAAAAAAAAAAAAAAAAAAAAAAAAAA
>NW_022900926.1:54058807-54079231 GCF_012274545.1 Fukomys damarensis | reverse complement strand
TGTTTGTTTGTTTTGGGGGGTACCAGGGATCGAACTTGGGACTTTGTGCTTTTGAGAAAGATGGCGGAATCACTAAAGTATATCCCTGGCCCTGGAACTAATTTTTTTTCTTATAGCATGTTTCAAATTATACAGGAACGTTGTAGCTATACTAATATATACATTAAAAGTACAATTAAATCAGGGGTGGTGCTACACACCTGTAATCCCAGCACTCTGGGAAGCTAAGATAGGAGTTTGAGCCCAGCCTGTATAACTTAGTGACTTAAGTGAGTCCCTGTCTCAAATAGGTCTGGCCATATAGCTCAGTGTGAAGACCCTGCATTCAATTTCTGGCACTGCAAAAAAAAAAAATTAAAAAGTTATATTTTTTTTCTGTTCTTTTTATTTTTATTTATTTTTATTTTTTGGTACCGGCGATTGAACTCAGGACCTTGCATTTGCAAGGCAGGTGGTGGCACCACTGAGCTAAATCCCAGCCCTGTTCTTTTTATTTTTAGATTCATTCTCCTAAATAATAATAGGGTATTGTATAATAATAAAATAATTGTTTTCTGATTGTTCATATTGGAGATGTGAACTTAAAAACTAGAACTTGCTTTTCCTATTAATTTCATTTTACATGTATAATACTTTAAAATATGTTTACTTGCTGTCTGATGTTCAAAGTGTCCTTAACGGCTAGTCATATTTGAAGATGTTCGAGATGCTGAAGATGCTCTTTATAACCTCAATAGAAAGTGGGTATGTGGCCGTCAAATTGAAATACAGTTTGCACAAGGTGATCGCAAAAGTAAGTGTGACTAAACATTAGATCTTTTTTATTCAGCAGAATGAGTTACAGCAATGGCAGATTTTAATTTTAAATTCTTTCAGCGAGTGATACTAGTTGATTGGCTGTTGTTGTGGTTTTCAAGTAATGAATTATGTTACAAGCCTTGTTTTTCATATTCTAGCACCAGGCCAAATGAAATCAAAAGAACGACATCCTTGTTCTCCAGCTGATCACAGGAGATCAAGAAGCCCCAGTCAAAGGAGAACTCGAAGTAGAAGTTCTTCATGGGGAAGAAACAGGAGACGTTCAGATAGCCTTAAAGAGTGAGTACCAAATATAAGATTAAAACTTGTTCTGGTCACAATGGAAATTAATTACATGGTGAAGTTACCGAAGTAGTAACTGGAAATGTATTTGCATACCTAAATTTTTAAACATTAATAGTACTTATCATGAGTCTTAATGCTTTTTCATAGGCATGTAGAATTTTAAGATGAATCTGTTCTCAAAGAATGGTTAGCATTTAAACATCCTTGCTCTCTGATTAGATTGACTGATTTGGACTACATGTAGTATATGTAGACTACATAGGCCCACAGAGCTTTAAATCAAAGCTGGTCTTGAGGGCTATTCACCTCCACTTCTAGTCCTTCCACTTTTCAACTCCCAGAGATTACACAAGAAAAAGACTTCCATAGTGTATACATATCAGAGCTCATTGGATTCATTGCCTCAAGCCCCTGAAGACCAGAATGAAGTCGACTGGGTCCTGTTCACCTAAGTGGAAGAGGGACATATGAAGAAAGAACCACATCCACATTTATGAATTTTAATATCTAAGAAAATTGCTAGATTTTTAATTGCTGGAAAATGTGACCTAGTCAGAACCTTCAAATCTTGTCGCACAGGTACTTTCTCTGGTATGAGTCAAATGGTTTGATTTTGCCACATCTTTGGGTAGGTGTTGAAGGTGGGGAAGTTTTAAGCTCCTTTGATAAGCAGCCAAGGGAATCCAAGTCAGAATAGGCCATTAAGAAGATAAGTGAAATATTATCTCTAAACAGCTATAGAATATTTTAGAACTTGATCCTTGTTATTATCCATTCTCTGGTATAGTAACACTATAAATATCCCTGGCATCTCAGAGTAATCCAGTTTGTCGCATAGCTAAGGGATACTTATTGGCAGTTTGAGATTTCAACTATGATAAAGAATTTCTAGGATAGGCATGATAGCACATGCATGTAATCCCAGCACTTAGTCAGATAAGCAGGAAGATCAGCATGGACTACATTGTGAGACCCTATCTCAAAAAATAAAACAAAATAAAACCCCAAGTAGTTTCTATACCCAAATACAAAGTTATATATGTGTATGTATATATAATTTTAAAATTATATACATATATATATATATATGTATTTTTTTAATTTGCACGCCTTATGTACAGGAAAACAGTACCAATACCAATACTGCTTATGGCTGTACTGATGCCGTAAGCATCACATGTCTTTCTTCCACTTAGGTGAACAATGCTATTGATGTTCAGAAGTTCAGATTACTGTGAATTTAAATTTTATCTGTCTTAATATATATATATACATACATGCATAGTTTGCACTAAGTATAGAATGGGGTGAATGGTATGCATAAAATGGTTTAGTCTAAAGCAAATATAATATTGTATCTAAACAGCAATGTCCTAAATTACTGAATAATAGTCTGCTGGCCTTGATGAAAAAGATTTATTTTGTAAGAAAAGTTATTCCTTGGATTCATTAAAAATTTGTTTCCAGTGACATTAATTAGAGCCTTAGTTACCCATTTTTTTCTCCTTATTGATTTAAATAAGGTGAATATTCACATCATTTCCTGCCTTCTAGTAGAAGTAAAATATAACACATGGTTGGAGGCAAAAGTGACCATTAATTATCCCAAATCTTCATGGAGTATCAGGCATATAAGGACCACATCTTTCAAAACAATGCTGTTTTTTGTTTTGTTTTATTTTGGTTTTTTTGTTTTTTTGAGACAGGGTCTCACTATGTAGTTGAGACTGACCTGGAACTCACTATGTAGCCCAGGCTGGTCTTGAACTCACAGCGATCCTCCTGCCTCAGCCTCCCGAGTGTGGGATTACAGGTGTACGCCACCACGCCCAGCAACAATGCTGTTTTGTACTAGTTAAGACCATTGCTTAACCTTCCAGATTCATTTTTCTCATTTGAAAAACTGTGTTACAAAGATTAGAAATTTTAAATTAGTTTTCAGTGTATTTTTAAGGATCCAGTTTTATGTGTGTAGCTGCATATTTTTGTATATATATGTGTATGGATTAGGATATCAATAATTTAAGCATAATGTATACTGCAAGTGTATATAGTACACATGGTAAGAAGTCTCTGTGCCTTTGGTGTATGTAGGAAGAAAAACTAGTTTGTTGCCCTCATTAGACTATGGATTCTTTGACTTAAATTGTTGTTGGTGTGTGTTTTGAGACAGGGTTTTACTATGTAGTTCAGACTGGCCTTGAGCTCACTACAGAACCCAGGCTGGGCTCACACTCTTAAGTGATCCTACTGCCTCTGCCTCCTAAGTACTAGGATTACAGGCATGTGACACCACAGTTGCCTCTCTTTGCCTTATTCATATTTATAGCCCCAGTATTTAGTAGTAGTCCCTAACTCATAGTAAGTATTTTATAAATCCTTGTTGAAGCCGGTTGTGGTGGCACACGCCAGTAATCCCAGCACTTGGGAGGCTGAGGCAGGAGGATTACTGTGAGTTTGAGACCAGCCTGGGCTACACAGTGAGTTCCAGGTCAGTCTCAACTACATAGTGAGACCCTGTCTCAAAAAACCAAAATAAATAAATAAATAAATCCTTGTTCACATATTTCAGTAAATGTGTATACTTGAACTTTGAACATTCCTAAAGAATGTTAAAATTATTGCTCAGCCTTTTCTTTAGTCCAAATGTAGCATCTTTTTAAAAATTAGTAATTTTTGTCAAGGACATTTTTCCCATTTTGTTTTCTATAACTATGCATGAAATTCAGTAATTCCTAAATAACAGTCCATTGATTCCAGCATATATTCTATAGCAGTTCTATTCACACAGCCAGGCACTGAGGTACACATCAGTAATCCCTGAAGTATCAGTTCAAGGCAAATCTGGGCATTTAGAAAGACTCGTCTCAAAAAGAGGGGTAGGGCAAGGGATATAGCTAGGTAGAACACTTGGCTAGCGTACTTGAGGTCCCGGTTTCAATCCCCAGTACCAGGGAGAAAAAGTTATCTTTATACTTTCCAGTTTTATTCTTCTAGTTCAATGTTTCTTTCTGGGATAATTTTCCTTCAGTTTGAGAATTTTTATTTTGTATAGAAAAAGTGTGCTGGAAGTGAATTCTCAACTTTTATCTGAAAACATCTTTATTTTACATGCATATTTAAGGAGTACTGTTTTTGCTACATTGGGAATTTTAGGTTGGCATAGATTTTCCTTCTTCTTACCCCCCCCCCATGATACCAGTCTGCTATTTTTCTGATGTCCATAGTCAGCTGCTGGTCTTTTTTGCTCCTTTGAGCAACAGGTAAGCTTTTTTTCTGGCAGCTTTTCCAAATTTTCTCTTTGACTTTAGTTTGACTATCATAGTTTTTTCTTTGTGCTTATTCTGCCTGGGATTTATTGAGCTTTTTGAATTATGAGTTGATGCCTTTGTCTGGGTGAGTCCTAGGCCATTATCTCTGCTTTTGTCTTACTGAATTTTTCCTCTTAGCTGTGTAACTATGTACCACACATCACTTATGCTCTGCTCTGGATTTGGTGGTACTGGGGATTGAACTCAGAAACTTAGTGCTTGCAAGGCAGGTCAGTGCTACTGAGCTAAATCCCGGCCCTGCTCTGGATTTTTAAAAATTCCTTTTCTCTCATTGTGTTTCAGTCCAGTTCACTGTTTCTTTTGCTGTGTCCAGACTGCTATTAAATCTATCCAGTCACCTTTTT
Organism: Fukomys damarensis; assembly: GCF_012274545.1. Classification (NCBI taxonomy): domain Eukaryota; kingdom Metazoa; phylum Chordata; class Mammalia; order Rodentia; family Bathyergidae; genus Fukomys; species Fukomys damarensis. The sequence continues at coordinate 54,074,451 of NW_022900926.1, read as the reverse complement.
TTAAAAGTTTTTTTTTATCAGTACATGTTTACAATACATGAAGTTTACATTCATGTTAGGGAGTAGGTGCATGTATATGACATATCTTGATTCTTTTTTATTCCTTCCCATCCCTACCCATCTTCCTGCATCCCTGATCCTCTTTCCCCATTTTCATTATCGTTAATACCATTATTTTTTGTTTGTATTATGAACAGTGTTTGCATTCATTGTGGCTGTTCAGTACATGTACATGATACATCTTAAATCCTTTTCCCTTCCTTCCTCTCCACTCTCCCCTTGGTCTCTTGGACCCCTTCCCATTTGCAAAAGATCTTGTTTCCTTCTATCAAACTTTTATTGTGCCTTACTCAAATGAAAGATACCATATTGTATTTAAGCTTGTGTGTTTATTTCACTTAACATTATATTTTCCAGGTGTACCCATTTTTCTACAAATGTCTTAAATTTATCTTTTTTGGGGTGGTTGCTTTTTGTTTTTTGAGACAGGGTCTCATTATATAGTTCAGGCTGGCCACGAACTCACGGCATTCCTCCTGCCTCAGCCTCCCCGAATGCTCACAACCAGCCAAATCTAACCTTCTTTATAGCCAAGTACTATTCTGTTATGTATAGATACTACCTTTTCTTTATTCATCTGTTGATGGACATACAGGCTACTTCCTGGATTTGGCTATTATGACATTGTGCTGCTATAAACATTGGCATACATGTGTATCATTGTGTTATGTCCTTAGCTCTTTTGGGAAGTTACCTAGAAGGAGAATAGCTGGGTCAAATGGAATTTCTGTTTTTAATTTTTTGATAAATCTTCATACTTATTTCCAAAGTATTTGTACTAGTTCACATTCTCACCAACAATGTAGAAGTGTTCTTTTTTCACTACAGCCATACTAGCATTTATCTTTTAATTTCTTGATTACTGCCATTCTTTCTGATATAAGATGAAATGTTTTAATTTGCATTTCTCTAATGACCAGAGATGTAGAACATTTTTTCATGTTTGTAGACCATTAATACTTGTTCTTAGAAGTGTCTATTCATTTCAATTGCCCATTTTTTTACTGTCTCTCATTTTAGATTGTCTAGGTTTTTTTGAGTTCTTTATAATACTCTAGATATTAGTGCTCTTTCTAAGAAGTAGCTGGCCAAAAAATTTTTTTGCATTCTGTAGGTTGTCTCATTTGTTGTTTCCTTTGCTGTGTAGCTTTTTAATTTGATATAATCCCATTTGTTGATTCTTGTTGATATTTCTTTTGCAGTTGGAGTTCTGTTCAGAAAGTCCTTGTCTAAACATATGATTTCAAGTGTTTTAACTATTTTATCTTCCAGTAGGTTCATTATTTCTGTTTTAATGCTTAGATCTTTGCTCCATTTTTAGTTTAGTACATTGTGAGGATATGGGTCAAGCTTCAGTCTCCTGCATACAGATAGTCAATTTTCCCAGCACCATTTGTTAAATAGGCTATCTTTCCTCTAATGTATGTTTTCGGCCCCTCTGTCAAAGATTATAACAGAATGTGTCTGGGGGTGTTTTTGTATCCTCTGTTCTCTTCCAATGATGCCCAATGACTTTTTAATTCTAGATATACTTTGTTCTAAATGTCTTTTTATGGATTCCCATTTCCATTGAAATTCTCTATTTTTGCACATTTTGTCTATTTTCATCTTTTCTTTAACGTTTTAATCATAGTAATTTTAAAAATTCTTATTTGATAATGTTAATACCCAGATTACTTTGGGTGTTTCTTTTTTCCCCCCTTCTATTTCCTTCTCTCCTTCATCTTTATTTTTCTTACTTTTAGTCATTCTTGAGTATTTTTCCCAAATACCTTATTTTTAAAAATTTAGATGTTAGACATGGTAAATGAAAAATTTCAGAGGCTTTGGATGATGTAATCATCCTCCAAGGAAAATTGTTTTCTTCTGCTAGACAAGCATACTGGCAGATCACCTTCATCCTGTGAAGGTGTGATTTGGGTGTTATTAAAACTGATGTAGTTTGGCTTTGCATTTACTCCTAGAACATGGCCCTTAGCTCTAGGATTTGTTCCTTCTGGGTGATTATTGAAAGTCTGGATCATTGTCCAGGGACTTTTGGTCTTATTGGCTTGGAATGCAGCCTGTCTCCTCAGTACAATCTGATAAAAATTCAGTTCACTTCTTGGATTTCCCAGTTGCTGTTTTTATCCTAGATATTCACAACTTAAAAGATAGCCAATGACTTATGGAGAATTGGTAGGCAGATTTTAGGAAATCTGCTTGGATATAGTTCCTTCATTTCTGGGATTTAGCCTCTAAAGTCCCAACCATTTATGTGCCCCTGAATTCTTTTGTTCCCTCATTTTAATGAAACAGCAATTTGGGGTCTCAATTTCCCCATGCTGTCATGTAGAAACTGGCCTTGGTAAAAGAAGCCGAGGTTTGTAACCCCTCAAGTTCTGCTTATATTTGTTATTCTCCAGTACCTTCAAACAATTTTTTAATGTAACTTTTTTGTGGTCCAACCTGGTGTTGAATTTGCTATATAAGTAACCTAGGCCTCCAACTCACAATTTTCCTGCTTCAGCCACTCAAGTGCTAGGATTATAGGTATGCACCACCATGCCCAGCTTAGGTTTTGTTTTGAGCAGTATTCGATAAACTTTAAGTAATTCTGTCTCTATTTTTAATCTTTTTTAAGGTTTTTGTATTTCTGAAGTGCTATTCAACCTAGACTAAACATGGAAGACATATTTCAGAACTGATTCTTAAGAGATATCAAGCAAAGTTAAAATCTTTTAATCATATATTTGACTGTAACAAATATTATAAACTTGTTATTTATGTTTGAAGCAAATGAATATGTAATAAAAGTAGCGTTGTTTCTTAGTGGTAGAACACTTGCCTAACAGGCACAAGGCCCTGTGTTCAATCCCCAGGCATTATTTAAAACAAAGAACAAAAATAAAAAATAAAAAGTAAAACAAAGAACAGAGCCAGGGATTTAGCTCAGTGGCACTGCACCTGTCTTGCAAGCTCAAGGTCCTGAGTTCAATCTCCTATACCAAGAAAAAACAAAACAAAAAAAACTGCTACTTGTAGCTTCTCTAGTAAAATCATAACTGTTATATGAAGCATATAAGTTCCTGAAGATGTTTCTTCTTAACCTGTTGCTTTGTATGAAATATATGCTCTAACCATATGGATGTTTGCAGGTCTCGACACAGGCGATTCTCTTATAGCCAGTCTAAATCTCGTTCGAAATCACTACCAAGGCGGTCTACCTCAGCACGGCAGTCAAGAACTCCAAGAAGGAATTCTGGTTCTAGAGGACGGTCAAGGTCCAAATCCTTACAAAAAAGGTCCAAGTCAATAGGAAAATCACAGTCAAGTTCACCTCAAAAGCAGACTAGCTCAGGAACAAAATCAAGATCACATGGAAGACATTCTGACTCGATAGCAAGATCCCCATGTAAATCTCCCAAAGGGTATACCAATTCTGAAACTAAAGCACAAACAGCAAAACGTTCTCATTTTCGGTCACATTCCAGATCTCGGAGTTATCGTCATAAAAACAGTTGGTGAACAACAGAAGAGCATTACATAGTCTTTAATATAAGTTATTATATCTCTCCTTATGTTAAATAAAAACTCTTCGAGGCTTACAAAAATTTGAGTTGATATTAGTTACTTTGGGCATGTGGAAGTAATAATACCTTTCTAGATTTGGATTAATAAAGATTTGGTCTCAGTTAAGGGCCCACACCACAAATTATGTGTCTAATGTTACCACTTTATGAACTCTTTAAAAGAAATTTTATTAGTAAAAGTTAGTAGTACATGTAGTTTACATTTGTGTTAGGGAGTAGGTACATGTACATAGATCTTGATTCTTTTTTATTCTCCTTCCTATCCCTACCCTCCTCCCTGCCTCCATCTCTAGATCCCTTTTCTCAGGGTAGGAAAGGAAGGGAATTTAACAAGATTTACAATGGAACATTTTTAATTTACATTTAACAAAAGGTTACTTCTCAAAGAAAATGGGTAAATGGAATCAATTTAGAATTCCATTTGGGTATTGAGTATTAGTTCTATTAATAACTTTAACAAAAATTATTTTTAAAGCATTTTTCATGTAAAAAGTAATTATGATTTTATATGTTTGATATCTGTTTAGTTTTTGTTTAAGCTTAGGCCAATTCCTGGTAGGGTACTAGTTCAAATAACAACATTGTGAAGGCCCCAAAAGTACATTTATATAGTGATCAAGGATTCAAAGGATACATTGTCTCCCGAGCTCAGAGAAGCTTATATTTTTATTGAATAGAACAGTAAAGATAAACTGATAGGAAATAATGGAAACATTTTTAGAAATACTGGATTTTACAGCTGTCTGCTTAACAAGCTCAAGGTCCTGAGTTTGATCCCTGGTACCAATTTAAAAAAAAAAACAAAAAAAAAACTGGATTTTAAGTGGTTCGAGCTTCTAAAATTTTTCTCTAAACTTATGTTTTCAAAAAATTATGGCCTGCAAACCATTTGGCATAAATTGTTATGCAAAAATATTCATTTTAAGCCATACATTCTTCAGGGCTAAGACAAAACTATCACAAGTTTGAACCCAGCCTGGGAAACCTGGTGATTTAGCAAGAACTTGTCTCAAGACTTTAAAAAGGACTGGAAATACAGCTTAATTCAAAGGTCCATGGGTTCAGTACTTAGTACCAGGGAAGGAAAAAAAAGTACCTTAATACATTTGAAAAAGAGTACATTTTGTATAAAATCATATTTTTACCATTATTTCTAGTTTTCATCTGCTTTTCTTTTTAGAGCTCTCAGTGTTTTAAATAATATAGAATGCCTTATTTCTGAGAATAGTACCTTTTATTAAGAAACTCAAAACTTATCTTCAAAAAGTAATTTTACAGGGTCTGAATTTTACATTATACTGCTTTTATTTTTTTTAACCAAATAACATTGTTAACATAGTTACTGCTTTTATAATTGTTATGATTAAGAATTTTTTTTAAGGAATGTATTTGTAGGGTCCAGGATTTAGCTCAGTGGCACCATGCCTGCCTCACAAGTGCAACACCCTAGTTCATCCCTGGTACCAAAAGAAATGTATTTGCAGCCAGGTGTGGCAGGAAATGCCTATAATCCTAGCATTTGGGAAGCTGAGGCAGATGGACCACTTTGAGTACAAAGCCAGACTAAACTATACAACAAGATCCTGTTTCAAAAAAATTCTTTTTCAGTTTTTCATATTTACAGAGCTCTACTTTTGTACCTTAGTGCATTATATTACTGAGACTTAAGTTATCAACCCATGTACTTCATATTTATAGAATGCTTAAGAAATGTTTTAGTTGAGGATTTAGCTCAGCGGTTCAGTGGCTGGCCTTGCAAGCGCAAGGACCCGAGTTCAATCCCCGGTACCCCCCAAAAAAGAAATGTTTTATATCTTTAGTATATAGTTTATATCTTTAGTGTATCATTGTTGCTTCTACTTCTTTTGAAAAGAAATTTTGCTTTTCTTTGCATGTTAGAATATGCAACATTACAAAAATAACTTATTTGCCAGTAGTATTTGGACAAGTACCATAAATTCATATATATTGTACTTTTTAATAGATTTCCCTATTTAATATAGCAAAACTCATTTTAAAACTACAACCCTGAAGTGTTCATTTATAAAATTATGTAGCACTATTGACATTTAAAGGAGAATCTGAAGAACTAGTAAGACAAATATTAATATAAATAAATGGTTTCATACATGTACAGCATTCAGCAGCTCAGTGATGGACCACTTGCCTGGCATGCATAAGGCCCTGGGTTTGTTTTTGCTCTGCATTCACAAATCGTTATCTGTTAATAAAAAGCTACAGCAGTATTCTTGGACACAGTAGTGCTTCCATTTAACTTTGACTTGCTTTTCCATGGTAATCCCTAGGCTGCTCAGAAGGGATCCTTTTGATTTGATGGAAAAGCTGGAATTATAGCTCAAATTATTTGAGCATTTACTATGTGCTTGACCCTGCTCTATAAATTTCAAGTCATTCACCTAATTTTTACAACCACCTTATTAGGTAAATAACTGCAAATAAGGAAACTTGTGATGCAAATCACCATTTTAACTGAGATGCTAGGAAATACCTGGGTTCCAGTCTTCCTGACACTATGACTTTTAGAAACAGAGAAGTCTTTGAGAGATAGATGCTTAATAAAATATTTAGAGAGACATGAAAACATAGAATTAGGAAAATAAATGCTTCAGTAAAAATGTTTCCATGACTCTGGATAAAAAGTGATTGGCTGGATATCGTAAAAAAAAAAAATGTCTTCTGGGAATATCTTTATTGTGAATTCATTTTGTCATAGAATTATTTCTTGGGCCATTTAAGAGAGATACTTAGGATAAGACTGTCTATTAATAAAACAAAAGTGTTTTGGTTTGGTTTGGATTTTTGAGACAGGGTCTGGATATGTAGTTCAGGCTGGCCTCCAGTTCATACTGATCCTTCTCCCTCAGTCTCCCAAGTGCTGGGTTAGTAGGCATGCAACAACACACCTGGCAATAAAGCAAATGTTTTGCTTACACATCTATAATCAATTTCTTTTAAGAGAATACATGTACTTAGATACTTCCCAAGTTTAATACAGGGGTATACCTATCACTGTTCAAGATAACTTAAGGCCAAAGAAGTTAAACGTGAAAAAGAAAAAAAAAAGAAAAACATGGTCAAATGTAGCTGCTTTTCTTTTTCCCTGCAAATAATGCCCAGTAATTTTTGTATAGCAGCCATTAATTTATAGCTGCTAAAAGATAATGAACTTGTGGACCTGGGATCAGTGGTTCTGCCATCTGCCTTGCAAGCTGAAGGTCCTGAGTTTGATCCCTGGTACCAAAAAAAAAACAAACTCGTTGGAAATTTTATTTGCAACCTAGGATTTAATTTTGTGCCACTGGGATAATAGCTTTTTCAAATAAAATTAAATTCAAGACCATTATTTGGGGTTTTGTTGCTTTTGAGACAAGGTTTGCTATGTAGGCTAAGCTAGCCTCGAACTTACTGAATAGGCTAGGTTGGCTTGGACTCTGTTCTATTGCCTCAGCATCCCACATGTGTGCACCACCATACTGGGCTAGGACTTCTTCTTTTTTTTTTTTTTCCAACTATATGGCCCAAGCTGGCCTTGAACTTGCAGCGATCCTCCTGCCTCAGCCTCCATGTGCCACCATGCCCAGGTAGGACCTTTTATTTTTTTTATTTTTTTTTTTTTTTTGCAACTTGAACACCAAACATAGCCCATTTGGCCTCAAACCAATTCTCATGCCTCAGCATTGAGTACTAAGATCACAGTCCTTGCCACCAGGCCCAGCTAAAATATAAGAAAAATTATTGTATTACCAATAAGAGTTGCTGCCATTATGCCAGGTATGGTGGCACATTTCTATAATTGCAGCACTCTGGGAGGCTGAGGCAGGAGGACTGCATGTTTGCACTAACCTGGGGAACTCAACAACTTTGCAAGAACTGTCTCAAATAAAAGGGCTGGAGATGAAGCTCAGTGCAAAGGCCATGGGTTCAATCCCCAGCACCACACATATACATAAATTACTGCCTGTATTCTGATCCCACTGCCAGATACAAAATTAACGTTTAAATAAAATATTTAGAAATAATTATAATCCTGAACATTAAAATTATAATTTCTCACAAGATACCATATGTATGCCTATATTCCCAGCTACTTCAGAGGGCGAGGCAGGAGCATCAAAAGCTCAAACCAGCTTGAGCAACTTAGACCTTATCTAGACTTTAAAAGGGCCAGGAATTTATGTACATCATTGGCAGACTGCTTGCCTAGCATTGGTGAGTCACTGGATTCAATCCTCAATACCATGTGTGGTTGTGGAGATGGTGGTGGTAGTGTTGGGGGGTGTTCAAGGTCTAAGAATGAGGGGGAGTAGGGAAAAGGATATTCATAATTATAAATCAAGCACAAAGACAACTGGGTCAAATATATTTTTCAAAATATAATAGTCTGTTGGAAATGTTAGATCAACATTTCAGGTTGATTCAACATCTGTCTAGTTGAAATAGCACAATAATTAGAACAAGCTGGACAAGGTGGCACATACGTTGCAATCCCAGCACTCAGGAAGTTGAGGCAGTGTGTTTGAGGCCAGCCTGGACTACCTGCCAATATTATTTAAAAAAAAAAAAAATAAATAGAAAAGCAGCTGTCTTATTTAATGATAGCATGTGAAGAAAGGCTGAATTAAAAAATACAAATATAAGCCAAGCACAGTAACCAATGCCTGTAATCCCAGATACTCAGGTTGAGGCAGGAAAATTCCAAGTTCAAGACTATCCTGAACAATTTAGTGAGACACTGTCTCAAAATTTAAAAAGACCAGGGCCGGGGATTTAGCTCAGTGGTTCTGCCACCTGCCTCGCAAGCACAAGGTCCCCAGTTCAATCCCCGGTACCAAAAAAAAACTAAAAATAAATAAAAAGGCTAGGGATATACTTCTGAGCAGAGTACTCACTTGCCTACCATGCATGGAGCCCTGGGTTCAAACCCTAGTATTACAAATGAAGCAGATTATCATACCCCAATAGCAATGATTTCTAAATGATATGGTTTTATTTTGTCTTGGGAAAAGAGTTGTATGATTCCTCAGATAGGTGTGGTAGGTATGCCTGTAAATACCAGCATTCTGGGAGATTGTGAGGAGGACTGGAGTTCTAGCCCAGCCTGGGCAATTCAAGACTCAAAATAAAAAGGGATGCAACTCTGGTAGAGCAACTTGCCTAGTATGTGTGAGATCCTGGGTTCAGTCCCCAGCACCACATAAATAAATGAGCAAGAGAATAAATAAATACTGTAATAACTGAAAGGGCTGGACTCAGTCCAAAAGCCCTGGGTTCTCTAGCACCTGTTTGAAGATCTTACCCTCTTAAGCATTTTTTTTGTTTTTGAGACAGGGTATGTAGTTGAGACTGACCTGGAACTCACTATGTAGCTTAGGCTGGTCTCAAACTCACAGGGATCCTCCTGCCTCAGCCTCCCGAGTGCTGAGATTACAGGCGTGCACCACCATGCCCGGGCCTGTTAAGCAATTTTGAGGTCAATTTAAATCAAACATTTGTATACTGGAAATAAAAAGTCATCAAAATGCTTACAGAAGGAAAAAGGCTTTTTGTGGGGAGAGGGCTGAGACAAATTCTCACTATGTAGTTCAGGCTGGCCTTGAACTCACCTGTGGCAAGGAGTGATCCTCTTGCACGTGTGCCACCACACCTGGCTAAAAAGGGCTTTGGATACTTTTTAAAAGCCTGAGAATTGAGCCAAAGAACTTAGCTTTATTTAAACTTGAAAATAATTAGGCATGGTGGTCCATGCCTTTCAATAGCACTCAGGAGGATGAGGCAGGAGGATTTTCAGGTTGGAGTATATAAAACCTTGTCTCAAAAAAAAAAAAAAATTCCTTTTACCTGCCATCCCTTTCCTCAAGATTTTAGACTTCTACATTTGTAATTTGGATTTGACAACTAGTCAGGTTAACAAATTCTTAATTTTGGATTAAATTCCTGTAAGTCAGGAGTAATTATGTATATAGCCTTGGAAGAATGCACTTAGTACTACAGGTGCTTCTCATGTAATGATGGGGTTATGATCCACTGAACCCATTGAGATTGAAAATGTATTTATCTCACCTAATAAACCTGCAGCTTAGCAACAGGACACATTAGAATAGTTGTTTATCCTGATCCAAGGGCTAACTGGGAGCCGTGGCTCACTTCTGCAACCCAGCATCACAAGCAAGGATCTTACTTCGTATCGCTAGCCAGGAAATGGATCAAAATCTGAAGTCCACTTTTTACTGAATACAAAACAGCTTTCATACCATACCACAATAAAGAAAGTCCACCACTCTGAGGAATCATCTCTGACGTCTTACAAGTAGAAAACCACACATTTTTCTTGAGTTATAGCCTATTCCTACTTTACATATTAGGCTATGAGAAATAAATTTACTGAAACCCATTTATAAAAGCATGTGGAAGACTAGAGAAATGGGTGTCATTTTCTCTTTTATAGGTAGGTAGAGAGAACCAACCTCTATTTGAGAGTTGAGAGGAAATATTCTAATTTAACAACTAATTGGCAATTATAGATGTAATTAAATCCATATAAGGCAGAGGATGTCACTAGTACGTGTTATGCCTTGAGAGAAAATGGAGAGGTTATGGAAAGACAAACTACATTGGTTTCATTTTTATGTTGTAATTACTGCTTCTATACTCACCTTACTAAAGGTGTACACCTCTAGGTATGACCTTTTCTGTTGTGCCCTCCCAGAGATGACCTACAGGCACCTCAAAGTTCAACAAGCCAAATGAAAATTACTTTCCTCTGTAATTTCAATCCTTCTGCACAGTTCCCTAATTGCTTGCTTCATCCTCCTACTGTTAAAAGCCTTGCTAGGTATGTAGTCCAGTGGCACCATGCCTGCCTGAAAAGTGCAAGGTCCCGACTTCGGATCTCCAGTACCAAAAAAAAAAAAGCCTTTTCTCATCCCCTCAAAATAAGTCTATTCCCTCTGATGTCAAAAGGCTCCTTTCTTCTTTTGAACTATAATATGCTCATGTGCTGTTTCAAGTATTCTTCCCAAACTGTTCTTCATATTTCAACCAATTTTTCAAGTAATACATTCCCTTCCTCATAAACCTGACTTGTCGTGCTTACACATACAAAAAAACTGACACTCTTCAGCATGACGGTCAAGGTCTTTAATGTTCTTACAATATACCTTTTAGATATATTCAATCTAGTCTCACCTCTCAGACAACTGTACATTCTACATCTCTTCATTCACTCTGGATTTTTTTTTTTTTTTTAAAGACAGTCTCTGTGTAGTTCAGACTGTCTTTGAACTCATTATGCAGCCCAGGCAGGCCTCCAAGATTCTCCTGCCTCAGCCTCCCAAGTACTGGGATTCCAGGCTGTGCCACCATGCCCAGGTGCTCACTTTTGTCTTTTACTGCTGTGTATTAAACACTGCTGACTTTTTTTAAGAGCCCAACTCAATGCTTCCGCTAACCCCTCCCAGTACTGTGGAATGAACCCAGGGCCTTCACACCAGGGCTTTCAGTTTACACTCCCCACCCCTTTTTAGAGTTTTTATTTTGATACAAGGTGTTACTCAGTTGCCCAAGGTTGAGCTTGAACTTGGGCTCTTCCGCGACCTCAGACTTCCAGAATGCTGGGATTACAGGCATGTACCTGATACCTGGCTCATGTGGCTTCCAAATGAGTTTTAAGTATCAGGCAAAAGAAGCTGCTGCTGGGTGCAGTGGTTCAGGATGCCTATAATCTCAGCTACTAAGGAGGCTGAGGCAGGACTGCAAATTCAAACACAGCTGGAACCGAGGAACACAGCGAGACATGCCCCCAGCCCCCTCCAAAAAAAGGTTGGGGGTTATAGAGCATATGCCTAGCATGCAGGAAGCCCTGGGTTCAATACTCAGATTCCGGGAGAATAAAGTATACAAACCATTTCCCCAAGCACATAATCACTTGATTTCCACATTAGTATAGTATGCTAGCTTTACACTAATATAGGGAAAGAACTGATTATACAGTACTATGCCCAAAACCTGAATGCTGAACCTAAAAAATGATTACTTGCCTAACATTTCAGTCTTTTAGCTTATAAATCATATAAACTACTGCAAAATTTGTATTACTATAATTTGAAAAGAATGGTTTCTGTTAACCTTAATTTGATCTTTTGCCCTTTCTCCACCAATAAAAACACTAACAAACTACTTAGCACCAATATTAATGCAAATAAGAGGAGCACCTTCCATGTCACAATCAACTGCGAGTTGGACAAAGTTGGTATCAAAGTGTAAACAGCTCAAAACTTCAGCATAAAATACTAATCACATACTAGTTCTCTAGTGAAGTGCCAATGATGCAAGAATTGTTTCTTCAAACTTATAAAGCTCTTATCCCTTTGCAATTAATGAGCCCCTTTACCAAACTACTAGTTTAAACCTAGGCCTGAAGCTGGTGATTACTATAGAACATTCACTAATACCTTTTCCTTGAATATATATCTATAGTATAAACCAACCAATTTTTTTCACTCTTCGAACTGTAAGACCTATTTAATACTTCATAATATAGTCTATTTCACGGTTACTCTGAAGATTTTCAGCAATTCTCTTTGAGTATTAACTCTTAAAGCTCTTAAAGTCTTCATCACAACGTTGACTTCACCTACATTTCCATACTAATGTACCAGTTTCTCTACATTTACACAAAGCTATATGTATAATACTGAATAAAGCTAAATTTTTCTACATATGAAAGGCTTTATAGCCAGTAATAATGAGTAGCAAGGTTTATGATACACTCACCTGCACATGACTTTATCAGGGAACGCTAACATGTTACACCCTCTTGGCACTGCTTTAAGTCAATAGTGATTGTAAAGTTAGCCTGAAACAACAGTACTCACTTTCAGAGATCCGGCGTGTTCAGGGTGGTATGGCCATACACAGTACTCACTTTCAAACAGCTACGAAATTGTTTCGCCTATGAACCAAAATGTACAAACTCTAAAATTAAGCTCCAGGTAACCCCTTTCTCATCTCCTACCTTACAGCATTTACTCGTCATAAAATCTTTTTCCTTTTTCTATGTCTAAACATTGGCTAAACTCAGAAAAACTTACGTGATAAACTTTACTTTGTATAACATAAAGCCCACAGTTCTATTTAATAACTTCCCAGCTGCAAAGACATATATAAACACACTGAGAACAATGTTTGAATGTCTGTACTTTCACAAAGTACAACTACATATATTGTATTTATCTTCAAGTGAGCTATTGAATCCAAAATCTGCATCTAGTATCATAACATTACACTTATGTTGGTTCAAAGCAACAAAAAAAAAAAATCAAGCTGGGTGTGCACCTATAATAATCTCAGCTACTTCAGAGGCAAAGGTACGATCCCAAGTTTGATGCCAACCAAGTGTTAAGTTGTGGATTCAGTTCCCAGTACCATAGTAGAAAGCAAAACAAAAATCCATCAGTGCAAACTTAGTAAACCAACCAAGTATCCTCTTTTTTTTCTTTTTGAGATATGGTCTTGTCATATAGTTCAGGCTGGCCTCAAACTTCCACCAATCCTTCTGGCACCTTAAAGTGTCACTTTCTTTCACTGAAAAATGCATGTAAATCAAATAGTACTTTATAAAATGGCTCACATATAAAAATCTTTTCTACTCAGAAAGCTGAGGCAGGAGGATCTCTAATTGGGAAGACAGTCTGGACAAGATCTTCTATTTAAAAGAAAAAATTGTAAGTTATAAACTAAGGAGCCTTTGATGGAGGATTCTCTCAGAGGCCAAACTACATTATTCAATCTTCTAGCTGGGCATGGTGATGCACACCTGTAATCCCAGCACTTGGAAGGTTGAGGCAGAAGGATCACTGCCAATTTGAGGCCAGCCTGGGTTTTATAGCGAGTTCAAGGCTTGCAGGAACTAAAAAAGATTGTCCCCCCACCAAAGAAAGTAAGTTATCTCAATCTTCTAAAGTTTGTGGGATGGTATCCGCATAAAGCCAAAGACAAAGCCAATGAAATGTAAAGTTAAAATCCAATCATATAAAATCATCTCTTGGTCACATTCAATCAAGAAACAGTCATACACAAAGAATCACGACTAGTTAAAAGGGGGAGGGCCAAATTATTATTACTTTAAAATTTGATTACAACCAATTCTGTTGGCATTAAAATTAGAGGCATTTTTCAATTTGAATAAATGGCTACATACCAAAATCCATAAATTGAGTTTGGTAAAAATGAGAATAAGAATTTTCCAGGAATTACAAATTAGAAGGCAGAAATCAGTTTAGAGAAACACAGACAAACCCCATGTTTACAATGATTGTGCCACAGACTTAAACTTCAGTAGTGCATTAGTAAACTGTTCACATTTAGATCTTCACTTTGAGCTTTAACAGCTGTTTCTTGAAAAAAATCTCTTAGTACCTTGTGCAAATCAATCAGTCTTCCATGTGCCTCAGCACAGTTAAAATTTGTCCACTATATATACAAAACACCTACCATGTTGGCAGGTCAAAATACATACTTTCATAACAAAACTATAATGTACTTCTCAAATATGAACAATATACACATAATACATGTTATACAGTATTTACAAAATATAAAATATAATACAAGCTGTTTGTATTCTAAGCTCATCTTTTGCACTCAAATGGTACAAAGGCAAATTTCCATTTCTGTACCAATTTTCTTTTAAAGAGTCCAGGGATTTGGGAAAAACTATGTTTTACATACATACTGAAATCTAAGTTTGAACTTTTAGGAGCGTTTTTAAGTGTACTGCCATTAGCTCTCTATTTTGGACCGAATTTTCAACACTGCTTCCCATCCAGTGACTAGGAGGCTTTGGAAGAACACTAGGAGAAGGCGGATCACTGAACTTTGCCCCAGCATAATTTTCCTTTTGGCTCACTTCAGTTAGAAATGCTGATTTCTTCAAATGCATATTTTTAATGTTTTCAGTATTTTTAAAAGGCTTTTTTTCCTGCTTCTGAATTCTATCAGGCGAAACAGAATCCTGCCAAAAGTTATTCTCATTCTTTTTTGCAGAGGTGATCTTGGTTAGTGGCAAGTTATATTTACTTTTCTGTCTGTTTATCTTTGGTTGTTCACACAAGTGTATACCATGAACAAGCTGGCCGTGGGGAAGGGCAATTTTCTCCGATTTTCCCATCTTTGATTTTAAAACCTACAAAGATAAGGAACACAAAAGTGAATATAATTTCAAGATAAAAATCACTAATAGACCTCACATCATATATTATCATATGGGCTGGAGATGAAGCTCAAGGCCAAGGCCAAGTTCAATCCCCATTACTGCCTTAACAACTCTGTAATCATGTTAGATTTAATCCCGCTGGAATTTTCACCTATTTTATCCACATTCAGTAACACCGCAACTGCCTAGCAAAGCATCATTTCAACCGTTCACTTTTCTTGGTAAACTTATTGTGGATACAATAAAACTACTGGAGATTTAAAAAGCCAAGCCCCATACACTGTGGGAACTGCTAAACACAAGCAGTTTATCTCTGAGACTTGGCACACAAAATTCACAGCTTCAAAGAGGCAAAATACGCCAGGACTGTTGGCGCAAACCTGTAATCCCAGCACTCGGGGAGGCTGAGGCAGAAGGATCGCTGAGAGTTCGAGGCCAGCACGCAGGCGTCCTGAACTGCATGAGACTTTCTCTTAAAACAAAACAAAACAAAACCAAAAAAACGCCAAAGAGGCAAAAACCCTACAGCCTCTGCTGCCAACTTTGGAACTTCAAAGTTCCACGAAGCAGGTCAGGCCCTTGGCCTCCTGAGCCCCACTGCACCGGACGCCCCACACAGGGCACCTGACATCTCAGCAAAAACCCAGCCACACCAAAGTGAGCCATTGGCGGCCAGCACCAAGCCCCACAGCATCGGGTTAGCCCCATTCCGATCGTCTCCGCGACCAGTCACTCAAGGAGCGCCAGCGAAGAGGGAGGGAGGCCCCCGCCCCTGCCCA
>NW_022900926.1:54012375-54058274 GCF_012274545.1 Fukomys damarensis | reverse complement strand
GCTGCTGATACTGATGGAAGCGACTGGGAAGCTGCCCCGCCGGGCTGGTTCGCACCTTCTTCTTCCGCCTCTTCTTCGGTGCTGCCCGCGGGGCGCCTCCCGCCACGGTTGGACTGCAGTGGGGCAGAGCTGCTGCTGGGGCGCGAGGCTGGGGGACCAGGCAGGGGCCGTCTCCCCCCAAGAAGTGAGGGAGGAAGAGAGTCGGGGGCAGCGCCCGGGGGTCCGGGATCCGGGGTACAGGCGGCGGAGCTGTGGTCACCATCGGGAGGGCCCCGAAGTAACCGCGGGCAGAAAAGCCAAGCGGCGCAAGACGGCCGCTCAAGACGAGCGGCTCCCGCTGCGGGACAGAAACGACAGTCATAGTGCTAGGAGTCGGGAGGCTCGGCAGGAAGAAAAGGAAGTGAAGCCCGTGATCACCGGACGGCGGCGGTTACTGCTGAGAGCCACAGAGGAGCGCGGTTCATGACTCGAGCGGAGGCGGCGCAGCAACAAATAGCCCTGGTCCGGGTTCGGAGTGTTGTTATCAGAGGCTCCGCCCCAGGCCCGCCCTCCTCCCTGCAGAAGCCCAATCCGTGTGTGACGATGGAGGCCACGCCCCTCGGGCTCCACCTCCATGGCCTGGGGAGAATCACACACAAACAAGCGGCTTGCTGCAGCCTGGCACAAAGAGCGCGTACTGCGCAGGCGCTGCCAACGGGTTCTTTCGGGAAGAGTCGGCCCCGCGAACAATGAAGTTCAGTTTAGGCCCCGCCTACCCTGCTCCCGCCTCTCCGGGGCACTGCGCCTGGCTGGGCCGCGCTCGGTCCGATTCGTCTCTGTGGGGGAAGGTAGGAGAGGCAGGAGGAGGAATTGGGAAACATCAGGGTCACGGATGCCTGCTCAGCTGTTGACCTTGAGGAAGTATCCGTTTTAACTCCAGCAGGAAAAAAAAAGATTTAAAAGAAGTTGTAAGAATTTTTTCCCTAACAGTCGTGATCAGCCTACATTTAAATACTAAAATACTAAATATGTATACGATATTTAGTAAAGTGTGCCCCCCCTTTTTTTTTCATTTACTCGGTTCAGCAACACTGTTCACTAGTACTAGAGATCTGAGTAAGAACCCAACAAGGACCATTAATGAGTGAACTGGCAGTTTAATATACAAAAAGTTCTCCATAAATCCGTAACAGGCATTAGGATTATTACCGTCTTGGTTCTTAAGGGATTGAGAACTAGGATCTCACAGCCTACAGCGACTTGAAGCAGCAGATGCTTTCCTGGCAAAGGGAGAAAGTGAAACTGCTCTGAATTTTTTATTAGCGAACCCTGGGTTACCCCTCAACTTCCCCAACTGCTCTCACAAAACACTTGTAGCCACCCATCAAACCTTGTTCCAGGAACTGGTCTTCAACGTAGATTATTTCATTTAAATCTCATAATAACTCTTAACGAATAGGTGCTGTACCTTTTAAACGGCTTTTACCAGGGAGAAAATTGAGACTCACTGAGGCTAAAGAACTTGTCAAAAGATCAGGCAGTAATTTAGCAGCTGAAAGAACAGAGTTTAACATGGTCTGTACTACCTGCCACGCTAGATTGTCAATTTTTATTTTTTTACCAGGTTTTGTAAGCACAATAATCTTCCGCTTCTCAGAACCAGTGTTTTACAGCTTTGTAGTGGTGACCAGTTGGTATTTAAAAACATGTATAGAGCCCGGAGTGGTGGTGCATGCCTGTAATCCCAGCACTTGGGAGGTTGAGGCAGGAGGATTACTGTGAGTTCGAGACCAGCCTGAGTTCCAGGTCAGTCTCACTACATAGTGAGACCCGGTCTCAAAAAAAAAGAAAAAAAAAGTTGTATAATTGGTAATGAAGTTGAATATCCAGAATAGTGGATCTCAGTAACTTTTTATAAACTTTACATTACACTGTGATCACTTGCTGGACTTTATCAATCTTGCTAGATTTTACTCAGTTTTGTGTCTGTGGCACTCAGTACATGGTAAGCACTCCTGTTCATTCAGTGAGAGAATCATACAGTCCCAGAGCCAGAAAAGATCATACAAAACTTAATTCAAATCCTCAGAACTATAAATTTTTTAAATTTATTAATTTTATTGGTATATTTAGGTATATAATATACTGAGACCTATAAATTTAATTTAATTTAGAATGCTCTGGGAATGGCCTGGCCAGAATTAGTGAAAAGAAATGGGCAAAGCTAGGCATGGTAGCACATACCTATTGTTGTCCGCTGTTTGGTCTGCAGAGTTTGGTTCAGGAGCTTGGACTGGGAGGGTAAGGTGCAGAATCACCAGGCAGACTCCCGGGGAGGTTTCTGGAACGCTTCCACTTTACTTAGGAAATGCACAGGCTTATATAGCTTACGTGCAGACAACCACGAGGGAAGAGCATGGGAGTAGCATTTGATTACATGGCACTTTCTTATAGGTTATGCAGATCCATACATTAGTGGAGAACATTGGGTGATATCTTATTGGCTAGACATGGTGAGGTGATTTTTCTTGGGCACGGTGAGGGAGTCATGGACTGGGGGCGGAGGTACAGCCTGTTAGACCGAGCCTCTATGCACTTAGGTGAGTTAGCTCAGCCTCAGAGAGGTCTTTGAGTTTGCTCAGAAGTCAGGAGTGCTGCACACCTGGTCCAGCCAGGCTTGAACTTCTCCCATAGTTCCCCCTTTTGTCTTTGACTCCAGAGCCTTGGCCAAGATGACCACATTTTTGTGAGTCTGGCCATATCTTCTTTGAGCCAGATGTTTAATTTTTAAAACAAACAATAACAAAATTATTCCCAAGACTGTCAAGACATAGGGCAAAGAAAGAATCAGCCTCTCACCCAAACACTTATTTGTGTCCATCCAGCCAAAATACCATCCCACAGGGTTTTCCAAATATTATCCATTGAGATAACATCTAATGCCTGAGTATCAATTTGAACAATAGTATGGGTTAATTCTAAGAGATGTTGTTTGAACAAGGGATCCCAAGTCTTCCATATATATTGTGACAAGTTTTTATAATGATTACAATTTTTACAGGGGTATGGAGTTACACAAATGTCTGGGAAGTTGACATGACACCTACTAAAAATCTTTGTAACAATTGTAATTCTTCCCATACCATATCCTTCTGAGTCTGTAAGGAAAGCACGGCTGTTCGGACATCAAGAAGATGTGTTGCTGACTGTCTGAGAGCCAGGGAGGTATTGTGAGCCAAATTATTAACAACTGTAGTGGTGGCAACTTGATTGCGGAGCGTAACTGCAGCTCTGGAGGCCTCAGATACTGAAGCAACAGTGGATGTTATGATGGCAACAATGGCTGAAATGACTAAATCACGTTTACGGCAGCAGGGGTGGAGCAGCAAATCGAAGAGGGGGGTCGCTGCCCTTTCCATTCCTCAGTTAAGTTAACTGGGATCCAAACTGCTGGTGGGTTCCTGCCAATATAAAAATACCAGGTAGAATTAAGGGGAAACAATGAGGGGTTGATGCAGGGAATAATACACACTTGCACATTATCATTAAGGCTAGAATTAGCCAGAATAAAAAAGAAGAGGGATGGGAGGCAGGCAGAAAAGGGGAGCATAGTAACTTTTGGGGTATAATGAAAATAATAGGTGGGGGGATGCAACAACAGCAGAACAGAAGAACGACAGGTATCAAAGACCGGGAATATGGAGGCAGGACCATATTAGCTTGGACAGACCCAGTGCAAATAGGTACTGTCGGAAGTTGAAAGGAGATTGGGGACCTTCCTGGAATAGAGGGCATCATACAGAGTCAACAGCACTCCTCCTGGCCCTCACGAGTCACGTCTTTGGAGTAACAAGCAATCCTGTGTGGAGAAGTTATTTGTAAAACACACTGAATTTGGGGAAACAGTGGAGTTTTATGAGGTGGAAATTACAGGTTGTGAAAAGTTTCCAAAGGAAGAGACAGGGTAGCTATAGGTTAGGAACAAGAGCCCATACTTGTGTGTTTGAAGAGGGAGAAGTAGCTCATTACGAATTGGCAGTGAGTGCTGCACACAGGAGAACAACCATCATTGGGCCATAATGGCTTTGGTAGTTTCAGGCGGTGCCATACTCATCGCTTGTGCACAAAGGGCTTTGAGGTCTGTGGTCTTCATCTGCGTTATGGAAGTCCTTCCAAACCTTGGGGGAGTGGGGGACCCACGGCGCCCAGTGTAACTGGATAAGCTTTGAAGGGTCAGGTCCCTATTTTAGTCTTTTTCAACATATTCTGAAAGAAAGCCTTATTTAAGTGAGACTCCTCATCACTAGAAGATTCACTCTCAGATGAGGGATCAGAAGAATCAGGAGACCGGTAAGATGGTGGCATCCGTGGTGGGGGCCGCCATCTTGGGCCCAGGAATCTGTGATGTTTCCTGTGATGAGTGGTTTTTGGCAGAGGTGCATCAGCGGCAGGAAGTGGAGAATTGGAGGGAGGGGCTGATGCTTCAGGAGAAGAAGAAGGTGGAAGAGAGAATTTGTCCATGCCATCTTTCCCAAGAGGTTCCTGGATGCCATCTTTGGGGCAACTTTGAGGCTCTTTTTCAGTTGGCATTTGGGCAGGAAACGCCTTGGACGCCTTAATAGTGTGAGGATCAAGACACTGAATAATCACTACTGAATAATTGCTGAAATGATAGGGAAAAAAATCCAACAGAAAGCAGATCTCCCCATGTTTTGCAGCACGCTGTGAGTTATGTATTGCATGTTCCCAGAGCTCAGCGTCTGTCACAACATCTGCACCCTCCATCCAAGGAGATGATGTAAGAACAGTCTCCTAGAAGGTGATGAAATGTTCTTTGGAAACTTTCATTCCCTGGTCTTTAACAATGCCTTTACCAAGGTGGCCTGTACCAGCTGTTCCTGACTTAAGATATTACCACGGCAGGGATCCTTACCCGCAACTTCAGTATTTATCTAGTATGCCCGAGCCCCACGTTGGGCACCAACCTATAATCTCACAGAAAATTCAAACCCACCCTGAGTAAATTATGATTTATCAAAAAATTATGATTATCAAAATTGTAAAATAGAAAAGGGCTGGGGGTGTAGTTCAGTGCAAAGGCTTTGGGCTCAATACTAGGACCCTATCAAAATTGTAAAATAGAAAAGGGCTGGGGGTGTAGTTCAGTGCAAAGGCTTTGGGCTCAATGGGGGAGGAGTGAGGAGAGAATGTAGAACCTCTGAAGTGAGGGTAAATTGTTCTTTTGTAAGATTCTCTACTTTTTCAGGCACTCCATTATTTTATGTAATATATTTTTGTTTTTTTGGTTTTTTGGGGTTTTTTTTTGAGACAGGGTCTTAGTCATAATACGTAGTTCAGGCTGGCTTGGGCTCACTATATAGTCCAGGCTGGCTTCAAATTTGCTATGTAGTTCAGGCTAGCCTCAAGGCAATCTTTCTGCTCCCAAGTGCTGGCATTCCAAGTGTGTCATTTGATTCTTACTGAAATCCTTTCCTGTGCATACAAATAGGTTCGCTCTTAGATAAAGTAATTTGCCCAAGAGTCACACCATGAATCAGGAACTAAATTAGTTTGACTCCTGAGGCCTCATGTAGGTCTCTTTTGACTATATCCCAAGGTCTTAGACTTAGCTTTCTGGGCATGATATCACACTGCCTTGAAGAATTGTTTAACCTTTAGAGAGCTGCTAATTGGTTGCCAGGTCAGTGGGACCTTGGTCAAAGACACCTATTTGTGGGTACCTGTTGTGTGAATGCTGGAGTTGATGCATGGTATATAATTTATTATTTATACCAGAAGGATAGGCTTCATGTGAGACCCTGGAATCTCTACTGTAAGAATTAGGGAGGCTGAGGCAGGAGGATCAATGCAAGTTTGAGACTGGCCTGAGCTCTATAATGAGTTCAAGTCTAGCCTAATCTATATAGCAAGACTCCGTCTCAAAAAAAAGGTAGGCTTATATCTGCCATAGTGGCACATGCTTATTATCCCAGTACATTAGAGAAACAGACAGAGGAGAGAGAACCCAGGGCAGACATTGTGTGAGAAGTGAAGCTTATTTCTTTAATACTGGTGTGCTGGCCAGTGGGCTGAGTCTGAAGGGGAGTTACTGTAGAGTACGGGAAAAACAAAGAATTTAAAGGAAAGGGGCTGGGTAATTGCCTTGAGGAATTTGGGGGAGGTAGATAGAGTGAGGTCATTCTTCTCTTTGTTGTTTTTGGTTCCGGTTCCAAACTTTCATTGCAGAGGCTGTTGGTGCCCATGGCACCCTTGGCATGGTGCTCCTTCCTACAAGGTTGCCTTACCCGCCAGTCATGACTCTTAGCTGCTTGGGAGGCTGAGGCATAAGGATGGTGAGTTCAAGGCCAGCCTGGGCAACATAGGGAGACCCTCTCTCAAAAGTCAAAAAAGGAAGGGAGGGAAAGGAAAGAAGGAAAGGGGAAGGGAGGGAGCCTTGCTGCTATGATAAATGGGAGTCAGGACTGTTACCGTGGAACTGGCAGATGTGTTCCAGACTCGTGTTTGACAAGGAAAGAATTGCCAAGTGTACACTCAGTAGCAAGTGGCAAAGCAGCTGCATTTATAGAAGATCACAGCAAGTTGTGCTCACAGAAGTCCATGCTCAGAAAAGTAAGGCACAGTCAGAAAATGGTGCTGGGGTGACAGAAAAGTAAAAGCACTGCACAAAAGTGATAGCATATAGAACAGCTATAGCAACTGCTGCCTAGATAAATCAGGCTTTTGGAATTTAAAGGATATGTACTTCAGCCCAAGTACTTTCTCTGAATCTCTGTGATTGACAGCAGTAACTGATAGGGTGCTGTGTTATCTCAGGGTGTTACTGGGTTTTGGAGTCTACTATAGGTGATTTCTAGGTTCTTTCTGTCCTGAACAAAGAATTGAGCAAGGCAAGTGCAAACAGTAATGAGGTTTTACATCTACTAAAGATAGGAAGAGAAACGGGCGATGCAGAGTAAATTTATGCCAAGTAAAAGTAAAAAAGTATGCACTATAAGAGAGATCTGGCAACTATGAGAACACAGTAGCAAAGTGCTCAGTGTTGACTGTTCTTTTCAAATCACTCTTTAGGCTGATGTCAGGTCTAGGCCATCCTATTGAAAACCGGGTGCTGGAGTTCTCAGGGGAAGTCTACATGCAGGGCTTTGGAAACTGTTCTGCTCATGTATCCTGAGATTAATAGGTCATACTAACTTCTCTGCCAGTCTTAGCCATATCCTACTTCCTGCCTTACTTCCACTTGAGAGAGACATATCTCCATAATTCTTCATGTAGTGCTGAGGGAGTGGAGGTTTCTGTCTGCATAGCTACTTCCTGGGATTATGTGCTCTACCTTGGGGTGTTGTTGCTCACTGACTGGGTTGAAAAAAAGAAGCCTATTCAAATGCAATGAAGAAATAATGAGTGTTAAGATGTCTGATAGCCGAAAGAAAGTAACTTTGCTATTAGTTTGGGGATGTAGAGCCCAAATATGAAAAGTAGTTTAGATTTCCACACTTCCTATGGAGGAGAAAGAATAGGAAAGAGGGATGTCAGAAAAAGTACTGAGAGCCTGAGATTCATAGCCTTAGCAAGATCATACATATTAAGGATCTAATAAAAATTAGAAGTCATGCTGGGTGTGGTGGCGCACGCCTGTAATCCCAGCACTTGGGAGGCTGAGGCAGGAGGATCACTGTGAGTTCGAGACCAGCCTGAGCTACATAGTGAGTTCCAGGTCATTCTCAACTACATAGTGAGACCCTGTCTCAAAAAACAAAAACAAACAAACAAAAAATAGAAGTCGCAGTACAGGTGCCTGTTTACTTATCTGCACCCAGAGCAATACTAATCTTACTTTTTGAAGTGGAGAGATCTTCCTTCAGCCTTCCAAATACTGGAATTACAAGTGTGTGCCATGATGTCCAGCTCTTTTTTTTTGAAATTTTGAGATGAGTCTTGCTAAATCACTAAATTACCCAGGGTAACATTAAAAATTTTAATCATCCTGCCTCAACTTCCTAGTGTTCTAGAATTTTAGGCTTGTGCCAACAGGCCTGGCAATTATTTAAATTCTGATTTGACCTTAACATTATGAAATCACTTAAAACATTTATTCCTTTTTGAAAAGGATTACTTTTATTTTCCAAATCTTAAATTTTTAACCTTGCTGATAACCCTTTATAAATAATCCTTATATGTGTCACTAATCCTCCAATCTCTTTTGCCTTACTTCATTTTGCTGAGTATTTTGTTTTTATTTTGTTTCACTATGTAGTTGAGACTCACCTGGAATTCACTATGTAGCCCAGGCTGGTCTTGAACTCACAGCAATCCTCCTGCCTCAGCCTCCCAAGTGCTGGGATTGTAGGCATGCGTCACCATGCCTGGTTTCTTGAAGTTTATTGATGTTCTTTTATCTAAGTAGTTCATGTTCTTACTAAGTATTCTAGGACAATTTTCTACATTAAATAAAGAAAGGTAGCAGACCGGGAGGATGCCTGGACAAACAGTTAACAGTTGACCCAGATTTGAGTAAAATTATCTTTTTTAAAAACGAGAGAGAAGCATAGTATCTGACAGACCTGGAATGAAATTTGGAAACTCAAATTTTATTTGGCATCCAGTTCAGCCCTAGTTGCTAGGTTGTTTTATCACTGCTTAAAAGGTGTTTGTTGATTCTTACTCTTAATGCTTTGGCATCCCCAAGACTCAACCACTCAATCTTTTTTATTTTTCCTGTATTTCTGTTTCCACTATCACTACTAACTAGACCAGCACTCAAGGATCAAACTTCAGTAGGAGGGCACTTCATTGGTTCAGACGGGATTGACCCTCATTAAACAAATGATCACTTTCAATGTGGTTCAACAAAACTTTCTAACTAGGCTGCTCTTGGTGGCTTCTGTCTACAGTGATGAGCCAGGATGGTGACATACCTATCTGTATGGCACACTTGGGACACTTCAGAGACCGTGGATAGAAGCATTGAGAAGACAGGCCATCCCAGCTGCCATGGTCTGAATGTTTGTCCACCTCCCCCAGATCCATTATCTTGCAATTCTAACCCCCAAGGTGATGGTATTTAGAAGTGGGCCCTTTTAAAATGAACCTTCATGAATGAATTAATGTCCTTCTAAAAGAGGACTAAGAAAGATTCACCCCATTGCTTTCTGTTTTTGTTTTTATAAGATCTTGCTATGTAGTTCAGGCTGGCCTTGAACTCAGTATGCAGCCTAGGATGGTCTTACATTTGTGGTGATCCTCTTGTCTCAGCCTGCTGAGTGCTGGGATTACAGGCACGTATTCCACACCCAGCTGTAATGATGCATTTTAAAGTCCTTGAAAAACAAGAAAAATTCAAATCCAGAGCTAGTACCAAGGAATAAATTATAAAAAAATCAGAGCAGACATAAATGAAATAGAGACAGAAACAAAACAAACAAAAATACAAAGAATTAATTGAAGGCCCGATTCTTTGATATAATAGCCAAGTTTACCAAGAATATTAAAGAAAAGACATAAATCTGTGTAATTAGAAGTGAAAAAATGAACACCACCCAAATCCATAAGACTATAAGCAAATATTGCACAAATCTGTATGCCAATAAATTGAACTCAGAAGAAACAGATTCCTATATATGTATAAATTAACAAAATGGAACCTAGAAGACTTAAAATCCTGAATAATTCAATAATAGGCAATGAAATTAAAGCGGTAATTTAAAAAACACTACCAACTAAAAACAGACCAGGACCTGATATATCACTGTTGAATTCTATAAAAACTTCAGGGAAGACATACTAATACTAATACTCCTGAAATGAACTCCTTAAACTCTGTAATAAAATCAAATGTAATGACTGTACTCCATAGTCATTCTGGAAAGTTATTGTTATTCTGCTTCCCAAGCCAGACAGGGATTCAGTAAGAAAAGAGAAGTACAATCCAATCTCTCTAATGAACATAGATTCAAAAATCCTCAATAAGATACTGGCAAACAAAATTCAGAATCATCAAAAAGATCATACACCATGATGAAGTAAGCTTTCCCTCAGGGATTACAAAGATGGTTAAACAAATGGCAAGCAATAAATGTTATCTACCACATAAGCAGACACAATGACAAAAATCATATGATCTCAATGGATGCAGAAAAAGCATTTTACAAAATCCAACATCTATTCATGAAAAAAAAAAACACCCTGAAGAATGTAGGTATAGAAGGATCTTATTTTAATCTAATAATAGCCATCTATGACAAACATACTGACAACATTGTATCAAATGGGGGAAAACTGAAAGCTTTCCCTCTGATATCAGGAACAAGACAAGGATGTCCACTAACACCACTTCTGTTCAACATATCCCTCAAAACATTAATCAGAACATCATGCAAGAGAAAGAAATAAAAGGGATACATATAGGGAAGGATAAAGTCAAAATATTATTTGCAGATGGTATGGTCCTTGTCTTAGCTACTTTTCTCATTGCTGAGGCAAAATACCCATTACTCAAAGTTAAAGGAGGAAAGGTTTATTTGGCTCACAGTCTGTAGAGGTTTCAGTTCATAGTTGGTTGGCTCCAAGGCAAGGTGGCATGGCAGGGGGCATCACAGAGGAAAAAATAGTTTTTTGCAGGCAGAAGGAAGCAAGCAGAAAGCTACAAGAAACAAGTCCCTTATATCTTATCCAGGCTACCCACCCTTAGGGCAGGTAGCACTCACCAACCAGGGAGAGACAGTCTTAATCCTAGCATCACACTATGATTCCCAGCATCATATCCTTGATGCCAGCATCACACACCCTAGATCCAGCCACTTCTGAAAAGCCCCACCCATGACTGCATGAGGCTTTGCGGGAACATCTAGACAGAAGCCATTACAATTCTCTATATGCCCGAAGAATTCTACCAAGAAATTTCTAGAATTAATAACCAATTTATCAGTGTAACAGAATACAAAATGAACACATAAAACAGTAATGTTCCTTACATTAATGATAAAATTACTGAGAAATTAGAAAAACAATACCTTTTTCAATAATATCAAGAAATGTGAAACAACTAGGGATTAATCTAACCAAGGAAGTGAAGGACCCCTACAATGAAAATTACGTCATTCTGAAAAAGGACATCAGAAAATGATAAGATATCCAATACTACTGGATTGGACTAACCAATAGAGTCAAACTGACTATACTTCTAAAACTGATACATAAATTTGATGTGACCCCAATCATAGTACCACAGCATTCCCCTCAGATCTAGAGAAAATAATTTTAAAATTTATATGGAAGCAGAAGAGACCCAGAATATAAAAAGTAATCTTGGGTAAGAAAAGCAAAGCAGGAGGCATTACAATCCCAGATTTGAAGTTGTATTACAAACTGCCACGATGAAAACAGCATGGTGCTGGCACAAACACAGACAGGTGGATCAATGGAACAGAATAGAGAAAGTACAAACAACCCCAGGCACATTCAGCTATTTGATCTTTAACAAAGGAGCCTAAAACATACGTTGGAGGAAAGTTTCTTTGTAAATGGTGCTGGAAAAATTGGATAGCCACATGCAGATGATTGAGTCTACACACATCTCTTACCATCTAGTAAATTAAAATGAAAATGGATCAAATATCTAAATGTTAAAATGGAAACAGTCTGCTGGAAAATAAGAGATAAAACCCATGAAGACATAGTTATAGGAAAGGACTTTCTAAACAGAACCCCAATGGCAGAAGAAATAATACTGAGAACCAACAAACGGGATCGCTGCACAGCAAAAGAAACAATCATCAGAGTGAAGAGATAACTTACATAATGGAAAACTATTTTTGCCAGCTATTCGTGAAACTGAGGACTAACATCTACAATATATGGAAGAATACAAAAGTAGACTACCTAAATAAAAGACCCAATCAAAAAAATGGGCAACTGAAATGAATAGACTCTTCTCCAAAGAAGTACAGATGGCCAATAAAATGTTCAACATATCTGGTCATTAGAGATTCAAATTATAGTAACACAGATAACATCTTACTCCAGACAGAATGCCTGCCTCTCCACCATCTTTGGAGCTGCCTGGAAATGTTTGGTGTTTTTCTGAGACAGAGTCTCACTGTGTAATTCAGGCTGCCATCAAATTCCTGATGAGTTCACTGCCTCAGCTTTCCTAGTGCTGGGATTGTAGGAATGTGGCACTCTGCATGGCTGTAGGTTTCATTTTTCTGTTCTTCATTTTAAAATCAAATGAATTAAAATTTTTGTCTTATTTCTCAAAACGAAAAAAATACCCAAATGAGTAAGCTGCTTTTTATTTGCCTATAAGCCCCTGGTACAAAAAGTGTTCCTTGCTACTCTTACTCAGTGCAAAATGTGGAGATCCATTTATTTAATCATTCTGGTTGTCTTTGATGATTTCATTTGACATCTCAAGAGTGAAACTGCTTCTAAGAAGTTTAAAATAAATTGAGAATGGATAGAAACACATTGTGCCAATTCTCATTTATTTTTTAGATGCCAGGACAGCCAATTCAGTCCTTAATTCAGGTCAGCTAAAATTCCATAAGGAAGAACATATTTGATTTTTTAAGACAATTGTATCGCCTCATGTGATGGTTGATTGATTATATCAACTTGAGTGAGAAACACCCAACTAAATTGGCTCAGCATAGTTCTGGGTGTGGAAGACCCACCCATCTTAGGGAGGGCTGTCTTCAGAATGGTAGAAAAAAGAAATGAAGAAGGAAGGCTGGCTTCTGTTTCTTCAGAGGAGCTCCAGTGTTCATCTTCACCTTGGACGTTGTCTCCTGGCTTCCAGCACAGACTCAGTCTTGTGACGCAGACCCTTTGGCTTCCTGATGCAGTGAGCTCCAGGCCTTTGACTGGATCCTTTAGATCCCACTCTTCCACACCTGACTCTGTGGGCAGCCATTGTAAACCAATCTTGTGAATTCTTATATATTTGTATATCTTGCATTAAATCTGTTTCTCTAGTGAGCACTAGCCAATACACACCATTTTTACTGTATTTGAACTAAGAGCAATATGATCAGATAGAATTTCATACTCTATAGCTCTTTTAGCTATGTAATACTAGGTTACAAAATGAACTTGTTTTAGAGAAATGCAAGAGTTTTATGCCTATGATTTTTAAGCCTGAAACTGTGCAAATAGTTTTTCTTTATCTTGTAACCCTGTAAAATGAAGAGAGAAAGAGAGAGAGAGAGAGAGAGAGAGGGAGAGAGAGAGAGAGAGAGATCGAATAGGCCAAAGGATTTCTGGCAGTTCTTCCTAAGAAAATTTAGAAATTTCAAAAACAATTAAATCAACAATGCTTGAGTTACTTTTTTTTTTTTCACTATGTAGCCCAGACTGGTCTCGGACTCACAGTGATCCTCCAGTCTCAGCCTCTCGAGTGCTGGTATTACAGGGGTGCATCACCATGCCCAGTGCTTGAGTTACTTTTACCATGTAATATTGCATGTAAAAACCTTGAAAGTTTCAGGTTTGTACAGGAAGACAAACCTAGTTTGTATTATTTTTAAAAATTCACACAGATAAACATGAGAAGAATGTTGGGATTATTTTGCCAAGTTTATTTGAGGTATTGATTATGATGTACAGCCAGATGTGACTCATTGCTGTAAATGCTGTGTCTACAATGATGTCATTAGCTTTTTGAGTTTCAGAGGCTAAAAGAGGATAGTATTATAGCCCAACTAGTATGTTAGCATACTGTAGTTCTTCTTAACATGTACAAGTGTATATAATGCAAGTAGTTTTGTTTTTTGTTTGTTTGTTTATTTTTTGTTGTACTGGGGGTGGCACTCAGGACCTTGTGCTTTCAAGGCAGGTGGCAGAACCACTGAGCTAAATCCCCAGCTCTGCAATAAGTTTTAATATTGTCATCCACATATCTTTAATTTCTTATGTTCTATAATTTATTTTCATTTTTATTTTGACACAGGGTCTCACAAGGACAGGCTGGCCTTGACCTTACTAGACAGCTCAGGCTGGCCTTGAACTCATAGCAATCCTCCTGCCTCAGCCTCCCAAGTGCTGAGATTACAGGCATGTGCCACCATGCCCAGCAATTTTTATGTTCTTAAGATACAGTACAACAATAAAAATCATTGCTTAGTGGCTCCCACCGGCCAGTAATTCATGCCCTACACACAAAGTCTATAGTTAGCCTCTTATTGCTCTATCCTAAAGTATAAACAGTCAGGCAAGGATCACCAGATTTTTGAGGATCAAACAAAAAGGAATAAAAGGGCTGGGGATGTAGCTCAGTGGCTCTGTGCCTGCTTCACAAGCACAAGGTCCTGAGTTTGATACCCGGTACAAAAACAAAACAAAGGAATAAAAGGAACTATTAAGACAGAGAGACTTTCAAAAAAACCAAAAAACCAATTCATAAATTGAAGAGCTTGTTCTTACAAACAATAAACAAAATAGACAAATATCCAGCTAATTTTACCCAAAAAAGGGTACACCTAACACTGCAATTAGAAATTAAAAAGCCAAAACCAGAATGAACAAAACCGAAATCTAGACTATTAGTAACTACTTTAAAAACTTACATTCCATAGAAACTAGAATAAATTGTTAGATTCCTAATTATATATGTTCCCAAAACTGAACCAAAGAAGATATTTAAATTCCTAATAACTCAATAACAGGCAATTGAGACAGTAATAAAAAAATCTACAAACTAATGAAAGTCCAGGACCTGATAGATTCACCACTGAATTCTACTAGAACAGGGGAGATTTAATACCAATATTCTTCAAACTCTTTAGTGAAATTAAAAGTGAAGGAATGGCCAGGCGTGGTCATGGTGGCACACACCTGTAATCCTAGCACTCAGGAGACTGAGGCAGGAGGATTGACATGAGTTCAAGGCCAGTCTGGGCTACATAGTGAATTCCAGATCTTCCTCAGCTACATAGCATTTCAAAAACCAAACAAACAAAGTGAAGGAGTATTGCCAACCTCTTTTTCTGGAAGCTAGCATACCTTGATTCCAAAACCAGACAAAGACTCTCAACTGAAAAAGAAAATTAACGCAGATCTCTTTAATGAATTTAGATACAAAGATCTTCAACAAGCTCCTGTCATCAGAATGCATCACATTCTTAAAAAGATCTACATCATGACCAAGTAGGCTTCATCACAAGGCTCCAAAGATGATTTGACATAAATCAATAAATGTAATATATCACATAAATAGAAGCAAGCACAAAAATCGCACGACCATTTCAATAGAAGCAGAAAAGGCCTTTGACAGAGTAACATTCATTTATGTCAAAACTTTGAAGAAATTGTGTATGGGAAGACCTTTTCTCAATTTGATACAAGTTATTTATGAGAAACCTACTGCTAATATTACATTGTATTCAGAGGGGGAAAACTGAAAGATTTTTCTTTAAAATCAGGAACAAGATATGGTATCCATTCTCACCATGTCTGTTATAATATTTGCACCTTTACTCCAATCAATCAGGCAAGAGGAAGAAATAAAAGGGAAATGTGCAGGGAAGGAAGAAGACAAACTCTGCTTATTCACAGATGACAACATCCTTTACAAAAAAGACCAGAAAGAATTCCACCACAGGCTCCTAGAACTAATATCAAAATTAGATAGTATAGCAGAATAGAAAATCAACACACACTCACAAAATCAATAGTGTTCCCTTATCCCAATAATGAACCCACCAATAGTGAACCCATCAAGAAAAATTAAATATGATTTATCCTGACAAAGGAAGTGAAAGTCCTCTATAATGAAAACTATAGTATTCTGAAAAAGGAGATCAAAGAGAAGATCAGAGAATGGAAAGATATCTCCTGTTCCTGGATAGGCAGAACCAATATTGTCAAAATGGTCATACTTCCAAAACTGATAGATAGATTTAATACAATTTGAAAATAACAACAGCATTATTTACAGAATTAGAAGAAACAACCATCTCAAATTCATGTGGAACAAGAAGAGACCTATAATAGAAATCCTGGGCATCAAGAGCAAAGCAGGTATTACAAGCCTGGGTTTCAAGTTATATTGCAAAGTAATAAAAACAGCATGATACAAAAACAGGCATGTGGGCAGTGGAACAGAATGGAGGATGAGGCACTTTCACCCATCTGATCTTTGACAAAGGAGCCAGAAACATGCTAAAGGAAAGATAGCTTCTTTAACAAAAGGTGCTGGGAAAATTGGCAACACACTTGCAGAAGATTGACTCTAGATCCATATCTCTCATCAGTACTAAGATGACCTCAAAATGAATCAAATATCATATTAAAACAGAAACAATCTGGGGCCTGGGATTGAGTTCAGTGGTTCCACTGCCTGCTTCACAAGTGCAAGGTCTCAAATTCGATCCCTGGTACCAAAACTATCCCAAACAAACAAACCAACAACAACAACAACAACAAAAAAAAATAACCCAATCTGCTGGAAGTTAAAATAGGTTAAAAAATGTTCTTGGTTTGTTTGAGACAGTCTTGCCTATGTGAGTTCTGGCCTTGAACTCACTATACAAGCCAGGCTGGCCTCAAAGTCATGGCAATCCTCCTGCCCCAGCCTCCCAAATGCTAGGATTACAGATGTATGCCACCACACATGGCTAAAATAGGTAAAACACTGAAGTCATAGGCATAGGCAAGGACTTCCTGAACAGGAGCCTAATTGCAAAAGAAATAACATGAAGAATCAATAAATAGGATGTATCAAATTAAGCACTTAACAGTTTACACATCATTTGGGCAGCATGTTTGTTTACATACTATCCAAAGCATCACTCAGGCAGGTGTTGTTTCAACCAGTTGGTTCTTGTATTGAATAAATTTGATAAAACTGTTGTTTTTATATTTTATGTTAATTATCTTGTAAAAAATTCTTAATGAAAAAACACGCAATTTTTGGTCATCCTGTATTTGAATAATTGGACTGTTAAGTGCTTTAAAACCTTTTTCCCAACAAAGGAAACAACCAGCTGAGTGAAGAGACAACCCACAGAATGGGGAAAAATTTTTGCCAGCTATTCCTTGGACAGAGGACTAATATTTAGAATATATAAAGAACTTTAAAAAATTAGGCCTGCCCCCATAAAAAAGACCCAATCAAAAAATGGGCAACATTTCTTGAGAACCAAGACCTGTCATGTAAAGGTACAAGATCCCAATAATGAATGTAGCCAGGGATTTAGCTCAGTGGTTCCTCTACCTGCCTTGCAGGTACAAGGTCCTGAGTTTGATCCCTGGTACCAAAAAAAGAAAAGAAAAGAAAAAAACACCCAAAGCCAATAATGAATGTGACTATACTGTATACCTAAAATGTACCAATAAACTTTAAAAAAATGGGCAACAGGAATGAATAGATGTTTCTCAGAAGAAATATAACTGGTCAATAAATACATGAAGAAATGCTAAACACCTCTGGCCATCAGAGAAATACAAATTAAGACAACACTAAGATTATATCTTATTCCAGAAAGAATGGCTGTCATCAAGAAATCAAATAAAAATAAATGCTGATGAGTTTCTGGGCAAAAAGAACACTTCTACATTGTTGGTGGGAATGTAAACTAGTACAAGAACTGTAGAAATAAGTATGGCAACTCTTCAAAAAACTAAAATAGAAATTCCATTCAGTCCAGCCCTATTCCCTTCTGGGTATCTTCCTGAAAGTTAAAGACATCATACCACAGTGACACATGCTTGCCCATGTTTATAGCAGCACTACTCATAGTAGCTAAATCTTGAAAGTGACCTATATGAGACCCTGCAGATTTAGCTCAGTGGTTCTGCCTGCCTCCCAAGTTCAATCCCTGGTACCCAAAGGAAAAAAGGAAAGTGACCTTTATGTCCATCAACAGATGAAAGGATAAAGAATATGTGTTGTTTGTAAACAAGAGTACTACTCTGTTAGAAATGATATATTTGAGTATCTATAGGGAAATGCATGTAACTTGAGACCATAAGTTAAGAGAAATAGACACACAAACTTATTACTTGATTTTTCTTATCTGAGAAACTCATAGTATGAATAAATTAAACAGCAAAGTAAGAGACAGATAATAAGAAATGGGGTAGATGTTTTGCAAATGGGAAGGGGATGAAGATATCAAGGGAGGGGGAGGTAAAGGAAGGTAGGGACACCTGAAAAGAATTAAAATGTGGTACGTACATGTACCAGCCCTTCATGATGAACATGATCATTACATACTCAAACATGTACTGATAAAAATTTAAAAATTTAAAATTTAAAAGAATATAGTACTACCTCAACATAATTTCAAAAATATGGTCAAGCCAGGTATAGTGGTATACACCTGAAATCCTAGCACTGTGGGAGACTGAGGCAAGATAGTTTTAAGTTTGAACCTATCCTGGCTAGTATACAAAACTCTGTCAAAAAAAGAAAAGAAGAAAGCAAGCAAGCAGGCGAGGATTTGGGAATGTAAGTCAGTGAGAAGGCCCTGGGTTCAATCTCCAGTATCACATACAAAAAAATGATCATTAAAATATTTCTAAGGAAAAACAAGTCACACAAAAAGCATTATAATTACAATAGTATCTAAGATCTCAGCTTGAGGCTAGAGGACAATGGAAGAGTAACATCAAAAGTTCAAAAGTAATTCCAACTTAGAAGTCTGTTTCCCCTAAAACCATCAGTCAAGCATATGGATAGGATAATGGTCTTTCAAATACAAAACCTTAAAGTAGTTGCTCCCATTCAGTCCTTCTTGGGAAGCTCCTACAAGTGCTTCACTGTACAGAACAAACTTAAGAGAAAGCTTGGAACCAGGAGATTCTACTTAGGAGATGAAAGAAACTAGGGTAAGTGTGAGAGGTCACCCTGGAATGACAGCTGTACTTGTGGTTGTTCTTTGATTCCTAGTCAATGTAACTCTATTTTGTAGTAGGCCCTCCTTCAGCTGTCTGTAGGCCTCCACTGGGTGCTGAGGCCGTGTGCCAAATGTCGCAATAATAAGAAGGTCATCCACCAATGTGGCTAGACAGTGCTTGCTGAGATTTTCGGAGTTCCTGATAGTGTAGTGGGAGTAGGGTACACAACTTTTCCCAAGGACCCATCTTGCTTTTGATCCTGCTTTTGCTGTTGTAATTAACGGCCTATAAAACCAGTAGCCTAGCACAGGGAGTTTGACTTTGGCAACCCACAAGTTATCTACTGCTCTGTATTGGACTGTAGGCCCCCTCTGAGTTTGGAAGTAGGCTCTTTTTAGATTTTTTTCAAGAAAATCCATACAACCATGGTCCAGAGAATAATCAGGCCTGACTACAGCAGGCAAAGGGATGAATCAGAGGGTGGGGCTTCAAAGAAAAGATTAAACGGGTAACATCTAGGATGTGTTTTAGGACTCAAGAAGAGGTGTACTCTTCTGGAAAAGAGCTTGGGGATAAATTAATATTGGATAAATGAAAAAGGAAAAGAACAAGGCAATTATTCTACAAAACAAAAGTATAAGAAAGAGAATATCTTCATAGTAAGACTCATTATATGCAAACAAATACCAAAGGAATCCATATTTATGACATAACTGCACTAGGAAAATGGGGAAGGAGAATTTATGTATGTATGTAGATGTCAATAAATGGGATTCTGGTAATAATAGAATCCTCATTTTCAGGCTGAAGGTATAGCTCATTGTATACTTAGCATGAGTGAAAAAGAAACAATGAGCGAGAGAAGAAAGAAAAAGAAATCCTATCTTCATAATAGGAAGTCAATCAATTTATATCTTCAACCAAAATTTTCAAATGTTGCATTTTATACATTTCCTTTGGAAATATAAAGGTCAACACTGAAAGGAATAGATAAGAGTGCTGAAAATCACCTGGGGAAGTAGGGAGTGCACAGGAGGAACAGGTAGTCAGTGGTAGTCCTAGAGACTTCGGATTATGTTTTAGGCTTTGTCATAGTTATTTTCCTTTAAACAAAAAACCAATGATTGTCAAAAAGACTGACAAGGGCTGAGGGTGTAGCTCAGTGGCAAAGCTCTTGCCTAGCATACAGGAAGCCCTGGGTTCAGTCCACAGTACCACAAAAAATTAAAAAAATAAGACTGACAAATTTCAAAGTTGAAAGAAAGGTAGAGAGGTATGCATGCACAGGGTAAGCACAGGCAAGAAATAGAAAATAGTCCAGAAAAGTTGGGAAATTAGAGAATCATAATGAGAATTCATTGTGTGTGCTGTGGGTACCACTAGAAGGTAGGGAATAGGGACAGCACATGGAGGTGAATAGATTAGGAGGAGACAAAAAAAAAAAGGAGCAAGACACCACTTTTCCTAAGAGCTGAACCAAGTGAGAGAGGATGTATGAATAGATATGTATTCTAAAGGAATAGATATATGAGAACTATTCCAGGTACAAGTGACAGGATTTGGCTAATAGAATGTAAGGAGAAGGAGAGACGACTTGGATGTTTTTCCAGTCATGTCACCTGGGAATTCTCAGGCCAAAATCTATTTTGGTAATTACAATAGTTTTTATCATTTCCCAAAATTGACTTGAAATATTTGACTCTTAAGAAAATAAAAGCAAGCCGGGCATGGTAGCACACGCCTGTAATCCCAGCACTCGGGAGGCTGAGGCAGGAGGATCACTGTGAGTTCGAGACCAGCCTGGGCTACGTAGTGAGTTCCAGGTCAGACTCAACTACATAGTGAGACTCTCTCTCAAAAAAACAAACAAAACAAACAAAAAAAAGAAAAGAAAAGCAGGAAATTTGGCCATAAGATCCTAAAACTCTTCCATTGGTAGGCTCCTCCTACATCCCTTCAGGGTCATTATGAAATTCTAAGATGTGAAACAATGTATTACACTGAACAAATATGGGGATTCTGTTATGGCTGTTACTGTTTTCAAGATATTGTGACAATTTCTGAGGTCAGTTCCAAATGAAAAGTTTCAAAATACATTTCAAGCTATTTCATCAACATTGAGCAATGATAGCTATTGCCATCTTGTTATCAACAGGCTTCAAAATGGAATACCTTTCACTGTGATTTTATCTTTATATAAAAGATAGTGGATTGATTGATGGCCCCCTGCAAAGGATGTGTCTGTATCTTAATCCATAGAACCTATGATTGTTATTTGGAGAGTCTTTACAAATTTTATTAACTTCTCAATCTAGAGGTGAAGTCATCATCCTGGATTATTACGCATAGGTTATAAACCTAGTGTCAAGTATCCTTATATTTTTTTGTTTGTTTTGGTTTTGAAACAGTCTTACTAAGTAGTTCAGGCTATCCTTGAGTTTGAAGTGTAGCCCAGACTGGTCTCGAACCCCCAGGATTCCTTCTGCCTCAAACTCCCAGGTGCTAGGATTATAAGCATATACCACCATGCCAGCTACGTGTCTATGTTATGACTTATATCTAGATGTTCCCTCAATGCCTCATGTACTCATAGGAAGGGCTTTTGAAGGGTGATTGAATTATGGGGGTTGGATAGCTGATTTGCTGTTAGGAGGCGGGATGTCTTTGGCAGAGAAGGGTCATCAGGGTTGTGACCTGGTAAGTGTGTCTCCATCCCTACGTCCTTTTTTTTGTTCTCTGCTTCCTGGCTTCCATGAGGTAAGCAGGTTTTCCTCTGTCATGCTCTTCTTCAGTGCTGGCTGACCACGGACTAAAAGCTGAGCCAAAAGAAACCTCTGTTCCTTTAAGCTGCAGTTGTTTGGTATTTTGTCCCAACAAGTGACTAACACCTTATTATAAGAGACACACAGAATGGAAACACAGATTTTGCCTTCTGTTCTTACAACTATTTTGAGATTAAAATCCAGATTTGCTCTTTTAAATCACCCAGTGTAGAAAATTGATTTTTTAAAAATTATTTAAGGTAAATCAAAAATGACAGTAGCAACTAGGAAAATCCAAATCTTTGATTTTTTTCTTTTGTTTTCAGGGAAGCCATTGGTGAGAAGTAGAACTAAATACTATCTAGTAAATCAAATAATGGCAATAAGATGTTGAATTGAGCATTGTGGCAAATGCCTGTAATCCCTGGGAGACTGAGGCAGGAAGCTTTAAAGTTCAAGGCCAGCCTGGGCACAATAGTGACTTAGCAATACCTTGACCAAAAAAATAATTAAAATACAAGGTGCTGGAAATGTGGCTCAGTGCAAAAGCCTAGAGTTCAGTCCCCAGTAATACACACACACACACACACACACACACACACACACACACACACACACTAAAAGTCATGAACTGATTTGTAAACTGACTAGTTTTTTTTTTTTAATTACATTTGAAGGCTTGCTGTGAAGTCACATGGTCTGCTTACTGGTTCCAATGAATAGTTATCTCTCTAATTTGATTCAGTTCTAATATTTCTTTGTTGATTTTTTGTTTAGTTGATCTATTTATGACAAGGGGGTACTGAGGTCACCCATTACAATTCTTTTAGTGCATATTTGATTTTTTTCATGTCCATTATATTTACATAGTTGGGTATGCTGGTATTTGGTGCATATATTTTTTTTCCAGTACCAGGAATTGAACTCAGGACTATGCACTTGCCGGGGAAGTGCTGTGCAACTAAGCTAAGTCCCTAGCCCCTACATATATATTTATGATTGTTCTCTTGCTCTTAGATTGTTCCCTCTTCAAGGATATAGTAACATTCTTTGTCTCTCTTAATCAATCTTGGCTTGAAATCCACTTTGCCTGCAAATAGAATAGCTACCCTTGCTTTTTTCCAGGTTCCTGTGACATGGAATATGGTTTCCATAATTTTCCTAAGCTTTTCTTTTCTTTTATTTATTTTTTATTTTATTTTTTATTTTTTGCCTTTTTTGGACAGGGTCTCACTATGTAGTTGAGACTGACCTGGAACTCACTATATAGCCCAGGCTGGTCTTGAACTCATAGCAATCCTCCTGCCTCAGCCTCCTGAGTGCTGGGATTACAAGCATGCGCCACCACACCCAGCTTTTTTTTTAAAGCTCTTCTATTTTTTAAATCTGTATTTACTCTAGAGTCACTATGTGTTTTATTATGATCACCATAATTGTAGTTATCTGAGAGATTATTTATGATTTGTTTTTTCTTTTCTAGAGCCTCATTCATCCACTTTGCTACTTCCACTATTACCACTTCAGAGAAACTAGGTGGGAGATTTTTAAATTGTCCCACCTCATTGCCCTCTGGGTTTGCCTTTGGTGAGCTTTCTAGCTCTGAGGTTGCATCTTGCTTAAGTGTCCTTTCATTTTCTTTCTTCTTTTTTTCTTTTTTGTTTTAACTCCTGCATTGATGCTTATTAATTAATTGCTTGTGCCAGGTAGGTTTATTGCTAGTATTTAGAATCCTTAAAAAATGAAGACTTCTCAGAAATGTCTTCCAGGTGTATCTGGCTTTTGGGTTCTTAGTCTGTTGCAAGATCCTGCCTCTTCAATTTATTGGAGATGAGAAATTGCTATTTGACCTAGTCTCTGGTTCTTTGGCACTGGCTTATAGTATTATTTATGACCCTTAGGAAGTCTGTCTTGGCGTACCAGCAGGAACAACTGATTAGAAAAATTAGTCACCCTGGCTAAAGTAGGACAATCAACAATAACAAAAGCATCAAACATAGCCTAGAAAATGACAAACTGGTGAATATTAGTTGGTCACCTTTAACCATATAAACAGGATTTATAGTTACATAACAAAATCTAAAACAAGCCAGAAAATTGTATAGAGTACGTATGCCCTCAATATGGTGATTTCTTAGGGGAGAAAATTTAAAAGAGGTTGGAAGAAAATAGAGGAATAGAAGAAGGGTAAGAGACTAGAAGCAATGCTGGAGGACATAAGATTACACAAACTTTGGGAAACTGGTGAAGAAGACAGGCAGGAAAGAGAAGGAAGAAAAAAACAAGAACAGAACAGAATAAGAACAAACAACTAGAAACAATGTTTACACTAATATAAAAACAAGAACAGACAATTGAGAAAAAAAATGAAAAAAATGTACACTTCAGGACATGTTTCTGCTGTCACTGGTAGACAGAGTGGGCAGACCCCAGATCCATGTTGATTAATATCAGCGAGCCTGTACCTGTAGTTCCACTGAAGTTCAGGCTAGTTTCTGGCTGTGAAACTTGAACCGGATTTGTTCAGCCAAAAACACTCCCTGTGCCTCCTGCTTGAACTTGCTTCTTCCTCCCCCTGACACTGGCAGCCACTAGCTGGAGCCAGCCTGTAGCTGCTCTATTGGCCTCTCTCCAATGGCTATCAGCCAATCACCCTCTCTGGGGGGATGTCCAAACCTAAATAACTCACCAGCCACCAAAGTCTACTGTGTCTACCACTCCACTCTACTATCCCATCCCTCCATGGAGGCTTCTGGGGTCACCCATAGACACCGTTCTGTCTACAGGTTTGAGTCTTTCTCCCCATGCAGGAACCATGGGCTCAGGGAGAAAGTGCTACTTGCCACCTCCTTCTACATTGAGGTCTCTCTCTTCACTCTCCCCATGGACTTCAATTCTTACTTCAGATCTTTGCTGGGTCCTGGTGACCCAC
Source organism: Fukomys damarensis (assembly GCF_012274545.1). Taxonomy (NCBI): domain Eukaryota; kingdom Metazoa; phylum Chordata; class Mammalia; order Rodentia; family Bathyergidae; genus Fukomys; species Fukomys damarensis. The sequence goes on along the minus strand of NW_022900926.1, from coordinate 54,033,749 downwards.
TTTTCTTCTTCACTTCTTCATGTTGTTATATTCCAGCAGCTGGACACCAAATCTTGGAGTGCTATTCAGTACTCCACCATCTTCCTCGAAGTCTGTTCTTGAGTCCACTTTTTCCCAGCTGAGTAAAGTAAAATAATCTGTCCAAAGTCTAGAGTTAAGGATAGAACACAGCACACAGAATGGGAGAAATTATTAACAATTATTAAAACTACACTGTCTGGACAAAACTAATAGGTTGGTTATCCCCTTTCTGAGATGTTTGGAACCAAAGGTATATTGGATTTTATTAATATTCAACTTTTAGTATATTTACACATACATAGTATGATGGAGATGGAACCCAAGTCTAAATATTCATTTATGTTTCATATCAGAGGCATGGACTAAAGGCAATTTATGCAATATTCTTATGTATTCTTAGATGACACACCTGTAATTCAAGTACAGTGGAAGGCTGACACAGAACGATTACAAGTTTGAGCCTAACTTGGGTAATTTAGTGACTTAGTGTGCCTGCATTTTGAATGACTACAAATGGTGGTCTCACTATGTTTCCCAAGCTGACCTCAAACTCGTGGTTATTCTCCTGCCTCAGCTTCCTGAGTGCTGAGATCACAGGTGTACACCACCATGCTCATTCTTGTCATTGTCACTTTAGGGAAGAAACACATCTTCCATCCCTGGGCAGTGCTGTACTGATTAAGGAAAATGTGCAACTTTTTACATTTTAAGCAGGTAAAAGTGGAGAATTTCTGGTGGTAAATAAAGTGGGGGCCTGGCATAATATACCTTAATATGTAGTCCCATTCAGTTACATTAAGAGGGTCAAGGAAATCACTTGGTTGGAACTTTCTCTGAATAATAGGGAACAATGCATTGGATTACAAACTAAAAACTTTTTCTACTCTAAAGTTATTGTTTAAAATTTTTAAAATAAGCAAGTCCTGACCTGCAGCAAAATGAATAATAAATATAGCCTTTTGCACCATGAAAGATGTGTCTTTTAAACTGGTTGTGGAGTTGCAAGCCTATAACCCTAGCAGTCTAGGAGGCTGAGGTTGAGGCAGGAGGATTGCAAGTTTAAGCCCAGCTTGGGCAGCTTAATAATTTAGCAAGGTCTTGTCTCCAAATAAATAAATGAATGAATGAATAAATAAATAAGCTGGGGTTAGAGCTCACTGTGAAAGCCTCAGTTTCAATCTCCAACACCACAATACCAACAAACAAAAACAAAGAAACCCCAAACAAGCAAACAAAAAACCCCAACGAAAACAACAACAACAACAAACAGTCATGATTCCAGGACACTTAAATAGCAATGTAGGGCAATAATCCAAAACAGAAAGAAGAAAAAAAAAAAACCACGAGTGAGCATAGGACTAAGTGCAGTAGAGACAGAAGTTTATTCCTTTAGTGTTTAAGAAAAAGTCTTGGAAAGTTCCAAGTACAAAGGTTGGATCTTTTATCTGTTTAACCAAATACTCCAGCTTCTCACCCTCTGAAAACCAGTTATACCCAGCTGGCTGATCTTCACTGTTTGCTTTTTCAGCCTAAGACATATCTGTTCATAAATTACATGAACTTATTTTTTTTCCTTTTTTTTTTTTTTTTTTGCTCCTGCTGAAGTTCAGTTCCAGGGCTTCGCATATACTAGGCAAGAACTTACCACTGAGTTACAGCCCCAGCCCCACACAAGAACTTCTTAACCTATCTCTCCTAACTGAGTATGTATAAAGCTGTGTGTGATGGCACACACCTGTAATTCAAGTACTCTGGGAGCCTGAGTCAGAAGATCACAAATTTGAGCCCAGTCTCGGTAATTTAGTGACTGAGGAAGATCCTGTGTCAAAGTAAAAATTTAAAAAGGGCTAGGGGAAACAAAATGGCAGGGTGGTGATAAAGTGGCAAAATTCAGCCTCTCAGAGATCTGGAATATAGACATTGGAAAACAAAAACTTATCAAAAAAAGAAAGAAAAAGAAAAGCCAATCACCGGGAAACAGGAAGAAACTGACAGGAAAAATTAGAAGCTACGGACCTGTTGGAAAGATGGTATACAATGCAGAGAAAAGGAAACAATATGAAATGTCTGCTTGGCTCTCAAGCTTGTAGGAAGGGAAACTGGGTTCCTCAAAGCAAGGTAAGTGCCAGGGGCTGGGAGATCCTGGGAGAAATGGCAGCAGAGCCGTGGCCTTTGTGGGTTTTTCCTCTAAGACAATGCCTTCTACATGGCAGGCAATAGCTGGAGAGGGATTCACTCAGGTGCTTGCAATGTCACCAGAGTTCTTGATGCAGTGCCATTTTGAGGAGAGGTTGATTAAATAAATCTGGGACTCAGAACAACTAAAAACCAACTTTGCTCCAGGGTTCTCAGTGTTACCCTCCTACAGTGACTAGGTGAGAGACAGCCACAGGCAAACTAGAAAGAGAGCCCCAAGAAGTTTAAACTCAGGCAGGGAAGGATGGGGCCCCACCCTTCATGGTGAGAAGCCAGGCCTGGTTTGAGATGCACTCAGAAACAGCTATGTCTAAAAGTGCCTGCCAGTGTCAAGTACTTGAACCCTTGCCCTGTTGCCTAAATCCACAACAGATCTGAAGTCTGGCTGCCTTCCTCATCCACCAACATGCACAAGGATGTGTCTCTGTGTAGACAGCCACAGACTGACCTGAACAGAGGAGCCTATGGAATAGGGGAAACACCTTACAAATCCACAGGCCATAAGGCTGGGCAGAGAAAATTGAGACTTGCTGGACTCCAAAAGTGGATCCTAAAAGGAAACCATTCATTCAAAAATTGACTCATTTTGGGTGCATTCTTTTTTGTTGTTGTTCTTTTCTTCTTTTTTTCCATTTTTAAATTAATTTTATTGGTACATTTAAGGTATACAATGAAATGACATCTATTATTGGAAATTTACACCTTTACATAACCCACCTTGTTTCTTTTTATTTTCTTTTTTTTCCAGTACCGGGGATTGAACTCAGGTCCTTGCACTTGTGAGGCAGGTGGTGGAACCACTGAGCTAAATCCCTGGCCCACCTTGTTTATTTTTTCCCCATTGCCCTGCCCTCCCTTCAACCCCTCCACCTCTCCCTATCTACAAAGACTTTGTTTCCATTTTCCATTTTCTCATGTTAATTCCATTCCTATCTTTCTTTTCTCCTACCCCTCCCACTTCCTCTTCCCCTTTGCACCATTTCTTCCTATTTCATATTATCTGTTATACCTTTTAGTCCTTATTTACACTTTCAGTTTCTCACACTGGAAAAACTATTCAGTATTTACACATATGTGTCCTATTTATTTCACTTAAGGGGATCGCCTCAATGTGCATCCATTTAGCTATAAATGTCTCTAGGCTCCCATTCTTTATGGCTGAGTAGTACTCCATTTTATTCAAAACGCCACATTTTCTTTAGCAGTCTCCTGTTGATGGGCAATTGAGCTGCTTCCAAGCTATCACAAATTGTGCTGCTATGAACATGGTTCACATATATCACTGTGGTATGATTCTTTTAATTTTGGGGGGAAGATACCCAGCAGGGGGATATCTGGGTCAAATGGGAACTCCAATTCTAGTTCTTTGAGGTATCTCCATGCTAATTTCCATGGTGGTTGTACCAGTCTACACCCATCAGCAGTGGAGCAGGGTTTCTCTTTTCCCACAGCCCCACCAGCATTTGTTACTGGTTGATTTCTTGATAGCAGCCATTCCTTCTGGGGTGAGGTGGAATCTCAGTGTTGTTTTCATTTGCATCTCTTGAATGACCAGTGATGTTGAACATTTCTTATAACATGTTTATTTGCTGTTTCTACTTCTTTGTCTAAGAAATGTCTGTTCTTTTCAGATACCCATTTTTGAAAAGGGTCTTTATATTTGTGATGTCTGATTTTTTTTTGAGTTCTTTATATATTCTAGAGATACACCTTTGTCTGAGGAAAAGCTGGTAAAAGTTTCTCCCACATGGTGTGTTGTCTCTTCACACTATTTGTTGTTTCTCTTGCTGTGCAGAAGCTTTTTAATAAGAACAGATCCCACTTGTTGATTGTTGTGCTACTTCACAGGCAACTGAAGTTTTGTTCATAAAATCTTTTCCTACACCAGTGTCTTCAAGAGTTCTACCTAATCTCTCTTCTAGCCAGTTTACTGTTTCTGTTTTAATGTTTAGATCTTTGATCCATTTTGATTTTAGGTTAGTGCATGGTGAAAGATATAGGTCTTGTTTTAATCTTTGGCAAGTTGAAACCCAGTTTTTCCAGCACGATTTATTAAAGAGGCTATCTTTCCTCCAGTAAGGGTACTTGGCTCCTTTGTCGAAGATGAGGTGGTAGAGTATGTCTGAGTTGTTTGTGCATCTTCTAATCTGTTCCACTGATCCTCAGTTCTGTTTCTTTGCCAGTACCATGCTGTTTTTATCACAGTAGCTTTGCAGTATAGTTTCAAGTTGGGGATGTGATACCCCCTACCTTGTCTTTATTGCCTATAATTGCTTTTGATATTCTAGGTCTCTTCTTGTTCCAAATGAATTTTTGGATTGTTTTCTCAAGGTCTGTGAAGTATGCTTATGGGATTTTAATTGGGATTGCATTGAATCTATGTGGCAGTTTTGGAGGAATGAAAATGGTGAAATTACAACAGACCCAGAAGAAATCCAGAGGATCATGAATACCTACTTCAAGACCCTATACACCAATAAGATGGAAAATACAGAAGAAATGGACAGATTCCTAGATACATATGAATTACCAAAGTTGAACAAAGATGACCTAAAAATTCTAAACGACCCAATATCAATCAATTAAATTGAAAACATAATTAAAAACTTACCAACTAAGAAAAGTATGGGTTCAGATAGCTTCACTGCTGAATTCTACAAGTCTTTTAGAGAAGAACTACTGCCACTACTGTTTAAACTCTTCAGTGAAATTGAAAGGGAAGCAATACTCCCAAATTCATTTCTGGAAGCAAGCATTACCTTGATCCCCAAAGCAGAGAAAGATCCAACTGAAAGAGAACTATAGGCTAATCTCACTAATGATGATAGATACAAAAATCCTTAATAAGATACTGGCAAATAGAACACAGAAGATCATCAGGAAGATCATACACCCTGACCAAGTGGGATTCATCCCAGGGATGTAGGGATGGTTCAACATATGCAAATCAATAAATGTAATACACTATATTAATAGAGCCAAGGACAAAACCCATATGATCATCTCAATAGATATGCAGAGAAAGTGTTTGACAAAATCCAACACACATTTATGATAAAAACACTCCAAAAAATTGGAATAGATGGTCTTTACCTCTGATAAAAGCCATGTATGAAAAACCAACAGTCAATATCATACTAAATGGTCAAAAACTGAAATCAGGAACAAGACAAGGATGTCCATTTTCCATTTTTTTCTTTTAATTTTTTTCTATTTTTATTCTCTATATTGGACTTCTGGGAAGATGGTGGAGTGTTAATTTCTTTTTCTCTCTCTTTTTTTCTTTTATCTCCTAATTCTCATTGGCATTTTTCTGTTACCTTTATCTAATTCTATAAATATCTTTCTATTCCATAATAGGATCCTTTGTCTCACTTTTCTCTCCTTCACATCTCCCATTGTTTCATTTTTCAAATTTTTCTTTTTGCATTCTTCCATTTCCAACCTTCTATATCTTTCACAGTCTAACCTTTAAGATTTATTCAACTTTATTTATTTACTTACTTACTTATTTACTTGAGACAGGATCTCACTATGTGGTTCAGGATGGCCTTGAACTTACAATGTAGTCCAGGCTGGCCTTGAACTTGAGGTGATCCTCCTGCCTCGGCCTCCTCAGTGATGGAATTACAGACATGCCTCACCACACCTGGCTTTATTAAACTTCAGATAATTAGTTAACTCTATGTTATTACTATTGAATTCTTTTCTATCATTAGTGGAGTTATAGTTATCACATTTAGTAGATATTTGCTATATGACAATATTTGTTTGATCTTAGGGTTTATAGCTATAGATTTTAATTCTAAGGTTAAGAGTGGTACATTATTGGCTCTTATGGAATGTAGATAACCAGTCTGTCTTGGATAATATTGTTGGTAATTTACTTGATATTGCTAGGGTCACATAGTTGTAGCTATTAATAGGTTTTCTCTTGATTACATTTGTGATACTAACAATATTGCAGTCCATTCCCATAGAACAGGAATCTGGGCCAATTACACTGCATCCCCTCTCATATTAATAGAGGTGGTGGGATCTTTGGATAGAGATGTAAGACTACAGTTAGGCAAGCCCTGAGCACATCACTGAAGAGTAGATTAACTAAAGACATCTCCACTATAGATCTATCTCCCCTTTCAGTCTTTCCATGGTAAGCAATAGCATACCTAACACAGCAGAAAACAACATAAATAGAAATATGAGAACACAAGGCAACAAAATGTCTCCCCAAACTACCAACTCCCAAAAGCCAATGCATGAGGCATCAAGAGGGAGGAAAACAAAAGCCACACAGCTGAATTATTCTAATGGATAACAGAGATTAAAGAACAGATCATTGAGGTACTACCTAGGCTCAAAGAAAACATAACTAATCAAATAACAGTGGAGGAGCTTACAGAAGACACTAATAGAAAGCTAGTTAAACTAAACAAAATGATACAAAACATGCATGACTAGTTTAGCAAAGAACTGAAGTCCCCAAAAAGTTTCCAAAGAGAAATCCAAGAGATATAAATTTATATTGAAAATATGGGCAGCAGAAACAATCAATGTAAGGACAGTGTCAGAACTACAAGACAGAGCTGCTTTCAGAAACCAATCATTCAGAGATACCTTAAAAACAATAAAGAAGTATGAGAAATGGATTCAACAGTTGCTAGATAAAGCAAGGAAGACTGTTAAGATTAATTGGAATTAATGAAAAATCAGAGGCCAGCACAAAAGGCATAAAAAACAGATTTGCAGAAGTAATAGCAGAAAACTTTACAAATATTGGGGAAATAAGTAGAGATATGTGAGGCACGTAGAATCTCAAATATCCAGGATCAGAAGAGAAACTCTCCATATCATATCATAGTCAAAATACCAGACACCCAACAAAGGAACAGAATCTTAAAAGCTGTTAAGAGAAAAGCAACAGATGACTTATAAAGGTAAACCCATTACAATTGTAGCAGACTTCTCAACACAAGCCTTAAAGACCAGAGAGCTTGGAGTGAAGTGTTTTAAGCCCTAAAAGGAAACAACTTCCAACTCAGACTTACATAGCCTGCAAAACTTTATTTCAAAATTATTGGAGAAATAAAGTCTTTCCATGATAATGAGCGCCTCAAGAAATTCATGACCACCAGGCCAGCACTACAAAAAAATTCTCAAGGATATACTAGAAAAAGACAATGAAGCCAACAATTCCAAAAATTCTCATATGTCCTGATGGTTTCACTCTCAAATTCTACAAGAACTTTAGAGATCTAACACCAGTACTCCTTAAACAAATGAAATAGAAATGGACTACTCCCAAAGTCATTTTTGAAAGGTAGCGTTACCCTGATTCTAAAACCAGAAAAGGACTCAAAAAAGAGAATTGCAGACTAATCCTTTAAAGAACATTCACTGTTGTTGGTGGCTCACACCTGTAATCTCAGCACTCAGGAGGCTGAGGCAAGAGGATTGCTGTGATTTTTAAGGCCAGCCTGAGCACATAGTGAGTTCAAGGCCAGCCTGAACTACTTAGACCCTGTCTCAAAAAACCAAAAAAAATATAATAGGAAATAAAGCCAGTTAAAGAAATAATAATAATACAAGAAATTACCTGTAAAAGCTTGACTTTAGTATTGAGGATAACAGCAAATTTCAGGTTCTTTTCCTTTCAAGGTTACCAAAGATGATAAACAACAATACAATGGGAAACAAAGTAATATGACAAAGACTGTGTGCGTGCATATGTGTGTGTGTACTTTATTCCTCTCTTCTATCATTTATGTTCCTATTTTCACTTTTAGGCCCCTGAGAAGTGTTTATGAATTTTTTCTTGGTGAGGAGGAAAATATAATGTAAGTGAAGTTCCATCTAGCACTGAGAGTCGGGTAAGGAGGAAACCCAGGAGACCATACCTTAGGGTTGGCAGCTCAGGGACAAGAGCTGATCAAACATGCAAATCAAGGCTGTGAGCCATCAGGAGATCATCCAAGCACCATTCTCCAAATAGCATCTTGCAAAAAAGGAAAATGAAAAGCTGTAATAGAGAGTTATTAGCTGGAACAATACTATCTGAACTTAGAAGAAAGAGATTCTTTAATTGGTAAAATGAATTCCCATTCTCCTTTTGCTTTGTACATCTGAGATATAGGATGATACAATTTCCACCTTTTTAATTTATTTGGCACCAGGGATTGAAATTGGGACCTTGCCCTTGCGGGGCAGGGAGTGGAACCACTGAGCTAAATCCCCAGGCCTCCATCTGACTGTACTGACATTTTGGGCTTAGGACTGAAACCAGGAGACAGGGAGGTCTGGCAAGAGTTTAAACTCTTCTTTCTCTATAAGCCTAACTCCAAATGTTTACCAACAATTGGTCACATGGGAGAAAGGAGACATAAGAGAACAGTTGCCAAAACCCAGTAAGAACAAGATGACAGGTCTTTTTGTCCTGCAGGAAATAGCTCTAATCCTCTTTATCTTGGAAGAAAACAGCAGAAAAAAGAAAATGAATGGTTTTCCACTGACAGTGCTCATTCAAGAAGGAGAAGAAGTTAGAGTAGGAAACCGTGGAAGGGGTCTCTTTCTTTCTGGAAAGTTCTGGCCTTCTGACAAGAATAGAGAGAGAATTAAGCTCTCCTTTGACACAATCACTGTCCCTGAAATGACTCATCAGATTAATGTCTTCTTGCTGTGGGAATGAAAATAAGGATCAAGAAGGAGCCTGGAAAAACTTCCTGATGCCCAAACTCCATAACATTCCTGAAAATTAGGCATTTGAAATGGAGAAGCTGAGACTCAAATTAATGGGGAAAAAATTTAAGTCATAAGTTCAGGGACAGAATCTGGTTTTGAACTCAGATTTGACTAGATGCAAAGTAGAACCTGTTTTTTGCTGCTTTGCTGCTGCCTCTTCAATCTTCTCAGCTCCCTCCCATCAGAACCTGAGTTGTTATTGTAGTTACTACTACTTGCAGCCTTGTCTTTTCCCACCCACAAGCAGTTGGGTGAAACTGCTTGTGTAGAAGGACCATGCCTGAAGCAATTATTCATTTATTCAGTGAATATTTATTGAATATAATGCTCCTCAGTTCTGGGTGCTGAAATCACTTCTGTGATTGACCCAATTTCCTGAAATCTAATAAGTGGATCCCTACAGGAGGTGTCTAATCACTTTCTCATTGCTGAGTTCCAATAGTGCACACCTACAAACCCAAAGGGCATAACATTGGGTTATGACAACCTGTCTCACATTTTTCTACTAAAATTTTTTACTTGGACATAATAGTGACTGACTGTGCATCTCAGTAGCTGTGCCTGGGGAGATGCAGGAAGAAACAATCTTTCTGTTTACCTACTTGGCATGATATTCAGCAAGGTGTGTGTACATGTGCAAAAGTATCAAACTGGGATTTTTACCCACATAATAGTCTATGTTACAAGTTTTGAATACATTTTCCTGAGCATCACAGGGTGTAAAATGCACATGCGCCACTCTTCTCTATGAAAATATGTATTTTATCTTGATGGAATGTGGATGTGACTCATAGTAGCTGCATCTGGGGAAAGTAAAAACCTATTTGCATTCACCCAGTTGGCAGACAAATGGCACAGTGTGTACAGGAGCTCCAAAGCAGCAACATGTGAGTTTTACTCATGAAATGTTCATTGCTAAATTTTTGTCCATTTAGGATTTGTTTTGGAAAAAGTTTTCTTTTGATATTTCTGGTAGAAGTAGCCTAATTCAGTAAAATGGCACATGAAAAATCAGATTTGCAAGTTTTGGAGGAGATCAAAAGTAAATCATCAGATTACTCATGCATGGATGCTAATGATAATGACATTTATTTATTTATTTAGGTAGTGGGGATTAAACTCAGGACCTTTTGCTTGCCCAGCAGGCATGGTGCTGCTGAGCTACATCCCTGGTCCAAAGATGATAATGACTTTGATGATAGCCTTGTGAGACAAAGTTCCTGAGACAGTGAAACAGAGCAAGAATTTGTTGGAGACCAAGACCTATGTGCGTCTCCACCCTCCGTGTGTGCCCCTCCACCTTGTGTGTGTGTGTGCCCCTGATAGGAACTTTACACCTTCCCGGGGACATTCTAACCCCTCCCGGTGACATTCTGGCCATGACCTTATCTAGCTAGACCAACTTAGCAACCAGGAAAGTCCCTGCTCATCCCTGCCTGCATTTAAGCTGCAGTGTGAGAAATAAAGGGGGTCAAAAAAATTTTTGACCCAAAAAGAGCTCTGCCTGGTTCTTGTTTTCCTGTGTCATTCCTGTTCCCATTCTGGGTGCTCCCCTCCTCAAGCCCTACTAATAACGAACCCCGCTGGCTGGGGCAAGTGGCGCCCAACGTGGGGCTTGAGAAACAGGGTTTTCACCCGGTGGACACTGCTCGGAGGATCAGAAGATCAACACCTGAACTGCTGCCTGGACCTGGCGAGCTTGGATCCACGGACAGTCTGCCAAGACCAACCTAATGAATTGGCTGATAGGGACTTGGATTACTTCCTGACCTGTCCTGACCTGGCGAATTGGCTGCCGCCTGACCTGCCCTGTCCTGATGAGTTTGGATCTACGTCCAGTCCTCACGGCCCCCATCCAGCTGTGAGAACAACCTAGAAGGTAAGTGATCAACGTAAATAAGGGATAAGAACTAAATTCAGGTAAGATCCAGAAACTTATGATGGTTAGATAAATTCTGCAGAAATATTTGAAAGCTAAAGAAATTCAGAAAAAGGAAGTGCTAGAAAAAAAGCTCCCACAGAGCCAAGAGACAAAGCTCCCACAGAGCCAAAGATACAGCTGTGAAACTATAATATAGTCGGGTGGTGAAGGAAATCGAGGGACCACTTGGCTATATTTCGTTAGAATTAAATTTCTACGTGGAATTAAATTTCTATAAGAAGAATTAAATTTCTTTGAGAAGATAATCAACTGGTAAAGGAAATCGAGGTACCATTTGATGATACAGTAGAATTAAATTTCTAGACAATAGAATTAAATTTCTATAAGTAGAATTAAACTTCTAATCCAGAATTAAATATATTACTGATAGTACTTACTCATTTCTAAAAACTAAAAGTTACATTAAGAGATAGGTGGACGTGTTGGTAATCAAAAATAAGCTAGCCTTAAAATTATTCTGAGGCTGGCTTATTTTTGATAATTAATGTGTTTGTTTTACCTTCAAGTTATATTTAGAGAATTATAAATGGGATATTGTGAAGCTTTTACAGTTACATCCTTGTTTAATGTGTCAAGCCTTCTCCTAGTAACTCTTACTAGAGGGCTCCTAGGAATAGGCTTGGCTTCTGCAAGTCCTTCAGATTTTACGTTAAAAGATAGGATACTTTTGATGCTTGTTTATTACTTGATTATTAGTGTGTTTGCTTTCCTTATCTGCCTGCAATAAATTTAAATTTACATAGGAATAATTAATTTAAAACATAAGTTTAAATTTACATATAAATAATTAATAAAAAATAGAATCCCTAATAAAGCATATAAAATGGGTCAAAGCTTAGATAAGCATCAGCATTTTGTAGAAGACATAAAATCTTCTCTGCTGACACGGGGAATTCATGTTAAGAAAAAGGACTTAATAAGATTTTTTAACTTCATAGAACAAACCTGTCCATGGTTCTCACAGGAAGGAATAATTGATGAAAAAAGATGGAATAGGGTTAAAGAATGTTTCGATGATTACTATAAGGAATATGGACCTGAAAAGGTTCCCATACAGGCATATTCTTATTGGAATATGATTGATGAAATTTTACATCGTCATTCTCATCCTGTTATAGACAAGGCTATAAGTGCTTCTGAGGAATTTCTTAAATTAGAGATCAAAGAGAGCCAAGCTTCCCTCCACTCGCCTGATGCTCAATCACATAGATCATCCCCCTGCCCTTCTGTCATTATTTCCATGCCTGATCCAAGTGCCCCTGAGACACTCCCACCACCCAAAATAGAGCCTTCTTCTATTTATCCTGTCTTAAATACCCTTAAGGATGATAATAATATTTTTCCCCCCGAGGGGCCATCTTCAACCTTACGGCCTCCCCCATACCTTTCACCCCCCTTTCCATCCATGGGCTCTAATTTGAAAATGATTACCAGACAGACAAAAATGGAACTCTCAGAGGAAATAGAATCTCTACGAGAACTTTTACAAACCCAACAAGAGCATGCTGACCTTATGAAAAAGCTTCACTCCCTAAACCTTACATTAGAATCTGATAACCCCATAAAAAAATTAAAATCCAAAATAAAAATTTCTCAGGCTTATCCTGTCCTCAGATCACGTACTAAACAACCCCATCCTGAGGACCAAACTTCAGAGGGAGAAAAAGAGGAAGGTTCAGATGACAATATAGATGAAACAGAGAATGAGGAAGCAGAAAATGAGACTCCCAATCAATCTGATTCTCCTAACCAAACTCAAAAATATAATAAATTAAAATTCAAATATATCAAAGAGCTTAAGAATGCTACTACCCTCTATGGACCTTCGGCCCCATTTACTTTATCCCTCATTGAATCACTCAATGATGGAGGATGGTTCACTCCTAATGATTGGTATCTACTAACCAAGGCTGTACTCACTAGAGGAGATTTTTTACTTTGGAAAGCAGACTTTACAGAGAGATGTCAAATTACCGCTCGCCATAATTCAGCTGCGGGAGGTACCTCTAAGGCCTGGACTCTCTCTAAATTATTAGGTATTTATCCCTCATTGAATCACTCAATGATGGAGGATGGCTCACTCCTAATGATTGGTATCTACTAACCAAGGCTGTACTCACTAGAGGAGATTTTTTACTTTGGAAAGCAGACTTTACAGAGAGATGTCAAATTACCGCTCGCCATAATTCAGCTGCGGGAGGTACCTCTAAGGCCTGGACTCTCTCTAAATTATTAGGTAATTCACCCTATGACTCTAATGAAAAACAAGCCCAATTTCCTCCTGGACTTCTATCACAAATAAAAGACGCCGCCTTTTCAGTTTGGAGGAACTTACCCTCTAAAGAGTCAGCTACCTCTTCTCTTTCAAAAATCCGTCAAGAGGCTAACGAATCCTACAGTGATTTTGTGGGACGTCTCACGGACACTGCTGAACATCTTTTCGGTCCAAAAGAAAATGATAGTGAATTTATTAAACATTTGGCTTATGAAAATGCAAATCCAGCCTGCCAGACAGCCTTGCGCAGTCACCGCAGAGGGAAAGAGCTGTCTGACTATATTAGGATTTGCTCAGGAATTGACTCTGCCTCTCATAGCATAGGCCTCGCCATTGGGGTCGCCTTAAAAAATTCATCACAAAAAGGCCAATCCATAATATGCTTTAAATGCAAACAGCCTGGTCATTTTTCTAAAGAGTGCACTACTCAATGGGCTAGACGCCCTTCTCCCAATACCATCTGTCCTCGTTGTAAAAAGGGCAAGCACTGGTCTTCTCAATGTCATTCAAAAACTGATGCCCAAGGCAATTTTCTTCCCTTGAGATCGGGAAACTTCCAACGGGCCCTTCCCCGGGGCCCCAATTATCCAGGTCAGGCCACGGGGATAATCAGGCCTCCTCCCCAATATCAGAAACCTCAATGCTCTCAAGAGCCACTACAGGATTGGACCTCTGTTCCTCCTCCACAACAATATTAACCCCAGAAGAGGGTACCCTGGTCCTTTCCACTGGAACATATGGCCCCCTACCTTCTAATTCTTGTGGATTAATTTTGGGATGCATCAGCTCTACCCTCCAAGGATTACATATTCTTCCTGGAATCATAGACAATGATTATACAGGAGAAATTAAACTTCTGGCCACGGCCTCTCAAGGTCCTATTACTATATTCTCTGGCCAAAAAATTGCCCAATTGATTTTACTTCCCTTAAACTACCCTTACCAGAAACAAAACCGAGGTCCCAAAGGCTTTGGTTCCTCTGATATATATTGGGTAAAGAGAATAACACAGGAAAAACCTATTTTAAAACTTAAAATTGATGGAAAAATTTTTAAGGGCTTATTAGATACTGGTGCTGATGCCACTATAATATGTCAAAAGGAATGGCCTCAGTCCTGGCCTCTGAGTGCCTTAGTCACTCATCTCAAGGGCATAGGGCAAGCGACTAACCCCCTACAAAGCTCTAGAATCTTACATTGGTCAGATGATGAAGGAAATCACGGAACTATTCAGCCATATGTCCTTCCCCACTTACCTGTTGATTTATGGGGACGTGATATTCTTTCACAGATGAAATTAATTATGTGTAGCCCTAATGATTTTGTGACCTGTCAGATGTTAAAACAGGGATTTCTCCCTGGACAAGGTTTAGGAAAAAATTCACAAGGAATAACTGACCCCATATCAGTTCACCCAAAACCTGACCGATCTGGGATAGGCTTTAAAATTTTTTCCTAAAGGCCATTGACATGCCTGCTCCCCATGCTGATAAAATTTCATGGAAAAATGATTCCCCTGTATGGGTTGATCAATGGCCACTTGTCTCTGAAAAATTGACAGCTGCCACTATGCTTGTGCAGGAGCAATTGGCTGCTGGACATATTGAGCCCACTACCTCTCCATGGAATACACCCATCTTTGTTATTAAAAAGAAAACAGGAAAATGGAGGTTACTCCAGGATCTGAGAGAAATAAATAAAACTATGATACCCATGGGAGCACTTCAACCTGGATTGCCCACTCCCGTGGCCATTCCCACGGGATATCACAAGATCATCATTGATTTGAAAGATTGTTTCTTTACCATTCCTCTCCATCCTGAGGATCGTAAGCGTTTTGCCTTTAGCCTACCTGTGATCAATTTTCAAGGACCAATGTCTAGATTTCAATGGAAAGTTCTCCCTCAAGGCATGACTAATAGTCCCACACTATGTCAAAAATTTGTTGCTCATATAATAGATCCCTATAGACAGAAATGGCCCTCCATCTATATAATACACTATATGGATGATATTCTTTTGGCCGGTCCCAATCCCGATGTTCTTTTAAGATATTCTCAAGAATTGTCACAGGCCCTTACATGGGCTGGACTTCAGATAGCTCCAGATAAGGTTCAACTCAAACCCCCCCTATCTTTACTTGGGGTTCAAATTATTCCCAGAAAAAATTCCTACACAAAAATTTGAACTCAGAACTGATCAATTAAAAACTCTTAATGATTTTCAAAAACTTTTGGGAGATATCAATTGGCTTCGTCCGTATCTTAAACTAACCACTGGTGAATTAAAACCTTTATTTGATATTCTTAAAGGAGACTCAGACCCTACATCTCCTCGCTCCCTAACCACCCCTGCTCATGAGACAATCAAATTAATAGAACAGGCTATTCAAAATCAAACCATAACTTTCATCTCTTATAAAGAACCTCTCTTCCTAGTCATTTTCTCTACCAATTTCACACCCACTGGATTATTATGGCAAAAGAAACCACTGTTATGGATTCATCTACCTGCCTCCCCTCCCAGAGTCCTCACTCCTTACACTTCCTGGATAGCCCAATTATTAAAGATGGGCAGAGAACAAAGTAGAAAAATTTTTGGTAAAGAACCTGATAAAATTATTCTCCCATATTCCCCTGCTCAAGTTTCCTGGATGATGCAAAATGATGATGAGTGGGTCATCTCTTGCATTAATTACCAAGGTACTTTTGATAACCATTACCCAGCTAACAAGCTCCTTCAGTTTCTCAAGGCTCACCCTGTAATCTTTCCTAGAAAAACTTCTCTGCAGCCCCTCGCTCATGCTGATTTAGTTTTTACCGATGGGTCTTCTAAAGGAATTGCTGCCTATACTATTAATGGCATTGCAACCTCTTCTATATCCCCTTATGGCTCAGCCCAGCTGGTAGAACTTTATGCTATTTCACAAGTTTTTCAAAAGCTTCCTAATACTCCTTTTAATTTGTATACTGATAGTTCCTATATTGCTCAGTCTGTTCCTTTATTAGAAACTGTTCCTTATATTAAGCCTACAACAAAAGCCACCCCCCTTTTTTCTATGCTCCAGCAACTTATACATAAGAGAAAACAGTTTTTCTTTATAGGACATATTCGTGCTCATTCAGGCCTCCCTGGGCCCCTGTCGTGGGGTAATGAGATAACTGACAAGGCTACACAGCTGGCCCTTTTTGCTGAGCTCACTCCTGTCAGTCAGGCCCAGAAAGCTCACTCTCTTCACCATCTCAATGCTCAGACCCTATGCCTGCTTTTTAAAATTACCAGAGAGCAAGCCCGCCAAATTGTCAAACAGTGTCCCAACTGTGTCACTCAGTTACCTGTTCCTCATTTGGTAATAAATCCCCGAGGCCTAGTGCCCAATGACATCTGGCAAATGGACGTTACTCCTGTCCAATCCTTTGGTAAACTTAAATATCTTCATGTTAC
Source organism: Fukomys damarensis (assembly GCF_012274545.1). Lineage (NCBI taxonomy): Eukaryota > Metazoa > Chordata > Mammalia > Rodentia > Bathyergidae > Fukomys > Fukomys damarensis. The sequence continues at coordinate 54,017,133 of NW_022900926.1, read as the reverse complement.
AATTGATACTTTTAGCGGCTTCATTTTTGCCTCACCACAAACAGGTGAAGCCTCGAAAAATGTTATATCTCATGTTCTTATGTGTTTTAGTGTTATGGGAAAACCTAGAGTTATTAAAACTGATAATGGTCCTGGCTACACTGGAAAGAAGTTTCAAGACTTCTGTCACCAGTTGCAAGTCAAACATATTACTGGTATCCCTTACAATCCCCAAGGCCAAGGAATAATCGAACGGGCTCATCAGTCTATAAAAAACACCTTAAGTAAATTAAAGATGGGAGACCTCTATCCAATGGCCGGGTCTCCCAGAAATATTCTCCATCATGCCCTATTCATCTTAAATTTCCTCACCTTGGACACTCATGGGAAATCTGCTGCTGACCGCCTGTGGCATCCACAAACTAAAGGAATTTATGCAAAAGTTATGTGGAAAGACCCAATCACTGCTCAATGGAGCAGTCCTGACCCCGTCCTCATTTTTTTGGGTTGCGGTCATGCTTGCATTTATGATACCAAGGAAGGAGCAACATGTTGGCTGCCTGAAAGACTTATAAAACAAATAAATTCTAACAATGTATCCAGGGAAAATACAGACCCTGAGATTGTCCCCTATGGTTCTTTTATAGAAAAAGAAAGTGAAATCATATCTGCAAGCAACTGTACTCCTGCTGATCCTGCCAACGATGGTAAGAAACCCTATTGGGCTAAATCCACACCAGTCAATAAATATAACTTGGGTCATCTACAATACAAAGACTGGCACCATAGCTAATTCCACCTCCAAAGTGACTCCCCCCAACACTTGGTTCCCAGACTTACTGGTTGACATTTGTGACCTAGTCACTACTGCTTGGGACCAAAAAACTTACCCAGGATATGGGTGCAAAGACCCAGGGGCCCGGAGTGACACCCGTAAACAGCATTTCTATGTCTTTCCGGGACACTCTAGATCATTAGAACAACAACAAAACTGTGCAGGCCCAGAATTTTTCTTCTGTAAAGAATGGGGTTGCGAGTCTACTGAGTGGATAACTTGGTCGCCACCAATAAAGGATGACCTCATTACAGTAACCCGCTATGGGGACTATACTACACCTGGAGTGAAAAAATGTCGTGATAAAGGTGACTGCGGGCCATGTTATGAGCCCCCCAAATACCTGGGAACACCGGGAGGAAGATGTAACACCTTGGTCATTAAATTCACTGAGGAAGGCAAAAAGAAAGAATGGGTCATTGGAAAGACATGGTGACTTGTGTTATATCTTTCTAGCACCCCAGGAGTTTTGTTTTCTATTAAACAACTTAGAGGACCTCCTCAGGTACCATCTGTCCCCATAGGTCCAAATTCAATCCTAGCTCCACCACCCCCAGTCCGGGATCCCAATATTCCTTACTTCCCAGATTTTAGAAAATATGCAGAATCTCTCATGAATACTACATTTCCTGGTTATGATACATCTCTATCTCTACAATTCACCACACTTCGTCCTCCCAGAGACTCTGAGGAAATTCTAGTTAATCTTGTCAAGAATGCCTTCCTAGCTCTAAATTATACCAAACCTGAATTGACCCAATCTTGTTGGCTCTGTTATAGTGTTAGACCTCCTTTTTATGAGGGCGTGACAGTCTCAGGATATTACACTGCCACTCAAGATCATACAAAATGCAGATGGTCTCAACAAGGCCCTGCTAGACTCACCTTGCAGTCAGTACAAGGTTCTGGCCTATGCTTGGGAAGGGTGCCTAACACCCACCACCACCTATGTAATCAGACTCATATCAATTATACTTCAATTCAATCAGGATCTTATATAATTCCTCCTGAAAATGCTTGGTGGGCTTGCAATGATGGCCTCACCCCCTGTATTTCAGGAGACTTGCTCAAAAGAAACCGGACTATGTATTGTATCCTGGTCCAATTAATCCCCAGGATGACATATTATTCCTCAGAACAATTCTCCACACTCCAAAAGACCTCAGGAGATAAATAAAGATCTCTCAGAGATCGCCCCTCTCCAGATACAGATGACCCCAATGACGGGTAAGACAGTCGAATGCTTTTCCCATGAAAGGTTTGGCTGATCAACCTAAGACAGGGGCTTCTGTCAAAATTGTCGAGTCAATACTCCCCCTCTATGGTTAATACCTATCAGCCTCAAAAAAACAGAGGCCTCTACGAGTAGCCCATAAAAGCCACAGGATGTTATTCAGTCTGGATGTCATTGGGTTTCCTTCTATTTGGTTTCCTTCTAAATTTTAGGCCCTAAGTCTTGACATGAATGGCTCTATTTTGCTTCTTTTAAAACTATTAAGTATAGAATTGCTTCTTTTAAATTTAATAAATGTCATAAGGTTTCTTCCTAGTTTAATGATAAGTTGATTTTTGAATTAAAGCTTCTCTCCAGCTTAGCTATAAATTGATTTAAGAATTATAGAATTGATAAGGTTTCTTTTTCATTTTATTAAATAGGCTTCTTTTAAATTTAATAGAAAGGGAGGAGATGGTGGAGACCAAGACCTATGTGCGTCTCCACCCTCCGTGTGTGCCCCTCCACCTTGTGCGTGTATGTGCCCCTGATAGGAACTTTACACCTTCCCAGGGACATTCTAACCCCTCCCGGCAACATTCTGGCCATGACCTTATCTAGCTAGACCAACTTAGCAACCAGGAAAGTCCCTGCTCATCCCTGCCTGCATTTAAGCTGCAGTGTGAGAAATAAAGGGGGTCAAAAAAAATTTTTGACCCAAAAAGAGCTCTGCCTGGTTCTTGTTTTCCTGCATCATTCCTGTTCCCGTTCCGGGTGCTCCCCTCCTCGAGCCCTACTAGTAATGAACCCTGCTGGCCGGGGCAAGAATTGATTGATACCAGAATCGACTGGCACAGAAAATGCAGACCTCTTTGATTCAGATGACAAAGAAAACAACAATATGAGTGTATATACACAAAAGCTGAAATAAAAATAAAATGTTCTGTATGCAACAATAGCCATATTAAAAAATGTATTTATTATGACACCTCATTAGCTAAACTGAAAGCATTCATAGGTCCGCTGTCATTAGTAGGGATTTCTCATTATAATCACAAGAATGTAAAAGACTTATGGGAAAGCAATGGGGCAAAAATTTATGCCCTTGTAGATATGAAGACTTATGCTTTCAATTTAGAAATTTATCCTAGAACTCAGCCACTAGGTCCTTATCTGTATAGTAATAAATTGAATGATATTGTGAACAGACCCATCTCCCAAACTAATTGGAGTGTGACATTTGACAATTGGTTTATCATTTCCAACTGATGTTATATTTGCTAACAGAACACAGGTTGACCTGCATAGGAAACTACACAGGAACAAAGCAGAAATTCCAAATGAAATGTTGCAATGTCAAAACAGAGAATTGTATAGTGCAGTCTTTGGATTTCAGAAAGATTTATATTGGCCTCATATATAGCAAAGAAAAATAAACTAGTGCTGATGTCAACATTGCACCTTGATGGAAATATCAATAGAGAAACCTTGACAAAATGGAAGCCTGAGATGGAAACTTTCTACAATAAAACCAAAAGCAGAGTAGATATTGTTGATGATGACTTATGCAACAATTATGATGTCACTCAAAACACGGTGAGTTGGCCAGTGGTTGTGTTTTACTCAATCCTAAACGTGTGGCATAAATAGTTTGGTAGTTTACAAATAACAAGTGCAAACAAAATACCATGGAGAAATTTTCTTAGAGGATTGAGACTGGAATTCATGAGATTCTTTATAGCAAAGGAAAAACAAAGTATTTCTGCCTAAGAAACTATGCAGAAAAAATTGTGGAGCACACTGGTGAGTTGACAGGTGAACAGGCAGGTGCAGTATCACAAAGATCCACTATGACAACAGGAAAACCAAAAAGATGTCAACTATGCCTTACAGGAAAGGACAGGAAGTAAAACTCTCTTTCAAAAATGGATGGGGAAATAAAATACTTCCATGACAAAGAACACCTGAGAAACTACATGAATACCAAACCAGCAGTACAAGCAATTCTAAACAAGATCCTAGAAAAAGACAATGAAGGCAACAACACCATGAGGCCCAACAGAGCAAATCAAATAGGCAAGGCAAGAAACTAAAAGAAGGCGAAAAAGTAAAAAGAGTCAACAAAAGGACAATAACATGACAATAATAAGAAAGTACATATCATTTATAACCATCAACATCAATGGCCTCAACTCACCAGTCAAGAGAAATAGACTGGCAAAATGGAATAAGAAGCAAAATCCAACAATATGTTGTATACAAGAAACACACCTAGTACAAAAAGCCCATAGACTGAAAATGAAAAGATGGAAAACAATTCTCCATGTGGCAGGAGCCCAGAAAAAAGCAGGGGTAGCAATCTTATTTGCAGACAAAGCAAATTTCAAACCAAAACTGATTCTAGTATTATTGATGTAGGACGGTACTGAATCATACCTCTGTGAATGTAAAATATCTTGTACCTGCTTTATGATATGTAGTAGTGACCATGCTTTATCAGAGCTATTTTTAATGATATTACTGTAGAATGTTCTCTTTCCAGATGAAGATTAAGATGCTAAAAAAAAAAAAAATGGTGCCAGGTACCACAACAGAAATAGAACTTTGCTGTTTTCTGGATATTATTCTTTTCTTTGTTTTTTGGGGTAGTTTTTAATGAAATGTGCTGAATGTCTATAATTTTGTTCAAATGACTGCAGAACCTGGAAAAGCTGTTGCTGCTATTGATGCA
>NW_022900926.1:53995172-54012263 GCF_012274545.1 Fukomys damarensis | reverse complement strand
TATATAATTTGAATTTTTGGAAACTTTAACTGTGCTGTCAACTTTGGAAAAAGTTATCCCAATTTACTGTGTTGAGTTGGCACTGTACAGAAATTGACAGCCATATTGGTCTAGAAATGTTAATTTTTTTTAATTTTAATTTTATTTTTTTTCCATTTGTACAGGGGTAATGTACTGTATTAAATATGTAAGGTCATATCTGCATGGGTTTGATTACAGAAATTAATAAAGTATTCTCTAAATAAAAAAAAGAATAAGATATGACTACAAGAGCAAGAGGCAATTTAAATATGTTCAGGGACCATTTTCATCTTCAGAATTAAGGATTATTTTAATCTTACATCATTGCCTTTTCTCTTTTACTTTCCTTTTTAGTTTTATTTTAGGATTCCCTATTTTTAATATTCATACAGAGATTTCTTTAACCAAAATACCTAATAGTTTCTCTGGTGTGAAAAACTATAATAGTACAGAGGATCCTAATGAGATAATTAATAATGTGAAATAGGAAGTAAAGGGTTAAAGGTGTAGGGAAAGTGGGAAGGGTGGGGGAAAGGTAATAAGGGAGAGGAAAAAAATATGAGAAATTGAAAAAATGGAACTAAAGTGTTTGTAAATGGGGAGGGGAGGAGGAGGTGAAGGGAGGGCAGGGACAAGGGGAAAAAATAAGAATCAAGACCTATCATGTAAAGGTACAGGATTCCAATAATGAATATAACTGTATTGTATACTTAGATTGCACCAATAAACTCAATTAAAAAAAGAAAGGACAGGAAAATGAAATACATGCTGCTAGTATAAGCAGTACTTGTGTATGAAGCATGCAGTTTTCATGTGTGGGGACTGATTAGATTTCAGTTGAAGCAAAGGTTATTCTATGGTAGACTTTTATTTGTATTTCATTTTACTTCACATAGGTTTTTATTTCTGATGTTATCTTTTAGGTTTTATAAGCAAATATACAGATGATGTGAAAATGTCAATGTTTATTCTAAAAGTACAATACATATTAAGAATTTCAGGGCCAGGGATTTAGCTCAGTGGTGCCACTGCCTGCCTTGCAAGTGCAAGATTCCAAGTTTTATCCCTGGTCCAAAAAAAAAAGAATTAAAAACTTATATTTTATTGATATTTTATGTTCCTATTAACTACATATTGTGTAATATAATAAGAAACTCCTGCCAAAACAGCAAGACCAGTGAGATGTCAAGTATGTCCAGGAAAAGGGCTGGGGATTTAGCTCAGTGGTTCTGGCGCCTGCCTTGCAAGCCCAAGTATGCAAGTTTGAAACCCAGTACAAAAAAAAAACAAAAGGCCAGGAAAGAAAAACACATGTGCTGTCAAAGCAATATGTGTGTATAGAACATGCTGTTGTCATGTGTGAAGACCTTAGGTGTGATAAATTAAGTAGATTTTTTTTGAGAGTGTTATTGGTATTTTCATTGTAGTTCATATAGGAATTTATTTTGTTATTTTTACTTTGTACACCAAAAAACAGTTGATTTTGAAAACTTTGATTTTTTTCTAATGAACATTCAATAAATATTAAAAATTCAGCACTGTATTTTTTGATATTTTTTCCTGGAAAGTATCCATAGTTTAGTGTAATAAAACTCATAAAATTAAAATTAATAATTTATAAATGGAAATTCTAAATAATAAACATGGGTTTTAGACACCCAAGTTTTTGCACCTTTATGACAAAATTTATGTTATGTCCCATTAGGGGAGGAGAGGTTTATTTTGGCTCATATTTTAGAAGTTTCACTCCTAGCATGCTTGGGTGCATGGTGGAAGGGCCGAGGCAGAGGAAAGCTGCTAGCATCATGGAAACCAGGAAGCAAAGATGGAGGTAGGAGCCAGGCAGGGAGAAAGGCCCTCCCAGTCAGGCGTCCAGTGCCCTGCCACTAAACAGGCCCCTCAGTCTCTTTTCACAAGCCCTGCCTCTGAGACCATGTGACTTTGGGACAGCAGTTCAGATCCAAACCATAATAAGAAGAGGGTTGATTGAAGTCAATACTCTGAGAATGAAAAGAGCTCTAACCTTCAGAAGTCCAAAGGTAGCTGGGAATGGTCGTGCAAAAATCCCAGCATTTGGGAGGTTGAGGCAGGAGGATCTCAGACTCAAGGCCATCCTGGACAATATAGTGAATTTGAAGTCAGCCTGGACTATATAGGGAGACCTTGTCTCAAATGCAAGAGAAAACAAAACAAATCTAAAGTCTTCAGGTACTGAATGAAGTTCCTTAGCCAGTAACTGAAACTTCCAATTGAGGGCAAATCCAACACTTCATTGATTACACAAATGAGATGGTGGCAAGAAGGTGTGTGTGTGTGTGTGTGTGTGTGTGTGTGTGTGCTGATTGGCAGTTCCTGATACTTGCAACCTTTTTTAAAGCACTTTTAATCACCTTTCAAATATCTGTGAAGCTTTATACATGATATTCCAGTTCTCAGTATTGAGCAGTGTTTTTTATACAGTTACCCCCAGCACAGAGTTGGTCTGTCCACTCTGGTTTACCCATGGCAAAATTTAAAATCTGAAACCTATGACAGTTTTAAATTCCTTTCTTCCAGCCTTCCTACTAAAGTGAGTTTGAAGAATATGCGTTGAACAAAATGTAGTTTGCATGATAAATGTGTTCTCTAAAAATTATACAGTGTTTTCCAAACCAAGTTTGCTCCATTTGTAGGTCATTTAAGAGGTGGTAAAGCATAATGACAAAAGTAGGGGCCTTGAATTTCACCCTGTAGATGAAGTTCCAGCAATTACTTCCTAGTTCTGTCAAGAATTTCCTTAACCTTTCCTTTGGTGTATTGAGAGAGTCTCAGTAGGTAGTCCAGGCTGACCTTGAACACGAAATCCTACTGAGTGCTAGGATTATATGCCTGTGCTGCTCTGCTCTTCTGTTTTTCTCACATGTAAAACAAGTATAATAAATAGTTTCTTTCCCAGAGAGGGAGAAACACCTAGTAGATAATACATGACAAAGAGTAAACAGTTTTATCATTATTACTATTTTAATCTTTCTTCCCCTCTGTTCTCTATTTGCATAATTAAAGCCTTTTCTTAAAAAAGTACTTTTTTGATTAAAGAATTGATGCCATTAATTCTATCAATACTGCCACTTGCTAGCAAGAGATGCAGCAAAGATGTACAAAGAAAAAATAGAAATTACCCATTAATCACAGGCCCAAGATATATAATCACTTTAAAAAAGAGCCACATATGGTAGCACACACCTGTAACCCCAGCACTAGGCAGATCTCCGTGCGTTCGAGGCCAACCTGGAATACATAGTGAGACTCTGTCTCAAAAAAAAGCCTCCCCTTGCCCACGGAAATACAACCGGACTTGATCTCCTGGGGCCAGTACCTGCATATTCTGCCCGTGCACCTGGGCCAAGGAGGGATGGTAGTCGATGCCCTAAGCCTAAGGAAGTCTGAAGAAGTCCCTTGTCTCCAAATGAAACTTTTAACTTTTAAAGTTCCATTTTCCTATGCTGGTTCCAGCCACGGATAATTTTCTCTGGCAAGAGCAATTAAGCAATGAACTAACCTCAGCTTTCACTCTGATGCAGCCTCAGTGGAATCCATGCCTTAGCATCCTCATTTGAGGGACAGGGAGAGTGAGAATCGGACATTGCTTCTGCTGCATGTTTTTCATGCAGGAACACAATAGCCAAGGAAGAAGAGTGATTGTGTCCTGGAGGTGCCTAGGGTGCCAGGACTCATGCCAGCTTATCTGCCACTCAGGCAGCTGCATAGGGTTCTGCTCAGAGAATCTGTCCAGGACACTTCAGCTAACCATCCAAGAGGGTGGAGCAGAGGAGAATGCAAAGTCAAGCTGCGAGAGGCCTCTAAGCAAGCAGAGAAAATAAGCTGCATGAGGAAGTTTAATATTTGTGCTCCAAGGTATCAGAACTGGGGCAAAAAGACCAACTTGTACTCAAAAGCACACAGACTGAGGATGTGGGGATCTCTCTTGCTGCTGGGACCCCTTTCCCAGTTCTGGGTCCTTGCCTTCCAGGTCTGTGTAAGAAAAAGCCCCTTCTCCTCTGCCTCCTCCTCCTTTTTCTCCTCCTCCCCCTCCTCTTCCTCCTTATTTTAGTGGTGTAGGTGATTGAAACCAGACCCTTCACACTGAGCTATATCCCAAGGCATTTTTATTTTTTGAGACAGAGTCTTGCTAAATTGTTCAATTATTCATGGTGGGCTCAAATTTGCAGCCTCCTGTCTCAGCCTCCCAGAGTGCTGGGATTATAGCTATGCTCTGCCACTCTCGGCAGAGAAGGCTGCTCTGTAAAAACAAAGTGGGGATTTAGCTCAGCGGTTCAGTGGCCTGCCTTGCAAGTGCAAGGGCCCCAGTTCAATCCCCGGTACCAAAAACAAAAAAAAACCCACAAAGCACCCCTGTAAACCGAGTGTGGTAGCACATGCGTACAGTCCCAGCACTCTGGGAGCCTGAGCCAGGAAGATCCATGTTTGAGCCCAGCCTGCGCAGTTTGGTAATTTAATAAGACACCAAATCAAAATAGAAAGTAATAAAGGCTGGGAACGTAGCCCAGTGCAGAGGCCTTGAGTTCAGTCCTTGGAACTACAAAAACAAACACAAGACAACAAAACAGTGGACTGAGGGGAAGGAGAGGAATGGTTTGGAGCGTCTACGGCTCCTGGTAGGCTGCACCTGTGCCTGCTGAAACACAGAACAAGCAGACGGTTGTACGACTAATACCAGGTGGTATGTCTAGGCAGCTGGTTTAGCTGAAGGAAACCCTAGCTGGGTCGGGTTTTTTGCTTTTTTTTTTTTTGAGAAAAAAACAAACAAACACGAGCTCATGTTGTCTAAAATGTTACTAAGTGGATATTCACTTTCTGTAATGTGAATATCAGAGGTCTAGACTGCAGGTCAGACAAAAAGCTTTTCAGAAAAATTGTGGGCACCAAATACTTTGATAATAGTGATGCCAAGCATAGTGGCACACACCTCTATTCTCAGCACTCAAGAGGCTGAGGCAGGACATTCTAATGTTTGATCCCCACCTGGGCATTTTAGTGAGATCCTGTCTCAAAATAAAAAACAAAAAAGCTGCAGATGTCGTTCAGTGTAAAGGGCCAGTGCTGGGAGGGAAAAAAAGAAAGAAAAGAAAAACATTCAGGATTACATAAAGAAAATTAAATGATACACATTAGTTCTTTGTTTCTATTTTATATCTTAATGAGATATCATGCAGTTTCCTTGTGTAATGTACAAATCAGGACATATATTTTCTCAAGTATTTTATCATTTATTTATGGAAAAAACATTCAAAATCCTCCCTTCTAGCTTTTTGAAATGTGCAGTGCATTATTGTTATCTACAGCCTCCTTACTGTGCAATAGCACAGAGATTTTTGCTCCTGTCAGTAACTAGTATCCATTCATCAACCCCTCCATTTATTGTATTTTTTAATATTGTGCTTTACCTTTTTCCACATTTTGAAGTTTTTAAAATTTTATTTATTTATTTTTTCTTTTTGTATTTTGAGACAGGATCTCACTATGTAGTTGAGACTGACCTGGAACTCACTATGTAGCCCAGGCTGGTCTTGAACTCACAGTGATCCTTCTGCCTCTGCCTCCCAAGTGCTGGGATTACAGGTGTGCGCCACCATGCCCCGCCACATTTTGGGTTTTTGCGTTTGTTTGTTTGAGGCAGAGTCTCACTCTGTAGTGAAGGCTGGCCTTTGACCTGAGATTCTCTTGGCCTCAACCTCCTGAATGCTGGGATTACTGGTTAAGAACCTTCAGGCTTTGTTTCTTTCTCTTTTCTTTTCTTTTTTCTTGCGGTGCTGGGAATCCATCCCAGGACCCCACATATGTCAGGAAAACACTCAACCGCTGAGCCACAGCCTCAGTTCAAGAGCTGCTGGGGATCAAGCCCAGAGTCTTGCACATTCTAGGCCAGCACTCTACCTCTGGGTGACATCCCCAGCCCTTTTAAAAATATTTATTTATTTTGTGGTACCAGGGAATGCTGAACTACCTTCAGCATCCCTTTTTACATTTCCATTCCTTTTTATTTTATTTTATTTTTTTATTTTGAGACAGTCTTCCAAGGTGCCCAGACTAGAAATTTTCCTGCCTCGGCCTCCCAGAGTGCTGAGGTTACAGGCATGTGCCACCACTCCTAGCTTCAAAAGAGTCTTATTGTCTTATGGTAGGCCTTTAATTCAAAGTTCTTTTCCATTTTTTAACAGATATCTCTAAACATGTTAGGATATTCAGTTTAATTTTGCATCTAGTTTAAGAATTTCTAAATTTTTAAGTTGGTAGCACATTTTCATGAGGAGGCAGCTATGATTGACTTTTGACTAAATGAGAGGCAGAAAAATCAGACTATTTTCCCAAGGCCAATAATTAGTACTACTTGATCCCACACCTGTCAGATCCACTGTAGCCTCACCCCCATCTCCAATCTCTAGCAACCAGGCTTGCTGCCTGCCCCCCACTCCACTGAAACCACTTTTCCAGTGATTGCCGCACTGCCAAACCCAGGGATCCCTTCTCAGTCTTATCTTACTCTGCTTCCCAGCAGCTCTGACACAGGTGATCCATCACTTCCTCTTTTTGAGACAGCATTTTGCTGAGTAGTCCAGGTTGACCTCAAACTCAAGATCCTCCTGCCTCTTCCTCTTCCTCTTTTAGATTCTGAGGATTAAAGCCAAGGCCTACACACTGAGCTACATCCCCGTCCTTTTTTTATCTTTTTATGTTGAGATGGGGTCTCTTTCAGTTGCTAAATAGACCAGGCTAGACTCAAAATTAGGGTCTTCCCGCCTCAGCTTCCCAGAGTGCACCACCACACCCAAATTGCTTTTACTCTTTGAATAAGGCAGCCTAGGAAAGCATCAGGGAGAAAGTTTGAGATCACAGGGAAGTGAAGAGCAAGTCTTAAAGATGGGATGGGTGGTCCTTCCCAGGAAAGAAGAAGCCAATGCAAAAGCCCTGAGGCAAGAGGGTGTGGCTCAGAATAGCAGCCAGAGAAGAGCTGCAGCTGGAACTGAAAACAGGGAGGAACACAGGTGATTTCAGGGAGCATAGGGAGTGGAAGATTGTGCAGTGTTTACTTTCATGAAAAAAATGTTGATAACAAGTTCTTCCTTGAATTAAGAAGCCCTGAGAATGCTGGAAGGTTTAAGCAACCAGGTAGGATTTGCTTACATTTTTAAAAAGATCAGTTGTCTGAGCCTGGTGGCACACGCCTGAAATCCCAGCCCTGGATGGGCTGAGGTGAGAGGATTGCCTTGGCTGCACAGAGAGTTCAACCCAGCCTTGAGGCTGATGGGAATGATGTGGAGGAGAGGAAAACCTGACGATGCAGTAAAAAGGCTAATTTCTAATGCAATGTCCTTTGTAGGGAAAAGAGTACTGGCTTTGGTATCCAAGAGGAGATGATGACCGTGGCAAGTGTTTGGATAATTCATCTATGACAACACATGGGAAGGCAGAGGAAGTGATAGCTGTGGCTAGGGAGTGTGTTCTGGTTGCTGCTTTCAGAGAAATGAGAAGTAAGGTCATCAGTTCTGTGAGGTTCTAGGAGAAAAGGAAAGTTGTAAAAGAGAAAACAATTTAGGGAAATGTAGGGTTGTCAGGCCGCACTGAGGTTCCATGTGAGGTCATAATTTAATGTAGAAAAAAAAGAAAAACAGATGAATGAAAAAAAATTAATGTGAGCCTCTCCACAGAGTTGTTTCTTTCTCCTCTGTGTGTGTGGGGGTGGGTATAGGGGACTGAACCTAGGACCATTGTGCTGAGCTACATCCCCTTTTGATTTTTTATTTATTTTGAGACAGGGTCTCACTAAGTTATGAAGTTGTCTGTGCTAGGTTGGAACTTGTGATCCTCTTGCCTCAGCCTCCGACAGTGCTGGGATTACAGATGCAGGCCTCCATACCTGGGCCCCTCCAGCCATGTTTAACTGCACTGGTGCAAGGGCAAAGCTGGTGAGCAGTTTTTCTTTTGTGAAGGGAAAGCAGTAGGTAATAATGAATCATGGACAGAAGCTGGATAAGGAGAGATGTGAAAATGTGATGAAATGGTTCTAGGATCAATAATCAGAGGTGCCAGATGAGAAAAATGATTGAAATCAGAACTGGAAAGGCAGGATCTAGGAGAGCAAGATTCAGAAGTGGTCAGGTGAGCCCTTCCCTACTCAGTGGTCATTTACCTCAAGGGACAGCAATCAACAGCCAAAAGTTACTACATCATCTGGAACACTTTTTTTCCCCAGACACAGGAGTCTCAGATAACAGCATGGGGGGACACTGTGGCCACTCATGTGGAACTCAAAGCTCAGTAATTTAGCTTAGAGAGTTATTATTTCCCTTTGAAAATTATTTTAAAAAAACAAATAAAAGATAAGCTCACCGGTGTGTGGTGCATGACTGTAATGCCAGTGATTTGGAAGACAGGAGGATTGAAAGTTCCAGCTCAGCCTGGGAAGTTTAGTGAGACCCTGTCTCAAAATAAAAAGGGCTAGGGGTGTTGCTCTATGTGAAAACTCTAAATAAATGATAGATAGATAAGTACATAAAGAAATAGCTTTTAAAAAGTCTTGCTGAGTGAAGAGGCGCATGCCTATCACCTAGCAGTTGGGGAGGCTAAGGCAGGATATGGAGCTGGGTGTGCAGACACCCGCTGGGATCCCTGAGAGACGCAATGAAGCTAATGTGATTCCATGTTGGCTGGCTAATAGCCCCAGAGATTGTTATATACCCCCTGTAAAATATTTGATGTCTCTCCCTTTGCAGCTGCGACAGCCCTAACCTTTGTTTGTAACCTTTACTGCATAACTTTGTAATCTTAAATTCCTAGTCTCAACTGTGATTAATGTAAATTAACAGGTGAACGTTTAGTAGTTCTGGGTGAATAGATAAGATTGTTTCACTCCTTGTCTGCCCAGAAGGAATGTTTTGAAAACCTTGGGACATTCTGTAAGCATCTTGAGTATAGACCCCCACCCTGCCTATCCCCTTATAAAAACAGCCTAAGCCCCTGAGCTGACCACTCTCGGAGCTACTTGGCTCCTGGAGTGCCTTCTGGCTAGACTAATAAAGGTCTGTTTTCCAAGTAGTCCGGTGTGTTCCTTCCTGGGTGATTCTCGCTATTCGTCAAACTCCTGGAGCAATCGCTAGGCTATAGGCCCCAGCATGTTGGAAGCCCTTTCAGCTGTTCAAGCTCCTCGGAGTGGAAGTAAGGCCCTAGGTTTTACAATCCCAGCGCTTGGACACTTGGAGGCTGAGGCAGGAGGATAGTATGCGTGCGTAACAGCTTAGGCTATGTAAGTTAAAAGCCAGCCTGAGCTACATAGCAAGACCCAGTCTCAAAGGGGGGGAAAAAAGTCCACTTCAGCAAAAGTCCACTTCATTTACTTTTTAAAAAAGTAAATGTAATCCCAGCACTCGGGAAGCTGAGGAAGGAGAGTCGTTGTGTTTGAGACCAGCCTGGGCTACATAGTGAGTTCCAGGTCAGTCTCAACTACATAGTGAGACCCTGTTTCAAAAAACCAAAAAAAATAAATAAAAAGTTAAAAAAAAAAAAAGCTCATATTACATTGCCCATGAATTGGATTCTCAGTACCACTGGAAAAAAAATTGAATTTTTATTATGATTAATTTTGAGCAATTTTAAATATACAAATTATATATATAATATATATATAATATTATAATTATAAATATACTAATACTAAATTATTAAATCATATACTTAAAATGGGTGAATTTCATGGAATGTAAAATCATCTCAAAAAGCTGAATTCATATTTATTAAATATTGAAATAACATTTAAAACTGAAAGTGAAAGTTGAGCTCAAAGTACTCTTCTGTGTCCATTTTAAATTGTTAAACAGCTTACGAGGACACAGCTCTAATAAATGGAAAATCCGTTGGAAAAAATGAGGTCACTCCTGATGTGTTTCAAGTGCTCATTAATATAAACCAGGAGGGAAATTGCAACTCTGCGCTGGATTCCTGAACTTTGCAGAAATCTCCAGAAAATTCCTGGCTTGCGACAGCCCGGCCCAGCCTCTTACTGGGGAAACCCAGCCCAGGTCGCCTTTCTCAAACCCTGTGAGTCAGCGGGTTTGGCCTATTGCCAGGCTGGAAGGTTGCATCTCTGAATGCAAAGTAGGCAAACAATGTAAAGAGCAGTGACTTCTGCTGACAGGAAGCCGGAAAGTTGGAACCTTCGTGTATATCACCCTGCTAGGGTGTCATCCTTCCTGCCACTGGCACTGCAGCCCAGGACCACAGCAGGAAGTGTGGCTCAGCCGAGCACAGAGATCAGAGTGCTCAGCTGGCCTCCTTTCTCCCGGGACTCAGGAAAGTCCTAGGTGGGAACGGAGGGTGCTGAGTCACTGTGTCTTCACCGGAGTCGTTCTGCAGTAATTATTCACAACAGTGAGCAGTCACGGAACATTCCAGGCTTACGCCAATGTTACTAAACTTTGTATGTTTACGGCCAAGCCGGAATGTTTCAAACGTGCAGCAGTGATATGTGGACAGCGCGTCTTCATTCAGAAAGCGTTTGCGGGGATGATGAGTGACTCCTGCAGGCCGGGCTTCCTGATAGGGATTCTCCTGCAGCCCCAGTGGGGACTGTCACTCCTGCTCTGCCCTGCCACTTGACCACCGTGGGAACTGGGCACGTTCCTTCACCCTGAGAACCGCAAATACGGTAGTACTGCCTGGGTGCCATTTTGGCTGGAGATAGTCAATAAAATGATCTTTCCTGGCTATTCTAGTTTAACAATAATACCAATTTCTTCTGAATAAAATTGACTTCATAATTTAGCACCTTATTATAAAGATTTGTATTTTGACTCTTGATTTCATGTCTTATTTCTTTGGTTAGCCTACAGCTCCCTTAAGGCCTTATTCTTTCCTGGAAGCCTCCTGTGGATGTCTACTTACTTGGAGAGCAGGCTATGAAGATTTTTTGTTTTTGTTTTTGTTTTTTTTTTGTACTGGGGATCAAACTCAGGACCTTGCATTTTCGAGGCAGGCAGCAGCACCACTGAGCTCTATCTCCAGCCCCTATGTGGGTTTTGAATATGTCTTTTTTCAGTTTGTCAAAACACTGTTTTCAGTTCCATCAGGGATGGCAACAGAGTCAGACTGGATAACCAAAATGCAGGACCTTGGGACGAGGCCATTGAACCTGAGTGACCGACTGCATCGGAAGAGTTCAGTTTTTCAGCAGGGAGAAAGTCCTCATTTATTTCAGCAGTCAACACAGAGTTGAGGGGCTGAATATTATAAAAATACATTAAAAACATTGAGGCCTCCCAAAAATGTGAAAGTAGGGGGGAAGATGGAAAGGGGTGATGGGGCAGAATGATTTTAGTATATTATGTGCATGTACAAAAAAAAGACTTTCTATTATACAGTTTGATATGACATTCCTGTTACTTGTGTCTATTACTGTATTTTAGTTTGATTCTTTTTCTTTTAGTTTTTTGAGACAGGGTTTTGCTCCCTAGCTCAGACTGGGCTTGAACTCACTATGTAGACCAGACTGGCCTTTAACTCATGGTGATCCTCCTGCCTCAGTCTCCTATGTGCTGGGATTACAGGCATGAGCCACCGTGCCTGGCTTCGTGTCAATTACTGACACCTAGTTGCCCATGCCAACCCAAGACACTTTCTTTACCTCACTGTCTAGCCACATGGATACTATTTATGAGCCCCTTAGATTCTACCTCTTTGTCACCTCCATCTGCCCCATCTCTCCATTCCCTTCAGTCACATCTTAGCTCAGGCTTCCATCTCATTTTACCAGGGTCTTAAGAATATACTCACTGAAGATCTCCCTGTTGCTTCATCCTTATGCCTCTGTAATTTACTTCATAATACTACCACTATTATCTTTCTCAGCAATCATCTGATAGTGTACAGTACTCTTTTCTGAATCCTTTAAAGATTCACCATGATCTATTTCTAAAAAAACAGAAACAGGAACATTTCTTGAAGACATCCCATCACCACCACCACTGAGTCCATCACCATGGATTCGTGTCTCACTTCCTAACTTTGCCTTCCACTGCCCTCTGCCTGTGTCCTTACCCAGTCAGTTACTGCTGGGAGGCTATGAGCCCTCCCAGGCTTCTCAGCCTTTGATCGTGATGCCTTGACCCAGAATCACCTCCCCCTTCATTTTCTTTCTACTAGGGCAGCCTTGCACTTGAGTTCAACTCCTTCATCCAAAGCCTGGCTCTGCTTGCTAGCTGGGATGTTGGGAAATTTACTTAACTCTTGAGCATCGTTTTTCTCATCCATAAAATAGAGATAATAACTACCCCAGCACTAGTGCAAAGACTGAAGGAGAAATTACATATAAACTACTTAGTGAAATGTGTGGTACAGAGCAAAAGCCCAGTAAGTGTCAATAGTTGTAAAGTTCAAGTCTCATTTCATTTTATTAATTTTTGGTACTGGATTAAACCCAGACCCTCATGCATGCTAGGCAAGTTCCATACCCCTGAGCTACAATCCAGCCTTCTTTATTTTATTTTGAGACAGTCCCACTAAGTTGCCTAGGCTGACCTCAAATTCCCCACCTACTGCCTCAGCCTTGCAGTTAGCTGAGATCTCGGGTGCACCACCATACCTTGCCCAAGTATTAAATCATTATTCTCTGTGTTTGATTAATTTTTTTGCAGCACTGGAGGTTGAATTTAGGGCCTTCACATTGAGCTTCGTTTCCAGCCTTTTTTATTCTCTACTCTTGAGACAATGCCTTGCTAACTCACTAAGTTACCCATGCTGGGCTCAAACTCTTGGTCGTCTTGCCTCAGCCTTCTAGAGTACTCGGACTAAAGGCCTGCATCACCATATCTGACTCTTCCAAATATTTTCAAAAACATTCTTCCCTTATATCCATGTCAAAAGATAAAATCAAACTAATTTAGTTTCTTCCCCCTGCCTTTTCTTTTTGTGTAGTGTGGGATTGAACCTAACGTCTTTACCTTGAACTATATCCCCAAGACTTTTAATTATTTTAGTTTGAAACAGTGTCTTGCTAAATCCTTTAGTTGGCTAGGCTGTGCTCGAACTTGTGATCCTCCTGTCTCATCCTCCCAGAGTTCTGTGATCATAGGCACATGCCATGATACCCAGCATATATTTAATTTCATAGTTAAAATTATAATTTTTAATTTGTGGGTCTTCTCCAGTTAGACTGTTTTGTAAGGGCTTCTGCTTTCTAATACTTGAAACCACCATATACCTACTTTGGTGCCTCAAAGTACAATAAACATTTTGATGAAGGAAAGATTATAATCTCACATGTAGCTTTTATGTTGGTTGGATTCCATTCATGTAAAAATGAAGGAACTAAACATGAATTTTCAAATAAGGTTCAGTCTCTGCCAAGCACAGGTCTGAGAGATGTGTCAGGGGAAATGATCAAAAACCTGTCTGGGAGTTACTGTAGAAAAAGGAGGTGACTAACTGAAGAAGTGCCTGACCTCAGAATATTTTAAATGATGAATATTTATAGGGTGCTGGTCTGTGCCTCTTGAATATATAATAGCGCTAGAAAAGATCCAGAGAATGACAGTAAAAATGATTGAAGCCAGAGAGCTTTATGTATGGTGGTAAAAATAAAAAAGATTTCATTTGCCAAAAAGTTTCAGAGAAATGAAGAAGACCAAAGATTATTTTCTCACCTTCTAAAAAGAAAGAAAGAAAAAAAAAAAAGCAAAATTTCATGAAGCCTGATGGTCTAACAAAAATAAAAAGAAATACTTCTTTATATAGCAGGCACTAAAATATAGACAAGAAGCTGTGACTACAGAAAATATAAATATTTCAGACAGAGCTAGAGCAAGGGTTCAGCCAGCCATGCTGCTGCCTACCTCAAAGAAGAGGCAAATGATCGGGCTAAATCAGAGCATGGTGTCCATTCACTCATGTTTACACACAGAGCTTCATGGGAATTTTACATCTGTGAATTTTACATTATAAAATTGGCTGGCATTGCTGAAATAAACAGTGCCTATGAGTGAAATTTAAAGAGAAGAAAATAGTCTTCCCACTATGGGATTCACCGCTTTTGAGATGGAGGGCCTTTGATTTGTACATGTAAGCAGCTGCATCAACTAGACTTCAGGGCTGGGTCATGAATGGATACCTTAGTGGAAAACAAGTAGCTTATTTTTCCGTGTGTGTGTATGTGTATATGTGTGTGTGTGTGTGTGTGTGTATTTGTAGGTCTACTTAATATATTTTACAAGAAGTTATCTGGGAAAGAGAGAGAGAGAGAGAGAGAGAGAGGAAGAGAGAGATAATAAAAGGAAACAAGAGAGAGAACAAGTTCACAGAGACATGGTAATTACGGGGACAGGCTTTCTCTCCCAGAACATTTAACTTTACATTAGCTGTTAGAAATAAAAGAATAAATTAATCTTAAGTAATTCCTATTGTTAAAATATAATCTTGAAATGTTGAACAGCTCCCTTCACCCCTTAACTGTGGTTTTGAGATAGGGTCTTACTAAATTGCCTATACTCTGCCACTCCCCATGTATTTATTTATTATTTATTTATTTATATAGAGACAGGTTCTCACCCTGTGGTGCAGGCTTAGTCTTGAACTCACTATGTAGCTCAGGCTGGCCTTGAACTCTCAGCAAGTCTGCCTCAACCTTCTGAGTCCTGGGATTATAGGCATGTGCCTCCAGGGCCAGCAAGCTCATATTTAAAGAATATTATTTTGGCTGGGGATGAGGCTTGGCGGTAGCATGCGCAAGGCCTTGCATTTGATCCCGGGCACTATGAAAGCCCCCCCACCCATTATTTTGATGGGTTCCATTCTGAGAAGTGGACTTTCAATTACATTTAACTATAGGCTTAGAAAAAGCTGGTAGCAAGTTGTAAATGACAATTTAGAATGTTTCAGATACTTTAGGATAATAACAATCTTTGGGCTGTCCACCTGTCCATTGTGAACCCAGAAGTAAGTGTGTGTGGAAGTCCTTTGAAACCACTGCCATGCTGCACAGTAAGTATATGAGGGACCCTGCTGTGCTGACTGTGACGCTGTCCTGTCTTCCAGGGCGAAGAAGTCAGAAAAGCTGTGTCCCAGACCATTAAGAGGACCCATCCCATGAGCAGCAGAGAAACTGAGTGCCTGCAGCTTCTGTCATGGTCACACATAACTGGCTGTAAGCACACAGCTCTGGCATCTGGGGTTCTATAGCTTCAGGATGCAGCAGGTAGAGACCTGCTTTGAGTTCTGGCAGATGGGCTGCCAAAATTGGACTCTCTGACCCTTGCACCTGGTTCTGATTCTCAAAAGAACGTGACCACTGATGAGTAGCTTGCCATCCCCTTGCCCTTTCCTACTGTTCTAGCTGATGACTGACTGCCAAGAACTGGTGCATATGATCTCTTCCCTTCACCCTATGAGGATTTCTCTATTACATCTTAACTATCTTAATTGGTATTCATCCTAGGAGATCTCTCTCTCTCTCTCTCTCTCTCTCTGTCTCTCTCTGTCTCTCTCTGTCTCTCTTTCTCTCCATATATCCCTCTAAAAGTTGTATTGTGGGTTGTGACTATGGGTTATAAAACTTTGGGGAGGGGCAGTTTGAATGAAAGGAAACAGCCATTGCCTTCATAGCACAGTTTTCAGAACACAAAGTATGTGGTGGGTGCTTTGGAAAACAGTCTGGCAGCTCCTCACAGGGCTCAACATAGTTACAACATAACCAAGCAATTTCATTACTAGATATACCCAAGGGAAATGACAATATATGTCCACTGCTGGGCATGGTGATGCATACCTGTAATCCTAGCATTTGGGAGGCTGAGGCGCGAAGATCATAAGTTCAAGGGCAGACTGAGATAATAGTAAATTCAAAGTCAGCCTAGATTGCATGAGATGCTATGAAAGAAGAAAGAAAGAAAGAAAGAAAGAAAGAAAGAAAGAGAAAGAGAGAGAGAAAAGTCTACATAAAAACTATATCCATGTAATAGAATAATCATACAATGAAATCTATATATCCATGCAATGGAATGTTATATTTAGAAATGAAGAATGGAGCTGGAGCCATAGCTCAGTGGTTGCAGTGCTGTCACTCTGTGAGGACCTGAGTTCAATTGCCAGATGCACAAAAGAGGAGAAGGGTGAGGAGGAGGAGAATTAGTGGTGCATATTACAATGCTGAATGAACTTTGAAAACATTAGGCTAAGTGAACAAAATTAGTTACAAAACTTTGCATACTGTGTGAGTCTGCTCTTATGAAATGCCCAGGAAAAGGAAATATACAGAGATAGAAGATTTGTTGTTGCCTAGAGTTGGGGGTGAGTGTGTGGCAGATGGGGAATGATGGAAATGGCGGTGATGAAAATGTTGTACGTGTTCTAAAGTTAGGTTACACATTTCTGTTAAGTATGCAACCCTTTAGTGATACTTAAAAAAATCACTGAAATGTAAAGTTTAAGTGGATAAATTCTATAGTAAGCAAATTATAGCTCAATAAAGCTGTTTAATACATTCGAAGTCAGCCTGAGCTACATAGTGAGTTCAAAGCCAGCCTAGACGACATGGTGATATGTACGTGTCATGTAAAACATTACATTTAAAGATTACATACACATGTTCATGCACACACATTTGTACTAAGAATTGAATCCATGGTCTTACGATTGCTATGCAAGTACTTTAACACCAAACTAGATCTACAACCCTCTTTGAGACAAGGTCTTGCCAAATTGCTCTGGTTGGCCTTGACTCCTGCCTTAGCCTACTGAGTAGGTAGTATTATAGGGATGGCCATCTGCCTGGCTAAAGATAATATTTTTGAAAAGTTTGATTACACAAGAAATAACTCTCATTATAAAAAAAAATCAAAAATTGCAGATAGAGCTAAATTTTTCCCTTGAGCCAGGCATGGTGGTGTATGCCTGTAATTCCAGGGCTTGGGAGTCTTAGGCAGGAGGGTTGACATGATTTGAAGGTCAGACTAGGCTACATAGTGAGTTCAAGCCCTGCCTGAACTACATAGTGTGACCCTGACTTTAAAAAAAAAAAAAAAAAAACCC
>NW_022900926.1:53992336-53995122 GCF_012274545.1 Fukomys damarensis | reverse complement strand
AAAAAAAAAAAAAAAAATCCCTTGACAAAAAAACTCCAGTTCTTTTATGCTCTCCAAAAAGAATTACTCTTCCAGGTTATTTTTTTACATCAAACTTTACTTATATATACTTTTATGTGTGGGTTTTTGTTTATATGTTATACTTTTATCATACTGTATTTTATTTTATTTTTTATTATCTATCTATTTATTTGTAGTATTGGGGATTGAACCCAGGGCCTTCACACTGAGCTACATCTCTACCCCATTTAAAAAATTTTTATTTTGAGATAGGATCTTACTAAGCTGCTAAATTCCTCAGGCTGGACTTGAATTTTGGATCCTTCTGCCTTAGCCTTCTAGACTGCTGGGATTACAAGTATGCACCACCATACCAGGCTACATTTTATTCTTTATCCTACTTTTTTTTTCACTTCTGAAAGCATTCCATGACAATCTACACAGGTCTGCCTCATTCAGTTGATTTACTGATTGACTGACACGGTCTCCCTATGTAGCTCAGGCTGTGTAGTCCAGGCTGGCCTTGAACTTGAAATTCTCCAGCCTCCACCTCCCAAGTGCTGGACACACCACTGTGCCCTGCCTATTTCCTTTTAACTGAGATAACATGAATAGACAGACCCTAGATAAGTGCCTTTTAGAGACCCAAACTGCAACCCAAAACCCACTTATGTATCACAAAGTGCCAACACTGCAATTAAACCTGAATACTGAGGTTGCAGTTTAGAAAAAAACAACTCATACATTAACATGTTTTGTCTGAAAAGAAAAACAACATGTGTGCTGAGATTATTTAGTATTCCCTTATGGAAGGATATTTAGGTTGCTTCCATTTTCTCATTTTGCAAACAATGCAGGGATGAACACTCCTGTATATGTCTCTTTGAGTGTATTTGTGAACATTTTCCCAGAGTAAACACGGATAAGTAGGATAGCTGAGTTATGCAAGAACATTTCAGTTTGAAAAGTGGTGCCAAGGCCCGCGGATTTTTGCTCAGTGGTTCTGCCTGCCTCATAAGCATGAGGACACAAGTCCGATCTCCAGTACAAAAAAAAAAAGAAGTGCCTAAAAGTGGTGCCAAATTCCTGCTGAAGTGCCTGCAATAGTTTACTCCCTCTGGCAGTAAGACTGTCTCTCCATCCATCTGACATGACATTTGATCTAACAGATGTTTCAGTTTTGCCAAGAGCATCAGCAGAAAATACATTATTTTCATAATAAATAATGAAATTGAACGTTTGTAAGACTGCCTTTTCATTTTGTTTGTCCCTTTTTCTGTGTAATGTTTTATTTTTAGCAGCTCTGAAGTATATTTTTATGATAATGTCCAGTAAATATTTATATCCATACATACCCATATATATGCATATTTCCTTCATAGGTATCACTACATAGTTTTTGTGTTTTATGTAAAGCTTTCTCTCCGTGATCTTGGTGTGAGGTATGGTTCTAATTTTTATTTTCTAAATGACTAAACAATTGTTTCAATGCTATTATTTGAGTACTTTATCTTTACTCTTTTGAAATAGTCTTTTTCACATAAAAGAGCATAAATGTTACATTTTAAGCTTGTATAAAGAAGTGAATCTGAAACCTGTGAAAGGAGGAAGTACAGGACAAGAGAATTGAGGGGACTGGCTTCCTGAGCTGTTTGGCCACAAGTTTCCAGCAGAGGAAAGCTAGGGGCTTTCTAAGTGGGCGCTGTACTTTTTGGCATTAGGCAAATAAACTGGCAGGTAAACACTCCAATTCAGCTGGGAGTAGTGGCCCATGCCCACAATCCCAGCTACTAATAAGACTGAGGCAAAAGTATTACAAGTTTGAGGCTACTCTGGACAATAGATTGAAGTACTATCAAAATAAAAAAATAAAATAAAATAAAATGGCTGGGTTGTAGTTCAGTGCAAAGGCCTTGGTTCAATTCCTAGTACCACAAGACAAAGAAACAAATTCCATAGTATTCTAATAGTTAATTCACTTAACAATTGATTATGTCATTTTAGCCTTTTTTTCTCAAACCTGTAAAAGCCTGTACCCTCATTGGTACAGAAAATTAGGGTAAAATCATACAAAGGGACAAAATGAGGACCAGCTATGTGCCAAGTTATAGACCTATCCCAAGAAAGCAGAAGGGCTACAAATGTAATTTTAAGATAGTGGAATTCCCCCCTCCTCAATTTATTCCTCATACTGCAGCTAGGATGATCCGCCTCCCCAACAAACCAATCTGATTTCTCCCTCGACCCTCCAGCTATTTAAATCATTCAGCAGCTTCCTGTTGCTCAGATTTTTAGCATGGCATAGAATTCCGTATGTGGTGGAGCCTACTGATTTTCCTGCTTCTTCTTCATAACAGGCACTCCAAGTTTGCTTTATTTTACTCCAAGTGGTTTGTGTGTCGTTGACTCCCTTTGGAAAGAGCGAGACTTCTACTGAGCCCATCATGATATCCTCACTGCCTCATGTACTAACATGGCCTCTATATGAATGCATTCTCCAGCGTTCAGGTCCTCCCCTTGACTCAGGGCTACAGCTTTAGCCAGTAGAATCTGGCAGGCAGAGTGCCGTACCTCTATCCCACTAGTCTGTGATTCATTCATGTGTGATTGTCATCTAATAAAACCCAAGGAGATGGTTGTGCAATCTTTCTTTGGTCCTTCTAGGCTCCAGTCTTTCTCTCTTTCACAAAATAAAAAAATTGAAAAAGGACAGGAGATGTAGCTCAGTGTGAATGCCCTGGGTGAAATTCCAAGTAGGATAAAAAAAAAAAAAAAAAAAAAAAAAA